>NW_025999838.1:616987-1233975 GCF_019419815.1 Pyrus x bretschneideri | reverse complement strand
CGAGGGTTTAATTTGAGTGTCAAGTAAATCTCGCATCATGGAGCACAAGGCGCATTGGGCTGTCAAAACATTCAACATGGACCTTGATGCCGCTGGAATTCATAGGAAGCTCCAATTGAATGAACTTGAAGAGAGTAGGCACGAGGCTTATGAAAACGCTCGAATTTACAAGGAGAAGACAAAGGCTTTCCATGATAAGATGATACGAGGCAAATCATTCTTCATTGGGCAGAAGGTGCTACTTTTTAATTCCTGCCTTCGCTTCTTTCTTAGTAAGTTGCGTTCTAAGTGGGTTGGCCTGTTTGTTATTACTAATGTCTTTCCTTATGGTGCAGTCCAAATTCAAAGCTTGAAAAAAGGGCAAGAATTCAAAGTGAATGGCCATCGGTTAAAGCCCTACTATGAGACTTTCGAGTAGCATGTTGTGGATGATGTACCCCTCCATGCCGTGGGTACTAGTGAAGGAAAAATTTTGTCCTAGCTAAGAACATGTAAGAACATTTGAATACATATGCAAACTAATAACACTTTAAAGTAGGCATGCATTCAAAAACAATTCATAAAACCCATGACTTTCAAAGCCTAGTATATGGTGAACCATAAACAATTTAACAATATTAAAGAGAATAAGAACTTAGAGATTCTTTACCCTTGAAAGCTCATCTTTGATTACACAAGGGATTCACCCAAGTGGAGGGCCTTCAAGTCACCTCCTTGCTCCTTGGATCTTCCTTGTGATTTCCTCCCTTTTAGTGCTCCTTTTCTTCTTTGAGGATTTGAGGATTTGTTCTCCAAAAACACCAAAGGTTTGGTGTCTCTAAGTCTCCACACCAAAGATGTAGTGTGAAGATGAAATGGATGACTTAGGGAAGAAGAAGATTGCTAGATGTTCCTCCCCTAAGTGGCCGGCCTCTATGTAGAAAATGAGAGAAAATGTTTCACCCAAATTCTATTAGAAAACCCTAATGTGAAACAAAGCTATAATGTTGATTTTATACTTCATTTCTTGTGAGTGGCAAACTTGTAATTAATACAAGTTTGCTACCCTTCACCCTTATGGCCGGCCATATGTTGTTATTGGGCTTAATTGCCCATTTTGTTTTAGTTGTCATACAACTTAAACATAATGGGCCTTGTGGACCAAAACGTTTTTGTGCCCCGAAGCCCAAAACTAACTTAAACGCCCAATACGAACGTTTCGTATAATTAATTAACTATTTAATTAATCTTGACCATTATTCAATTAAACCATTTAATTGCTTATCCATTTCATATAATTTCTTCACTTACATCCTTACTCGGTGTACGATCCATTAGGTTCCAATTAGCGAGGTAGTGGGCGATGTTACTGTTAACGATCGATTGTGAATTGAAACCACATTTCAATTCTCCCTTAAAATTAGTGTTTGCTAATCTTTAGGGCTTCCACAAACCATGGGTGACGCCTAGCAGCATGTCATGGTTACCCAAGCTAAGTAGAAGTGGTTGGAGAACCTATCTAGTTACAACTACAATGCAATACGGTCATTCTCTAATACAATACTCTTAATCACATTGTTTAAGTGATAGTTTGTTTCATGTCTACTATCCAATGTGATACTTCTCTATATGATTCAATTGAATAAGATTTGGAACAACCTTCCTTAGTCATATTCATATGCTTTGGCCAAAGACTCTCGAATCATATCTTAGAGTATTCTCCTTCCACCATGGAAGGTTAGAGATCCCTTATTGTGCATTCATATGCCTACATGACTAGATAGCTTGACCCCAACAATGCCGTGGACACTCCAATGGAATGCCGTTGACATAATCAAAGATCAAGGACCTAACCATTAGACATCAATGATGCCTCAGGTCAAAGGACTACTTTGCATATTGCAACTATTGAGTTCTCACATGACATGTATGTTCGAACTCTCGTTTGATCGTTGTTCAGTGTACTCGATTACTCTTTCGAGCACCTATATGTTTGCCTTAGTGTCCAACACCAAATGACTTGAGACTAGTTCATACTCACGCTTGAGTCGACATAACACATACTAACCTTAGCGGATTGTCAATGCCCAATTGGCAATCCTATGGCTAGGAACGTTTTAGGAATGAACATAAGAGAAAGGTCTCGTTAATTTAACTAACTTAAATCACTTGTCTCTTAGATCAAATACATTCCTTGGATTCTCTTATTGCTTAAACACAAGATACTATAAATAGTGATTAACAATAAGCTTTGCCCTCTATTAAACATATAAAAGTTTAACACAATAAGTATTCCAAAAAGCTATTACATCAAATGAGTGGCTTTGTGGGCATACTTCCAACAACTAGTGAAGCTTAACATGGCATATTCGTCCAGCTGGAAGACGTTAAAGCAAGCGCTTCTTGGGAGGCAACCCATGCATTCAACAAGGAGAAGATGGAACTTCCACCCCAAACCCAGATTTGCGTTTCTAAGCCCTTGTCTTTGCTTCTTTCATTTATCATGCTTAGTTGTTTGTTATTTGTTTGCTTTTGATTGAGTCTTCGTGTGCAACATTGAGCACAATGTTTGATTTAAGTGTGGGGGGGGGGGGGGGGGGGGAGTAAATGATAGGAGCATATTTAGGTGACTTAGTTGGCTTGTTTTCGTACATTTATGTTGTTAGTTCATAGTTATTTTAGTAGTTTAAGCTATTTTCGTATGTTGTTAGGTTCATATGGCTAAGGAAGCAAAAAGGTTCATTTTGGAGCATTTTGTTGCAAAATTGGGCTTGGAATGGACAGCATATGCTTGGAGCAAAAGGAATGGACGAAATTAAAGACTTAAAGATGTTAGGATTCCTAGTCAAACAAGGATTCCTAGTCAAAGAAGGATTCCTACTTGAAGTAGGAAAGTTAAGCCAAGGTTTCCTATTTTGGTTTAACCTTTCCTAATCCTAAATATCCCTAAGTTCCAGTAACTTTGAAGGTATCTTATGCATTTTAGGACACAAACCAAAGATTCCTTGCACTATCCTAGTCTATGCCGCACCTTTCTTACCCTTTTCTTCCAAAATCTGCCATATATCTTCTTTCCCCTTTTATTCTAGTCAATGCCGCAACTTTCCTTCCCTTTTCCATTGGGATTCTGATTTGTTACCCTTTTTCCTTGAGGATTTGGACCTAAAAACCTTCCCAAATTAATTACTTATTGCCTTAACCTCTCTCCCTCTATATATACATAATCTGGCGCACATATTGGAGACTCTAGATAGCCATACACATTCATACGAATTATCTCCCATTCTCTACATTCATTCAGCCATCATCCACCCTCAACCACCATCCAACCTATCCATCCATCACCATAATTCATACCCAAACACCCTTGTGCCGCAACAGAGAAGGAGAAAGAAAAGAGGAGAAACCTTGGACGTTTTGGCCATTCAAACTTGGATTGTTGGAGCGTTTCTAGGTGTATTCAATCTTTGTTTTCAATGTTTAATTTATATTCTCTTTGTTTTGTTGTAAACATGAGGAACTAATTTTGTTTTGGCTAGAGGAGACTTTGAAACCATGATTATATTTGCAATATGAATTGATTAATTCCAGTTGTGGTTTCATAAATTGTAAATGCAATTTACTTAACCGTTTAATGGATAACTTATTCTTGTTTGTTGATTAAGGGTGCACACTTAATTTGCATGCTTGAATTTGGTGCTAGAATATAAGGGAGTTTCACATAATCGTTACAAACTTATGTTCACAAGTAGTTAAGGTTGTTTTCACAATCATGTTAAGTAAATTCCTAGCATGAGTATCATGATGTCATAGTTACAAGTGCTTTGTCAATGCTTATGATTTTCATTGAACGTAATGATCTTTGATTGTATCTCTATTATGATGTCATGTAGGGAAATTTTGAAGAATGCTTTGGGTTATCGTATGATGTCATCCAATCCAATAACTTAAGGAAAATCTGAGGGTTAATTAGTGATGTCACGGTTAATCTGGGGTGTTGAGGTTCATGGTTTATCAAAAAGCAACTGGAAATCAATTTGTATGCAAGTGTGTCATGTGTGGAGAAGGACCTTCTAGCTAGCTAATCACCTATCCATATACCCAAATTTGTTCATAATTTTGTCTAGTTTAGTTTCTGTTTAGTTTTAATTCAAATTCGTCAAAACCAAAACCCCCCCTTTGTTTTAAGTGTCAATTAGGTTAGAATCTGAGCTATTGTGTATTTTTAAGTGTTTTGAGTCAAAACCAATTCTATTTTCGTCGAAATTGAGTCCTAGAGTCTAGTTTGAGTCTTTTTGATTGTTTTGTGTTGTTTTGAGTCTTTTAAGTTTGTTGTGAGTCATATAAATTTAGTTAAGAGTCTTTTGAGTTTGTTTAAGTGTTTTGAAGCATATTTTTGTATCTTTGAGTCAGTTTTCATTAGATTAGCAATCCTTCCTAATCCTCGGCCTAGAACGATCCCTACTTATATCTATACTACAATTGTCAAAAAGAGGGTTTAATTTGTGTGCTATTATATATCACATCAGTAAACAAGTGTTTTTATGCAAATTCGTGGGATTCTATCACCTATCACTTCTAATGTTGTTTCTCACTGTTTTTAAGTGTTTTTAGTGCATTTTGAGCTGTTTTGGTGTGTTTTGAAGTAAAAAACCGAAACTTAAACAAAAAAGAAATTGAAAAAGTGTTTTGAAAATGCCAAAAAGAGTTGTTTTTGTGTATTTGTTTGTGTCTTAGGGTACCTTCCAACACAATGCTGAGGATTTGGTTTTTAATGCATGACTGTTAAAGAGAGTTATAAACATGGGTGGAAGTTTGATTTACTCTTTGGTTTATGATTGGTTATAGTTATAGTTTACGAATTCACATGTAATCACAAAGGATAAAATCAGTTTTTGTAACATGCTTGAAGGAAGGACTCAAACTAATGATAGGAGCATATTTATGCTACTTAGTTATGTTGTTTCCTTGCATTTAGTTACTTAATTACTATCTATTTTAGTCTTTTAAGCTATTTTCGTATGTTTTTAGGTCCTAATGGCAAAAGGAGCAAGAAAGTGCTTTTTGAGGCTATTTGGAGCAGTTTTGGGCATGGATTGGATAGCTTAACTATGGAGCAATGTGGATGGACGAAATTGAAGTCAAGAGATGCTAGGAAAGGCTAAAAATCTGGAGAAAGAAGTCCAAATGCAAAGAAGATAAGGAAAGAGCAAGAAATAAGGAACCTTATCCAAATTTCCTTGTCTTATCCAAACCTTATCCAAACCTTATCCAACCTTATCTTATCTTATCCTATCCTAATCCTTTCCTACCTTAATTCCAACTTCAAAGAGGACTCATTTTCACATTAAATCACCTAAATATCAAGTTCTAGAAGCCCTATTTTCGTGCATTAAGTTTACGCCACATGTAACCCTTCTAGAAGTTCTAGAATCTGCCACAAGGACCATTCCTTGTCTTCCTTGGAATCTAATTGAAAGTATCCTTGTTCTCTGGTGATTTGGAGTCCTAATTGCTCTCCTTTTCAGCCCAAATTCGTGCCTCCCCTTCACCTTATAAATACTTGATGCCACAACACTCAAAAACCACCACCCTCTACCACAAATTCACACCACACCTCAAGAGCCTAAATTCACACAAATCCCCAACACCATTGTTGGCAGCAAGGAAGGAAGAAGGAGCCACCTGGAGTGTTTCTAGGTGTATTCTATCTTTGTTTTTAATGTTTAAGTTTAATTATCTTTGTTTTGCGAACATGTGGAACTAACTTCTTTTTAGTTAGAGGTGAATTCGAAGCCAGGATTATATGTTTTATATGAACTGATTACGTCCAGTTATTGTTTCTTAAGGCATGAATGTGATTTGCTTATCTAAGTTATTATAACTTGTTTATGTATGTGGGTTGGGGGTCGACACTTAATTTGCATGCATGAATTTGATGCTAGAGTATAAGGGGGTTTCACGTAATAGTTATTCACTTATATTCACAAGTAGTGGAGGTTGCTAGTCATAATCGTGTTAAGTAAATCCTTGGTATGAGTCTCATGCGTTTCATAGTGATCAATGCCTTGTCAATGCTTATGATTTTCACAAAACTTAATGACTTTTGATATGTATCTCTATCATGCGTTTCATATAGGGAACTTGAGAAAGATAATTTGGTTTAGATGCGTATTCCATCTAATTCAATGAAATAAGGAAAATCTGATGGTTAGTTGTGCGATGCTATTAACTTGGGGCATTGTCATTCATAGTCTAAAGGAATAATAACTGAAAATTGGTTTGTATTCATATATCATGTGTGGAGAAGGACCCTCTAACTAGCCTTTCACCCATTTATTTCACTTAAATTCGTTTTTCCAAAGTATTTTCTACAAAGTTTTTGTTTTAAGTTTTTAAATTCATAAAAAAACAATCCCCCTTTCATTTAGTCTTGTTGTTTGAGTCAAAATCTGTTTTCTTTGAGTCTTTTGAGTCTAATTAAGGTTTATTTTCGTCCAAAACACTTGTTAGGTCTAAAATTGAGTCTTTTTGAGTGTTTGTCGCTGTTTTGAGTGTTTTAAGTTAGTTTAGAGTCTATAGAGTCTAGTTTAGTGTTTTTTAGTCTTAATTGTGTTGATTAGCATCCCTTCTAATCCCCGGCCTAAAACGATCCCTACTTTCGTATACTACAATCATAGGGTTTTAATTTGAGTGTTAGAATATTTCGCATCAACTAACGCTACATCCCTGAGACACTTGGGCCTAAAACGTTCTTTGGAGAGTTATAAATCTGTGATTTCTTGTTTTCTAAAGTCATTGCATGATCTCATTATTCTTTGTTTGGTTGCTACTGAGAATGCGTTTCATCACTATAGTTCCAAATACTAGAACTCATACCCGTTTCATTCGAAGCATGACATTTGTTTAGTAGTCACCACCATAGCCAAATAGCTGAATCCACCCTTGTCATTTGTATTGTAGGATTAGCCCCTTTGAGCCTTATTTAGCTTATTTTCTTTGTTAACCAAATCACCCTTACCTAGCCTAGAATAGGACTTTCCATACCCTTGTTCTTGAAGTATAGTGGAGCATGACTTAAAAGGAATTCCTTTTTAGTGACATTATTGCAGAAAACAAGTGTGGGGGAAGGGATTTTTTTGTGTGTGTGTGTGTGTGTGTGTGCCAAAGTCTTGAAAGAGGGACGGGAAAAAAAAAAGAAAAAAAAAACTTGAAAAAGAAGAAGAAAAGAAAGAAAATGAGTTGAAAATAAGTGAGAATGAACTCACAAGTGTTGATTGTCAGAAAGGGTCCAAAAAGTTTCAATATGGCCCTAAGTTTTGTGTGAATTCCCCTTGGGTGTTTGAAGTAGTTTCTGCATTCTAAAGTGAATTCTAAGTGCCTAATTCATTACTTTTCTCATTATTGCTTTAAGAACATTTGTTTATCCTTTACCTTTCGTTGTTAGCCAATAACTTTGCCCCGTTACAACCCTTTGATTTTGATCTTGATTGTTTTGTGTTTCAATATGTGGAGTTTAGAATTGGTTTGAGCATATGGCATCCCAGGTTCTCGCGTCTAAAAGCTAAGCAGATTTGCATACAAAACAATCTCCAGTTGCTTATTCAATGAATCATGAACCTCAACACCCCAACTTAACTAGGTACGCTTAAATTAACTCTCAGATTTTCCTTAGGTCATTGAATTGATTGGAATTAGCGCATTGCAATCAAATTATTCCTCAAAAGTTCTCTACATGAAAGCGCATAATAGAAAAACAATCAAAGATCATTAAATTCTATGAAAATCATAAGTGTTGACGAGGCACTCGTAACTATGAAAGCGCATGATACTTATGCCTAGAATTTACTTAACATGATTGTGACTAACAACCTTTACTACTTATGAATATAAGTTCCCAACGATTAGGTGAAGTTTCCTTATATCCTAGCATCAGATTTAAGCATGCAAATTAAGTGTGGACTCTCAATCCATATACATAAACAAGTTTTAATTCAAATAGATAAGTAAATTGAATTCACAATTCATGAAATCACAACTGGAAGTAATCAAATCATAATGCAAATATAGCCATGGTTTCGAAATTCCCCCTAGCCAAAAGGGGATTAGTTCCTCATACTTGCAAAGCAAAGATTCTTGAAATTAAACATTGAAAAATACAAGAAAGATTACACCTAAAACGTTCTAGCAATTCCAAGTTGAATGACATGCATGGCTAGGGCTTCCCTTCTTCTTCCTTGCTGCGGCACAAGGTGTGGGTGGTGGTTTTGGGGGTTTTGAATGGTGTATTGTTGTTTAGGATGATGAATAATGGCTGATTATGGTGGTAGAGTGCGGCAGGTTGTATGTGGAAGTGTATGGAGCGAATGAATGATGGAGAATGGAGGCTAGGGCTTGCGGCAAGGATTTTCTGAATGGCATATGGGGTTCATACGAATTTGTGGTTGAAAATATGTTAATATAGTCCTAGGGTTAATTAGATTAAGGTTACACTTAGCAGATTTATTGGATTAGGGCCTTAGGGTTCAGTACAAGTGAGTTAAATCCACTTAGGAGAGGGTTTGGCCCAATTAGTTTCATAAAAGGATTTGTGTAACCCAAATCCACAAGGAATGAGGCCCTATAAATCAGAATCCAAAAGGAAAAAGGTTTAGGAAATTCGTCCAAAATTGGGCCTTCCAGAAACTAGGTGTTTTGTGGCTGATTCTGGGTTTTCTAGAAGAGATAAAAGGGGGAATGGTGCAGCACCCTTTTAGGGTTAGATAAGGCTTCTAGAAATCATGTTTTTAGGTCCACTTGTAGCTAGGATTAAGGTGGAACAAGATTAGGTTAGGATAGGATAAGATAAGATAAGGTTTTGGATAATGTTTCCTCTTTTGAGCTAATTCCTTATCCACTTTATCTTGAGTTTAATTTCTTCATCTTCTTATTAGATTTCTAGCCTTTTGAACTCCAAATTCATCTTTCCATGTTGGCCCATATACAAGCTATCCACTTAGTGCCCAAAACTGCTCCAAAATGCATCAAAAAGCACTTTCTTGGTACTTTAACCCTTTGGACCTACAAACACACAAAAATGAGTTGAAATACTACATTAACTAAGAAATCATAACACAAATGCACAAGAATAAGCTAACTAAGTTGCCTAAATATGCTCTTATCAAATTCCCCCACACTTAGCTTGTGCTAGTCCTCGAGCAAAACAAACAAACAAAAGAAACAAAACATATAATCTAAACCTTCCAACGTTTGCCTCAGGGATTTCCAATGAAACATAACATGTCAAAGATCACCACTCACATAGATTTAAGCAATCCTTACCCTCGAGCATACTTAATCATAGTCACCATTCACTAGCTCACATTTAATCAATTAAAACAACATTTTGAATGTAGTAACATACCTTAGAGAATTCCCTCAATTCCTTACTAGATGTACTCTCAATTTTCACACAGATTTTCTGACTACACTCCCTACACTCCCTACACTAGGTCTATGTGAGAAGATAGATGTAAACATGTAGACGAACACTCACATATGTTATAACAAGGAAAACATTTTCTGGAATTATGACAATGACATGTATATGATCTCATGAATGGAATGCTACTACTTAGACGCGAGAACCAGGGATACCATATGCTCAAACCAATTTTAAACTCCACATATTGAAACACATAACAATCAAGATAGAAGTCTAAGGGTTGTAACGGGGCTAAGGTATTGGCTAACAAGGAAAGGTAGAGCAAACAAATGTTCTTAAAGCAATAGTGAGCAAGGTAATGAATTAGGCACTTAGAATTGCCTTTAGAATGCAAAAATCAACTTTGAACACCCAAGGGGAAGTCACACAAAACTTAGGGCCTATTCAACCTTTTGGACCCTTTCTTCAACAACCAACACTTGTGAGTTCGTTCTCACTTATTTTCAACTCCTTTTTTCTTTTCTTCTTCTTTTTCTTCTTTTTCACATTTTTTTCTTTCGTTTTCTTTTTCTTTTTCCCGTGCCTCCTTTGAGACTTTGGCACACACATACACAAAAATCCCTTCCCCCACACTTGTTTTCTGCAAGAATGTCACTCAAAAGGAATTCCTTCTTAGTCATGCTCCACTATACTTCAAGAACAAGGGTACGGAAAGTCCTATTCTACGCTAGGTAAGGGTGATGTGGTTAACAAAGAAAATAGGCTAAACAAGGTTCAACGGGGTTTAAACCTACAATACAAATGACAAGGGTGGATTCGGCTATTTGGCTATGGTGGTGACTACTACACAACTTCACCTTGTTATTTGTTATGCTAATCAATTTCATGCTTTGAATGAAACAGGTATGAGTTCTAGTATTTGGAACTATAGTGATGAAACGCATTCTAAATAGAAACCAAGCAAAGAATAATGAGATCATGCAACGACTTGAGAAAACAAGAATGCACAGATTAATAACTCTCCAAATAAACTCTTAGGCGCAAGTCTCTCAGGGATGTAGCGTTTGTTTGAGTTCCTTCCTTCAAGCATGATACAAAAACTGATTTTATCATTTGTGATTACATGTGAATTCGTAAACTATAACTACAACCAAGCAAAAACCAAAGAACAAATCAAACTTCCATCCATGTTTGTACTCTCTTTGACAGTCATGCATTAAAAACCAAATCCTCATCATTGTGTTGGAAGGTACCCTAAGACACAAACAAACACACAAAAACAACTCTTTTTGGCATTTTCAAAACACATTTTCAATTTTTTTTCAAATTTTCGGATTTTTACTTCAAAACACACCAACACAGCTCAAAATGCACTAAAAACACTTAAAAACAGTGAGAAACAACATTAGAAGTGATAGGTGATAGAATCCCACAAATTTTGCATAAAAACACTTGTTTACCCCCCCCCCCCCCCCACAACCCCCAACCCCCCAACACTTAAATCAAACATTGTCCTCAATGTTTCACACAAAGACTCACACAAAAAGCAAACAAATAACAAACAACTAAGCATGATAAAATAAAGCATCAAGGAGAAAGGTTTAGAAATGCAAATCTGGGTTTGGGGTGGAAGTTTCATCTTCTCCTTGTTGAATGATGTGAAATATTCTAACACTCAAATTAAAACCCTATGATTGTAGTATATGAAAGTAGGGATCGTTTTAGGCCGGGGATTAGAAGGGATGCTAATCAACACAATTAAGACTAAAAAAAACACTAAAATAGACTCTATAGACTCTAAACTAACTTAAAACACTCAAAACAACAACAAACACTTAAAAAGACTCAATTTTAGACCTAACAAGTGTTTTGGACGAAAATAAACCTTAACTTGACTCAAAAGACTCAAAGAAAACAGATTTTGACTCAAATAACAAGACTAAATGAAAGGGGGATTGTTTTTGACGAATTTAAAACTTAAAACAAAAACTTTGTAGAAAAAACTTTGGAAAAACGAATTTAAGTCAAATAAATGGGTGAAGGGCTAGTTAGAGAGTCCTTCTCCACACATGATATATGCATACGAACCAATTTCCTGTTATTATTCCTTTAGACAATGAATGACAACGCCCCAAGTTAGTTGCATCGGACAACTAACCATCAGATTTTCCTTATTTCATTGAATTAGATGGAATACGCATCTAAACCAAATTATCTTTCTCAAGTTCCCTATATGAAACGCATGATAGAGATACATGTCAAAAGTCACTATGTTCTATGAAAATCATAAGCATTGACAAGGCATTCATCACTATGAAACGCATGAGACTCATACCAAGGATTTACTTAACACGATTGTGACTAGCAACCTCCACTACTTGTGAATATAAGTGAATAACTCTTAAGTGAAACCCCCTTATACTCTAACATCAAATTCATGCATGCAAATTAAGTGTCGACCCCCAACCCACATACATAAACAAGTTTTAATAACTTAGATAAGCAAATCACATTCATGCCTTAAGAAACAATAACTAGACGTAATCAATTCATATAAAACATATAATCATAGCTTCGAATTCACCTCTAACTAAAAAGAAGTTAGTTCCACATGTTCGCAAAACAAACATAACTAAACTTAAACATTAAAAACGAAAATAGAATACACCTAGAAACACTCCAGGTGGCTCCTCCTTCCTTCCTTGCTGCCAACAATGGGGATTTATGTGAATTTAGCCTCTTGAGGTGTGGTGGATGGTGTGGTGTGAATTTGGGGTAGAGGGTGGTGGTTTTTGAGTGTTGTGGCATCAAGTATTTATAGGGTGAAGGGGAGGCACGAAATTGGGCTGAAAAGGAGAGGAATTAGGACTTCAAATCACCAAAGAACAAGGACACTTTCAATTAGATTCCAAGGAGGACAAGGAATGGTCCTTGTGGCAGATTCTAGAACTTCTAGAAGGGTTACATGTGGCATAAACTTAATGCACGAAAATAGGGCTTCTAGAACTTGAAATAGGTGTTTAAATGTGTAACTAATCCCTTCTAATTAGCTAGATTTAAGTCCTAACTTGATTTGGATAGGGTAAGATAGGATAATGTTAGAGTTAGGAAAGGATAAGGTTGGTTAGGATAGGATAAGATAAGGTTGGATAAGGTTCCTTATTTCTTGCTATTTCCTTATCTTCTTTGCATTTGGACTTCTTTCTCCAGATTTGTAGCCTTTCCTAGCCCTTCTTGACTTCAATTTCGTCCATCCTCTTTGCTCCATGGTTAAGCTATCCAATCCATGCCCAAAACTGCTCCATTTAGCTTCAAAATGCCCTTTCTTGCTCCTTCTGCCATTAGGACCTAAAAACATACGAAAATAGCTTAAAAGACTAAAATAAATAGTAATTAACTAGCTAAATGAAAGGAAACAACATAACTAAGTAGCATAAATATGCTCTTATCATTGAATGCATGGGTTGCCTCCCAAAAAGTGCTTGCTTTAACGTTTTCCAGCTGGACGATATCTCATTATAGGCTTCATTGGAGCCCACGGCATGGAGGGGTACATCATCGACAACATGTTCCTTGAAATTCTCATAGTATGGCTTTATGAATGGAAGGGGATAGTGATCCTCCCCTGATTGTGGTGCTTTGGTTCCTAAAGTCCATGTAAATGCTCCCACCACCTTGAAATCGATTGGGTACCTGCACCCAAGAAGGTAACAACCTATTAGTTGAAATGGGAATTGGAATTGGGATTGGAGACTTACAAACATATTGTGATGGAAGCTCAAAAGTGGCAGCCCTATCAATAATGTCACTATGGCTACTCTCGGCCACATTGGGTGGTTTTAGGGCAACCACTCCAATTCCCTCTTCAATGGTGGTTCTTGATACATCCTTCTTGATAGGTGTGGATTGTTCCTACCCTATATCCTTACGCACATCACTGGCAAAACAAGAACGAACATCATTAGGCTTCTTAATAGAGTCATAAATATTGAATTTAATTATATCACCACCAAACTCCATTGTTAATACTCCCTTAGCCACATCAATCTTTGTTTGAGCTGTTTTCATGAATGGTCTTCCAAGTAAGAGTGGCAAGGGTGGAGAATGAACCGAGTCTTCCATTTCAAGCACATAAAAATCAGCCGGAATGATTAAATGATTGACCTGCACTAAAACATCTTCCAAAACAACCTTTAGATAGGCATTAGATCTATCGACCAATTGAATAATCACACCATCATTTTTTAACTCACCTAGGTTCATAGATGCATAAATTGAGTAAGGCATGACATTAATAGATGCACCTAAGTCTAGCATGGCATGTTCAAAACGATTATTGCCAATAACACAAGGATTTGTAAAACTACCTGGATCTTTGCATTTAGGAGGCATTTTACGTTGTAAGATGGCTGAGACATTTTTACTTACCTTTACAACCTCTTTGTTCGAAATTCTCTTCCTAGTAGTGCAAAGTTCTTTTAAAAACTTAGCATACCTTGGAACTTGCTTAATTGCATCCAAAAGTGGTATATTGACTTGTACTTTTTTAAATGTCTCCAAAATGTCCTTTTCAGCCTCCTCCTTCTTAGATTGCATGAATCTACGAGGAAAGGGTACATTTGGAGGAATAACATTAGAAATAGTCAAATTTGGAACCTCCTTACCTTTGGAAGACGAATGGGAGTGTTTGGGTTTAGCTACCCTTGCCGTGGCTTGCTCTTGTTCCTCATCCTCGAATTGCAACTTTTCATCCTCAGTTGGGGCTGATTTAGATGGTTGTGAGGCCGTTCCAACTTGTTTTCCACTTCGCAACATGATTGCTTTGGCAGATTCGAATCCTCCTTTTGGGTTGACAACAGTTAAACTAGGCAACTTGCCTTGTTCTTTGAATTGGCCCATGAACTTTGCAATCTCCGCTACTTGCTTCTCTAATTCATCAACCCTTTTGTCCCTATTTTGCATTCCCTGCGCCATAGAAGTTAGTAATTTAAAAATTTGATCATTTTCTATGGACAAACCTGATTTGGATTGGGCAGGTTGTGCCTGCGGTTGTGTGGGTGCATACGGCCTTTCGTAGAATCCCGGAGGTTGCTGCCTAAATGCGCTTTGTTGTTGGGGTTGTTGGGGCTCCCTCCATTTGAAATTTGGATGATCTTTCCAACCGGGATTGTATGTATTAGAGAAAGGATCACTCCTTGGTTGGTTTTGGCTCCCATAACCCACGGCATTGGCAGATTCCCACCCTCCGTTCTCGATCAATTGAGGGCACTTATCCGTGAGATGTCCAATCATGGAGCACACGCCACAAACAGACACATTTTGTATCTTTGGTATTTCAACCACTTGCGAAAGAAGAGAAGTAAGATTAGCCATTTGATTTTGAAGTTCGGAAATAGCACTTACCTCATTAACTTGTTGCTGCCGTGGTATGTCTCTTTGACCAACGCCTTCATATTGTTGAGCATTTAAAGCTCGGTTGGCAATGAGAGTCTTAGCGGCCATGGGCGTTTTGTCCACTAAAGCTCCTCCCGCTGAGGAGTCTAGCATTTGGCATTCAATTGGTAGAAGCCCTTCGTAGAAATATTGAAGAAGAAGCTCCTCCTTCATTTGGTGTTGTGGACATGAAACAACAAGAGTTTTAAAACGTTCATAATAAGTTAGAAATGATTCACCTTGGTTTTGCTGAATGCCACTAATTCTTTTGCATAAAAGAATGACTCGAGAGGATGGGAAAAACTTCTCCAAAAACGCCCGTTTCATACTCTCCCATGATGTGACAGTTCCGGGGGCTAGTTCATACAACCAATCTTTAGCCTTTTCCAAGAGAGAAAAGGGAAAAGCCTTCATCTTCAAAATTCTCCCATCAACATTCACCGGGGTCATGCTTGAGCAAACAACCCAAACTCCTTCAAGTGCTTATTAGGATCTTCCATGGACAACCCACGAAACTTAGGAATATGGTGCAATAAGCTAGACTTGAGTTCGAACTCGTCGGTCTTGTCTGGGGCTGCCCTTGGATATTGAATGCATAGAGGCATGGCATTATCCAATCCCGAAGCAGAAAACTCCTTGATTGTTCGATTCTCCAGTGGCTGCCATAGCTTGTTCTTCCTAAAAAATCTAAGCCGTGGCCTCCTCTCCCACTTGTACTTCGTCTTCTTCAAGATCTAGTGCAGGTTGAGGTGGTTGAGGCTCTTGTTGATTCTTCTTCCTTCTCAAAGTTCGCTCGAAATCGTCGTGAAAGTGTAAGATATTCTTATGAACCGGTTGAGAACTCCGAGTCATAAACTATGTTGGAAGTATGCCCACAAAGCCACTCATTTGATGTAATAGCTTTTTGGAATACTTAATGTATTAAACTTTTATATGTTTAATGGAGGGCAAAGCTTATTGTTAATCACTATTTATTGTATCTTGTGTTTAAGCAATAAGGGAATCCAAGGAATGTATTTGATCTAAGAGATAAGTGATCTAAGTAAGTTAGATTTTCGAGACCTTTCTCTTATGTTCATTCCTAAAACGTTCCTAGCCATAGGGTTGCCAATTGGGCATTGACAATCCGCTAAGGTTAGTATGTGTTATGTCGACTCAAGTATAGATATGACAAGTCTCAAGTCATTTAGTGTTGGACACTAAGACAAACACATAGGTGCTCGAAAGAGTAATCGAGTACACTGAACTATGATCAAAAGAGAGTTCAAACATACATGTCATGTAAGAACTCGATGGTTACAATATGCAAAGTAGTCCTTTGACCTGAGGCATCATAGATGTCTAATGGTTAGGTCCTTGATCTTTGATCGTGTCAAATGGCATTCCTTTGGAGTGTCCATGGCATGGTTGGGGTCAAGCTATCTAGTCATGTAGGCATATGAATGCACAACAAGGGATCTCTAACCTTCCATGGTGGAAGGAGATTACTCTAAGATATGATTCGAGAGTCTTTGGCCAAAGCATATGAATATGACTTAGGAAGTTTGTTCCAAATCTTATTCAAGCGAATCATATAGGGAAGTATCACATTGGATAGTAGACATGAAACAAACTATCACTTCAACAATGTGATTAAGAGTATTGTATTAGAGAAGGACCGTATTGCATTGTAGTTGTAACTGGATAGGTTCTCCAACCACTTCTACTTAGCTTGGGTAACCATGACATGCTGCTAGGTGTCACTCATGGTTTGTGGAAGCCCTAAAGATTAGCAAACACTAATCTTAAGGGAGAATTGAAATATGGTTTCAATTCACAATCGATAGTTAAGAGTAACATCGCCCACTGCCTCGCTAATTGGAACCTAATGGATCGTACACCGAGTAAGGATGAAAGTGAAGTAATTAAATGAAATGGATAAGCAATTAAATGGTTAATTGAAGTATGGTCAAAGTTAATTAATTAGTTAATTAATTATACGAAACGTTCGTATTGGACTTCTAAGTTGGTTTTGGGTTTAGGGGCCCAAAAGTGTTTTGGTCCACAAGGGCCATTATGTTTAAGTTGTATGACAACTAAAACAAAATGGGCAATTAGCCCAAACACTTAGAGAGGCCGGCCATGAATAGTGAGGGATACCAAACTTGTGTTAATTACAAGTTTGCCACTCACAAGAAATGAAGTATAAATTCAAAATTATAACTTTATTTCATTTAGGGTTTTTCTTGATGAAATTGGGTGAAATTATTCTCTGTATTTCAAGAAGGGAGGCCGGCCACTTAGGGAGGGATATCTAGCAATTTCCTCTCCCCTAAGTCATCCATTTTTATCTTCACAATTAATCTTTGGTGTAGAGACTTGGAGACATCAAGCTTTTGGTGTTTTGGAGAACATATCCTCAAATCCTCAAGGAAGCAAAGGAGGTGACTTGAAGGCCCTCCACTTGGGTGAATCCCTTGTGTAATCAAGGATGAGCTACAAGGGTAATGATTCTCTAAATCCTTTCTTCTCTTTAATGTTGTTAAAGAGTTATGGTTCACCATATACTAGGCTTTGTGATAGGAGCTTATTTAGGCGACTTACTTTGCTTATTCTCGTGCATTTACGTTGTGTTTCTTTAGTTATTTTAGTCCTTTATGCTTCTTTTGTGTGTTTTCAGGATAATAAGACGTGTTTGACGAAAGGATGCATTGTGGAGTGTTTTGGAGCACTATTGGGCTAAGGATGGATAGCTTATACTTGGAGCCCAAGTGTTGGATGAAATTGAAGGCCTTGTATGCACTTGAAGACACAAAACAATGGCCCTAACCCAATCACATAACACCTTGCCATGGGCTTAACACAAACACCATTCCTTGCCATGCAAGGAGGAGCAATTTGGGTCCATTTCATGTACTTAAACTCTAGCCCAATCCACATTCACTTCAAAGCCATGCATAACCTTTCAACACCCTTTAATCATCCCCCTTTAAGTTATGATTTTATTTCCTAACCCTACATGCATTATTTATTGCATCTTCACATGCATTCACACACACTTTACACATTCAAACACTAGCCAAACCGTGAGCTCCCATTCCTTTATGCCATTTTCAAATTTTCACCCACTAACCTAGTCATCAACACATGCACTTCCACCTTTCATCCACAATGATTCATGATTCATTCACTTTGCATCCTTTAATTCAATCACATACTTTCCCATTGTATAATACATCCACATGCATCTTTAACCAACAAACATTACAACCACATGCACCCTTTTCTCCACATTCCAAACATTGCCGTGTATCCCCTTCATCAATTCCAGCATCTTCACATGTCTTCTAGCTTTCCCTTTCATTTCCACCACTCATTCTTCATCATTTCAGCCACCTACATGCATTAATTATTAAACTCTTCATCATTGCATTCAGAAAATGAGCAAGAAAGCTTCTCAATGCCGTGTATCCCCTTCACCATTTCAGCACATTCCAACACCTTCACATGCAATTCCAGTTTTCACATGTTTTCCTAACTGATTTTCCATCATTAATTAGCCACTTGCATCTTAAACAAACAGCCATATGTTCCCTCCACTACTCCTATAAATACCCTTGCATTCATTCATTCAACATCATCTCATTTCATACACAACACACCACAAACACTTCCATTCCTTCTCTTTGCCGTGAGTCCCCTTAGAATCCAAAACCATCTTTCCATTTCCACCACTTCCCAACCCTCCAAACCACTCCTCTACCATTTCCATAATCCCCCAAACCTCACCTTAGACCTTGTGCTACAATAACGAGGAAGATAAGAGGGCCTAAACGTTCATACAATTCAAGTTTGAGTTGTTGGAATGTTTAGGTGTTTCTTTGATTTCAAAGTTTAAATTCAATTCTCTTTGTTTTGTACGTATGAGGAATGGAAGAGAAGAGTGCCTAAACGTTCATACAATTCAAGTTTGAGTTGTTGGAATGTTTAGGTGTTTCTTTAATTTCAAAGTTATGAGGAAATAAACCCCCCTTTAGCTAGGGGGTGATTCGAAACTATGTTTATATTTGCAATATGAATTGATTAACTTTCGTTGGAATTTCATAAGTTGTGGATTCAATTCGTTTAACTGTTTGATTGATAACTTATTTATGTATGTTCATTGAGATTGCAAGCTTAATTTTCATGCATGAATATGACGCTAGAATATAAGTGAGTTTCACCTAAACGTTACGAACTTATATTCACAAGTAGTGGAGGTTGCTCATAAACAATCGCGTTAAACGAATTCTTGGCATAAGTTTCATGCGTATTCCATAGTAACGAATGCCTCGTCGATGTTTATGATTTCCGTTGAACTTAATGATCTTTGTTGAATGTCTCTATCATGCGTATTCCATAGTTAGGGACTTTGATTAAGAATAATTTGGTTGTAATGCGTATTCCATTCAATCCAACGAATCTAGGGAAATCTAAAAGTTAATTTAAGCGAACCTAATTAACTTGGAGCATTGAGTTTCATAATTTATCGAAAGACCAACTGAGAATCAATCTTGTATGCAAGTGTAACATGTATGGAGATGAACCCCTTAGCTAGCATTCATCCATAAACTTCATATTTACATTCTGTCTAGTTTATTAACTTGTTTCGTTATTTCAATTTTCGTAAAAACCTCAATCCCCCTTTTGCTTTAATGTTCATTTTAGTTAGAATTCAATTTAGTTTGTGTTTTTAAAGCATTTTGAGTTTTTGGTTTGTCTTAGTGTTTTAAATTTTAATTTTGCATTCTTTGAGTCTAGTTTAGTGTTTTAAACTTTATTTTACGTTTTTGAGTCAGTTTCCAAGAGATTTGCAATCCCTCCTAATCCCCGGTCCAGAACGATCCCTACTTGCACTTATACTACAAATCGTCAAAAAGAGGGTTTAATTTGTGTGCGCATAAATCACGCATCACTTTGAAAGTCATGGGTTTTATGAATTGTTTTTGGATGCATGCCTACTTTAATTTGTTAATAGTTTGCCTATGTATTCAAATGTTCTTTACATGTTCTTAGCTAGGACATAAATTTTCCTTCAAACTAGTACCTAAAAACAAAACAAAAACAAAACAAAGTCAGCAACTAAAACCAAAAACACTCGAAAATAAACAAAAAGAAATAACAAGGGATTAGCAAAGTTGCTAATCCCTGGCAACGGTGCCAAAATTTGATGCGAAAATTAACTTAACACACAACTTAAACCCTCTTTTGACAATTGTAGTATATAAGTAAGTAGGGATCGTTCTTAAACCGAAGATTATGAGGGATTGCTAAACACTTTAAACTTACTCAAATAGATAAAACTAACCTTTAAAACACTTAACTCAACTTAAAAGACTCAAAACAAGTTCACAAGACTCAAAATAAGCTAAAAACACTCAAAACTGCCTAAAAACACAAACTGGGCAGATTTGACTCTAAACACAAATTTGGACGAAATTTGGTTTTAACTTGACTCAAAACACTTGAAAACACAATCTAAAACAGATTTTAACTAGTTAGACACTCTAAAATAAAGGGAGATTTGGTTTTGGACGAAAATAAAACAAACAAAACAAGAAATTAAACAAGGCAGATTTGCACGAAATTGGTGGAATTAAGTGGATGGTGGGCTAGCTAGGAGGTCTTTCTCCACACATGACATACTTGCATACAAAACAATCTCTAGTTGCTTATTCAATGAATCATGAACCTCAACACCCCAAGTTAATTAGGTACGCTTAAACTAACTATCAGATTTTCCTTACGTCATTGAATTGAAAGGAATTAGCGCATTGCAATCAAATTATTCCTCAAAAGTTCTCTACATGAAAGCGCATAATAGAAAAACAATCAAAGATCATTAAATTCTATGAAAATCATAAGTGTTGACAAGGCACTCGTAACTATGAAAGCGCATGATACTTATGCCAAGAATTTACTTAACATGATTGTGACTAACAACCTTTACTACTTATGAATATAAGTTCCCAACGATTAGGTGAAGTTTCCTTATATCCTAGCATCAGATTTATGCATGCAAATTAAGTGTTCACTCTCAATCCATATACATAAACAAGTTTTGATTTAAATAGATAAGTAAATTGAATTCGCAATTCATGAAATCACAACTGGAAGTAATCAAATCATAATGCAAATATAGCCATGGTTTCGAAATTCCCCCTAGCCAAAAGGGGATTAGTTCCTCATACTTGGAAAGCAAAGATTCTTGAAATTCAACATTGGAAAACACAAGAAAGATTACACCTAAAACGTTCCAGCAATTCCAAGTTGAATGGCACGCACGGCTAGGGCTTCCCTTCTTCTTCCTTGCTGCGGCACAAGGTGTGGGTGGTGGTTTTGGGGGTTTTGAATGGTGTATTGTTGTTTAGGATGATGAATAATGGCTGATTATGGTGGTAGAGTGCGGCAGGTTTTATGTGGAAAGTGTATAAAGCAAATGAATGATGGAGAATGGAGGCTAGGGCTTGCGGCAAGGATTTTTTGAATGGCATATGAGGTTCATACGAATTTGTTGTTGAAAATATGTTTATATAGTCCTAGGGTTAATTAGATTAGGTTTACACTTAGCAGATTTATTCGATTAGGGCCTTAGGGTTCGGCCCAACTAGTTTCATAAAAGGATTTGTGTAACCCAAATCCACAAGGAATGAGGCCCTATAAATCAGAATCCAAAAGGAAAAAGGTTTAGGAAATTCGTCCAAAATTGGGCCTTTTAGAAACTAGGTGTTTTGTGGCTGATTTTGGGTTTTCTAGAAGAGATAAAAGGGGGAAGGGTGCAGCACCCTTTTAGGGTTAGATAAGGCTTCTAGAAATCATGTTTTTAGGTCCAATTGCAGCTAGGATTAAGGTGGAACAAGATTAGGTTAGGATAGGATAAGATAAGATAAGGTTTTGGATAATGTTGGATAAGGTTTTGGATAATGTTTCCTCTTTTGAGCTAATTCCTTATCCACTTTGTCTTGAGTTTAATTTATTCATCTTCTTATTAGATTTCTAGCCTTTTGAACTCCAAATTCATCCATCCATGTTGGCCTGTATACAAGTTATCCACTTAGTGCCCAAAACTGCTTCAAAATGCACCAAAATGCACTTTCTTGGTACTTTAACCCTTTGGACCTACAAACACACGAAAATGAGTTGAAATACTGATGTGAAAATTAACTTGACACACAAATTAAACCCTATTTGTGACAATTGTAGTATATATGCAAGTAGGGATCGTTCTAATCGGGGATTAACTAAGGATGTTAATCTACTCTAAACTGAGTTAAAAACACAAAACTACACTTAAAAACACTTAACTAGACCTATATGACTCAAAACAACTTAAAAAGACTCAAAACAGCACAAAACAATCAAATAGACTCAAACTAGACTCTAAAGGGTGATTTGAACGAAATTTAACTAACTTAGACTCAAAACACTAGTTTGGACAGATTCAAACCCTTTTCTAACTAATCTAACACATTTAATAAAAGGGGAAATTGATTTGGACGAAATTAATTAAATTGGACAGATTGTAAATTAAACAAATTAGGCACTAAATTAGGTGAATGGAATGGGAAAAAGGCTAGTTAGAGGGTCCTTCTCCACACATACATATATGTAACATAAATTGATTTCCAGATTTTATCCCTTTAAACCATAAATGACAATGCCCCAAATTAATTGTGAAAAACACAAATTAACTTTCAGATTTTCCTAGTTTCATTGAATTGGATGGAATACGCATCAACAATCAAATTACTTATCAAATTCCCTACATGAACTGCATAATAGAGATAAAATCAAAGATCATTAAGCTTTTTGAAAACCCTAAGCATTGACTAGGCATTCGTAACTATGAATTGCATGATACTCTTTCCTAGAATTTACTTAATACAATCATGACAAGTGATTTTCACTACTTGTGAATATAAGTTCATAACGATTAGGTGAAATTCCCTTATATCCTAGCATCAAATTCATGTATGAAAATAAAGTATGCATCCTTAATCAACACACAAGAACAAGTTCTCAATAAATCAATTAAGTAAATCACATCCACAATTCAAGAAACAAAATCTGTGATGCGAGAATTACTTGACACTCAAATTAAACCCTCGTTTGACAATTGTAGTAGAATGGATAAGTGAGGGATCGTTCTAGACCGGGGATTAGGAGGGCTTGCTAAAACCTTCTAAATTGACTTAAAAACATAAAAACTAAATTAAAATACTCTTAACAAGACTACTATGACTCAGAAAGGCTTTGAAAAACTCAAATTGTCTAAAACAATCAAATTGACTCAAAAAGAAGCTAGAACTTGATTTAGACGAATTTGCAATTGTTTATGACTCCACAAGCTTAAAGATACAAAAATAAAACAAATACGAATGATTAAGACTTAACAAAATAGGGGGGGGGGGAATTGTGGTTGGACGATATTAAATTAAAAAGACAGAATATAATTAAAGGCAAAATGTAAATATGAATGTGATAAAAAATATGGATGATGGAATAGCCAAGGGGTTCTTCTCCACACATGTTACACTTGCAAACAAAATTGATTCTCAGTTGGTCTTTCGATAAGTTGTGAAACTCAATGCTCCAAGTTAATTAGATCCGCTTAGATTAACTTTCAGATTTCCCTAAATTCTTTGGATTGAATGGAATACGCATTACAACCAAATTATTCTTAATCAAAGTCCCTAACTATGGAATACGCATGATAGAGACATTTAACCAAGATCATTAAGTTCAACGGAAATCATAAACATCGACGAGGCATTCGTTACTATGGAATACGCATGAAACTTATGCCAAGAATTCGTTTAACGCGATTGTTTATAAGCAACCTCTACTACTTGTGAATATAAGTTCATAACGATTAGGTGAAATTCACTTATATTCTAGCGTCATATTTATGCATGAAAATTAAGCTTGCAATCTCAATGAACATACATAAATAAGTTATCAATCAAACAGTTAAACGAATTGAATCCACAACTTATGAAATTCCAACCAAACGTAATCAATTCAAAATGCAAATATAAACATAGTTTCGAATCACCCCCTAGCTAAAGGGGGTTTAGTTCCTCATAACTTTGAAATTAAAGAAACACCTAAACATTCCAACAACTCAAACGTGAATTGTATGAACGTTTAGGCACTCTTCTCTTCCCTTCTCATACGTACAAAACAAAGAGAATTAAATTTAAACTTTGAAATCAAAGAAACACCTAAACATTCCAACAACTCAAACTTGAATTGTATGAACGTTTAAGCACTCTTTTCTTCCTCGTTGTTGTAGCACAAGGTCTAAGGTGAGCTTTGGGGATTATGTGAAGTGTTTTGGAGGGATGGGAAGTGGTTGGATAGTGGCTGCAATGAAGGAGAAAAACTGCACAGAAAATGGAAGGGGAATTGCGGCAATGGATGTGTATTTGTGTTGTGTGAAGTGTTGTGAATGGAAATATGAGATATGAATTGAATGAATGAATGCAAGGGTATTTATAGGAGTAGTGGAGGGAACATATGGTTGTTTGTTTAAGATGCAAGTGGCTAATTAATGATGGAAAAGTATGTGATTTAAAGGATGCAAAGTGAATGAATCATGAATCATTGTGGATGAAAGGTGGAAGTGCATGTGTTGATGACTAGGTTAGTGGGTGGAAATCTGAAAATGGCATATAGGAATGGGAGCTCACGGTTTGAATGTGTAAAGTGTGTGTGAATGCATGTGAAGATGCAATAAATAATGCATGTAGGGTTAGGAAATAATGAAGAAATGCATGTGAGATGTTTGGAAAGGAAATGGGAACCCATGGCAATGAAGTTGTTTTGTGTTGTGAATTATGATGAATGCATGTGAGTTAAAGAGGGAGAATGTGGTGAAATGATGAAGTAGGAAGGTGGAAATGCATGTGAGATGTTTGGAAAGGAATAAAGAATGAATGGTGGAAATGTGAGTGAATGATGTGCATGTGTGAGAATGCATGTGGAATTAAGAGGAGTATGGAAGTGAAATAAATGAATGATATGTTAAGTGATAAGTGAATGATATGTGGTGAGTGATAAGTGAATGGTTTGATAAGTGATAAATGAATTAGTTTAAAGGGCTAGGGTTTAAGTACATAGAATGGGCCTAAAATAGGTTGGTTTGTATGGCATAATGTGTTTGATTGGGCTAGAGCCATTGTTTTGTGTCTTCAAGTGCATACAAGGCCTTCAAATTCGTCCATCCTCTTGGCTCCATGGATAAGCTATCCAATCCATGCCCAAAAATGCTCCAAATGGCCTCAAAATGCACTTTCTTGCTCCCTAGGCCCTTAGAACCTGAAAACACACAAAAGAAGCATAAAGGACTAAAATAACGAGAGAAACATAACGTAAATGCACGAGAACAAGCCATTTAAGTCGCATGAATATGCTCCTATCAATCTGGAGGAAATCAATTCATATAAAACATAAGTCCATGGCTTCGAATTCACCTCTAACAAAGAAAAACTTAGTTAAACATGTTCATAACAATTGAAAAGCAAATTAAGATTAACATGGAAACGAAACGAGGGAAGAAAAAACTCTGAAAGTCTCCAAGGTTTGCAGATTCCTTGCGGCACAAGGGTCTCCTTCTCCTTTGGAAGCCATGGCACTCCTTCTTCTCCCTGGGATTTGCGGCACAAGGTTGTATTTTCTGAATGGATGGTGTGTGTGTGAATGAATGGACAAATTCAATGATGAATGGCTGCCTTCGGTGTCTAGGGGGGTGCGGCACCTTAAGTTTTATATATATATATATATATATATATATAGCATGGTAAAAACCCTAGGAATCAGAATTAGGGTTAAACCTAGCAGATACAAGTGATTTGGCCCCCCTAAGTTGCGGCAAAGGTTTTAAAATCCAGTCCTAACCCAATTAATTTCAGATATGGACTTATACAATCCAAATCCAAGAGGAAAAGGGCCAAATTAAATTAGAATCCAATCAGAAAAAGGTTTAAGAATTTCGTCCAAAATTGGGCCTTCTAGAAACTAAGTGTTTTGCGGCTAATTTTGGGTGTTCTAGAAGGCATAAAAAAGGGGGAAAGGTGTGGCACCCTTTTAGGGTCATATAAGGCTTCTAGAAATTAGGTTTTTAGGTCCACTTGCAGCTAGGATTAAGGTGGAACAAGATTAGGTTAGGATAAGATAGGATAAGGTTTGGATAAGATGAGGTTGTTAGGATAAGTTTCCATATTTCTTGCTCTTTCCTTATCTTATTTGTCTTGAACTTTCCTTTTTTGATTTGTAGCATGTTTCTAACCTCTTTTGACTCCAATTTCGTCCATCCACCTTGCTCCGTATACAAGCTATCCATAATAAGCCCAAAACTGCTCTAAAAGGCTCAAAATTGCCTTTTCTTGCCAACTTTGTCATTAGGACCTACAAACAAACGAAAATAGCTTAAAACACTATAATAAGTAGTAATTAGCTCACTAAATGTAAGGAAATAACATAACTAAGTAGCTTAAATATGCTCCTATCAAATACTACATTAACTAAGAAATAATAACACAAATGCACAAGAATAAGCTAGCTAAGTCGCCTAAATATGCTCCTATCAAAAGAGCAAGAAATATGGAAACTTATCCTAACAACCTTATCTTATCCAAACCTTATCCTATCTTATCCTAACCTAATCTTGTTCCACCTTAATCCTAGCTGCAAGTGGACCTAAAAACATGATTTCTAGAAGCCTTATCTGACCCTAAAGGGTGCCGCACCCTTCCCCCTTTTATTTCTTCTAGAAAACCCAAAATCAGCCACAAAACACCTAGTTTCTAGAAGGCCCAATTTTGGATGAATTTCCTAAACCTTTTTCCTTTTGGATTCTGATTTATTAGGCCTCATTCCTTGTGGATTTGGGTTATACAAATCCTTTTTTGAAATTAATTGGGCCAAACCCCCTCCTAAGTGGATTTAATGACTTGTGCCGAAACCTAGGGCCCTGATGTAATAAATAATAACACTCAAATTAAACCCTCTTTTTGACAATTGTAGTATAGATATAAGTAGGGATCGTTCTACGCCGGGGATTAGGAGGGATTGCTAATCTATGAAAACTGACTCAAAGATACAAAAATATGCTTAAAAACACTTAAACAAACTTAAATACTCTTAACTAAACTTTGTATGACTCAAAACAAACTTAAAAGACTCAAAACAACTCAAAACAATAAAAAAAAAAAAGACTCAATTTAGACTCTAGGACTAAGTTTGGACGAAAATACAATTGGTTTTGACTCAAAAGACTCACAAACACACTTTTGGACATATTTAAGACAAGTAAGTAAAGGGGATTTGGTTTTGGACGAATTTAAGAGAAAAACCAGTAATTAAAAGACTTAAAACAGATTTTGACGAATTTGGGAAAAACCAATGGATGATTAAATAGTTAAGGGACACTTCTCCACACATGATACATTCAAACTTAAATTGATTTCTAGTTGCTTTTCCAATAAACCATGAACCTCAACACCCTAAATTAACCATGACATCACAAATTAACCCTTAGATTTTCCTTAAGTTATTGGATTGGATGACATCATACGACAACCCAAAGCATTCTTCAAAAGCTCCCTACATGACATCATAATAGAGATACAATCAAACATCAATATGTTCAATGAAAATCATAAGTATTGACAAAGCACTTGTAACTATGACATCATGATACTCATGCTAGGAATTTACTTAACATGATTGTGAAAAAAACCTTAACTACTTGTGAATATAAGTTTGTGACGATTATGTGAAACTCCCTTATATTCTAGCACCAAATTCAAGCATGCAAATTAAGTAGGCCTCCCTAATCAACATACAAGAATAAGTTATCCATCAAACGGTTAAGTAAATTGCATTCACAATTTATAAATCACAACTGGACTTAATCAATTCATATCATAAACATAATCATGGTTTCAAAGCATCCCCTAGCTAAAACGAGTTTAGCCTCTCATGTTCACAACAAAACAAAGGAAAATAGAATTAAACATTGAAAACAAAAGATAGATTACACCTAAAAACATTCCAACACTCTAACTTGAATGCACAAACGTCCAAGGCTTCTTCTTCTTCTCTTCTTCCTTGCAAAGTCACGGCACAAGAGTCTAGGGTGATTTATGGATGATTTTCTGGGTTGTGAATGGATTTAGGATGGTAGGGTGGTGCGGCAAATTTTGAAGATGGTGTGTGGATGTTTGGGTGAAGGTATGGAATTGTTTGAATGGTGGAAGGATTGTTGGAAGGCTGCGGCAAAAGGCTTGTTCCTGTGAATGATGGCAGGTTGTGTATGAAAGTGATTAGGGTTGAATGAATGGTGCGGCCTTGGTATTTATTTGAGAGCAAGAATCCCTAGAGTTTATTACATAGTTTAGGAAAGGATTTAGACCCCAAATCCATCAGGAAAATGAGTCATAAAGTCAGAAACTAAAAGGGAAAAGGAAAGGTAATTGCGGCAAAGGATAGGAAAAAGGGAATGTGGTTTAATTCTAAAATTAGGCAAGGATTTTGGAATAGAAAAGGTATGTGAGGTGTGGCTGAGATTGAGGTGAAAAGGGAATGTGTTTTAATGACTTAGAGTAGGAAACAAGGGAATGTTGTTTCCTTGCATTTAGTTACTTAAGTACTATCTATTTTAGTCTTTTAAGCTATTTTCGTATGTTTTTAGGTCCTAATGGCAAAAGGAGCAAGAAAGTGCATTTTGAGGCTATTTGGAGCAGTTTTGGGCATGGATTGGATAGCTTAACTATGGAGCAATGTGGATGGACGAAATTGAAGTCAAGAGATGCTAGGAAAGGCTAAAAATCTGGAGAAAGAAGTCCAAATGCAAAGAAGATAAGGAAAAAGCAAGAAATAAGGAAATTTATCCAAATTTCCTTATCTTATCCAAACCTTATCCAACCTTATCTTATCCTATCCTAATCTTTTCCTACCTTAATGATAGGAGCATATTTATGCGACTTAATTGGCTTGTTCTCATGCATTTACGTTGTGTTTTCTTAGTTCTTTAAGTCTTTTAAGCCATTTTCGTATGTTTTCAGGTTCTTAGGGCTAAAGGAGCAAAGAAGTGCATTTTGGAGTCTTTTGGAGCACTTTTGGGCTAAAGATGGATAGCTTATGCTTGGAGCCAAAGTGTTGGACGAAATTGAAGACCAAGTGAGCCTAGAATCGAAGGAAGAAGGAGGAATCAAGAATTGGAAACCAGTTTCCATTATTGGGAGTTTCCATTTGTGAAGGTGTCCATTTTTGAAGTTTCCAAATAATGTTGGTTGCCTAAATCACATGTTCTAGAAGCCCTAGACATGTCCTAAATTGTGCCGCACCTTACCTTTCTTTTCTCTCCCAAAATCTGCAAGATTATGTCACAATCCCTTTCTTAAAAGTCTTAGCCGCACCTATACATTCCCTTTCACTCAAAATCTGCAAGTTTAATTGCACTCTCCCCTTCTTTTCCTCCCTTTGCCGCAAGACTTAGCCTTTTCCCCTAATTCCTGATTTCAATTACCTATTCTAAAGGGATTTAACTTAATTCCTGATCCTTAGAATGGATTTGGGGAATTAAACACTTACTTATTTCCTATGCAAGCCTTGTTGTGCACCTCCCTTGACCTTTCCTCTTCCTTGCCGTGCAAGGGAGAGGGTTCTTTCCTATTTCATTGCATTAAAACACATTCCTTTTGTGTTTTATGCCATTGCCGCAACTTTTAGGTAGTTTCCTGTAAATTTCTGATTTGATTTCCTATTTCTAAAAGCTTTTGACTTAAATTCTGATTACCTAAATAACCTAGGGTTTAATTCCTGAAATCCTATAATAAAACCTCCTTTTTGCAGCCACAAATTATTCATTCATTCACCATTCACGCCAGAAATTCATCCCATCCCTCGAACACATCCATACTTCACCATTCTCCATATTTTCTGCCCAAAACTAACCTTTGCCGTCCCCTACATCCATCCCAACCCTAAATCCATCATTCTACATCATCCATATGAAGGAAAATTTGTGAAAAACATGTTCATTTGAGCAACATCAACAACATGCAATTAACAATTAAAAGGCGGAATCATGTTTATATGCACTCAAAAACAAAACTTAACCCATGAACTTCAAAGCCTAGTAGATAGGTGAACCAAGACTCAACTCAAAACAAAGTGAGTTGAGAAATCAATACCTTTGTAGATTCCTCTTTGCATAAGCAAAGGCTAATCACCCAAAGAGAGGGCCTTCATTCCTTGCATCTTAGATCCATGGATTTGGATGGATGAAAAGGTTTCTCTAAGTTCCCAAAATTGAAAACCTCTAAGTCTCCACACCAAGGCATATTGTAGAAGAAATGAGTGACCTTGGAGGAGTTTGATTGCTAGATGATCCCTCCAAGGTGGCTGAAATTTTAGAGAGAAAGGAGAGCTTGTGTTCTCATCCTTTCCCCAAAAATTACCCTTAATGAATTTTGGCTATAAAGTCATACTTATTCCTTAATTCATTTGAGTGGCAAACTTGTAAATAAGTCCAAAACCACTCCTTCTTTAACATGGGATTTATTGGGCTATTTGGGCCTTTGTGAATCATTATTCATTAAGTTGTCACACAACTTAAGTCAATGGACTTGACGTTCGAAGCCCATTGGGCCTTAAGGTCCAAAACTATCCCGTGGTCTTTTAACGAACTTATTCGTTTGATTAATAATCATATTAATTAATCCTTGCCATAAATAATTAAACCATTTAATTATTCTTACTCATCTCCGTTGAATCTTCAATCTCTACCTTACACGGTGTACGATCCATTAGGTTCCTTTTAGCGAGGCAGTGGGCGATTCAAACTCTTTCAAATCGATTATGAATTGAAACTTACTTTCAATTCTCCCGTTAGTGATAATACACTTTTAGGGCTTCCACAAACCATGGTTGACGCCTAGCAGCATGTCATGGTTACCCAAGCTAATCAGAAGAGGTGGAGAACCTATTCAGTTTTAGGATTACAAATGCAATACGGTCTTTCTCTAATACAATACTCTTGACCACATTGTTTGGTTCGATAGTTTATTCATGTCTACTATCCAATGTGAGTCTTGTGCTTATATGATTATCTTGAATGTGATTTGGAACACATTCCTAAATCTCATTCATACTCTGGCCAGAGATTCTAAATCATATCATAGAGTATTCTCCCTCAAACAGTTTGAAGGTTAGAGATCCCTTGTTGCGCATTCACTTGCCTCCATGGCTAAGTGGCTTAACCCCAACGATGCCGTGGACACCCTCCTGATGGAGTGACTTTGACATAATCAAAGATTAAGGACCTAACCACAAGACAACTGTGATGCCTCAGGTCAAAAGACTAATTTGCATTATCCCAACCATGAGTTCTCATGTGACATGGATATGAGAACTCTTCGTTGATCGTGTTCAGTGAACTCATTCTCTATTGAGCACCTACGCACTTGTCTTGATGTCACACACACCAATGACTTGAGACTAGTCACTCTCCCTGAGAGAAGACATAGCACGTACTGATCTTAACGGACTGTCAATGCCCAATTGACAATCCTATGATCAGGAACGTTTAGGATGTGTCAACGAAAGAATGGTCTCATGAATCTAACTTCTTTAGATCGCATTCTTCCTAATCACATATTCCTTGGACTTATCGTTTAAGCATATAACATTTATATGAGACGGCTCAAACAATAATCTTTGCCCTTTACATTAAACTAGATTAGTTTAACATGTGAAATGTCCATAAAGTATCATCATATGATTGGTTTTAGGGCACATTTCCAACACCATAACCCCCTAAACTCACAATAACCTCTTGTGCCGCAGCAATTAGGAGAGGAAGGAGGCCTTGAATGTTTCATGCTTGCAGATTGGAGCGTTCTTAGGTGTACTTCGTTCTTGTTTTCAATGTTTACCTTGTTATTACTTTCTGAGTTTGCTGTAATCATGAGTGGCTAAACCCCTAATTAGTTAGGGGAAAGTTTGAAGCCATGAACATGTTTGAAATATGAATTGATTTCTTCCAATTGTGATTTGTTAAGTTGTGATTGCAATTCAATTATCTGTTTTATTCAAAACTTGTTCTTGTATGTTGATTAAGGATGCATACTTAGCTTTCATGCATGAACTCGATGCTAGTTTATAAACGAGTTTCACCTAATCGTCACAAGTTTATAAACATGAGTAGTGAAGGTTGCTAGTCACAACCGCGTTAATTGAATTCTTGGCAAGAGTATCATGCATTCATAGTTACAATTGCCTCGTCAACACTTATGATTTTCATAGAGCATAATGATCTCTCACTGTATCTCTTCTATGCATTCATGTTGAGGACCATTGGAGAATAATTTGAATTGTCGCATGCATCATCCAATTCAATGACATAAGGAAATCTAAGGGTTAATTAGTGCATCACGGTTAGCTTGGGGTGTTGAGCATCATAGTTAGTGAAAAGCAATTGGAAAATCGATTCATATACAAATGTGTCATGTGTGGAGAATGGACCTCTAACTAATCCATCCATCATCTTGTTTCCAAAAATTCGTTTTACAATCTGCCTAGTTTTATAACTTGTTTTGTTATTTCAATTTTCGTCAATTCAAAACCCCCCTTTACTTTCTTGTTCTATAGTATTTAGAATCTGTTTAGTTTGTGTTTTAAAGTGTTTTGAATCAACCTATAATCTTAAATTCGTCCAAAATTGTGTTTAGAGTCAGAAACTGCCTAGTTAGTGTTTTTAGGCAGTTTTGAGTCTTTTGAGTCTTTGTGAACGTTTTTAACTTTCTTTTTATGTTTTTAAGTCAGTTTAGAGGTTTTAGCAAGCCCTCCTAATCCCCGGTTCAGAACGATCCCTACTTGCATCCTTACTACAATTTGACAACAAGAGGGTTAATTTGTGTGCTTAACTATTTTCGCATCACTTAATTCCAACTTCAAAGAGGACTCATTTTCACATTAAATCACCTAAATATCAAGTTCTAGAAGCCCTATTTTCGTGCATTAAGGTTATGCCACATGTAACCCTTCTAGAAGTTCTAGAATCTGCCACAAGGACCATTCCTTGTCCTCCTTCGAATCTAATTGAAAGTGTCCTCCTTTTCAGCCCAAAATTCGTGCCTCCCCTTTACCCTATAAATACTTGATGCCACAACACTCAAAAACCACCACCCTCAACCACAAATTCACACCACACCATCCACCACACCTCAAGAGCCTAAATTCACACAAATCCCCATTGTTGGCAGCAAGGAAGGAAGGAGGAGCCACCTGGAGTGTTTCTAGGTGTATTCTATCTTTGTTTTTAATGTTTAAGTTTAGTTATCTTTGCTTTGTGAACATGTGGAACTAATTTCTTTTTAGTTAGAGGTGAATTCGAAGCCATGATTATATGTTTTATATGAATTGATTCTATCCAATTATTGTTTCTTGAGTCTTGAATGTGATTTGCTTATCTAAGTTATTAAAACTTGTTTATGTATGTGGGTTGGGGGTCGACACTTAATTTGCATGCATGAATTTGATGCTATAGTATAAGGGGGTTTCACGTAATAGTTATTCACTTATATTCACAAGTAGTGGAGGTTGCTAGTCACAATCGTGTTAAGTAAATCCTTGGTATGAGTCTCATGCGTTTCATAATGATGAATGCCTTGTCAATGCTTATGATATTCATAGAACTTAATGACTTTTGACATGTATCTTTATCATGCGTTTCATATAGGGAACTTGAGAAAGATAATTTGGTTTAGATGCGTATTCCATCTAATTCAATGAAATAAGGAAAATCTGATGGTTAGTTGTGCGATGCAACTAACTTGGGGCGTTGTCATTTATAGTCTAAAGGAAAAATAATTGGAAATTGGTTTGTATGCATATATCATGTGTGGAGAAGGACCCTCTAACTATCCTTTCACACATTTATTTCACTTAAATTCGTTTTTCCAAAGTTTTTTCTACAAAGTTTTTGTTTTAAGTTTTAAATTCGTCAAAAACAATCCCCCTTTCATTTAGTCTTGTTGTTTGAGTCAAAATCTGTTTTCTTTGAGTCTTTTGAGTCAAGTTAAGGTTTATTTTAGTCCAAAACACTTGTTAGGTCTAAAATTGAGTCTTTTTAAGTGTTTGTTGCTGTTTTGAGTGTTTTACGTTAGTTTAGAGTCTATAGAGTTTATTTTAGTGTTTTTTTGAGTCTTAATTTTGTTGATTAGCATCCCTTCTAATCCCCGGCCTAAAACGATCCCTACTTTAATATACTACAATCATAGGGTTTTAATTTGAGTGTTAGAATATTTCACATCAATGCTCCTATCAAATTTCCCCACACTTAGCTTTTGCTAGTCCTTGAGCAAAACAAAACAAAAGAAACCACAAACAAAACAAAACACATTCTAAACCTTCCAACATGTACCTCAGAGATTTCCAACGAACATGACACATTAAAGAACATCATTCCCATGGTTTTTGGCTTTCTTTACACTTTAACAAACACTTAACCATAGTTACCACTTACTAGTTCACATTTAATCAATTAAAACAATGTTTTGAATGTAGTAACATGCCTTAGAGAATTCCCTCAATTCCTTACTAGAATGCTCTCTATTTTCACACATATTTTCTAACTACACACCCTACACTACTAGGTATATGTGAGCAGATTGATTTAACATGAAGACTAACACTCATATATGTTATAACAAAGAAAGCATTTTTTGGATTTATGACAATGGCATGTATATTCTCATGAATGGAATGCTACTACTTAGAACAAGAACCAGTGATTCCATATGCTCATACCAACTTCAAACTCCACATATTGAACAGATAACATCAAGATAGAAGTTGAGGTTTGCAACGGGGCTAAGGGTATTGGTTAACAAAGAAAGGTAAAGGATAAACAAAGGTTCTTCAAGCAACATGAAGCAAAGTAATGAATGATGTGAAATATTCTAACACTCAAATTAAAACCCTATGATTGTAGTATATGAAAGTAGGGATCGTTTTAGGCCGGGGATTAGAAGGGATGCTAATCAACACAATTAAGACTAAAAAAAACACTAAAATAGACTCTATAGACTCTAAACTAACTTAAAACACACAAAACAACAACAAACACTTAAAAAGACTCAATTTTAGGCCTAACAAGTGTTTTGGACGAAAATAAACCTTAACTTGACTCAAAAGACTCAAAGAAAACAGATTTTGACTCAAATAACAAGACTAAATGAAAGGGGGATTGTTTTTGACGAATTTAAAACTTAAAACAAAAACTTCGTAGAAAATACTTTGGAAAAACGAATTTAAGTGAAATAAATGGGTGAAAGGCTAGTTAGAGGGTCCTTCTCCACACATGATATATGCATACGAACCAATTTCCAGTTATTATTCCTTTAGACTATGAATGACAACGCCCCAAGTTAGTTGCATCGCACAACTAACCATCAGATTTTCCTTATTTCATTGATTTAGATGGAATACGCATCTAAACCAAATTATCTTTCTCAAGTTCCTTATATGAAACGCATGATGGAGATACATGTCAAAAGTCATTAAGTTCTATGAAAATCGTAAGCATTGACCAGGCATTCATCACTGTGAAAGGCATGACACTCATACCAAGGATTTACTTAACACGATTGTGACTAGCAACCTCCACTACTTGTGAATATAAGTGAATAACTATTACGTGAAACCCCCTTATACTCTAGCATCAAATTTATGCATGCAAATTATGTGTCGACCCCCAACCCACATACATAAACAAGTTTTAATAACTTAGATAAGCAAATCACATTCATGCCTTAAGAAACAATAACTGGACGTAATCAGTTCATATAAAACATATAATCATGGCTTCGAATTCACCTCTAACTAAAAAGAAGTTAGTTCCGCATGTTCGCAAAACAAAGATAATTAAACTTAAACATTAAAAACAAAGATAGAATACACCTAGAAACACTCCAGGTGGGTCCTCCTTTCTTCCTTGCTGCCAACAATGGGGATTTGCGTGAATTTAGGCTCTTGAGGTGTGGTTGATGGTGTGGTGTGAATTTGTGGTAGAGGGTGGTGGTTTTTGAGTGTTGTGGCATCAAGTATTTATAGGGTGAAGGGGAGGCACGAATTTGGGCTAAAAAGGAGAGGAATTAGGACTCCAAATCACCAAAGAACAAGGATACTTTCAATTAGGTTCCAAAGAGGACAAGGAATGGTCCTCGTGGCAGATTCTAGAACTTCTAGAAGGGTTACATGTGGCATAAACTTAATGCACGAAAATAGGGCTTCTAGATATTTAGGTGATTTAATGTGAAAATGAGTCCTCTTTGAAGTTGGAATTAAGGTAGGAAAAGATTAGAATAGGATAAGATAAGATAAGGTTGGATAAGGTTTGGATAAGACAAGGAAATTTGGATAAGGTTCCTTATTTCTTGCTCTTTCCTTATCTTCTTTGCATTTGGACTTCTTTCTCTAGATTTTTAGCCTTTCCTAGCATCTCTTGACTTCAATTTCGTCCATCCATATTGCTCCATAGTTAAGCTATCCAATCCATGCCCAAAACTGCTCCAAATAGCCCCAAAATGCACTTTCTTGCTCCTTTTGCCATTAGGACCTAAAAACATACGAAAATAGCTTAAAAGACTAAAATAGATAGTAATTAAGTAACTAAATGCAAGGAAACAACATAACTAAGTAGCATAAATATGCTCCTATCAAATTTCCCCACACTTAGCTTTTGCTAGTCCTCGAGCAAAACGAAATAAACAAAACAAACAAAACACAATCTAGACCTTCCAACATGTGCCTCAGGGATTTCCAATGAACATCACACATTAAAGAACACCACATAAATAGATTTTAGTTATCCCTACCCTTGAGCATATACTTAACCATAGCTACCACACACTAGATCCCATTTAATCAATTAAAACATGATTTTGAATGTAGTAACATGCCTTAAAGAATCCCCTAATTCCTCACTGGATACACTCTATTTTCACACAGATTTTCTGACTACACTCCCTACACTAGGTATATGTGAGAAGATTGATGTAAATATGTAAACGATAGGAGCATATTTAGGCGACTTAGTTAGCTTGTTTTCATACATTTATGTTGTTAGTTCATAGTTATTTTAGTAGTTTAAGCTATTTTCATGTGTTTTTAGGTTCATATGGCTAAGGAAGCAAACAGGTGCATTTTGGAGCATTTTGGAGCAAAATTGGGCTTGGAATGGATAGCTTATGCTTGGAGCAAAAAGAATGGACGAAATTGAAGACCTAAAGGTGTTAGGATTCCTAATCTAAGAAGGATTCCTAATCAAAGAAGGATTCCTAGTCAAAGAAGGATTCCTAGTCAAAGAAGGTTGCCTACTTGAAGTAGGAAAGTTAAGCCAAGGTTTCCTATTTTTGTTTGACCTTTCCTAATCCTAAATATCCCTAAGTTCCAGCAACTTTGAAGGTATCTTATGCATTTTAGGACACAAACCAAAGATTCCTTGCACTATCCTAGTCTATGCCGCACCTTTCTTACCTTTTTCTTCCAAAATCTTCTTTCCCTTTTTATTCTAGTCAATGCCGCAAATTTCCTTTCCTTTTCCTCTTAGAATTCTGATTTGTTACCCTTTTTCCTTGAGGATTTGGAGCTAAAAACCTTCCCAAATTAATTACTTATTGCCTTAACCTTTCTCCCTCTATATATACATAATCTGCCGCACTTATGGGAGATTCTAGACATCCATACACATCCATACGAATTATTCCTCATTCTCCCCATTCATTCAGCCATCATCCACCCCCTACCATCATCCAACCTATCCATCCATCACCATAATTCATACCCAAACACCCTTGTGCCGCAACAAAGAAGGAGAAAGAAGAGAGGAGAAGCCTTGGACGTTTTGGCCATTCAAACTTGGATTGTTGGAGCGTTTCTAGGTGTATTCAATCTTTGTTTTCAATGTTTAATTTATATTCTCTTTGTTTTGTTGTAAACATGAGGAGCTAAACTTGTTTTAGCTAGGGGAGACTTTGAAACCATGATTATATTTGCAATATGAATTGATTAATTCTAGTTGTGATTTCGTAAATGGTGAATGCAATTTACTTAACCGTTTGATGGATAACTTATTCTTGTTTGTCCCTTGCACACTTAGTTTGCATGCATGAATTTGGGGCTAGAATATAAGGGAGTTTCACATAATCGTTACAAACTTATATTCACAAGTAGTTAAGGTTGTTTTCACAATCATGTTAAGTAAATTCCTAGCATGAGTATCATGATGTCATAGTTACAAGTGCTTTGTCAATACTTATGATTTTCATAGAACGTAATGATCTTTGATTGTATCTCTATTATGATGTCATGTAGGGAACTTTTGAAGAATGCTTTGGGTTGTCGTATGATGTCATCCAATCCAATAACTTAAGGAAAATCTGAGGGTTAATTAGTGATGTCACGGTTAATATGGGGTGTTGAGGTTCATGGTTTATCGAAAAGCAACTGGAAATCAATTTGTATGCAAGTGTGTAATGTGTGGAGAAGGACCCTTTAGCTAGCTAATCACCCATCCATATACCCAAATTCGTTCATAACTTTGTCTAGTTTAGTTTCTGTTTTGTTTTAATTCAAATTCGTCAAAACCAAAACCCCCTTTGTTTTAAGTGTCAATTAGGTTAGAATCTGAGTTATTGTGTGTTTTTAAGTGTTTTGAGTCAAAACTAATTCAATTTTCGTCCAAATTGAGTCCTAGAGTCTAGTTTGATTCTTTTTCATTGTTTTGTGTTGTTTTGAGTCTTTTAAGTTTGTTTTGAGTCATGTAAGTTTAGTTAAGAGTCTTTTGAGTTTGTTTAAGTGTTTTGAAGCATATTTTTGTATCTTTGAGTCAGTTTTCATTAGATTAGCAATCCCTCCTAATCCCTGACCTAGAACGATCCCTACTTACATATATACTACAATTGTCAAACGAAGGTTTAATTTGTGTGTTAAGTTAATTTTCGCATCAGATAGATTCAGAAAGATTGAAATTAATAACTTCCCCATCCAATTCCATTGTTAAAGTCCCATTAAACACATCAATCTTAGTGCGGCCAGTTTTCATGAATGGGCGTCCAAGGAGGATTGGCAACGAAGGGGAATGGTCTAACACTTCCATTTCAAGCACGTAGAAATCCGCCGAAAAGATTAAATGATTGACCTACACTAAAACGTCTGACAAAACACCCTTTGGATAGACATTAGATCTATCAGCCAATTGAATAATCACACCATCATTTTTTAACTCACCTAGATTCATAGATGCATAAATTGAGTAAGGCATGACATTAATAGATGCACCTAAGTCTAGTATGGCATGTTCAAAACGATTATTGCTAATAAACAAGGAATTGTAAAACTACCCGGATCTTTGCATTTAGGGGACATTTTACGTTGTAAGATGGCTGAGACATTTTCACTTACCTTGACAACCTCCTTGTTCGAAATTCTCTTCTTCCTGGTGCAAAGTTCTTTTAAAAGCTTGGCATACCTTGGAACTTGCTTAATTGCATCCAAAAGTGGTATATTGACTTGTACTTTTCTAAATGTCTCCAGAATGTCCTTTTCAGCCTCCTCCTTCTTCGATTGCATGAATCTATGAGGAAAGGGTATATTTGGGGGAATAACATTAGAAATAATCGAATTTGGAACCTCCTTACCTTTGGAAGACGAATGGGATTGTTCGGGTGGCTACGGCATGGGTGGTGCTACCCTTGTCGTGGCTTGCTCTTGTTCCTCCTCCTCGAATTGCAACTTTTCGTCCTCAGTTGGGGCTGATTTAGATGGTTGTGAGGCTGTTCCAACTTGTTTTCCACTTCGCAACATGATTGCTTTGGCAGATTCAAATCCTCCTTTTGGGTTGACAACGGTTGAACTAGGCAACTTGCCTTGTTCTCCGAATTGGCCCATGAATGATAGGAGCATAATTATGTGACTTAGTTAGCTTGTTTTCTTGCATTTACATAGCTAATTTCTACTGGTTAAGAGTGTTTTAAGCTATTTTTGTGTGTTTTCAGGTTCAATTGACAAAGTTGGCAAGAAAGTGCAATTTGGAGCATTTTAGAGCAATTTTGGGCTTGGAATGGATTGCACATACATGGAGCAAGGAGGATGGACGAATTAGAAGATCAAGAGAGGCTAGGAATGTGATTAACATCTGGAAGAATTAAATTGAAGACTTGGAAGATAAGGAATCAGCTACAAAGAAGGAATATTATCCAAATTTCCTTATCTTATCCAAACCTTATCCAATCTTATCTTATCTTATCCTATCCTAATCTTTTCCTACCTCAATTCCAACTTCAAAGAGGACTCATTTTCACATTAAATCACCTAAATATCATGTTCTAGAAGCTCTATTTTCGCACCCTAAGTTTATGCTACATGTAACCCTTTTAGAAGTTCTAGAATCTGCCACAAGGACCATTCCTTGTCCTCCTTGGAATCTGATTGAAAGTGGCCTTGTTCTTTGGTGATTTGGTCCTAATTCCTCTCCTTTTCAGCCCAAATTCGTGCCTTCCCTTCACCCTATAAATACATGATGCCACAACACTCATAAACCACCACCCTCTACCACAATTTCACACCACACCATCCACCACACCTCAAGAGCCTAAATTCACAAAAATTGCCATCGTGCGCAGCAAGGAAGGAAGGAGGAGCCACCTGGGGTGTTTCTAGGTTTATTCTATCTTTGTTTTTAATGTTTAAGTTTAATTATCTTTGTTTTGCGAACATAAGGAGCTAAAATATCAAGGAGTTTCACCTACTCGTTATGAATTGATTATAGTTGCAATATGAATTGATTACTTTCAGATGTGATTTTATAAATCATGAATACAATTTACTTAACTGTTTGATTAAGAACTTATTCTTCTGTGTTGATTAAGAAGGCCCGCTTAGTTTGCATGCATGAATTTGATGCTAAAATATAAGGGAGTTTCACCTAATCGTTATGAACTTATATTCATAAGTAGTGGAGGTTGCTAGTCACGATCGTGTTAAGTAAATTCTTAGCAAGAGTATCATGCTTTTCATAGTTACGAATGTCTTGTCAATGCTTATGATTTTCACAAAGCTTAATGATCTTTGATTGTATCTCTATTATGATGTTCATGTAGGGAACTATTGAAGAATAATTGGGTTGCCGATGCATATTCCATCAAATTTAATGACTTAAGGAAAATCTGAGGGTTAATTAGTGCTGTTCACGATTAATCTGGGATGTTGAGGTTCATGGTTTATTGGAAAAACAACTAGAAATCAATTTGTATGCAAGTGTGTCATGTGTGGAGAAGGACCCTCTAGCTGGCTTATCACCCATATTTTTCCCTAATTTCGTCCAAAGTTGTTTAAGTTTTTAAATCTATTTGTGTTTACTTTAATTTCGTCCAAATCAATCTCCCTTTTAATTAAGTGTGTTAGATTAGTTAGAAACGTGTTCAAATCTATCCAATTTAGTGTTTTGAGTCTTAATAGTCTAAAATTCGTCCAAATCACCCTTTAGAGTCTAGTTTGAGTCTATTTGATTGTTTTGTGCTGTTTTGAGTCTTTTTAGTTTGTTTTGAGTCATATAGGTCTAGTTAAGTGTTTTTAAGTTTAGTTTTGTGTTTTTAAGTCAGTTTAGAGTAGATTAACATCCCTTCTAATCCCCGGCCTAGAACGAACCCCTACTTACACATACTACAATCATAGGGTTTTAATTTGAATGTTAGAATATTTCACATCAATGAACTCCGCAATCTGCCCTACTTACTTCTCTAATTCATCAACCTTTTTGTCCCTATTTTGCATTCTTTGCACTGTAGAAGTTAGTAATTGAAATTTTTGATCATTATCTATGGATGAACCTGATTTGGATTGGGCAGGTTGTGCTTGGGGTTGTGTGGGTGCATACAGCATTTGGTAGAATCCTGGAGGTTGCTGCCTAAATGCGCTTTGTTGTTGGGGTTGTTGGGGCTCCCTCCATTTGATATTTGGATGATCTTTCCAACCGGGATTGTATGTATTAGAGAAAGGATCACTCCTTGGTTGGTTTTGGCTCCCATAACCCACGACATTGGCAGATTCCCACCCTCCGTTCTCGATCAATTGAGGGCACTTATCCGTGAGATGTCCATTCATTGAGCACATGCCACAAACAGCCACACTTTGTACCTTTGGTATTTCAACCACTTGCGAAAGAAGAGAAGTAAGATTAGCCATTTGATTTTGAAGTTTGGAAATAGCACTTACCTCATTAACTTGTTGCTGTCGTGGTATGTCTCTTTGACCAATGCCTTCATATTGTTGAGCATTTAAAGCTTGGTTGGCAATGAGAGTCTTGGCAGCCATGGACGTTTTGTCCACTAAAGCTCCTCCCATTGAGGCGTCTAGCATTTGTCGTTCAATTGGTAGAAGCACTTCGTAGAAATATTGAAGAAGAAGCTCCTCCTTCATTTGGTGTTGTGGACATGAAGCAACAAGAGTTTTAAAACGTTCATAATGAGTTGGAAATGATTCACCTTAGTTTTGCTGAATGCCACTAATCATTTTGCGTAAAAGAATGACTTGAGAAGTTGGGAAAAGCTTCTCCAAAAACGCCCATTTCATACTCTCCCATGATGTGATAGTTCCGGGGGCTAGTTCATACAACCAATCTTTAGCCTTTTCCAAGAGAGAAAAGGGAAAAGCCTTCATCTTCGAAATGCTCCCATCAACATTCATCGGGGTCATGCTTGAGCAAACAACCTCAAACTCCTTCAAGTGTTTATTAGGATCTTCCATGGACAACCCATGGAACTTAGGAATACGGTGCAGTAAGCTAGACTTTGATTCGAACTCGTCGGTCTTGTCTGGGGTTGCCCTTGGATATTGAATGCATAAAGGCATGACATTGTCCAATCCCGATGCGGAAAGCTCCTTGATTGTTCGATTGTCTGCTGCCATAGCTTGTTCTTCCTCAAAAATCTGAGCTGTTGTCTCCTCTTCCACTTGTACTTCGTCTTTTTCAAGATCTGGTGCAGGTTGAGGTGGTTGGGGCTCTTGTTGATTCCTCTTCCTTCTCAAAGTTCGCTCAAAATCGTCATCAAAGTCTAAGATATGCTCACAAACCGGTTGAGAACTCCGAGTCATAAACTAGTACCTAAAAACAAGAAAACTGAACAAGGTCAGCAACTAAAACCAAAAACACACGAAAATAAACAAAAAGAAATAACAAGGGATTAGCAAAGTTGCTAATCCACGGCAACGGCGCCAAAATTTGATGCGAAAATTAACTTAACACACAAATTAAACCCTCTTTTGACAATTGTAGTATATATGTAAGTAGGGATCGTTCTTAAACCGGGGATTAGGAGGGTTTACTAAAACACTTTAAATTGACTTAAATAGATAAAACTAAGCTTTAAAACACGTAACTAAACTTAAAAGACTCAAAACAAGTTCACAAGCCTCAAAATAAGCTAAAAACACTCAAAACTGCCTAGAAACACAAACTGGGCAGATTTTGACTCTAAAGACAATTTTGGACAAATTTTAGTTTTAACTTGACTCAAAACACTTGAATACACAATCTAAAACAGATCCTAACTAGTTAGACATTCTAAAATAACGGGGGATTTGGTTTTGGACGAAAATAAAGTAAACAAAACAAGAACTAAAACTAGGCAGATTTACACGAATTTGGTGGAAATAGATGGATGATGGTTGATAGGAGCACATTTAGGCGACTTAGTTAGTTTGTTTTCTCACATTTATGTTGTTAATTCATAGTTATTTTAGTATTTTAAGCTATTTTCGTGTGCTTATAGGTTCATATGGCTAAGGAAGCAAGAAGGTGTATTTTGGAGCCTTTTGGAGCAAAATTGGACTTGGAATGGATAGCATATGCTTGGAGCAAAAGGAATGGACGAAATTGAAGACCTAAAGATGTTAGGATTCCTAATCAAAGAAGGATTCCTAATCAAAGAAGGATTCCAAGTTAAAGAAGGTTTCCTACTTGAAGTAGGAAGGTTAAGCCAAGGTTTCCTATTTTGGTTTGACCTTTCCTAATCCTAAAAGCCCTATGTTCCAGCAACCTTGAAGGACTCTTATGTATTTTAGGACACAAAGTGAACCTTCCTTGCATCCTCATGTCCCTTGTTGTGCATTGTTAAACTTCCCCTTCTTTGCCGTGCAAGGGAAATACATATTTCCTATTTTGTGTCACAAGATCACATTCCTATTTCACCCTATTCAAAGCCGTACCTTACATACTTATTCTATCCAAAATCCTTGCCTTATTTCAGCCTTAAATCATATTCCCTTTCCTACACTATTTGGCCGCAAGTTTCCTTCCCCTTTCCCTTTGATTTCTGATTTTATATCTCATTTTCCTTATGGATTTGGGGTCTAATCCTTTCCTAAATTATGTAATAAAAGTTAGGATTCTTTCCTTCAAATAAATACCCAAGGCTGCACCCTTATTCAAACCTAATCACTCATTCATACAATCTGCCATCATTCACAAAACACTTAAGCCTTTGTTGTAGCCATCAACCACTCTCCCACCACTTCCATACTTCCATACCTTCACCCAAACACTCATACACCCTTCCTAAACCTTTGCCACACCACCCTACCAACCTAAATCCATCCTTAACCCAGAAATCCATCCAAAATCACCCCTAGACTCTTGTGCCGCAGCTTTGCAAGGAAGAAGATGAGAAGAAGAAGCCTTGGACGTTTTGCATTCAAGTTGGAGTGTTGGAACGTTTTTAGGTGTAATCTATCTTTTGTTTTCAATGTTTAATTCAAATTTTCTTTGTTTTGTTGTGAACATGAGAGGCTAAACTCGTTTTAGCTAGGGGAGGCTTTGAAACCATGATTATGTTTATGATATGAATTGATTAATTCCAGTTGTGATTTCATAAATTGTGAATGCAATTTACTTAACTGTTTGATGGATAACTTATTCTTGTCGGTTAAACCTACAATACATATGCAAAGGGGTAAGGCTTTTTGGCTCTGGGTTTAGACTAACCAACTTCATCTTATTATTTGTTATGCTAATCAATTTTATGCTTTGAATGAAATGGGCGTGAGTTCTAGTATTTGGAACTATAGTGATGAAACGCATTCTAAGTAGTAACCAAGCAAAGAATGATGAGATCATGCAATGACTTTAGAAAACAAGAAATCAAGATTAATAACTCTCCAAAGAATGTTTAGGCTCAAATCTCTTAGGGTTGTAGCGTTAGTTTGAGTTTCTTCCTTCAAGCATCTTACAAAAACTGATTTGTTCTTTTTGTGATTACATGTGAATTTGTACATATCAACTATAACCAAGCATATAACCAAAGAGCATATCAAACTTCCATCCATGTTTGTAACTTTCTTTAATAGTCATGTAATTAAAAACCAAATCCTCATCATTGTGTTGGAAGGTACCCTAAGACAAAAACAAACACAAAAACAAAAACGACTCTAAAAACAACTCTTTTTGGGTTTTCAAAACACTCTTTTTCGATTTTTTTTTTTTCTTTCAAATTTTCGGATTTTCTGTTTAAGACACATAAAAACACTTCAAAACACACTAAAAACACTTCAAAACAGTGAAAAACAACTTTAGAAATGATAGGTGATAAAATCCCCCGAATTTTTATGAAAAACACTTTGTTTACCCCCCACACTTAAACCAAACATTTTCCTCAATGTTTTGAGCATAGACTCACAAACAAACAACCACATAACACGACAAACATGGCAAAATAAAAGCAATAAAGAGTAGGGTTTAGGAACGCAAATCTGGTTATGGAGTGTTGGAGCTTCCTAGTTCTTCTTTATTTGCATGGGTTGCCTCCCAAGAAGCACTTGCTTTAATGTCTTCCAGCTGGACGATCCTTCCTCTTAAGCTTCAATGGGGCCCACGGCATGGAAGCTTGCACCATCCACGACATGCTCTTCAAAGTTCTCATAGTATGGCTTCAAATGATGTCCGTTGACTTTGAACTCTTGGCCAGTCGTTAAGCTTTGAATTTGGACTGCACCATAAGGAAATACATTAATAACAACAAACGGGCCAATCCACTTAGAACGTAACTTACCTGGAAACAAGCGAAGGCGGGAATTGAAGAGTAGCACTTTCTGCCCTAGAACAAATGTCTTGCTACGAATCATCTTGTCATGGAATGCCTTTGACTTCTCCTTGTAAATCAATGCGTTCTCGTATGCTTCATGCCTTATCTCCTCAAGCTCGTTCAATTGAAGTTTCCTATGGATTCCAGCGGCATCAATGTCCATGTTGAACGTTTTGACGGCCCAATGTGCTTTGTGCTCCAATTCAACGGGAAGATGACATGGTTTCCCATAGATGAGCTGAAATGGGGACTTCCAATTGGTGTTTTGTAGGCCGTACGATATGCCCACAATGCATAATTCAAACGAAAACTCCAATCCTTCTGGTTTGGCCTAACGGTCTTCTCCAAGATTTGCTTGATTTCCTGATTAGAAACCTCGGCTTGCCCACTTGTTTGAGGATGATAAGGTGTTGCCACCTTATGTGTGATGTTATATCTCTTGAGCAAAGCTTCAATGGTTCGATTGCAAAAATGGGTCATTTCGCACGTACACCACACAAACAACCAAACAACATAACGAAAACAAACTAAGGGCAAAAGGGTCATTTCGCACGTACGTTTTAATAATCTCGGGACGGGATGTCACAGCTCACTTACCTCGACGGACATCAACTGCTCATCTGGGAATGTCTTTGGGATAGGTACGGCCTCTTCTTCATGTACCATGCGGCTCAAGTGGTCAGCCACCACGTTTTCATTTCCTTTCTTGTCCCGAATTTCGATATCGAACTCTTGAAGTAGAAGCATCCAACAAATAAGCCTTGGCTTAGCCTTCTTTTTGGTGAGTAAGTACTTCAACGCTGCATGATCAGTGTAAATTATAACTTAAGTACCAAGTAAATAAGAACGAAATTTATCTAAAGCAAAAACAACAGCAAGAAGTTCTTTTTCCGTTGTTGAGTAGTTCAATTGGGCATCAGTCAAGGTCCGGGATGCATAATAGATGACATGTGGCTGCTTGTTCTTCCTTTGGTCTAAAACAGCTCCTAATGCATAATCCGAGGCATCGTACATAAGCTCAAAAGGAAGGATCCAATCTGGTGGAACAATGATGGGGGCCGAAGTGAGCATTTCCTTGAGGTGTTTGAAGGCCTTCTCACACTCCACGTCAAATTTGAATGGCACATCTTTTTAAAGAAGTCGGCAAAGGGGGTTGGAGATTTTTGAAAAGTTCTTGATGAAACGCCTATAGAATCCTGCATGTCCAAGAAAAGAACGAACCTCTCTAACCGAAGTAGGAGAGGGTAAGTAGCGTACAAGATCTATTTTTGATTTATCAACTTCAATCCCTTTGGCCGAAATTATATGCCCTAAAACTATGCCTTGTTTTACCATGAAATGACATTTTTCCCAATTTAAAACAAGGTAAGTTTTAATGCATCGTTCTAAGATTAAAGTGAGATTATGTAAACAATCGTCAAACGAATCTCCAAATACACTAAAATCATCCATAAAAACATCAATTATTTTCTCCACAAAATCTGAAAATATACTTACCATGCATCTTTGAAAGGTGGCCGGTGCATTACATAAACCGAATGACATGCGACAATAAGCAAAAGTACCAAAAGGACACGTGAAAGTGGTATTTTCTTGGTCATCTGGGGCTATGACAATTTGATTATATCCCGAATACCTATCAAGAAAACAATAAAAAGAATGACCGGCTAACCTTTCAAGCATTTGATCAATGAACGGCAAAGGGAAGTGGTCCTTCCTTGTGGTGGCGCTGAGCTTCCTATAATTGATGCAAACTCTCCAACCTGTTTGGATATGTCTTGGCACAAGTGATGCGTGATTTACTTGACACTCAAATTAAACCCTCGTTTTTGTCAATTGTAGTGAAGTATGTAAGTAGGGATCGTTCTAGACCGGGGATTAGGAGGGCTTGCTAAAACCTTCTAAATTGACTTAAAAACATAAAAACACAATATAAAACACTATTTGATGCTCGAAGAAAGCAAAACTAAAAATAAGAAAGATTAAGACTAAGACTTCAACGAAATAGGGGGGAATTGGATTTGGACGAATTTAAACTAAAATGAATACTTGGAAACAAAACAAATTGTAAATATGGATTTGACGGAAATGAATGGATGGGAAGCTAGCTAAGGGTTCTTTCTCTACACATGATATTTATGCATATGAATCAATTTCCAGTTATTCCTTCGTTGAATTATGAACGACAATGCCCCAAATTAACCGTGACATCACTAGTTAACCCTCAGATTTTCCTTATATTATTGGATTGGATGGCATCATTTGACAACCCAAAACATTCTCAAAAGTTCCCTACATGTCATCATAATAGAGATACAATCGAAGATCATTAAGAATAATGAAAACCATAAGCATTGACAAAGCATTTGCAACTATGACATCATGTTACTCATGCTAAGAATTAAACTTAACGCGATCGTGACAAGCGACCTTCACTACTTTCAAGTATAAGTTAGTAACGATTATGTGAAACCTTCTTAAACTTTAGCCACATATTCATGCATGCTAATTAAGTGTCGACCCTCAATCAACAAACACAAATAAGTTAATCATCAAATAGTTAAGCCAATTGCATTCACGAATCAAGAGTTCATAACCGGAATTCATCAATTCATATCACATAAATAAACATGGTATTGAAATCACCCCTAGCCAAAAAGGGTTTAGTTCCTCATAACTTTGAAATCAAAGAAACACCTAAACATTCCAACAACTCAAACTTGAATTGTATGAACGTTTAGGCACTCTTCTCTTCCATTCCTCATATTACAAAACAAAGAGAATTGAATTTAAACATTGAAATCAAAGAAACGCGTAAACATTCCAACAACTCAAACGTGAATTGTATGAACGTTTAGGCCCTCTTCTCTTCGTCTTCGTTGTAGCATAAGGACTAAGGGATGTTGTTGGTGTGTTGAATGGATTGGGGGATTATGGAAATGGAAGAAATGGAGGAGAAAGGGAAGGGACTGGTGCAGAAAATGGAGAGACTCATGGCTAGGGAGAAGATGGAAGTGTTTTGTGGTGTGTTGTGTATGAAAATGAGATGATTCCTAAATGAATGAATGCAAGGGTATTTATAGGAGGAGTGGAGGTGTAAATGGCTGTTTGTTTAATGTGTTTGTGTGGAGGAATGATGAGAAAACAGCTAGGACACATGTGAAAATCTGGAAAGCAAATGGAGTGCACGGCATTGATGTTGGAATTGCATGTGTGTGCTGAAAATAGTGTGTGTATGCATGTGTTTGGGAAGCTTTCTTGCTCATTTTCTGGATGCAATGATGAAGATATTAATAATTAATGCATGTAGGTGGCTGAAATGATGAAGAATGAGTGATGGAAATGAAAGGGAAAGCTAGAAAAACATGTGAAGATGCTGGAATTTCAAAGGGAACTCACGGCATTGAAGGTTTTGGTGCATGTGTTGGCTGTTTTGTGTTGTGAATTATGATGAATGCATGTGAGTTAAAGAGGGAGAATGTGGTGAAATGATGAAGTAGGAAGGTGGAAATGCATGTGAGATGTTTGGAAAGGAAATGGGAACCCACGGCATTGAAGTTGTTTTGTTGATGTGTGAATGCATGTGACTTGTTTGTGGAATAAAGAATGAATGGTGGAAATGTGAGTGAATGATGTGCATGTGTGAGAATGCATGTGGAATTAAGAGGAGTATGGAAGTGAAATAAATGAATGATATGTTAAGTGATAAGTGAATGATATGTGGTGAGTGATAAGTGAATGGTTTGATAAGTGATAAATGAACTAGTTTAAAGGGCTAGGGTTTAAGTACATAGAATGGGCCTAAAATAGGTTGGTTTGTATGGCATAATGTGTTTGATTGGGCTAGGCCCTTTGTTTGATGTCCCCAAAGAGCATACAAGGCTTCAATTTCGTCCATCCTCTTTGCTCCATGATTAAGCTATCCAATCCATGCCCAAAAATGCTCCAAATGGCCTCAAAATGCACTTTCTTGCTCCCTAGGCCCTTAGAACCTGAAAACACACAAAAGAAGCATAAAGGACTAAAATAACGAGAGAAACATAACGTAAATGCACGAGAACAAGCCATTTAAGTCGCATGATTATGCTCCTATCAAATACCCCCACACTTAGCTTTTGCTAGTCCTCGAGCAAAACAGAATAAAAACAAATAAACAAAACGACACTAAACACGTAAAACACAACCTAAACCTTCCAACAACCATCTTAGGGATTTCCAATGACATGTTAAAAATCATTATTCTCACAGATTTTAGTCATCTTCACACTTAAGTACATTCTTAATCATAGTCACCATATACTAGTTCACAATTAAGCATTTAAAACCATGTTTTGAATGTAGTAACATGCCTTAGAGAATTTGCTCAATTCCTTACAAGATATGCACTCGATTTTTCACTCAGAATTTCTAACTACACACCCTAATCTAGTCATATGTGAGAAGATTGATGTAACATGAAAACGAACACTCACATATAAGTATCACAAAGAACGCAATTTCTGGAGTTAATAAGCATGTTTAGATATGATCTCATGAATGGAATGCTACTACTTAGACGCGAGAACCAGTGACACCATAAGCTCATACCAAGTTCAAACTCCACAAATTGAAATACACAACACTCAAGATAGAAGTCAAGGGTTGTAACGGGGCTTGGGGTATGTGGATAACAAAGAAGGGATATGGAAAACAAAGGTTCTTAAAGAAATAGTGAGCAAAGCATTTGAATCAACTTAGAATTCACTTTTGAATGAAAACTCAACTTTTGAACAAAAAGGGAGAATTTAGACAATTTACGCCCAGAATTGGTGTTTTGGAACCTTTCTTCAATCACTTATTCTTTTCTCTTTTTTTTTTTTTTTTTTTTTTTTTTTTTTTTTTTTTCTTTTGAATCTCAAAACATAAACACTTAAACATTCTCTCCCCCACACTTATTTTCTTTCATAATGTAACTCAAAAGGAATTCAATTAAGTCATGCTCACTATCTTTTAAGAACAAGGGTGGGGATTGTCCTAAACTAGGCTAGGTGAGGAAAAAGTGGGTTAACAAAGAACATGGGCTAACACGGCTCAACGGGGGTACAACTTACAACATATACGAAATATGGGAAGTGAGGCTATTTGGCTATGGTGGCAACTACACAACTTCATCTTGATATATGTTATGTAAATCAATAACATGCTTTGAATGAAATGGGCATGAGTTCTAGCATTTGGAACTATATGATGAAACGCCTTCTAAGTAGTAACCAAGCAAAGAATAATGAGATCATGCAACGATTTTAGAAAACAAGAAATCACAGATTATACTCTCCAAAGAACGTTATAGGCTCAAGTCTCTCAGGGTTGTAGCATTTGTTTGAGTTCCTTCCTTCAGGCATGTTACAAAAACTAAATTTTCTTTTATGATTGCATGTGAAGTCATACATTATAACCATAACCAAGCATATACCAAGAGTAAATCAAACTTTTCTCTATGTTTATAACTCTTTTTAACAGTCATGCAATTACAAACCAAATCCTTATCATTGTGTTGGAAGGTATCCTAAGACACAAACACACACACAAAAACAACTTTAAAACAACTCTTTTTGGGGTTTTCAAAACAATTTTTTCAAATTTTTATGGGATTTTCAAATTTTTAAGACAAAACACACTAAAACAGTTTTAAAAAAGTGAGAAACAACATGTGAAGTGATAGGTGAATAAATCCCATGAATTTGCATCAAATATACTTAGTTACCCCCCCCCCCCCCCCACACTTAAATCAAACATTGTCCTCAATGTTTTAAGCATAGATTCACACAAAGCATAAGTAAATACACAAAAAGCACTTAAACATACTAAACATGGCATAATGTAATTAACAAAGAGAAGAGTTTAGAGACGCAAATCTGGTTATAGAGTGTAAATTCCATCTTCTCCTTGGTAATTGCATTGAGGCTTTGATCTTTGTGATTCCACAGGCTTACTCTTGAACTGGTTTCTGCCCATCGTTGATTTTCCTTTGTGCTACTTCTTGAACTGGGCAGCAGGAATCTTTTGATCTCCTCCACTTGTTGATTTTCCTTTGTGCTACTGGGCTGGAGGATTCTTTTGGTCTTCCCCGAAAGTCTGAGCTTACCCTTTTGGTCTGTTTCTTTGTTCAATCTTTCCAATTCGTATTGAAAAGGGTTGGAGGATAACTCAGCCTATGTTTGTCTCCACATGCTTCAATGTATCATTTTCACTTGCCTTACTCGCTCCCCTTTGCAGAAGTGGTCCCTTCTCCGGAAGTGTATCAACCGTTGAAGATGACTACTCGAGAGCAACGCTAGGTAAGCAATCAGGAATAGATTCCAGGCAGTTGGCTCCAGAACGGAAGACTGACTCCAAGTGCCGGCTGATTGCTTGTTTTACTTTGCCATGCGAGTAAGAACAAGGACAAAGAAAAAGACAGGGAAAGAGCATGATATGAGATACATTTGCTTTTGACCTTGATGATATGAGATACCTTTGCTTTTGAAGAAGCGGTGAATGAATCAGCACATGTATTTGTTGTGCTGTTTCCTCCTGGGTCATATGTACTCCAGGCATCTGGTATCATCTTTGGGGAAGAAGAAAGAATTGAGTATTTCGAAAGGCTTGGCTGGGAGTCCACCCTCAGAGGTGAGGGAGAGTTGGGCATTTTCTTCAGGTTTGCCCTGCCATAAAAGACGAAGGTCGACATATATAGAGATAATAGCAAGTGGTGGTACTTTTTACCTTTGTCGACAAACGTTTTGATCCCGCAACTCTGGCTTTTTGAAATAGTGGCGCCTCTTCGATTTCTGAATACGCCTCTTCGATTTCTGAGCAGGCGCCCCTTCGATTTCTGAGCGACACGTGGTAGTGCAGATGCGGCTCCTTTTGACAAAGCTGCACGCGTCTTCTGAAAAGCAGAGAAAGCGTCGCCGAACTTTGCGCTTGTCGGCTAAAGATGTGTAGTTGTGATGATGGTCTCCACGTGTTGTCTGAAAAGAAGAAATCTTTTGACAAAGTTGAACGCGCCTTCTGAAAAGCCGAGAAAGCGTCGCCTAAATTACGCCGGAAATTCCGGCTTTTTGAATTGGTGGACGCGTCGCCTTGGCTTTTTTATTGAGCTATCGATCACCACAACAAACACACTCTGAAGACTTCCCATTCTTGAAAATCGACTCCGGCCCTTTGAAATTTAACTCCATCCCTTCTCTTTGAACACTTTTGAAAAAATGGCAAACTCATCGAACCTTAGCTTGAAATTGAGCCTTAGCAGTGATACGGGCGCGCCGCGTCAAGGTAACGTATGGCGCCCTTCTTTCTTTTCTTCTAACGGTCCTCTTTCAGGTGAAGACTCTGTGATGCAGGACGCCACAACAGCTACAATAGTTGCTAGGAACCTCCTCACACCAAAAGATAGTAGGTTGCTGTCAGGACGGTCCGATGAGTTGGCTGTTCAAGAGTCCCTCGCACTTAGTGTTCAGTGTGCGAGTTCTGTGTCCAACATGGGCCAACGCCTGCTTGCCCGCTCCCGTCAGGTGGAATCATTGATGGCAGAGGTGGAAAGTCTCAAGCAGGAGATCCAGTAGCTGAAGTATGAGAATAGAAGTTTGCACGTGCTTGCAAACAACTATTCGACGGGCATGAAGAGGAAGCTTGATGAGCTGCAAGAGTCTGAAGGTCGGATTCACAGTGAGCGTCAAAGGTTTTCGTCTTTCCTCCAGAGGCACCTTTTTCCTGGCTCATCCAGCGCTTGGCCAAGTATTGAGGCCTGGAATGCTCTATCTTCGATGCCTCCCGCTCCGATGCCTTCTGCTCCTATGCCTTCTGTTCCTACGCCTTCCGCTCCGATGCCTTCTGTTCCTACGCCTTCCGCTTCAAGAGTAAAGCCACGTAGTGGGGCCTCAAGCAAACACCCTTTGTGAAGCACCATCTTTCTTTGTTTAGCAGTGCCTATCAATAAATCAAACATTTTCTCAATGTTACAATCATAGACTCACACAATTAATAAACAAACAAACAATAACAACTAAACAACCTAACAAGGCAGAAACGAAATAGCAACAAAGAGAAGAGTTTTTTTTTTTAGGAATCTGGATTTGGAGTGCTTTCTAAGTCTTCCTTTGTTGAATGCATGGGTTGCCTCCCAAGTAGCGCTAAGACACAAACAAACACCAAAATGACTCAAATGACTCTAAAAACACATATTTTTGGGTTTTTCAAAAGAATTTTTTTTCATCAAATTTTCGGAGTTTTATACCAAGACACTATAAAACACATTAAAACACTCTAAAAACGCTTAAAACAGCAAGAAACAACATTCTAAGTGATAGGTGAATAAATCCCACGAAATTCATGCAAATACAAATTGTTTACCCCCCCACACTTAAATCAAACATTGTCCTCAATGTTTTAAGCATAGATTCACACAAAGCATAAGTAAATACACAAAAAGCACTTAAACATACTAAACATGGCATAATGTAATTAACAAAGAGAAGAGTTTAGAGACGCAAATCTGGTTATAGAGTGTAAATTCCATCTTCTCCTTGGTAATTGCATTGAGGCTTTGATCTTTGTGATTCCACAGGCTTACTCTTGAACTGGTTTCTGCCCATCGTTGATTTTCCTTTGTGCTACTTCTTGAACTGGGCAGCAGGAATCTTTTGATCTCCTCCACTTGTTGATTTTCCTTTGTGCTACTGGGCTGGAGGATTCTTTTGGTCTTCCCCGAAAGTCTGAGCTTACCCTTTTGGTCTGTTTCTTTGTTCAATCTTTCCAATTCGTATTGAAAAGGGTTGGAGGATAACTCAGCCTATGTTTGTCTCCACATGCTTCAATGTATCATTTTCACTTGCCTTACTCGCTCCCCTTTGCAGAAGTGGTCCCTTCTCCGGAAGTGTATCAACCGTTGAAGATGACTACTCGAGAGCAACGCTAGGTAAGCAATCAGGAATAGATTCCAGGCAGTTGGCTCCAGATCGGAAGACTGACTCCAAGTGCCGGCTGATTGCTTCTTTTACTTTGCCATGCGAGTAAGAACAAGGACAAAGAAAAAGACAGGGAAAGAGCATGATATGAGATACTTTTGCTTTTGACCTTGATGATATGAGATACCTTTGCTTTTGAAGAAGCGGTGAATGAATCAGCACATGTATTTGTTGTGCTGTTTCCTCCTGGGTCATCTGTACTCCAGGCATCTGGTATCATCTTTGGGGAAGAATAAAGAATTGAGTATTTCGAAAGGCTTTGCTGGGAGTGCGCCCTCAGAGGTGAGGGAGAGTTGGGCATTTTCTTCAGGTTTGCCCTGCCATAAAAGACGAAGGTCGACATATATAGAGATAATATCAAGTGGTGGTACTTTTTACCTTTGTCGACAAACGTTTTGATCCCGCAAATCCGGCTTTTTGAAATAATGGCGCCTCTTCGATCTCTGAACACGCCTCTTCGATTTCTGAGCAGGCGCCCCTTCGATTTCTGAACGACGCCCCTTCGCTTTCTGAACGACACGTGGTAGTGCAGATGCGGCTCCTTTTGACAAAGCTGCACGCGTCTTCTGAAAAGCTGAGAAAGCGTCGCCGAACTTTGCGCTTGTCGGCTAAAGATGTGTAGTTGCGATGATGGCCTCCACGTGTTGTCTGAAAAGAAGAACTCTTTTGACAAGGTTGAACACGTCTTCTGAAAAGCTGAGAAAGCGTCGCCTAAATTACGCCGGAAATTCCGGCTTTTTGAATTGGTGGACGCGTCGCCTTGGCTTTTTTATTGAGCTATCGATCACCACAACAAACACACTCTGAAGATTTCCCATTCTTGAAAACCGACTCCGGCCCTTTGAAAATTTACTCCATCCACCCACTCTCTTTGAACACTTTTGAAAAAAAAATGGCAAACTCATCGAACCTTAGCTTAGATTTGAGTCTCAGCAGCGATCCGGTTGCGCCCCGTCAAGGTAATGTATGGCGCCCTTCTTTTTTTTCTTCTAACGGTCCTCTTTCAGGTGAAGACTCTGTGATGCAGGACGCCACAACAGCTACAATAGTAGCTAGGAACCTCCTCACACCAAAAGATAGTAGGCTGCTGTCAGGACGGTCCGATGAGTTGGCCGTTCAAGAGTCCCTCGCACTTAGTGTTCAGTGTGCGAGTTCTGTGTCCAACATGGGTCAACGCCTGCTTGCCCGCTCCCGTCAGGTGGAATCATTGATGGCAGAGGTGGAAAGTCTCAAGCAGGAGATCCAGTAGCTGAAGTATGAGAATAGAAGTTTGCACGTGCTTGCAAACAACTATTCGACGGGCATGAAGAGGAAGCTTGATGAGCTGCAAGAGTCTGAAGGTCGGATTCACAGTGACCGTCAAAGGTTTTCGTCTTTCCTCCAGAGGCACCTTTTTCCTGGCTCATCCAGCGCTTGGCCAAGTATTGAGGCCTGGAATGCTCTATCTTCGATGCCTTCCGCTCCAAGAGTAAAGCCACGTAGTGGGGCCTCAAGCAAACAACCTTTATGAAGCACCATCTTTCTTTGTTTAGCAGTGCCTATCAATAAATCAAACATTTTCTCAATGTTACAATCATAGACTCACACAATTAATAAACAAACAAACAATAACAACTAAACAACCTAACAAGGCAGAAACGAAATAGCAACAAAGAAAAGAATTTTTTTTTTTTTTTTTTTTTTTAATTTTTATCAAATTTTTGGAGTTTTATACCAAGACACTATAAAACACACTAAAACACTCTAAAAACGCTTAAAACAGCAAGAAACAACATTCTAAGTGATAGGTGAATAAATCCCACGAAATTCATGCAAATACAAATTGTTTACCCCCCTACACTTAAATCAAACTTTGTCCTCAATGTTTTAAGCAGAAAGTCACAACAGAGCAAGCAAATAAACAAATACGAGAAAGAAAGCAAAGTAAAGGCCGTAAAGAAAAAGAAAGGAATAAAAATAAGTCTCTTAAAGGGGTTTCCAAGTTCTTCTCTATTCGGATGCATGGGTTGCCTCCCACGAAGCGCTTTCTTTTACGTCTTTCAGCCGGACGAGTACCCTCTTTTAATCTTCATTTGAGCCCACGGAATGGAAAGGAATGTCTTCCACCACTTGCCCCACACCATGCTCGTAATATGGCTTCAACCGATGCCCGTTCACCTTGAATTCTACGCCATTCCTTAAGCTTTTTATGTGGACTGCACCATAAGGTAAAACGTTAGTAACAACAAACGGGCCAATCCATTTAGAACGCAACTTACCAGGAAACAAACGTAGGCGAGAGTTGAAAAGTAACACTTTCTGCCCAACTGTGAAGGTCTTGGTTCGAATCATTTTATCATGGAATGCTTTGGTCTTGGCTTTGTACATCCGGGCATTCTCATAGGCTTCATTCCGAATCTCCTCAAGTTCATTCAATTGGAGCTTCCTATGAACTCCCGCTGCATCTATGTCCATGTTGAAAGTCTTCACGGCCCAATGTGCCTTGTGCTCTAACTCTACGGGCAAATGACATGGCTTACCATAGACGAGCCGAAAAGGTGACATCCCAATGGGTGTTTTGTACGCCGTACGATATGCCCACAGTGCATCATCTAAACGTAAGCTCCAATCCCTCCTTGTTGGTCCAACGGTCTTCTCCAAAATTTGTTTGATTTCTCGATTAGACACCTCGGCTTGGCCATTTGTTTGAGGATGGTAAGGTGTGGAGACCTTATGGTTGACATGGTACTTTCTTAGCAACGCCTCAATGGTCCGATTGCAAAAGTGAGACCCTCCATCACTTATGATTACTCTCGGCATTCCAAACCTAGCAAAAATGTTAGTTTTCACGAAATCTGCAACCACCTTAGAATCGTTAGTACGGGTGGCTTTTGCTTCCACCCATTTAGAAACATAATCAACGGCTAGCAAGATATAAGTGAAACCATAAGATGGAGGGAAAGGGCCCATGAAATCAATGCCCCAAACATCAAAAATTTCAACATTAAAGACAGGGGTTTGCGCCATTTGGTCCTTGGTACCTATGTTACCCATTCGTTGGCAACGATCACAAGACATACAAAAGGTTCTAGCATCCCTAAATATAGTCGGCCAATAAAAACCACACTCTAAAACCTTGAGGGCAGTGCGTTGTGTGCCAAAATGACCACCACATGCATATGTGTGACAAAAGCTTAGAATTGAGTGAAATTCAGAATCATGCACACATCTACGTACAATTTGATCTGAGCAATACTTCCACAAATAAGGGTCATCCTAAACATAGAAACGTGCATCATTTTTAAGCTTATCACGTTGGTGCTTGTTTAGTTCATTTGGAATTTGTTTAGCCACCAAGTAATTCACTAAATCTGCATACCATGGTTCACTTACCTCAATGGAAAGCAGCTGCTCATCGGGAAAAGTTTCAGGGATAGGTACGGCATGTTCATGCTCCTCGTGGATCATTCGGCTTAAATGGTCAGCCACTACATTCTCGCTTCCTTTCTTATCCCGGATTTCAATATCAAATTCTTGAAGAAGAAGAATCCAACGGATAAGCCTCGGCTTTGCTTCCTTTTACGTGAGCAAGTACCTTAAAGCTGCATGATCAGAATAAACGATTACTTTAGTACCAATTAAATATGAACGGAATTTATCTAAAGCAAAAACCACAGCTAGAAGTTCTTTTTCCGTCGTGGAGTAGTTCAATTGGGCATCATTGAGAGTCCGAGAGGCATAATATATGACATGCGGCCGCTTGTCTCTTCTTTGTCCTAGAACAGCTCCTAATGCATAGTCGGATGCATCGCACATGAGCTCGAACGGAAGGCTCCAATCTGGAGGTACAATAATGGGGGCCGAGACTAGCTTCTCCTTGAGTTGGTTAAATGCCAAATTACACTCTTCATCAAACTTGAATGGCACATCTTTTTGAAGCAATCGGCAAAGAGGGTTGGACATCTTGGAGAAGTCCTTGATAAAACGCCTATAGAACCCTGCATGGCCAAGAAACGAACGTACCTCTCTAACCGAAGTAAGAGAGGGTAAGTGACGTACAAGGTCTATTTTTGATTTATTTACTTCAATTCCTTTTTCTGAAACAATATGTCCTAAAACTATACCTTGTTTCACCATAAAGTGACATTTCTCCCAATTCAAGACAAGGTTAGTTTCAACACATCGTTTCAAAATTAAGGTCAGATTATCCAAGCAATTATCAAATGAACTCCCAAATACACTGAAATCATCCATGAAAACCTCAATGATCTTTTCAACAAAATCGGAAAATATACTTACCATACACCTTTGGAAAGTGGCCGGTGCGTTGCATAAGCCAAATGGCATGCGACGATAAGCAAATGTTCCAAAGGGACATGTGAATGTGGTCTTCTCTTGATCATCCGGGGCTATCACAATTTGGTTATATCCAGAGTATCCATCAAGAAAACAGTAAAAAGCATGACCGGCTAACCTTTCGAGCATCTGGTCGATGAATGGCAAAGGAAAGTGATCTTTCCTAGTCATGGCATTTAGCTTCCGGTAATCGATACATACTCACCATCCAGTCTGAATGCGTGTAGGCACGAGCTCATTCTCATCATTCTTGATAACAGTTACTCCGGACTTCTTGGGAACGACTTGAACTGGAGAGACCCAACGGCTATCGGAGATAGGGTAGATCACTCCGCAATCCAAAAGTTTGATTATTTCCTTCTTCACCACTTCCATCATCGGAGGGTTGAGACGGCGTTGAGCCTCTCGAGTTGGTTTAGCCCCCTCCTCAAGAAGTATACGGTGCATGCATGTGGTAGGGCTTATTCCTTTAATGTCGGCCAAAGTCCACCCTATGGCCGTTTTGTGCTCTCGCAGCATCCTCACAAGCTTCTCCTCCTCCATTGCCGTGAGACTTGATGAAATGATGACGGGCAATGTTTCGCCTTTTCCCAAAAACACATACTTCAAATGGTCCGGCAACGGCTTAAGTTCAAGCGATGGTGCCTGAACAACAGAAGGTAGCATCTTAGTGGAAACTGAATTTGAAAGTGAGAGTGGAACCTTACCATATTGTTGTGGCAATGACTCAAGGGCTGCCACAACCTCAATTATTTCTTCACTAGAACCCATTGCAAAGAATTCCTCCTCCTTGCCGTGGCCTTGCATTGGCCCAAATCCTTCATTTTTGCGCTCTATGGCCTTAGTGATGGTTGTTTCCAGGGCGTCCTCATTCAATTCTTCAAGGTATACCTGCGCCAAAGAATCGATAACATCAATGGAAAAACAAGAATGGTCATCAACGGGATATCTCATAGTTTCAGAAATATTAAAATCAATCACTTCCCCATCGAATTCCATTGTCAAGGTGCCTTTGTATACATCAATCTTCGTTCGGGCCGTCTTCATGAATGGCCTACCAAGGAGAATCGGCAAAGATGTAGAATGGGCTGAATCCTCCATGTCTAGGACGTAGAAATCAGCCGGAAAAATTAAATGGTTCACCTGCACAAGCACATCTTCCAAAACTCCTTTTGGATACGCGTTAGAACGATCGGCCAATTGTATAATTACACCATCTTGTTTTAATTCACCCAAATTCATAGATGCATAAATAGAATAAGGCATGACATTTATGGATGCACCTAAATCAAGCATGGCATGTTCAAAACGATTATGTCCAATCACACAAGGAATCGTGAAACTACCGGGGTCTTTGCACTTGGTACGCAGTTTACGTTGCAAAACAGCGGACACATTCTCGCTTACCTTCACTACCTCTTTGTTTGCCCTTCTTCTCTTTGTATTGCATAGGTCCTTGAGGAATTTAGCATACTTTGGAACCTGTTTGATTGCATCGAGAAGCGGTATGTTCACTTGCACCTTCCGGAACGTTTCAAGAATGTCCTTCTCGCTTTCTTCCTTTTTTTCTTGCATGAACCTGCAAGGAAAAGGTACATTGGGTAGATTAGGACGTGAAGTACATGAATTTGAACTTAAATTACCTGATTTGGCTGAGTTAGGGTGATCTGCCTCAGGTTGTGTCGTCTCTTCATCTACTTTCTGGGCAGATTTGGGATTGTTTGGCTCAATCCCAACTTCTTTTCCACCCCTTAGGGTGATGGCCTTGGCGGATTCGAATCCTCCCTTTGGATTGACTGTGGTTGAGCTAGGAAGCTTTCCTTGCTCTCTAATCTGTCCAAGGAACTCAGAAATCTGCCCTATTTGTTTCTTCATATCCGTCATCTCCTTCTCGTTATTTGCTATTCGGTTGTTTTGATTTTGCAACCCCTGCGAAATAGAGGTTAGTAATTGCATAGCTTGATCACTTTCCAATGACGTACCTGAATGAGATGATGCCGAAGGTTGTTGGGGTTGTTGGGGTGCATACGGCTTGGAATAAAAACCAGGGGGGTTTGGCCTAAATCCTCCTTGTTGGGCAGCTTGTTGTGGCTCCCTCCATTTGAAGTTTGGATGGTCCCTCCATCCGGCATTGTAAGTGTTCGAGTATGGGTTGTTTTGATTTTGTCCTTGGAAACCAATTGCATTGGCAGATTCCCACCCACCATTCTCGATTAGTTGAGGGCACTTGTCGAATGGATGCCCTTGAATTGAGCACACGCCACAAACTTGGTGTTCTTGTGCTTTTGGACCAATCACAACCTGAGAAACAAGAGAAGTAAGATTAGCAAGTTGTGATTGAATTTTAGAAATAGCACTCACCTCATTTACACTTTGTTGTCGTGGGGCTTCCCTTTGACCCACTCATTCATATTGTTGAGCGTTGAGCGCTCGGTTGGCTATGAGAATCTTGGCATCCCTTGGTGTTTTGTCTACCAATGCTCCTCCCGCTGATGTATCAAGCATTTGACGTTCGATAGGAAGGAGGCCCTCATAGAAATATTGAAGGAGAAGTTCCTCCTTCATTTGATGTTGAGGACATGAAGCTACAAGGCCCTTGAAGCGCTCATAATAAGCCGGGAATGTCTCACCATGATTCTGTTGAATACCACTAATTTTCTTCCGTAGGAGAATCACTCTCGAAGTAGGGAAGAATTTCTCCAAGAAAGCACGCTTCATACTCTCCCACGAAGTCACAGTTCCCGGGGCTAGTTCGTAGAGCCAATCTTTGGCCTTGTCCATAAGTGAAAATGGAAAGGCCTTCATCTTCAATATACTCCCATCCACATTGACGGGGATCATGCTCGAACAAACCACTTCGAACTCCTTCAAGTGTTTGTTGGGGTCTTCCATAGACAAGCCATGGAACTTCGGAATATGGTGTAACAAACTGGATTTAAGTTCAAATTCCTCAGTCTTCCCCTCTGCAGCCGTGGGGTATTGGATACAAAGAGGCAATGCATTATCCAAACCCGAGGCCGAAAGCTCCTTGATGGTTCTATTATCTGCTGCCATGGCTTGTTCTTCTTCAAAAATCTGATCCGTGGGCTTTTCTTCTACACCTACTTCGTCTTCTTCAAGCCCAGGTTGTGGTGGAGCTTGTGGTGGCTCTTGTTGACTCCTCGTTCTCCTCAAAGTGCGTTCAAAATCACCGTCAAAGTCGGAGATGTTCTCTATAATAGGCCGAGAGCAACGAGTCATACACAGTACCTAAAAAACAAGGAAACAAACAAACTAACAATCTGAAATAAGAATGCACGAAAAACAAAAAAAAATATAAAAATAAAGACAAAGGATTAGCAAAGTTGCTAATCCCCGGCAACGGCGCCAAAATTTGATGCGTGATTTACTTGACACTCAAATTAAACCCTCGTTTTTGTCAATTGTAGTGAAGTATGTAAGTAGGGATCGTTCTAGACCGGGGATTAGGAGGGCTTGCTAAAACCTTCTAAATTGACTTAAAAACATAAAAACACAATATAAAACACTATTTAATGCTCGAAGAAAGCAAAACTAAAAATAAGAAAGATTAAGACTAAGACTTCAACGAAATAGGGGGGAATTGGATTTGGACGAATTTAAACTAAAATGAATACTTGGAAACAAAACAAATTGTAAATATGGATTTGACGAAAATGAATGGATGGGAAGCTAGCTAAGGGTTCTTTCTCTACACATGATATTTATGCATATGAATCAATTTCCAGTTATTCCTTCATTGAATTATGAACGACAATGCCCCAAATTAACCGTGACATCACTAGTTAACCCTCAGATTTTCCTTATATTATTGGATTGGATAGCATCATTCGACAACCCAAAACATTCTCAAAAGTTCCCTACATGTCATCATAATAGAGATACAATCGAAGATCATTAAGAATAATGAAAACCATAAGCATTGACAAAGCATTTGCAACTATGACATCATGTTACTCATGCTAAGAATTAAACTTAACGCGATCGTGACAAGCGACCTTCACTACTTTCAAGTATAAGTTAGTAACGATTATGTGAAACCTTCTTAAACTTTAGCCACATATTCATGCATGCTAATTAAGTGTCGACCCTCAATCAACAAACACAAATAAGTTAATCATCAAATAGTTAAGCCAATTGCATTCACGAATCAAGAGTTCATAACCGGAATTCATCAATTCATATCACATAAATAAACATGGTATTGAAATCACCCCTAGCCAAAAAGGGTTTAGTTCCTCATAACTTTGAAATCAAAGAAACACCTAAACATTCCAACAACTCAAACTTGAATTGTATGAACGTTTAGGCACTCTTCTCTTCCATTCCTCATATTACAAAACAAAGAGAATTGAATTTAAACATTGAAATCAAAGAAACGCGTAAACATTCCAACAACTCAAACGTGAATTGTATGAACGTTTAGGCCCTCTTCTCTTCGTCTTCGTTGTAGCATAAGGACTAAGGGATGTTGTTGGTGTGTTGAATGGATTGGGGGATTATGGAAATGGAAGAAATGGAGGAGAAAGGGAAGGGAATGGTGCAGAAAATGGAGAGACTCACGGCTAGGGAGAAGATGGAAGTGTTTTGTGGTGTGTTGTGTATGAAAATGAGATGATTCCTAAATGAATGAATGCAAGGGTATTTATAGGAGGAGTGGAGGTGTAAATGGCTGTTTGTTTAATGTGTTTGTGTGGAGGAATGATGAGAAAACAGCTAGGACACATGTGAAAATCTGGAAAGCAAATGGAGTGCACGGCATTGATGTTGGAATTGCATGTGTGTGCTGAAAATAGTGTGTGTATGCATGTGTTTGGGAAGCTTTCTTGCTCATTTTCTGGATGCAATGATGAAGATATTAATAATTAATGCATGTAGGTGGCTGAAATGATGAAGAATGAGTGATGGAAATGAAAGGGAAAGCTAGAAAAACATGTGAAGATGCTGGAATTTCAAAGGGAACTCACGGCATTGAAGGTTTTGGTGCATGTGTTGGCTGTTTTGTGTTGTGAATTATGATGAATGCATGTGAGTTAAAGAGGGAGAATGTGGTGAAATGATGAAGTAGGAAGGTGGAAATGCATGTGAGATGTTTGGAAAGGAAATGGGAACCCACGGCATTGAAGTTGTTTTGTTGATGTGTGAATGCATGTGACTTGTTTGTGGAATAAAGAATGAATGGTGGAAATGTGAGTGAATGATGTGCATGTGTGAGAATGCATGTGGAATTAAGAGGAGTATGGAAGTGAAATAAATGAATGATATGTTAAGTGATAAGTGAATGATATGTGGTGAGTGATAAGTGAATGGTTTGATAAGTGATAAATGAACTAGTTTAAAGGGCTAGGGTTTAAGTACATAGAATGGGCCTAAAATAGGTTGGTTTTGTTGGAAATATGCCCTGAAAGTCAATCTTTGGAAGAAACCTTTCAGGACAATGAATTGATGTATATATGACTCTTATACATCGGAAGGCAAAGATACTAATTAGGACTATCACAATGAACAAAAATATGTCCTAAATAGTGAATCCATGGACAATGGATCGATGGAAGAAGTAACCTAATGATGTTAGATTACAGAGACCTTCTTCTCATAACCATCATGTCCAAAAAGGTTCCTGGTCATAGGATTGTCGGAGGGATACTGACAATCCATAGACCGGTACATACTATGTCCGCTTCAATTGGAATGATGGAAAGTCTCATCCCATTCGTGTAGCGACACTAAGACAAGTATGTAGGTGCTCATTAAGGGAATGAGTTCACTGAACACAATCGAACGAGAGTACTTGCATGGAGGTCTACTCACATGTCAAGCAAGTAACTCTAATGGTTGGGATAATGTAAGTAATCCTTTGACCTGAGGCATCGTCGTTGTCTTGTGGTTAAGTACTTAATCTTTGATTATGTTAAAGTCATTCCGTTCGCGAGTGTCCAAGGCATCGTTGGGGTTAAGCCACTTAGCCATGAAGGCAAGTGAATGCGCAACAAGGAATCTCTGATCCTCGATAAGAGAGGATGAATACTTTAAGATATGATTCGGGAATCTTCGGCCGAAGTATCGAGCGTAATAAAGGAAAGCGTTCCTATACGTCTCAAATGAATCATATAAGAAGGAATAATCACATTAGGGGTTTGACATTATAAATCCATACCCTAGTAATGTGATTGAGAGTATTGTTTTAGAGAAGGATCGAATTACATTGTAATTCCAACTGAATAGGTTCTCCGAATAACTTCTACATTAGCTTGGGTAGCCATGATATATGGTTAGATGTCACTCATGGCTTGTGAGTTCTTCTAGATGATTAAATGTAGTCATCAAAAGGAAGGTGAATTAAAAGTAAGTTTTAATTCACTAAGTGATTGGATAATCAATTGGATTGGTGCCAATCACCTCACTGCCTTGCTAATTAGAACCTAAAAGATTGTTCACCAATACACACTTGTAGTGAGTAACTAATGGATGAAGGAAATAATTAATTGGATTAATTAAGTGTTTTGATTAATTTAGAAAGTCTAAAGAAATCATAAAAGCGATAAAGATCGTTTTGGGCTTATAGAAACGTTCGGGTTTAATTAGGCCCATTGGGCCAAAACCCATTGGGCTTTTATTCAAGCATTGGATGACTTGAAATAATTAAAAGCCCAAAGCCCAAACCAAACACATATGGCCGGCCAAAGAGAGGGAGAGAGAAGGTCAATTGTTGACTTGTTTCTTTATGTAATAAAAGGAACATTATAGTGAAAGATTCATTAAGGGTTTTATGTGTTCTAAAAACAACAAAAGAGAAAAGAAAAGCTCTCTCTCTTGAACACAAAGGGCCGGCCACCAAGGGGGTGATTTAACTAATCATCTATACACCCTTTTGGTTAATTCCTTCATCTTTCTCATTACAAAGTGGGTGAGGATCTTTAGAGGTTTTCATATCTTTGGAAACTTGAAGAGAACCTAGGAGCACTTACTTTACAAAGTGGAGGAAGCAAGGAGGGAGGCTAGGCTCAAGGAGTTTGAGGAGCAAAGATCTTGGAGGTGGTCCATCCTTGGTCTAAGATCTAGATCAAGAGGTATAAAACTAAACCTCTAGTTTGTTCTTCTTATAAATTTTGTTTTGATGCATCTTATATAAACCTATGCATCTTGAAGGGGATTTGCATGACTATAGCTTTGATAAAATGTATGACATGCTTCCGTTGCTTTCGTATATAAATTTTGAATTGTATATGCATGCTAGTCACTAGAAATCCCACATGAATCTCATAGATTTCCCTTCAGGTTTGTATGGCATAATGTGTTTGATTGGGCTAGGCCCTTTGTTTGATGTCCCCAAAGAGCATACAAGGCTTCAATTTCGTCCATCCTCTTTGCTCCATGATTAAGCTATCCAATCCATGCCCAAAAATGCTCCAAATGGCCTCAAAATGCACTTTCTTGCTCCCTAGGCCCTTAGAACCTGAAAACACACAAAAGAAGCATAAAGGACTAAAATAACGAGAGAAACATAACGTAAATGCACGAGAACAAGCCATTTAAGTCGCATGAATATGCTCCTATCAACAAGCTCATTCTCGGCATTCTTCACCACCGTCACTCCGGATTTCTTTGGCACTACTTGAATTGGTGAAACCCAACGGCTATCCGAGATAGGATAAATCACTCCACAATCAAGTAATTTGATAACCTCCTTCTTCACTACTTCCATCATTGGAGGGTTGAGCCGATGTTGAGCCTCTCAAGTTGCTTTAGCCCCCTCCTCTAGAAGTATGCGATGCATGCATGTTGTAGGGCTAATTCCCTTAATATCGGCCAAGGTCCATCCTATGGCTGTTTTGTGCTCTTTTAATACTCGAACCAATTTGGCCTCCTCTATTGCCATGAGTGATGAAGAAATAATGACGGGCAACGTCTCTTTGTCTCCCAAATAGACATACTTCAAATGACTTGTGATACGAGCATATTTAGGCGACTTAGTTAGCTTGTTTTCGTACATTTATGTTGTTAGTTCATAGTTATTTTAGTAGTTAAAGCCATTTTCGTGTGTTTTTAGGTTCATATGGCTAAGGAAGCAAAAAGATGCATTTTGGAGCAAAATTGGGCTTGGAATGGATAGCTTATGCCTGGAGCAAAAGGAATAGACCAAATTGAAGACCTAAAGGTGTTAGGATTCCTAATCTAAGAAGGATTCCTAATCTAAGAAGGATTCCTAGTCAAAGAAGGATTCCTAGTCAAAGAAGGTTTCCTACTTGAAGTAGGAAAGTTAAGCCAAGGTTTCCTATTTTGGTTTAACCTTTCCTAATCCGAAATATCCCTAAGTTCCAGCAACTTTGAAGGTATCTTATGTATTTTAGGACACAAACCCAATCCCCTTTTATTCTAGTCAATGCCGCAACTTTCCTTTCCTTTTCCTCTTAGAATTTTGATTTGTTACCCTTTTTCCTTGATGATTTGGAGCTAAAAAGCTTCCCAAATTAATTACTTATTGCCTTAACCTTTCTCCCTTTATATATACATAATCTGCCGCACTTATGGGAGATTCTAGACATCCATACAGATCCATACGAATTATTCCTCATTCTCCCCATTCATTCAGCCATCATCCACCCCCTACCACCATCCAACCTATCCATCCATCACCATAATTAACACCCAAACACCCTTGTGCCGCAGCAAAGAAGGAGAAAGAAGAGAGGAGAAGCCTTGGACGTTTTGGCCATTCAAACTTGGATTGTTGGAGCGTTTCTAGGTGTATTCAATCTTTGTTTTCAATGTTTAATTTATATTGTCTTTGTTTTGTTGTAAACATGAGGAAATAATTTGGTTTTGGCTAGAAGAGACTTTGAAACCATGATTATATTTGCACTATGAATTGATTAATTTCAATTGTGATTTCATAAATTGTGAATGCAATTTACTTAACCGTTTGATGGATAACTTATTCTTGTTTGTTGATTAAGGGTGCACACTTAATTTGCATGCATGAATTTGGTGCTAGAATATAAGGGAGTTTCACATAATCATTACAAACTTATGTTCACAAGTAGTTACGGTTGTTTTCACAATCATGTTAAGTAAATTCCTAGCATGAGTATCATGATGTAATAGTTACAAGTGCTTTGTCAATACTTATGATTTTCATTGAACGTAATGATCTTTGATTGTATCTTTATTATGATGTCATGTAGGGAACTTTTGAAGAATGCTTTGGGTTGTCGTATGATGTCATCCAATCCAATAACTTAAGGAAAATCTGAGGGTTAATTAGTGATGTCACGGTTAATCTGGGGTGTTGAGGTTCCTGGTTTATCGAAAAGCAACTGGAAATCAATTTGTATGAAAATGCGTCATGTGTGGGGAAGGACCCTCTAGCTAGCTAATCACCCATCCATATTCCCCAAATTCGTTCAAAACTTTGTCTAGTTTAGTTTCTGTTTTGTTTTAGTTCAAATTCGTCAAAACCAAAACCCCCTTTTGTTTTAAGTGTCAATTAGGTTAGAATCTGAGCTAAAGTGTGTTTTTGAGTCAAAACCAAACCTATTTTCGTCCAAGTTGAGTCCTAGAGTCTAGTTTGAGTCTTTTAAGTTTGTTTTGAGTCATATAAGTTTAGTTAAGAGTCTTTTGAGTTTGTTTAAGTGTTTTGAAGCATATTTTTGTATCTTTGAGTCAGTTTTCATTAGATTAACAATCCCTCCTAATCCCCGGCCTAGAATGATCCCTACTTATATCTATACTACAATTGTCAAAAAGAGGGTTTAATTTGTGTGCTATTATATATCACATCAACTTGGCAATGGTTTAAGTTCAAGAACGGGTGCCTGAATCATTGAAGGTAACAATTTGTTAGTAGAAACGGGAATTGAAATTGGGTTTGGAGGCTTACTTTGATATTGTGGCGATGATTCAAGTACGGCCACCATCTCGCCAACTTCCTCATCATGCACAGCCAGATTTGGTTTTATACCCATTCCTTCGGCAATTGTGGTTTTAAGAAGGTTTTTGTCCAACGAATCAAGAAAATGCTACGCCAATGACTCAAGTATATCAATAGAGAAACAAGAATGATTGTCTTTAGGATATTTAATAGTTTCAGAAAGATTGAAATCAATAACTTCCCCATCAAATTCCATCGTTAAAGTTCCTTTGAACACATTGATCTTGGTGCGGGCTGTTTTCATGAAAGGTCTCCCAAGTAGGATCGGCAATGGTGTAGAATGGGATGAATCCTCGTTTTTAAGTTCTCCCAAGTTCATAGATGCATAAATTGAGTAAGGCATGACATTAATTGAAGCTCCCAAATCTAGCATAGCATGTTCAAATTTAGTATTTCCAATAACACAAGGAATTGTAAAACTACCCGGATCTTTGCATTTAGGTGGTAGTTTTCTTTGTAACACCGCCGAAACATCCTCACTTACCTGGACCACCTCTTTGTTCGAGATCCTCCTCCTTGTTGTGCAAAGCTCTTTCAAAAATTTCGCATACTTAGCACTTGCTTAATTGCATCAAGGAGCGGGATATTGACTTGAACTTTCCTAAACGTTTCCAGAATATCCTTCTCATTCTCTTCTTTCTTTGATTGCCTAAATCTGCTAGGGAAGGGCACATTTAGTGGAATAGAACTTGACAAAGTCGAATTTGGACTTACCTTGGGGGTGTTGGACGATTTTGGGGTGGTAGATGGCTGCGGCAAGGTTTGTTCCACCCTTGCCGTAGCTTTTGTTCCTTGTTCGTCCTCTTCTTGTAGCAACGTGTCTTCCTCTTGACTTGTTTTGGACGGTTTTGGGGTGGTTCCAACCTCCTTACCACTTCTCAACGTGATGGCCTTGGCAGATTCGAACCCTCCCTTTGGATTGACAATGGTTGAGTTAGGGAGCTTGCCTTGGTCTCGGAATTGTCCTACAAACTCCGCAATCTGCCCAATTTTCTTCTCCAAGTGGTCCACCATTTTGTCTTGGTTTTGCATGGCTTTTTCTTGATTTTGCAATGCTTTGTTTTGGTTCTCTTGCCCTGAGACAAATTGGTAAGTAACTTAAGAAGTGTATCATTGTCCAAAGACTTGATTTGGATTGGGGCCAAATGGCTTGGTGTAGAATCCCGGGGGTTGTTGTCTAAAGCCTCCTTGTTGTGGAGGTTGTTGAGGCTCCCTCCACTTGAAATTTGGGTGGTCTCTCCAACCCGGATTGTATATGTTGGAGTATGGATCATTTCTTGGCTGATTTTGGCTTGGAAATCCAATGGCATTTGCACTTTCCCATCCTCCATTCTCAATCAATTGAGGGCACTTGTCTGAATGATGTCCTTGGATAGTACATACGCCACATACATTTGTTTAAGTGTTTTTAATCATATTTTTGTATCTTTGAGTCAGTTTTCATTAGATTAGCAATCCCTCCTAATCCCCGCCCTAGAATGATCCCTACTTATATCTTTACTACAATTGTCAAAAAGAGGGTTTAATTTGTGTGCTATTATTTATCACATCAAATTTTTGGCGCCGTTGCTGGGGATTAGCAACTTTGTTAATCCCCCGTTGTTTTTTTTTTTTTTTTTTTAATTTATTTTGTTTCAACTACTGACCTTGTTTCTTTTCTTGTTTGTAGGTACTAGTTTATGACTCGTAGTTCTCAACCTACTCGTGCAAACACCTTGGACTTTGACGACGATTTTGAGCACACTTTAAGAAGGAAGAGGATGGGGCCAGAACTTCACCCATCAAGTTCTAGCTCGGCCTCTAACTTTGAGGAGGAAGAGCAACCCACGACAAGGGAGGAAGAAGAGGTCCAAGTCATGGCAACAGACAACCATACAATCAAGGAGCTTTCTGATGTGGTAAATAATAGCACTCAAATTAAACCCTCTTTTTGACAATTGTAGTATAGATATAAATAGGGATCGTTCTAGACGGGGGATTAGGAGGGATTGCTAATCTAATGAAAACTGACTCAAAGATACAAAAATATGCTTAAAAACATTTAAACAAACTCAAAGACTCTTAATTAAACTTATATGACTCAAAACAAACTTAAAAGACTTAAAACAACACAACACAATCAAAAAGACTCAATTTAGACTGTAGGACTTAATTTGGACGAAAATAGAATTGGTTTTGACTCAAAATACTTAAAAACACTCTTTAGGACAGATTGGAAACAAGTAAGTAAAGGGGATTGAGTTTTTGACGAATTTAAGAGAAAAACAAGTAATTAAAAGACTTGAGTAAACTTTGGACGAATTTGAGAAAAACAATGGATGATTAGATAGCTAGAGGATACTTTTCCACACATGATACATTCAAACACAAATTGATTTCCAGTTGCTTTTCCGATAAACCATGAGCCTCAACACCCCAGATTAATCGTGACATCACTAATTAACCCTCAGATTTTCCTTAAGTTATTGGATTGGATGACATTATACGACAACCCAAAGCATTCTTCAAAAGTTCCCTTCATGACATCATAATAAAGATACAATCAAAGATCATTACGTTCAATGAAAATCATAAGTATTGACAAAGCACTCGTAACTATGACATCATGATACTCATGCTAGGAATTTACTTAACATGATTGTGAAAACAACCTTAACTACTTGTGAATATAAGTTTGTGACGATTATGTGAAACTCCCTTATATTCTAGCACCAAATTCAAGCATGCAAATTAATTAGGCCTCCCTAATCAACATACAAGAATAAGTCATCCATCAAACGGTTAAGTAAATTGCATTCACAATTTATGAAATCACAACTGGACTTAATCAATTCATATCATAAATATAATCATGGTTTCAAAGCCTCCCCTAGCTAAAACGAGTTTAGCCTCTCATGTCATATCCCGACCCGGGGCGGATCACTTCCTGGGTCCGCTCCACCATCATAGCACGATATTGTCCGCTTTGGGCTTGCCATTCCCTCACGGTTTTGTTTTTGGGAACTCACGAGCAACTTCCCAGTGGGTCACCCATCATGGGATTGCTCTAGCCCCCTTCTCGCTTAACTTCGGAGTTCCTACGGAACCCGAAGCCAGTGAGCTCTCAAAAGGCCTCGCGCTAGGTAGGGATGAGAATATACATTTAAGGATCACTCCCCTGGGTGATGTGGGATGTCACAATCCACCCCCTTAGGGGCCCGACGTCCTCGTCGGCACATTTCCGGCCAGGGATAGGCTCTGATACCAATTTGTCATATCCTGACCCGGGGCGGATCACTTCCCGGGCCCGCTCCACCACCGTAGCACGATATTGTCTGCTTTGGGCTTACCATTCCCTCACGGTTTTGTTTTTGGGAGCTCACGAGCAACTTCCCAGTGGGTCACTGATGCGAGAATTGTACGCGCACAAATTAAACCCTCTTTTTATCATTTGTATTAAGTATGTAAGTAGGGATCGTTCTGGACCGGGGATTAGGAGGGATTGTTAATCACTTGGATTTGACTCAAAAACGTAAAAACGTAATATAAAACACTAAACTAGACTCAAAGAATGTAAAACTAAACTTTAAAACACTAAGACAAACCAAAGACTCAAAATGCTTTTAAAAACACAAACTAAAATGATTTCTAACTAAATTGACATTAAAGTAAAGGGGGATTTAAGTTTATACGAAATTCAATTAAATGAACAAATTAAAACAGAATGTAAATATGAAATTGATGAAATAGAATGGATGAATGCTAGCTAAGGGGGTCATCTCCACATATGTTACACTTGCATAATAAAAAGATTTCCAATTGCGTTTCAATAAATCATTAATTCTCAACACCCCAAGTTAACCGTGATGCACTAATTAACCTTCAAATCTTCCTAATGTTATTGAATTGGATGATTGCATACGACAACCCAAAACATTCCCCACAAGTCCCCTACATGATTGCATAATAGAGATACAAGCAAGAATCATTATGCTCTATGAAAATTATAAGTGTTGACGAGGCATTCGTTACTATGATTGCATGAAACTTATGCCAAGAATTCATTTAACGCGATTGTTTATAAGCAACCTCCACTACTTGTGAATATAAGTTCGTAACTATTAGGTGAAACTCACTTATATTCTAGCGTCATATTCATGCATGAAAATTAAGTGTGCACTCTCAATAAACATACATAAATAAGTTGTCAATCAAACAGTTAAACGAATTGAATCCACAACTTATGAAACGCAATTAGAAGTAATCAAATCAAAATGCAAGCATAAACATTTATTTCGAATCCCCCCCTAGCCAAGGGGGGTTTAGTTCCTCATAGTACAAAACAAAGAGAATTGAAATGAAACATTGAAATCAAAGAATCACCTAAACATTCCAACAACTCAAACTTGAATTGTATGAACGTTTAGGTCCTCTTCTCTTCCTCGTTGTTGTAGCACAAGGTCTAAGGTGAGGTTTGGGGGATTATGGAAATGGTAGAGGAGTGGTGTTGTGAAGTGTTGGAATGGTGTTTGGATTGTAAGGGAGATGCACGGCAACAAGGGGTTTGTTGCTTGGTGTTTGTGACTGAAATGTGTATGGAAGAGTGAATGAAGTTTGAGGAGTGTTGGATGCTTATTTATAGGTGAAATGGGGGGAACATAACAGCTAGGAGGTTGGTGGAAATCTGAAATGGTGATGGGAGATGCATGTGGCTGATTTATGCATGTGATTAAAGGGTGGAAGTGCATGTACTTTGACAGAAATGAAAGGGAATGCACGGCATGGGATGTTTTTCTGGAATGATGGCAGGTTGTGTATGTGTTTGGGAAGAGAATAAATGTATGATGGTGGCTGAATGATTAAAGGGAATGAATGAGAGTGACACTAGTTGGTTATGCATGTGGAATGTGGCTGAATTGTTGGTGAAATGATGAATGGGAAAGCTGGAATTTCAAGGGGGAGCCACGGCAATGAATTTGTGTTAGGTGATGGGTGCATGTGTTGGTTGCATGGTTGAATGATTATAGGTGCATGTGTTGAATGATTTCTAGGGTGCATGTGGGTGAAAATGTATTAAATGGTGCATGTGTTGATTTGTGGTGCAATGATGAAGTGGGAAGGTGGAAAAGCAAAGGGGAAATGCTGAAATGAAAGGGAAGTGTTTGGCAAAGGAAAGTGAATGTAGATGGGTGCATGTGTTGGTGGTTTTGCATGTGAATTAGAGGGGAAAGGCATGTGCAATGAGTGGTGTTTTGTGATGCATGGTTGAATGATTAAAGAGTTGCATGTGGGTTGGAAATGTGGCTGCAATGATGAAGTGTAATGGCTGAAAATGGGATGGATATGCAAGGGCCACGGCAAGGAATGGGTTTGTGTTCATGTGGCTGAAATTGGTGTGTAATTGGGCTAGGGTTTAAGTGCATGAAATGGACCCAAATTGCTCCCCCTTGCATGGCAAGGAATGGTGTTTGTGTTAAGCCCATGGCAAGGTGTTATGTGATTGGGTTAGGGCCATTATTTTGTGTCCTCAAGTGCATACAAGGCCTTCAATTTCATCCAACACTTGGGCTCCAAGCATAAGCTATCCATCCTTAGCCCAATAGTGCTCCAAAAAGCCCCAAAACGCTCCACAATGCATCCTTTCGTCAAACACGTCTTATTATCCTGAAAACACACAAAAGAAGCATAAAGGACTAAAATAACTAAAGAAACATAACGTAAATGTACGAGAACAAGCCATTTAAGTCGCATGAATATGCTCCTATCAAATACCCCCACACTTAGCTTTTGCTAGTCCTCGAGCAAAACAAAACAAAAGAAACCAAAAACAAAACAAAACGAACAAAACACAACCTACACCTTCCAACAATTGTCTCAAGGATTTCCAATGCACATGACAAGTTAAAAATCATTATTCCCACATATTTTAGCCATCTTTACACTTAAGTACATTCTTAATCATAGTCACCACGTACAAGTTCACAATTAAGCATTTAAAACACATTTCGAATGTAGTAACATGCCTTAGAGAATTTGCTCAAATCTTTACAAGATATGCATTCAATTTTCACATAGATTTTCTGACTACACACCCTACACTAGGTACATGTGAGAAGATTGATGTAAACATGTAGACGAACACTCACATATGTTATAACAAGGAAAGCATTTTCTGGATTTACGATAATGACATGAATATGATCTCATGAATGGAATGCTACTACTTAGAATGAGACCCAGTGATTCCATAAGCTCATATCAATTCCAAACTCCACAAATTGAAACACCTAACACTCAAGATAGAAGCATAAGGGTTGAAACGGAGCTAAAGGTGTTTGGCTAACAAAGAAGGGTGATGCGTGATTTATACGCACACAAATTAAACCCTCTTTTCGTCAAGTTGTAGTAAATGTATAAGTAGGGATCGTTCTGGACCGGGGATTAGGAGGGATTGCAAATCTCTTGGAAACTGACTCAAAAACGTAAAAACAATATAAAACACTATACTAGACTCAAAGAATGCAAAACTAATCTTTAAAACACTAAGACAAACCAAAGACTCAAAATGCTTTTAAAAACACAAACTAAAATGCTATACTAAACTCGAAGAATTCAAAACTAAAAATAAGAAAGATTAAGACTAAGACTTAAACGAAATATGGGGGGATTGATTTTGGACGAATTTAAACTAAAATGGATAGATTGTAAAGAAAACAAATTGTAAATATGAAATTGACGGAAATGAATGGATAGTATGGCTAGCTAAGGGGTTCATCTCCATACATGTTACACTTGCATAATAAAATGATTTCCAATTGCATTTCAATAAACCATGAATTCTCAACACCCCGGGTTAATTAGGTCCGCTTAAATTAACCGTCAAGTTTTCCTTAAGTTAATGAATTGGATGATTGCATACGACAACCCAAAGCATTCCTCACAAGTTCCCTACATGAATTGCATAATAGAGAAACAAGCAAGAATCATTAAGCATCATGAAAACTATAAGTGTTGACGAGGCATTCGTTACTATGATTGCATGAAACTTATGCCAAGAATTCGTTTAACGCGATTGTTTATAAGCAACCTCCACTACTTGTGAATATAAGTTCATAACGATTAGGTGAAACTCACTTATATTCTAGCGTCATATTCATGCATGAAAATTAAGCGCGCATTCTTAATAAACATACATAAATAAGTTATCAATCAAACGGTTAAACAAATTGAATCCACAACTTATGAAACGCAATTAGAAGTAATCAAATCAAAATGCAAGCATAAACATATATTTCGAATCCCCCCCTAGCTAAAGGGGGGTTTAGTTCCTCATACAAAACAAAGAGAATTGAAATTAAACATTGAAATCAAAGAAACGCCTAAACATTCCAACAACTCAAACTTGAATTGTATGAACGTTTAGGCCCTCTTCTCTTCCTCTTTATTGTAGCATAAGGTCTAGGGATAATTGGTTTGGGGGATGGAAGTGTGGAATGGAAAAGGAGTTATGGAAATAGGTGAGGAGTGGTGGAGAAAATGGTGCAGAAAATGGAGAGAAACTCACGGCTAGAGAAGGAATGGAGTGTTTGTGTTGTGGTATCTACAATGGAATGAGATGATCCTTGAATGAATGTATGCAAGGGTATTTATAGGAGTAATGGAGGGAACATGACAGCTAGGAGGTGGGTGGAAATGTGGCTGCAAGTTTGGTGAATGATTATGAGTGAATGCATGTGAATGTGGCTAGGTTGGAAAGCTGGAAATCTGAAAATGCAAATGGGAATGCTGAAATGCAAAGGTGGCCACGGTTTTGAGTGTGTTTTGTGTTGGAAATGCATGTGAATGCATGTGAATGTTGTTTGTGTGAAGTGTGTGTGGGTTAAAGAGTGAATGGTGGTGTAATGATGAAGTGTGATGGCTGAAAATGTCAAGGGAAATGCATGTGATTGCACGGCAAAGAATTGATTATGGATGCATGTGTTGAATGATTTCTTGGTGAGGGATGTGGAGTGGTTGAATGTGGTGCAATGATAATGTTTTGTGGCTGAATTGGTGGTGGAATTATGATGGGAGTGCATATGATTAAAGAGTGGGAGTGCATGTGGGTGAATGTGAAGGGAATGCATGTGTTGATGACTAGGTTAGTGGGTGGAAATCTGAAAATGGCATAAGGGAATGGGAGCTCACGGTTTTGAGTTGTTTGTTTGTGTGAAGTGTGTGTGAATGCATGTGAAGATGCTAATAAATAATGCATGTAGGGTTAGGAAATAAAATCATAACTTAAAGGGAGATGATTAAAGGGTGTTGAAAGGTTTGAAATGCATGTGTTGAATTGGTGGTTGAATGATGAAAGAATAAGTGAATGATTATGATAAGTGATAAGTGAATGATTATGATAAGTGTATGATATGTTAAGTGATAAATGAATGATATGTTAAGTGATAAATGAATGATATGTGGTGATAAATGAATGATATGTGGTGAGTGATAAGTGAATGGAAGTGATAAGTGATAAGTGAATGGAAGTGATAAGTGAATGGTTTGATAAGTGAATGATATGATAAGTGAATGCTTATGATAAGTGAATGCTTATAATAAGTGAATGATATGATAAATGAATGCTTTAAGTGTTTAAAATAGGGAACAAAGCCCTTCCTTGCATGGCAAGGAAGGGAGACACAAGGAAACACACGATAATGTCCTAAGGTTACAAGGAATGTTGTTTTTGTGTTCTAAAATGCGTAGGAGTCTTCAATGATGCTTAAACATGAGGTCTTTTAGGATTTAACTTTCCTACTTCAAGTCTTTAATTTCGTCCATCCTCTTGGCTCCAAGCATATGATATCCATTCCAATCTCTAATTTGCTCCAAAAGGCTCCAAAAGGCATCCTTTTGCATACCTTGCCCTTAGAACCTGAAAACACACAAAAGAAGCATAAAGGACTAAAATAACTAGAGAAACATAACGTAAATGCACGAGAACAAGCCATTTAAGTCGCATGAATATGCTCCTATCAAATAACGCCACACTTATCTTTTGCTAGTCCTCGAGCAAAACAGAAAGAAAAACAAAACAAAACCAAACGAAACAAAACAAGTAAAACCCAACCTAAACCTTCCAACAACCGTCTTAGGGATTTCCAATGCACATGACACGTTAAAAATCATCATTCCCACAGATTTTAGTCATCTTCACACTTAAGTACATTCTTAATCATAGTCACCATATACTAGTTCACAATTAAGCATTTAAAACCATATTTTGAATGTAGTAACATGCCTTAGAGAATTTGCTCAATTCCTTACAAGATATGCACTCGACTTTCACTCAGATTTTCTAACTACACACCCTAATCTAGTCATATGTGAGAAGATTGATGTAAACATGAAAACGAACACTCACATATATGTATCACAAAGAACGCAATTTCTGGAGTTAAATAAGCATGTTTAGATATGATCTCATGAATGGAATGCTACTACTTAGATGCGAGAACCAGTGACACCATAAGCTCATATCAATTCCAAACTCCACAAATTGAAACACATAACACTCAAGATAGAAGCATAAGGGTTGAAACGGAGCTAAAGGTGTTTGGCTAACAAAGAAGGGATATGGAAAACAAAGGTTCTTAAAGAAATAGTGAGCAAAGCATTTGAATTAACGTAGAATTCACTTTTGAATGAAAACTCAACTTTTGAACAACAAGGGGGAACAAGCTCTTTTTCCTTTCTTTCTTTTCTTTTCTGTTTTTCTTTTTCATATGTTTTTCACAATTTTTATTTTTTTTTTATTTTTTTCTTTTCTTTTGACTCTCAAAACATACAAACTTAAGAACAAACTTTTACTCCCCCACACTCATTTTCTTGCAAAATGTACTCAAAAGGAATTCATTTAAGTCATGCTCACTATCTAATAAGAACAAGGGTACGGATGGTCCTAATCTAGGCTAGGTAAGGGGTGATATGGTTAGCAAAGAAAATAGGTTAAACGAGGCTCAACGGTGTTAAGACTTACAATATATACGAAATATGGGAAGTAAGGCTATTTGGCTATGGTGGCAACTACACAACTTCATCTTGATATATGTTATGCAACTCAATATCATGCTTTGAATGAAACGGATATAAGTTCTAGCATTTAGTTCTATCATGATACAATTGCATTCTAAGTAGCAACCAAGCAAGGAATAATGAGATAATGCAACGACTTTAGAAAACAAGAAATCACAGATTATACTCTCCAAAGAACGTTATAGGCTCAAGTCTCTCAGGGTTGTAGCGTTTGTTTGAGTTCCTTCCTTCAAGCATGTTACATAACTAATTTTTTTTCTTTTATGATTGCATGTGAAGTCATACATTATAACCATAACCAAGCATATACCAAGAGTAAATCAAACTTTTCTCTATGTTTATAACTCTTTTTAACAGTCATGCAATTACAAACCAAATCCTTATCATTGTGTTGGAAGGTATCCTAAGACACAAACACACACACAAAAACAACTTTAAAACAACTCTTTTTGGGTTTTTCAAAACAATTTTTTCAAATTTTTATGGGATTTTCGAATTTTTAAGACAAAACACACTAAAACAGTTTTAAAACAGTGAGAAACAACATGTGAAGTGATAGGTGATAAAATCCAACGAATTTGCATCAAATATACTTAGTTACCCCCCCCCCCCCCCCCCCCACACTTAAATCAAACATTGTCCTCAATGTTTTAAGCATAGATTCACACAAAGCATAAGTAAATACACAAAAAGCACTTAAACATACTAAACATGGCATAATGTAATTAACAAAGAGAAGAGTTTAGAGACGCAAATCTGGTTATAGAGTGTAAATTCCATCTTCTCCTTGGTAATTGCATTGAGGCTTTGATCTTTGTGATTCCACAGGCTTACTCTTGAACTGGTTTCTGCCCATCGTTGATTTTCCTTTGTGCTACTGGGCTGGAGGATTCTTTTGGTCTTCCCCGAAGGTCTGAGCTTACCCCTTTGGTCTGTTTCTTTGTTCAATCTTTCCAATTCGTATTGAAAAGGGTTGGAGGATAACTCAGCCTATGTTTGTCTCCACATGCTTCAATGTATCATTTTCACTTGCCTTACTCGCTCCCCTTTGCAGAAGTGGTCCCTTCTCCGGAAGTGTATCAACCGTTGAAGATGACTACTCGAGAGCAACGCTAGGTAAGCAATCAGGAATAGATTCCAGGCAGTTGGCTCCAGAACGGAAGACTGACTCCAAGTGCCGGCTGATTGCTTGTTTTACTTTGCCATGCGAGTAAGAACAAGGACAAAGAAAAAGACAGGGAAAGAGCATGATATGAGATACTTTTGCTTTTGACCTTGATGATATGAGATACCTTTGCTTTTGAAGAAGCGGTGAATGAATCAGCACATGTATTTGTTGTGCTGTTTCCTCCTGGGTCATATGTACTCCAGGCATCTGGTATCATCTTTGGGGAAGAAGAAAGAATTGAGTATTTCGAAAGGCTTGGCTGGGAGTGCACCCTCAGAGGTGAGGGAGAGTTGGGCATTTTCTTCAGGTTTGCCCTGCCATAAAAGACGAAGGTCGACATATATAGAGATAATAGCAAGTGGTGGTACTTTTTACCTTTGTCGACAAACGTTTTGATCCCGCAACTCTGGCTTTTTGAAATAGTGGCGCCTCTTCGATTTCTGAATACGCCTCTTCGATTTCTGAGCAGGCGCCCCTTCGATTTCTGAGCGACACGTGGTAGTGCAGATGCGGCTCCTTTTGACAAAGCTGCACGCGTCTTCTGAAAAGCAGCGAAAGTGTCGCCGAACTTTGCGCTTGTCGGCTCAAGATGTGTAGTTGCGGTGATGGCCTCCACGTGTTGTCTGAAAAGAAGAAATCTTTTGACAAAGTTGAACGCGTCTTCTAAAAAGCAGCGAAAGTGTCGCCGAAATTACGCCGGAAATTCCGGCTTTTTGAAACGGTGGACGCGTCGCTTTGGCTTTTTTATTGAGCTATCGATCACCACAACAAACACACTCTGAAGATTTCCCATTCTTGAAAATCGACTCCGGCCCTTTGAAATTTAACTCCATCCCCTCCTTCTCTTTGAACACTTTTGAAAGAAAATGGCAAACTCATCGAACCTTAGCTTAGATTTGAGTCTCAGCAGCGATCCGGTTGCGCCCCGTCAAGGTAATGTATGGCGCCCTTCTTTTTTATCTTCTAACGGTCCTCTTTCAGGTGAAGACTCTGTGATGCAGGATGCCACAACAGCTACAATAGTAGCTAAGAATCTCCTCACTCCGAAGGATAGTAGGCTGCTGTCAGGACGGTCCGATGAGTTGGCCGTTCAAGAGTCCCTCGCACTTAGTGTTCAGTGTGCGAGCTCTGTGTCTAACATGGGCCTACGCCTGCTTGCCCGCTCTCGTCAGGTGGAATCGTTGATGGCAGAGGTGGAAAGACTTAAGCAAGAGATCCAGCAGCTTAAGTACGAGAATAGAAGTTTGCATGTGCTTGCAAATAACTATTCGTCGGGGATGAAGAGGAAGCTTGATGAGCTGCAAGAATCTGAGGGTCGAATTCACAGTGACCGTCAAAGGCTTGCGTCTTATCTCCAGAGGCACCTTTTTCCTGGGTCATCCAGCGCTTGGCCAAGTATTGAGGCCTGGAATGCTCTAGCTCCGATGCCTCCCGCTCCGATGGCTTCCGCTCCGATGCCTCCCGCTTCTATGCCTCCCGTTTCTGCGCCTTCCGCTTCTGCGCCTCGTAGTGGGGCTTCACGTAAACAACCTTTGTGAAGCTCCACCTTTCTCCATGTTTAGTATCTTTCTTTTTTTTTTTTTTTTTTTAACATAAATAAAATCAAACGGCATGGAATTGGTCCTTGAATGGAAGGTGATACTTGAAGTGAACCGGCATTGGTTTGAATTCTAGTGTAGGTGCCTGATTCAAAAAAAATAGCAAGTTAGTATAAAATCTAATGGAATTTGAAAAAAACTTACTTGTTTTGTCCGACAAGAACTCAATGACAAACACCACTCCTTTGAAAGTTTCAGGGATATTGGACTTGGCCAGATTGCAAGTGATGGTTATGACTTGTCCAATGTCATCAACTTTAACTTCTTTGGATTTTGTGGTTTCAAGAACGTCCTCTTTGATGAATTCATGACATTCCCTACTTGTCACCTTTGAGAGGGCTTCCAAGATGTCTTTTTCACCTTCTTCTTCCTTGGAAGTCATGAATCTGCAAGGAATAGGGATACTTGTTGGAACGGGGTTAAAAATAATGAAATTTGGAACAACCATACCTGTATTAGATGGCATAGGAGCAATAGGAGCCTCCGGTAAAGGTGTTTCCACCCTTTCCGTGGGTTGGGTGTATTCCTCTTCCTTGTGATTTGATTTTGATGGTTGAGGGTCCGTTCCAACCTCCTTGTCACTTCTCAACATGATTTCCTTGGCAGTTTCAAATTCTCCCTTCTGATTTGCAATGGTTGAACTAGGGAGTTCGCCTTGGTCGCAAAATTGTCCTTCGAACTCCGCTATCTGCCCAATTTGCTTTTCCAGAGTAGTAAGTAATTGAAAAATCGTATCATTATCATTTGAATTACCTACATTACTTTGGGCAGGTTGTGGTGGCTGCATAGGCGTTGAATAGAACTCCTCATACGGCTGCCAATATCCTTCTTGTTGAGCCTCATTGTCTTGATTTTGTAAGCCCTGCACCAAACAAATTAATTCATCAAGCTTTTGATTATAATTTATTGACGAACTTAAGTTTGGTTGGGCATATTGAATATGAGGTTGTGGTGGCTGCCAATATCCTCCTTGTTGAGCATTTTGAGGTTCCCACCACATAGAGTTTGAATGATCACTCCAATCCGAATTGTAAGTATTGGAAAACACGTTATTCCTTGATTGAAGATTCAATATATCAACTCTTTGCATATGAGACCTTTCCATGAGCTGTGACAAAAGAGAAGCATTATCAAGTGCCATGTTGTTCTTCTCAGTATTTGAATTCAACAAACAAAACAAAAATCAAAAACTAAACTAAAATACATAACAGAAACAAACAATCCAAGAGATTAGCAAATTTGCTAATCCCCGGCAACGGCGCCAAAATTTGATGCGTGATTTATACGCACACAAATTAAACCCTCTTTTCGTCAAGTTGTAGTAAATGTATAAGTAGGGATCGTTCTGGACCGGGGATTAGGAGGGATTGCAAATCTCTTGGAAACTGACTCAAAAACGTAAAAACAATATAAAACACTATACTAGACTCAAAGAATGCAAAACTAATCTTTAAAACACTAAGACAAACCAAAGACTCAAAATGCTTTTAAAAACACAAACTAAAATGCTATACTAAACTCGAAGAATTCAAAACTAAAAATAAGAAAGATTAAGACTAAGACTTAAACGAAATATGGGGGGATTGATTTTGGACGAATTTAAACTAAAATGGATAGATTGTAAAGAAAACAAATTGTAAATATGAAATTGACGGAAATGAATGGATAGTATGGCTAGCTAAGGGGTTCATCTCCATACATGTTACACTTGCATAATAAAATGATTTCCAATTGCATTTCAATAAACCATGAATTCTCAACACCCCGGGTTAATTAGGTCCGCTTAAATTAACCGTCAAGTTTTCCTTAAGTTAATGAATTGGATGATTGCATACGACAACCCAAAGCATTCCTCACAAGTTCCCTACATGAATTGCATAATAGAGAAACAAGCAAGAATCATTAAGCATCATGAAAACTATAAGTGTTGACGAGGCATTCGTTACTATGATTGCATGAAACTTATGCCAAGAATTCGTTTAACGCGATTGTTTATAAGCAACCTCCACTACTTGTGAATATAAGTTCATAACGATTAGGTGAAACTCACTTATATTCTAGCGTCATATTCATGCATGAAAATTAAGCGCGCATTCTTAATAAACATACATAAATAAGTTATCAATCAAACGGTTAAACAAATTGAATCCACAACTTATGAAACGCAATTAGAAGTAATCAAATCAAAATGCAAGCATAAACATATATTTCGAATCCCCCCTAGCTAAAGGGGGGTTTAGTTCCTCATACAAAACAAAGAGAATTGAAATTAAACATTGAAATCAAAGAAACGCCTAAACATTCCAACAACTCAAACTTGAATTGTATGAACGTTTAGGCCCTCTTCTCTTCCTCTTTATTGTAGCATAAGGTCTAGGGATAATTGGTTTGGGGGATGGAAGTGTGGAATGGAAAAGGAGTTATGGAAATAGGTGAGGAGTGGTGGAGAAAATGGTGCAGAAAATGGAGAGAAACTCACGGCTAGAGAAGGAATGGAGTGTTTGTGTTGTGGTATCTACAATGGAATGAGATGATCCTTGAATGAATGAATGCAAGGGGTATTTATAGGAGTAATGGAGGGAACATGACAGCTAGGAGGTGGGTGGAAATGTGGCTGCAAGTTTGGTGAATGATTATGAGTGAATGCATGTGAATGTGGCTAGGTTGGAAAGCTGGAAATCTGAAAATGCAAATGGGAATGCTGAAATGCAAAGGTGGCCACGGTTTTGAGTGTGTTTTGTGTTGGAAATGCATGTGAATGCATGTGAATGTTGTTTGTGTGAAGTGTGTGTGGGTTAAAGAGTGAATGGTGGTGTAATGATGAAGTGTGATGGCTGAAAATGTCAAGGGAAATGCATGTGATTGCACGGCAAAGAATTGATTATGGATGCATGTGTTGAATGATTTCTTGGTGAGGGATGTGGAGTGGTTGAATGTGGTGCAATGATAATGTTGTGGCTGAATTGGTGGTGGAATTATGATGGGAGTGCATATGATTAAAGAGTGGGAGTGCATGTGGGTGAATGTGAAGGGAATGCATGTGTTGATGACTAGGTTAGTGGGTGGAAATCTGAAAATGGCATAAGGGAATGGGAGCTCACGGTTTTGAGTTGTTTGTTTGTGTGAAGTGTGTGTGAATGCATGTGAAGATGCTAATAAATAATGCATGTAGGGTTAGGAAATAAAATCATAACTTAAAGGGAGATGATTAAAGGGTGTTGAAAGGTTTGAAATGCATGTGTTGAATTGGTGGTTGAATGATGAAAGAATAAGTGAATGATTATGATAAGTGATAAGTGAATGATTATGATAAGTGTATGATATGTTAAGTGATAAATGAATGATATGTTAAGTGATAAATGAATGATATGTGGTGATAAATGAATGATATGTGGTGAGTGATAAGTGAATGGAAGTGATAAGTGAATGGTTTGATAAGTGAATGATATGATAAGTGAATGCTTATAATAAGTGAATGATATGATAAATGAATGCTTTAAGTGTTTAAAATAGGGAACAAAGCCCTTCCTTGCATGGCAAGGAAGGGAGACACAAGGAAACACACGACAATGTCCTAAGGTTACAAGGAATGTTGTTTTTGTGTTCTAAAATGCGTAGGAGTCTTCAATGATGCTTAAACATGAGGTCTTTTAGGATTTAACTTTCCTACTTCAAGTCTTTAATTTCGTCCATCCTCTTGGCTCCAAGCATATGATATCCATTCCAATCTCTAATTTGCTCCAAAAGGCTCCAAAAGGCATCCTTTTGCATACCTTGCCCTTAGAACCTGAAAACACACAAAAGAAGCATAAAGGACTAAAATAACTAGAGAAACATAACGTAAATGCACGAGAACAAGCCATTTAAGTCGCATGAATATGCTCCTATCAAAGGGATATGGAAAACAAAGGTTCTTAAAGAAATAGCGAGCAAAGCATTTGAATTAACGTAGAATTCACTTTTGAATGAAAACTCAACTTTGAACACCCAAGGGGGAATCACACAAAACTTAGGGCCATATTCAACTTTTTTGGACCCTTTCTTCAACCATCAACGCTCGTGAGTTCATTCTTACTTATTTTCACTCCTTTTTTTTTTTTTTTTTATTCTTTTTCTTTCTTTCTTTTCTTCTTCTTTTTCTTTTGAATCTCAAAACATACATATAAACGTAAGAACAAACTTTTACTCCCCCACACTTATTTTCTTGCATAATGTAACTCAAAAGGAATTCATTTAAGTCATGCTCACTATACTTTAAGAACAAGGGTATAGGAAAGTCCTACTCTAGGCTAGGTAAGGGGTGATGTGGTTAGCAAAGAAAATAGGCTAAACAAGGCTCAACGGGGGTAAAACTTACAACAAATACGAAATATGGGAAGTAAGGCTATTTGGCTATGGTGGCAACTACACAACTTCATCTTGATATATGTTATGCAATTCAATGTCATGCTTTAAATGAAACGGATATAAGTTATAGCATTTAGTTCTATCACGATACAATTGCATTCTAAGTAGCAACCAAGCAAGAAATAATGAGATCATGCAACAACTTTAGAAAACAAAGAATCACAGATTATAACTCTCCAAAGAAGGTAATGGCTCGAGTCTCACAGGGTTGTAGCGTTTGTTTGAGTTCCTTCAAGCATGTTGCAAAAATGAATTTTTCATTTATGATTGCATGTGAAGTCATACATTATAACCATATCCAAGCATATACCAAGAGTAAATCAAACTTTTCTCTATGTTTATAACTCTTTTTAACCGTCATGCAATTACAAACCAAATCCTTATCATTGTGTTGGAAGGTACCCTAAGACACAAACACACAAAAACGACTCAAAACACTCTTTTTAGGCTTTTTTTAAAACATGTTTTTCAAATTTTTATTTGATTTTCGGAGTTATAAAAACAAAACATATTAAAACACTCTAAAACAACATAAAAACACCTTAAAACAGCAAGGAACAACATTTGAAGTTATGGGTGATAAAATTCCACGAATTTGCATCAAAAATACTTAGTTACCCCCCCACACTTAAATCAAACATTGTCCTCAATGTTTTAAGCATATGGTTCACACAAAACATAAGTAAACACACAAAAAGCAATTTAAACATACTAAACATGGCAGAATGTAATTAACAAAGAGAAGAGTTTAGGGACGCAAATCTGGTTATGGAGTGTAAATTCCCTCTTCTCCTTGGTAATTGCATTGTGGCTTTGATCATAGGGACTCCACAGGCTTACTCTTGAACTGGTTTCCGCCCATCATTGATTTTCCTTTGTGCTACTCTTGAACTGGGCAGCAGGATTCTTTTGGTCTTCCCCGAAGGTCTGAGCTTACTCCTTTGGTCTGTTTCTTTGTTCAATCTTTCCAATTCGTATTGAAAAGGGTTGGAGGATAACTCAGCCTAAGTTTGTCTCCACATGCTTCAATGTATCATTTTCACTTGCCTTACTCGCTCCCCTTTGCAGAAGTGGTCCCTTCTCTGGAAGTGTATCAACCGTTGAAGATGACTACTCCAGAGCAACGCTAGGTAAGCAATCAGGAATAGATTCCAGGCAGTTGGCTTCAGATCGGAAGACTGACTCCAAGTGCCGGCTGATTGCTTCTTTTACTTTGCCATGCGAGTAAGAACAAGGACAAAGAAAAAGACAGGGAAAGAGCATGATATGAGATACTTTTGCTTTTGACCTTGATGATATGAGATACCTTTGCTTTTGAAGAAGCGGTGAATGAATCAGCACACTTCAATCCGCCGTTTCCTCCTGGGTCATCTGTACTCCAGGCATTTGGTATCATCTTTGGGGAAGAAGAAAGAATTGAGTATTTCGAAAGGCTTTGCTGGGAGTGCGCCCTCAGAGGTGAGGGAGAGTTGGGCATTTTCTTCAGGTTTGCCTTGCCATAAAAGACGAAGGTCGACATATATAGAGATAATATCAAGTGGTGGTACTGTTCTTTTACCCTTGTCGACAAATGTCTCTTCGATATCTGAACGACGCCTCTTCGATTTCTGAGCAGGCGCCCTTTCGATTTCTGAACGACGCCCCTTTGCTTTCTGAACGACACGTAGTAGTGCGGATGCGGCTCATTTTGACAAAGCTGCACGCGTTTTCTGAAAAGCAGAGAAAATGTCGCCGAACTTTGCGCTTGTCGGCTAAAGATGTGTAGTTGCGATGATGGTCTCCACGTGTTGTCTGAAAAGAAGAAATCTTTTGACAAAGTTGAACACGTCTTCTGAAAAGCCGGGAAAGCGTCGCCAAAATTACACAGGAAATTCCGGCTTTTTGAATCGGTTGACGCGTCGCCTTGGCTTTTTATAGAGGTATCGATCACCGCCAACAAACACACTCTGAAGATTTCCCATTCTTGAAAATCGACTCCGGCCCTTTGAAATTTAACTCCATCCCTTCTCTTTGAACACTTTTGAAAAATGGCAAACTCATCGAACCTTAGCTTGGAATTGAGCCTTAGCAGTGATACGGGCGCGCCGCGTCAAGGTAACGTATGGCGCCCTTCTTTCTTATCTTCTAACGGTCTTCTTACAGGTGAAGACTCCGTGATGCAGGACGCCACAACAGCTACAATAGTAGCTAGGAACCTCCTCACTCCAAAAGATAGTAGGCTGCTGTCAGGACGGTCCGATGAGTTGGTCGTTCAAGAGTCCCTCGCACTTAGTGTTCAGTGTGCGAGTTCTGTGTCCAACATGGGCCAACGCCTGCTTGCCCGCTCCCGTCAGGTGGAATCATTGATGGCAGAGGTAGAAAGTCTTAAGCAAGAGATCCAGCAGCTTAAGTACGAGAATAGAAGTTTGCATGTGCTTGCAAATAACTATTCGTCGAGCATGAAGAGGAAGCTTGATGAGCTGCACGAATCTGAGGGTCGAATCCAAAGTGACCGTCAAAGGCTTGCGGCTTACCTCCAGAGGCACCTTTTTCCTGGGTCATCCAGCGCTTGGCCAAGTATTGAGGCCTGGAATGCTCTAGCTCCGATGCCTTCCGCCCCGATGGCTGTTGATGTATAATTCCTTCTTAATGCTAGAATATATTTAGTATAATGGCACAAGCAAGGGTGTCGAATCCGCAGGGACTAATTGGACCTATGTAACTACTTGTTTTGCAAGAACTCTAAGAAATGAATCAAATTAAACAAACTAGGCAGATTTGGAAATGAATCAAACTAGTCTAAATAGCCAGATTTGTTGTTGTAACTTGAAAGCATGAGAAAAATGAAGTAAACACAAATAAATGAATCAACAACTAATGTAATGGGATAGTATCAATGGAAATGAAGCTAGGGATTCGGTTTCACCATTGCGCAACTAAGTCCATGTTTGTCAAGTTAGTTTATACTCATTCATCTACCTATTTCTTGAGTTTGTTTCACTTGGATATGATCAACCATATGATGTGTGGATTTGATCAAATGTCTCTAATCATGAACCTAATTGTGATGTGCAACTTTGGTTCATAATCAAGATTATGTAATGTACAAGAAACTTTCATAAAACCAAAGGGAATAACTCGGCAGGATGTGTGCTAAACACTCCCTTCATTCATTCACATATCTACCAAGATTATGCATGATGTGTGTCTTAATCTTGGCTACACAACTTAGTGATTAATTCAAATGATGATCAAACATTAAAATCAACACACTAAGTCACCATTAAATCAGAGAATGAAACAAGAAATAGGTGGACAAACTGAGCATTCTAACTTAATTACATGGCAAACTTTGCAAGGTTACATCGAATCCCTAGAGGAGGATTAGTTACACTTCATGTTTACAAAGATTTAACATAAAAATAAATAACATGAGTGAACATAAGATTAAGAAGGAGAAACCCTTGAAGCAAAACTGATGTTGAAGTCCTTGAAGAGTTCCTTGGTGTTGCTTCTCCAAATGTGGTGCGGATGAAGGTAGAATGGCTTGGTTGAATGGTTTCTGCCCTTGGGACAGAAAATGGATAGAGAATGGAGTGAAATGGGAGAGGTTATGGATGTGTGGAAGAGAATGGATAGTTTCTGTGAGATGGAGAGAGTATCGAATGCAATGGGATGGAGAGGGAGAATGAGAGTGAAATGATGGACAGAAAATGGAGCAAGATAGATTGTGTGTAATGGAATGGATCCGAGAGATAAATGAGTGAGTCAGCCTTGGTGAATTTCTGAATGTGCTAATCATGGAGAACAATCAGAATACATGTGAAAAACTGACATGGTCCATGTGAAAGAGATGCTGAAAAGGGTACTAATGTGCACGGTATGGACATTAGGGAGTTGGAATCGCATGAATTGGTTGGATGAGTGGATTTCTGGCATGATTCCTGCAAAGCATGGACAAGATTTGCAGGTATGTGGTTTATTTAATCCAAGATACATGTGCAATGTCTGCCACAAGGGAGTGGACAATCTGAAACTGTTAGAATACTCTGGAATTGGGTATAGAAGTGCACGGGATGGACATTAAAGAGATGGAAATGCAAAGGTGATGTGTTTCGGTGGTGGAAGTGCATAAGGGAGCTGGACAAGGTCTGCAAGTATGTGGTTTGTTTAATCACAATGCATGTGTCCTTGCTGCAACAAGTGAGTGGAATCTGCAAAGGTGAATTGTTTGTACAAATTCTGGAAAGGTGATGAAAGCACACGACATGGAATGATGGAATGAGTGAATTTCTGGAATAAAGGGTGCAAGGAATGGACATGATTTGCAATCACCTGGGAGTGCATGGCATGATTGTGTGGAATCTGATTTGGTGCTAGAAGTGTATAAAATGATGGGATGATATGGGAACACACGGCCAAGGTTGTGACATGCATGTGAATGCATGTTTTTGCCTTGTTTAGAATCACCCAATGTGGTCGAATTGCACCACTTTCTGTTTAGAACCATCCAATGTGGTCGAATTGCACCACATTCCTTCATTTGCCTTCCAATTGATCTTATTACACACTTGGCTGCACACTAACACAAAACAATGTAAAACGCAACTAGTTTAATCCAAAACATCACAAAGACGCCAAATAAGGAAGATATAGATGCATGCAAAATGTGACTTATCAATGGCTTCCGCTTCGATGCCTCCCGCTTCTATGCCTTCCACTTCTATGCCTTCCGCTCCGACGCCTCGTAGTGGGGCTTCACGTAAACAACCTTTGTGAAGCTCCACTTTTCTCCATGTTTAGTATCTTTTTTTTTTTTTTTTTTTTTTTTTTTATTTTTTTTTTAATTTAATTTTATTCAGTGCATTGGGTTGCCTCCCAAGTAGCGTTTTCTTTTACGTCTTGCAGCCGGACGAAGAACCCAATCACTCCAGGATATGTTCACGAATCGGATGAGAACTCCGAGTCATGAACTAGTACCTAAAACAAGAAACAAAACAAAATTAAGAATCTGGAAAAATAAAAACAAACGAAAATAAAACAATTCAAGGGATTAGCAAATTTTCTAATCCCCGGCAACGGCGCCAAAATTTGATGCGAGAATTATACGCGCACAAATTAAACCCTCTTTTTATCATTTGTATTAAGTATGTAAGTAGGGATCGTTCTGGACCGGGGATTAGGAGGGATTGTTAATCACTGGGATTTGACTCAAAAACGTAAAAACGTAATATAAAACACTAAACTAGACTCAAAGAATGTAAAACTAAACTTTAAAACACTAAGACAAACCAAAGACTCAAAATGCTTTTAAAAACACAAACCAAAATGATTTCTAACTAAATTGACATTAAAGTAAAGGGGGATTTAAGTTTATACGAAATTCAATTAAATGAACAAATTAAAACAGAATGTAAATATGAAATTGATGAAATAGAATGGATGAATGCTAGCTAAGGGGGTCATCTCCACATATGTTACACTTGCATAATAAAAAGATTTCCAATTGCGTTTCAATAAATCATTAATTCTCAACACCCCAAGTTAACCGTGATGCACTAATTAACCTTCAAATCTTCCTAATGTTATTGAATTGGATGATTGCATACGACAACCCAAAACATTCCCCACAAGTCCCCTACATGATTGCATAATAGAGATACAAGCAAGAATCATTACGCTCTATGAAAATTATAAGTGTTGACGAGGCATTCGTTACTATGATTGCATGAAACTTATGCCAAGAATTCATTTAACGCGATTGTTTATAAGCAACCTCCACTACTTGTGAATATAAGTTCGTAACTATTAGGTGAAACTCACTTATATTCTAGCGTCATATTCATGCATGAAAATTAAGTGTGCACTCTCAATAAACATACATAAATAAGTTATCAATCAAACAGTTAAACGAATTGAATCCACAACTTATGAAACGCAATTAGAAGTAATCAAATCAAAATGCAAGCATAAACATTTATTTCGAATCCCCCCCTAGCCAAGGGGGTTTAGTTCCTCATAGTACAAAACAAAGAGAATTGAAATGAAACATTGAAATCAAAGAATCACCTAAACATTCCAACAACTCAAACTTGAATTGTATGAACGTTTAGGTCCTCTTCTCTTCCTCGTTGTTGTAGCACAAGGTCTAAGGTGAGGTTTGGGGGATTATGGAAATGGTAGAGGAGTGGTGTTGTGAAGTGTTGGAATGGTGTTTGGATTGTAAGGGAGATGCACGGCAACAAGGGGTTTGTTGCTTGGTGTTTGTGACTGAAATGTGTATGGAAGAGTGAATGAAGTTTGAGGAGTGTTGGATGCTTATTTATAGGTGAAATGGGGGGAACATAACAGCTAGGAGGTTAGTGGAAATCTGAAATGGTGATGGGAGATGCATGTGGCTGATTTATGCATGTGATTAAAGGGTGGAAGTGCATGTACTTTGACAGAAATGAAAGGGAATGCACGGCATGGGATGTTTTTCTGGAATGATGGCAGGTTGTGTATGTGTTTGGGAAGAGAATAAATGTATGATGGTGGCTGAATGATTAAAGGGAATGAATGGGAGTGACACTAGTTGGTTATGCATGTGGAATGTGGCTGAATTGTTGGTGAAATGATGAATGGGAAAGCTGGAATTTCAAGGGGGAGCCACGGCAATGAATTTGTGTTAGGTGATGGGTGCATGTGTTGGTTGCATGGTTGAATGATTATAGGTGCATGTGTTGAATGATTTCTAGGGTACATGTGGGTGAAAATGTATTAAAGGGTGCATGTGTTGATTTGTGGTGCAATGATGAAGTGGGAAGGTGGAAATGCAAAGGGAAAATGCTGAAATGAAAGGGAAGTGTTCGGCAAAGGAAAGTGAATGTAGATGGGTGCATGTGTTGGTGGTTTTGCATGTGAATTAGAGGGGAAAGGCATGTGCAATGAGTGGTGTTTTGTGATGCATGGTTGAATGATTAAAGAGTTGCATGTGGGTTGGAAATGTGGCTGCAATGATGAAGTGTAATGGCTGAAAATGGGATGGATATGCAAGGGCCATGGCAAGGAATGGTGTTTGTGTTAAGCCCATGGCAAGGTGTTATGTGATTGGGTTAGGGCCATTGTTTTGTGTCCTCAAGTGCATACAAGGCCTTCAATTTCATCCAACACTTGGGCTCCAAGCATAAGCTATCCATCCTTAGCCCAATAGTGCTCCAAAAAGCCCCAAAACGCTCCACAATGCATCCTTTCGTCAAACACGTCTTATTATCCTGAAAACACACAAAAGAAGCATAAAGGACTAAAATAACTAAAGAAACATAACGTAAATGTATGAGAACAAGCCATTTAAGTCGCATGAATATGCTCCTATCAGTCACCCATCATGGGATTGCTCTAGCCCCCTTCTCGCTTAACTTCGGAGTTCCTACGGAACCCGAAGCCAGTGAGCTCCCAAAAGGCCTCGCGCTAGGTAGGGATGAGAATATACATTTAAGGATCACTCCTCTGGGCGATGTGGGATGTCACATCTCATGTTCGCAACAAAACAAAGGAAAATTGAATTAAACATTGAAAACAAAAGATAGATTACACCTAAAAATGTCCAACACTCCAACTTGAATGCACAAATGTCCAAGGTTTCTTCTTCTCTTGTTCTTCCTTGCAAAGCTGCGGCATAAGAGTCTATGGGTGATTTTGGATGGATTTCTGGGTTGTGAATGGATTTAGGTTAGTAGGGTGGTGCGGCAAAGGTTAGGAATGATGTATGGATGTTTGGGTGAAGGTATAGAAGTGTATGAATGGTGGAAGAAAGGTTGAAGGCTGTGTGGCAAAGCTTAGGAATTTGTGAATGATGGTTGATTGTGTGGGTGAATGATTAGGGTAAAATAAGGGTACGACTTTGGTATTTATTTGAGAGAAAGAATCCTAAAGTTTATTACATAGTTTAGGAAAGGATTATACTCCAAATCCACAAGGAAAAGGAGACTTGAAATCAGAAATCCAAGGGAAAAATGGAAGGAAACTTGCGGCATTAATTTGTATGAAAAATGATAGCAACATATTTAGGCGACTTAGCTAGCTTATTCTTGTTCATTTGTACTATTATTTCCTAGTTAATGGTGTATTACAACTCAATTTCGTGTGTTTGTAGGTCCTAAGGGGTAAAGTACCAAGAAAGTGCATTTTGGAGAAATTTTGGACACTATGTGGATAGCTTGCATATGGGCCAAAATGGATGGACGAATTTGGACTTCAAGAGGCTAGAAATATGATAAGAAGAGGAAGGAACTAAGCTAAAGACAAAGTGGATAAGGAAGGAGCTCAAAAGAGTAAACCCTATCCAAAACCTTATCTAAAACCTTATCCAACATTATCCAAACCTTATCTCATCTTATCCTATCCAAACCTTATCATGTCTTAATCCTAGTTGCAAGGGGACCTAAATAGATAATTCTAGAACCTATTTCTAGAAGCACCCTTTTCTAGAAGGCCCAAATCAGCCACAAAACCCATTCTTTCTAGAAACCCTACAAAGGTGGCGCATCAAACCCTTCTAGAAGGCCTTGCCTTGTCTTGCAAGCCATTCCTCCCTTTCCCTCACTTGTGCCGCACCTTCCTAGACCTAATTCCCTTTGGATTCTGATTTCTAGGGCCTAATCCCTTTTGGATTTGGGTTACACAAGCCTTATATGAAACTAAGTGGGCCAAACACCCTCCTAGGTGGATTTGATCACCTATAGCCGAACCCTAGGGCCCTAATCCACAAAATCTGTTAAGTGTAACCCTAATCTACTTAACCCTAGGACTGTATAAACATAAAATCAGCCAAAATTTTGTACCACCCTTTATGCTATTCAGAACCCTTGTGCCGCAACCCCTATTCTCCATTCTTCAACCTCCATACACCTCCATACACCTCCATACACATCTGCCGCACCCCTACTACCATAATCAACCATCCTCCATCCCTCTAAACAAGAGCACACCATTCAAAACCCCCAAATCCACCACACACACCTTGTGCCGCAGCAAGGAGGAGGAAGAGGAGCCTAGCCGTGCATGCCATTCATCCTGGAATTGCTGAACGTTTGGGTGTAATCTTTCTTATGATTTCAATGTTTAAATTCAATAATCTTTGTTTTGCAAGCACGAGGAACTAATCCTCTTTTGGCTAGGGGGGATTTCGAAACCATGGCTATATTTGCATTATGATTTGATTACTTTCAGTTGTGATTTCATGAATGGTGAATTCAATTTACTTATCTGTTTTAATTAAAACTTGTTTATGTATATGAATTGAGAGTGCACACTTGATTTGCATGCATAAATCTGATGCTAGGGTATAAGGAAACTTCACCTAATCGTTGGGAACTTATATCCATGAGTAGTTAAGATTGTTGGTCACAATTATGTTAAGTAAATTATTGGCATAAGTATCATGCGCTTTCATAGTTACGAATGCCTCGTCAACACCTATGATTTCCATAGAAGCTAATGATCTTTGATTGTTTTTCTATTATGCGCTTTCATATAGAGAACTTTTAAGGAATAATTTGATTGCAATTCACTAATTCCATTCAATTCAATGACCTAAGGGAAATCTGAGAGTTAATTTAAGCGTACCTAATTAACTTGGGGTGTTGAGGTTCATAATTCATTGAATAAGCAACTGGAGATTATATTGTATGCAAGCATGCCATGTGTGGAGAAAAACCTCCTAGCTATCTCACCATCCACTTAATTCCATCAAATTCGTCCAAATCTGCCTAGCTTACATTCTTGTTTTGTTTGTTTGATTTTCGTCCAAAACCAAATCCCCATGTGTTTTAGAGTGTCTAATTAGTTCACATATGTTTTAGATTGTGTTTTTAAGAGTTTTGAGTCAAGTTAGAACCAATTTTCGTCCAAGTTTGTGTTTAGGCTCAAAACTACCCAGTTTGTGTTTTTAGGCAGTTTTGAGTGTTTTTAGCTTATTTTGAGTCTTGTGAACTGGTTTTGAGTCTTTTAAGTTGAATTAAGTGTTTTAAAGGTTAGTTTTATCTATCTGAGTCAGTTTATATGCTACAATTGTCAAAAGAGGGTTAATTTGTGTGTTAAGTTAATTTTCACAACAAAAAGGAAGGTGATTTAAGGTTGAAATTAGGCAAGGATTTAAGATAGAAAAGTTATGTAAGGTGCGGCTAAGAGTGGGGTGAAAAGGAATGTGTTTTTATGACATAGAATTGGAAATAAGGACTTCCCTTGCATGGCAAGGAAGGGAAACTCTATCAAACGCACATCAAGGGCAATTAGGTTGCAAGGAAGGCTTGATTTGTGTCCTAAAATGCATAGGAGTCTTCAATGTTGCTAAAACATAAGGTCTTTTAGGATTAGGAAAGGTTAAACCAAAATAGGAAACCTTGCCTTAACTTTCCTACTGCAAGTAGGAAACCTTCTTTGACTAGGATTCCTTTTTTGATTAGGAATCCTCTTGTGATTAGGAATCCTCACACCTTTAGGTCTTCAATTTCGTCCATTCATTTTGCTCCAAGCATATGCTATCCATTCCAAGTCCAATTTTGCTCCAAAATCCACCTTTTTGCTTCCTTAGCCATATGAACCTAAAAACACACGAAAATAGCTTAAACTACTAAAATAACTACGAACTAACAACATAAATGTACGAAAACAAGCTAACTAAGTCGCCTAAATATGCTCCTATCAAATTCCCCCACACTTAGCTTTTGTTAGTCCTCAAGCAAAACAAAATAAAAGAAACAACAAGAACACAACCAAAACAAACTTTAAACCTTCCAACGTGTACCTCAGGGATTCCCAATGAACAGGACACATCAAAGAACATCATTCCCATGGTTTTTGGCTTTATTTACACTTTAGCACACACTTAACCATAGTTACCACTTACTAGTTCACATTTAATCAATTAAAACAACGTTTTGAATGTAGTAACATGCCTTAGAGAATTCCCTCAATTCCTCACTAGAATGCTCTCTATTTTCACACAGATTTTCTAACTACACACCCTACACTAGGTATATGTGAGAAGATTGACTTAAACATGTAGACTAACACTCACATATGTTATAACAACGAAAGCATTTTATGAAATTATGACAATGACATGTATATGATCTCATGAATGGAATGCTACTACTTAGAACGAGAACCAGTGATTCCATATGCTCATACCAAATTCAAACTCCACATATTGAACACATAACATCAAGATAGAAGTTGAGGGTTGTAACGGGGCTAAGGGTATTGGCTAACAAAGAAGGGTAAAGGATAAACAAATTTTCTTAAAACAATAGGAAGCAAAGTAATGAAATTGACACTTAAACTCACTTTTGATGGCAGAAATTAACTTTTAAACACAAGGGAAGATTCATGCAACATTTAGGGTCAAATTCAAACTTTTGCACCCTTTCTTCAACAACCAACACTTGTGAGATTATTCTCACTTATTTTTCAACTCTTTTTCTTTCTTTTCACCACATTTCTATTTTCTTTTTAATTTTCCACGAATTTTTTTTTATTTCTTCTTTGCCGTGCCCTATTATCTTCCCCCACAAATGTTTTCTGCAATATGTTGATCAAAAGGAATTCATTCTAAGTCATGCTTCACTATCCTTTAAGAACAAGGGTATGGAAAGTCGTAATCTAGGTTAGGTGAGGATAATGTGGTTAACAAAGAAAATAGGCTTATAAAGGCTCAAAAGGGGTAATCCTACAATACATATGCAAAAGAATTAGGCTTTTCGGCTTTGGCTTAACTAACAACTTCACCTTATTGTATGTTATGCAATCAATATCATGCTTTGAATGAAATGGGCATGAGTTCTAGTATTTGGAACTATAATGATAAAATGCATTCTAAGTAGCTGATGCGAAATATATAAGCACACAAATTAAAACCCTCTTTTGACAATTGTAGTATATGTATAAGTAGGGATCGTTCTAAACGGGGGATTAGGAGGGATTGCTAAATCACTTGAAAACTGACTCAAAAACGTAAAACAAAGGTTAAAACACTAAACTAGACTCAAAGAATGCAAAACTAAACACTTAAAACACTAAAACAAACCAAAACACTCAAAACAGCACCAAAACACTCAAAACTGCCTTAAAAACACAATCTGGGCAGTTTTGAGCACTTACACTAAATTGGACGAATTTGGGTGATAAATTGAATCAAAACACTTAGAAACACAAACTAAGACACTTTCTAACTAGATTGAACACTAAAGTACAGGGGGATTTAGTTTTTGACGAAATTAAACAAAATGCACAGATTGTAATAAAGACAATGTAAATACGAATTTGATGAAAATATGGATGGAATGCTAGCTAGAAGGTTCTTCTCCACACATGTCACACTTGTATACAAGATGATTTTCAGTTGGTCTTTCGATGAATCATGAAACTCAACACCCCGGGTTAATTAGGTTTGCTTAAATTAACCTTCAAGTTCTCCTTAAGTTAATGAATTGGATGGGACAGCGCATACACAATTCAAAACATTCTCCAAAAGTCCCTTACGTGAAAAGCACAATAAAGATACAGTCAAAGATCATTAAGCAACATGAAAACTATAAGTGTTGACGAGGCATTCGTTACTATGATGAGCATGAAACTAGTGCCAAGAATTCATTTAACGCGATCGTTTATAAGCGACCTCCACTACTTGTGAATATAAAATTGTAACTATTAGGTGAAACTCACTTATATTCTAGCATCATATTCATTCATGAAAACTAAGCGTGCACTCTCAATAAACATACACAAATAAGTTATCAATCAAGCAGTTAAACAAATTGAATCCACAACTCATGAAATTCCAACCGAAGGTAATCAATTTATATTGCAAGCATAAACATGGTTTCGAATCACCCCCTAGCTAACTAGGGGTTTAGCCTCTCATGTTCACAGAAAGAGAAACAAAATTGAAATTAAACATAGAGAACAAAAGATTGATTACACCTAGAACGCCCAACGAATCCACTTTGAATTTCTGCACGTTTCAAGCTCCTCTTTCTTCTTCTCCTTGCTGCGACAGAGAAGGTTTAGGGGGTTTTTGGATGTTATTTTGGGTTGGGAATAGATTTAGGGTGGTGAAGGGTTGCGGCAAGGGTTGTGGAAGGTGTATGGAGGGTTGAATGGTGGCTGGAATGGTGGGAATTGCTGCGGCAGAGAAGGGAAATGGCAGGAATGGATGGGAGGCTACGGATTGAAGGGAGAAGATGGAAGGGTGGCTGCGGCAGAGAGTGTTTGTGGTTGTATGATGAAGAGAATGAATGAAGAGTGATGCCCTAGGGTGTCTAAAGGGTGCGGCTAAGAAGTAATTAGGGTTATTGAAGAATAGATGGGAGTTGCGGCTGATATGGGATGATGAATGCATGAAAAGTTGAAACCTAGGGTGCGGCTAAGCTTTAGTTTATATAGGGTTTCAGAAAATAAAACCCTAGCTTATTAAAATTAAATCAAAGGCTTCTAGAATTAGGAAATTAAATCAGAAAATTAAAAGGAAATTGGTTAATAGGTGCGGCTAGGGTTTTATTTGAAAGGGAAATAGGTTTAAGTTCAGAAATTAAAGGGAAAGGTGCGGCCAAGAAAAGGGTTAGGGTTTAGGTGCATAAAATGGGACAAAAATGCCCCCCCTTGCACGGCAAGGGAAGGGGAGAAGGGGAAAGGCCACGGCAAAGGCTGGAAAGTGGGCTAGGGCATTTGTTTTGTGTCCTAAAGTGCATACAAGGCCTTCAAAGTGGCTAGAAAATACGGACGTTTCAGATTAGGAAAGGTTACCAAAACGGGAAACCTAGGGTTAACTTTCCTACTTCAAGTAGGAATCCTTGTTGAAGTAGGAATCCTTCGTTCTTCAAGTCTTCAACTCATTCATCCCTCTTTTGCTCCAAAAGACTCCAATTTGCATCTTCTTGCACACTTTGGCTTTATAATCTGAAAATACACAAAAGTGACTTTAAACACTAAAATAACTAAGGAAACACAACATAAATGCACGAGAACAAGCTAATTAAGTCGCATGAATATGCTCCTATCAATAGCAACCAAGCAAAGAATCATGAGATCATGCAACAACTTTAGAAAACAAGAAATCACAGATTATACTCTCCAAAGAACGTTTTAGGCTCAAGTCTCTCAAGGATGTAGCTTTAGTTTGAGTTCCTTCCTTCAAGCATGTTACAAAAACTGATATTCTCTTTGTGATTACATGTGAATTTGTAAACTATAACCATAACCAAGCATAAACCAAAGCATAAATCAAACTTCCGTCCATGTTTACAACATTCTTTAATAGTCATGCAATTTAAAACTGAATCCTTATCATTGTGTTGGAAGGTACCCTAACACACAAACAAACACACAAAAACAACTTTCAAACAACTCTTTTTGGGTTTTTCAAAACTGTTTTGCAATTTCTTTTTGCAAAATTTTCGTATTTTCTGATCCAAACACATGAAAACACTTCAAAACACACTAAATACACTTAAAAACAATGAGAAACAACCTGAGAAGTCATAGGTGATAAAATCCCACGAAAATCATGCAAAAACAACTTGTTTACCCCCCCCCCCCAACACTTAAATCAAACATTGTCCTCAATGTTTCAAACAAACACTCGCATGCAAACAAGCAACATAAACTAACTAGCAAGCGGAAATAAAAGAAATAAAGAGAGAGAGAGAGTTAGGAACACAAATCTGATTTTGTGGAATGAATTGTTGAATTGTCCAAATCCTCTCTAGTTGAATGCATGGGTTGCCTCCCAAGAAGTGCTTGCTTTAACGTCTTGCAGCCAGACGAATTCTCTTCTTAGCATCAATTGGAACCCACGACATGGAGGGTAATCTCCTCCACAATCTGCCCTTCAACACTTGCATAATATGGCTTCAAACGATGCCCATTCACCTTGAATTCTTGGCCATTCCTCAAGCTTTGGATTTGAACTGCACCATATGGAAAAAACATTAGTAACAACAAAGGGGCCAATCCACTTAGAACGTAACTTACTGGGAAATAAACGAAGGCGAGAATTAAGAAGTAAAACTTTTTGCCCTATGGAGAATGTTTTGCTACGGATCATCTTGTCATGGAAAGCCTTGGTCTTTTCCTTGTAAATGCAAGCATTCTCATATGCTTCAAGTTCATTCAATTGAAGCTTCCTACGTATTCCAGCCGCATCTATGTCCATGTTGAATGTCTTGATTGCCCAATGTGCCTTGTGTTCTAACTCCACGGGGAGATGGCATGGCTTGCCATAGACTAGCCAAAATGGTGACATGCCTATGGGTGTTTTGTAGGTCGTTCGATAAGCCCACAATGCATCCTCCAAACGCAAGCTCCAATCTTTTCTTGTTGGCCCAACGGTTTTCTCCAAGATTTGCTTGATTTCTCTATTAGACACCTCGGCTTGGCCATTGGTTTGAGGATGATAAGGTGTTGAAACCTCATGTGTGACTTGATATTTCTTGAGCAACACCTCGATGGTGCGATTGCAAAAATGAGACCCTCCATCACTAATAAGCACTCTAGGCATCCCAAATCTAGCAAAGATGTTAGTTTTGATAAAATCTGCAATAACTCTAGAATCATTAGTACGGGTGGCCTTTGCTTCCACCCATTTTGAGACATAATCGACCGCAAGCAAAATATAAGTGAAACCATATGAAGAAGGAAAAGGACCCATGAAATCAATGCCCCAAACATCAAAAATTTCGACATTAAAGATGGGTGTTTGCGGCATTTGGTCCCTTGCACCTATATTTCCCATGTGTTGACAACGATCACAAGTTAAACAAAAAGTTCTTGCATCTTTAAAAATTGTTGGCCAATAAAAACCACATTCCTAACACCTTAAGGGTAGTGCGTTGTGTGTCAAAATGTCCTCCACATGCATAAGTGTGACAAAAGGTTAGAATTGAATTAAATTCACAATCATGCACACAACGACAAACAATCTGATCCGCACAAAATTTCCACAAATATGGGTCATCCCATACATAAAACCGTGCCTGTTTCTTAAGTTTGTCACGTTGGTGCTTGGTTATGGTGTTTGGAACACTTTTTGAGACCAAAAAGTTCACCAAATTGGCATACCAAGGTTCACTTACCTTAATGGACATCAATTGCTCATCGGGGAATGTCTCTTGGATGGGTAAGGAGTCCTCATTGCACACCAAACGACTCAAATGGTCAGCCACCACGTTTTCACTCTCTTTCTTGTCTCGAATTTCAATGTCAAACTCTTGGAGAAGAAGCATCCATCGAATTAGCCTTGGTTTAGCCTCTTTTTTGGTGAATAAGCTGCATGGTCAGAATATACAATTGCTTTAGTGCCAAGTAAATATGAATGAAACTTTTCTAAAGCAAACACAACGACAAGAAGTTCTTTTTCAGTGGTAGAGTAGTTTAATTGAGCATCATTCAAGGTTCAGGATGCATAATAGATGACATGTGGTTGCTTGTTCTTCCTTTGGCCCAAAACAGCCCCTATTGCATAATCGGATGCCTCACACATTAACTCAAAAGGCAAACTCCAATCTGGTGGGATGATAATTGTTGCCGTGGTGAGCATGTCCTTGGGGTGCTTGAATGCCTTCTCACACTCCTCGTTGAACTCAAAAGCCACTTCGTTTTGCAAGAGACGACATAGGGGTTGTGCAATCTTGGAAAAATCCTTGATAAATCGCCTATAGAATCCTGCATGGCCAAGAAAAGAACGAACCTCTCTCACCGAAGTAGGAAAGGGTAAGTAACGCACAAGATCTATTTTAGACTTATCAAGTTCAATTCCTTTTTCAGAGATGATAAGACCCAAAACTATGCCTTGTTTTACCATAAAATGACATTTTTCCCAAATTAAAACAAGGTTAGTGTCCATGCATCTTTTCAAGATTAAGGTGAGATTATGCAAACAATCACCAAATGAGTCCCCAAACACACTAAAATCGTCCAGAAACACCTCAATAATTTTCTCAACATAATTCAAAAATATACTTACCATGCATCTTTGGAAAGTGGCCGGTGCATTGCATAAACCAAATGACATACGACGATAAGCAAAAGTACCAAATGGATAAGTAAAAGTGGTTTTTTCTTGATCATCCGGTGCTATGACAATTTGATTATAACCCGAATAACCATCAAGAAAGCAATAAAAAGAATGACCGGCTAACTTTTCAAGCATTTGATCAATGAATGGCAAAGGAAAATGATCTTTCCTTGTTGCGGCATTTAGCTTCCTATAGTCAATGCAAACTCTCCAACCGGTTTGGATGCGTGTGGGCACAAGTTCATTCTCTTCATTCTTCACGACCGTGACTCCGGACATCTTTGGAACTACTTGGACCGGTGAAACCCAACAACTATCCGAGATAGGATAGATGACGCCACAATCAAGTAGTTTAATGATTTCCTTCTTCACGACTTCCATCATTGGAGGGTTGAGTCGGCGTTGTGCTTCCCTTGATGGTTTGGCTCCATCTTCCATGAGAATTCGATGCATGCATGTGGTAGGGCTTATGCCCTTGATATCGGCCAAAGTCCACCCAATGGCTGTTTTGTGCTCTTTGAGAACCCTCACCAACTTTTCCTCTTCTTGTGACGTGAGTGAGGATGCCACAATCACGGGCAATGTTTCTTGTTCACCCAAGAACACGTACTTCAAGTTGTTTGGTAACGGTTTAAGCTCAAGGGTAGGTGGTTGTTCTATAGAAGGAAGCAACTTGTTAGTTGAAATTGGAATTGACATTGGAATAAAAGACTTACCATTGAGCTGTGGCAAGGACTCTAGCGCAACCACGGTATCAATCACTTCATCATCAAAGGGCACGGCATGAAAGGTCATGTTTGTGCCGTGGGTTGCTATGGGTGCTGCCACTAGATCCATCAATTCTATGCCATTTGTAAGGACCATTCCAAGTGCATCTTCATGTAATTGATCAAGATGTGCCTGCACCATGATGTGATAAAAGATAGCACACAAATTAAACCCTCTTTTTGACAATTGTAGTATAGATATAAGTAGGGATCCTTCTAGACCGAAGATTACGAGGGATTGCTAATCTAATGAAAACTGACTCAAAGATACAAAAATATACTTAAAAACACTTAAACAAACTCAAAGACTCTTAACTAAACTTATATGACTCAAAAGAAACTTAAAAGACTCAAAACAACACAAAACAATAAAAAAGACTCAATCTAGACTCTAGGACCTAATTTGGACGAAAATAGAACTGGTTTTGACTCAAAATACTCAAAAACAAACTTTAGGATAGATTTGAAACAAGTAAGTAAAGCGGATTGGGTTTTTAATGAAATTAGTGTAAAAACAAGTAACTAAAAGACTTAAATGAGATTTGGACGAATTTGGGAAAAACTATGGATGATTAGATAGCTAGAGGATACTTTTCCACACATGATACATTCAAACACAAATTGATTTCCAGTTGCTTTTTCGATAAACCATGAACCTCAACACCCCAGATTAACCGTGACATCACTAATTAACCCTCTGATTTTCCTTTAGTTATTGGATTGGATGACATCATTTGACAACCCAAAGTATTCTTCAAAAATTCCCTACATGACGTCATAATAGAGATACAATCAAAGATCATTACGTTCTATGAAAATCATAAGCATTGACAAAGCATTCGTAACTATGGCATCATGATACTCATGCTAGGAATTTACTTAACAGGATTGTGAAAACAACCTTAACTACTTGTGAATATAAGTTTGTAACGATTATGTGAAACTCCCTTATATTCTAGCACCAAATTCATGTATGCAAACTAAGTGTGCACCCTTAATCAACAAACAAGAATAAGTTATCCATCAAACGGTTAAGTAAATTACATTCACAATTTATGAAATCACAACTGGAATTAATCAATTCATATCACAAACATAATCATGGTTTTGAAGTCTCCTCTAGCCAGAACAAAATTAGCTCCTCATGTTCACCGCAAAAGAAAGAAAAATTAAAATAAACATTGATAACAAAGATTGAATACACCTAGAAACGCTCCAACAATCCAAGCTTGAATGGCCAAAACATCCAAGGCTTCTCTTCTCTTCTTTCTCCTTCTTTGTTGCGGCACAAGGGTGTTTGGGTATGAATTATGGTGATGGATGGATAGGTTGGATGGTGGTTGATAGAAGCATGTTTAGGCGACTTAGTTAGCTTGTTTTCGTACATTTATGTTGTTAGTTCATAGTTATTTTAGTAGTTTAAGCCATTTTCGTGTGTTTTTAGGTTCATATGGCTAAGGAAGCAAAAAGGTGCATTTTGGAGCAAAATTGGGCTTGGAATGGATAGCTTATGCTTGGAGCAAAAGGAATGACGAAATTGAAGACCTAAAGGTGTTAGGATTCCTAATCTAAGAAGGATTCCTAATCAAAGTAGGATTCCTAATCAAAGAAGGATTCCTATTCAAAGAAGGTTTCCTAATTGAAGTAGGAAAGTTCAGCCAAGGTTTCCTATTTTGGTTTAACCTTTCCTAATCCTAAATATCCCTATGTTCCAGCAACTTTGAAGGTATCTTATGCATTTTAGGACACAAACCAAAGATTCCTTGCACTATCCTAGTCTATGCCGCACCTTTCTTACCCTTTTCTTCCAAAATCTGCCATATATCTTCTTTCCCCTTTTATTCTAGTCTATACCGCACCTTTCTTACCCTTTTCTTCCAAAATCTGCCATATATCTTCTTCCCCTTTTATTCTAGTCAATGCCGCAACTTTCCTTTCCTTTTCCTCTTAGAATTCTGATTTGTTACCCTTTTTTCTTGGAGGATTTGGAGTGTTAATACATTCCCAAATTAATTAATTAAGGCCTTAACCTTTCTCCCTCTATATATACATAATCTGCCGCACATATTGGAGATTCTAGACATCCATACACATCCATACGAATTATTCCTCATTCTCCCCATTCATTCAGCCATCATCCACCCCCTACCACCATCCAACCTATCCATCCATCACCATAATTCATACCCAAACACCCTTGTGCCACAACAAAGAAGGAGAAAGAAGAGAGGAGAAGCCTTGGACGTTTTGGCCATTCAAACTTGGATTGTTGGAGCGTTTCTAGGTGTATTCAATCTTTGTTTTCAATGTTTAATTTATATTCTCTTTGTTTTGTTGTAAACATGAGGAGCTAAACTTGTTTTAGCTAGGGAAGACTTTGAAACCATGATTATATTTGCAATATGAATTGATTAATTCTAGTTGTGATTTCATAAATTGTGAATGCAATTTACTTAACCGTTTGATGGATAACTTATTCTTGTTTGTTGATTAAGGGTGCACACTTAGTTTGCATGCATGAATTTGGGACTAGAATATAAGGGAGTTTCACATAATCGTTACAAACTTATGTTCACAAGTAGTTAAGGTTGTTTTCACAATCATGTTAAGTAAATTCCTAGCATGAGTATCATGATGTCATAGTTACAAGTGCTTTGTCAATACTTATGATTTTCATAGAACATAATGATCTTTGATTGTATCTCTATTATGATGTCATGTAGGGGACTTTTGAAGAATGCTTTGGGTTGTTGTATGATGTCATCCAATCCAATAACTTAAGGAAAATCTGAGGGTTAATTAGTGATGTCACGGTTAATCTGGGGTGTTGAGGTTCATGGTTTATCGAAAAGCAACTGGAAATCAATTTGTATGCAAGTGTGTCATGTGTGGAGAAGGACCCTCTAGCTAGCTAATCACCCATCCATATACCCAAATTCGTTCATAACTTTGTCTAGTTTAGTTTCTTTTTTGTTTTAATTCAAATTCGTCAAAACCAAAACCCCCCCCCCCTTTGTTTTAAGTGTCAATTAGGTTAGAATCTGAGTTATTGTGTGTTTTGAGTCAAAACTAATTCAATTTTCGTCCAAATTGAGTCCTAGAGTCTAGTTTGAGTCTTTTTCATCGTTTTGTGTTGTTTTGAGTCTTTTAAGTTTGTTTTGAGTCATATAAGTTTAGTTAAGAGTCTTTTGAGTTTGTTTATGTGTTTTGAAGCATATTTTTGTATCTTTGAGTCAGTTTTCATTAGATTAGCAATCCCTCCTAATCACCGGCCTAGAATGATCCCTACTTATATCTATACTACAATTGTCAAAAAGAGGGTTTAATTTGTGTGCTATTATATATCACATCAGTGGTAGGGGGTGGATGATGGCTGAATGAATGGAGAGAATGAATATGGATGTCTAGAAAGCCTAATATGTGCGGCAGATTATGTATATATAGAGGGAGAAAGGTTATAGCCTGAATTAATTAATTTGGGAAGGTATTAAGACTCCAAATCTTCCAAGAAAAGGGTAACAAATCAGAATTCTAAGAGGAAAAGGGAAGGAAAGTTGCGGCATTGACTAGGAGAGAAGGGAAAGGTGCAGCACATCTAGGGAAAGGAAGATATGTGGCAGATTTTGGAAGAAAAAAGGTAAGGAGGGTGCGGCATAGACTAGGAGATAAGGGACCTTTGGTTTGTGTCCTAAAATGCATAAGAAACCTTCAATGTTGCTGGAATTTAGGGACATTTAGGATTAGGAAAGGTTAAACCAAAATAGGAAACCTTGGCTTAACTTTCCTACTTCAAGTAGGAATCCTTCTTTGACTAGGAATCCTTCTTTGATTAGGAATCCTAACATCTTTAGGTCTTCAATTTCGTCCATTCCTTTTGCTCCAAGCATATGCTATCCATTCCAAGTCCAATTTTGCTCCAAAATGCACCTTCTTTCTACCTTAGCCATATGAACCTATAAACACACGAAAATAGCTTAAAATACTAAAATAACTGTGAAGTAACAATATAAATTTAAGAAAACAAGCTAACTATGTCGCCTAAATATGCTCCTATGAAATTCCCCCATACTTAGCTTTTCCTAGTCCTCGAGCAAAACAAAACAAACAAAACTAACAAAACAAAACAAACTCTAGACCTTCCAACATGTACCTCAGGGATTTCCAACGAACATGACACATAAAGAACACCACTCCCATTTGATGTTGAGGCCTTCATAGAAGTATAGAAGTAGAAGCTCCTCCTTCATTTGATGTTGAGGACATGATGCAACAATGGCTTTAAAACTCTCATAATACGCCGGGAAAGACTCTCCTTGACTTTGTTGGATTTCGCTAATTTTCTTCCTCAAGAGAATGACTCTTGAAGTAGGAAAGAACTTCTCAAGAAACGCCCTCTTCATGCTCTCCCAAGAAGTGATCGTTCCGAGTGCTAGTTCATATAACCAATCTTTGGCCTTCTCTAATAGTGAGAATGGAAAGGCCTTCATCTTCAAAATATTGGTATCAACATTAATTGGAGTCATGCTTGAACACACCACCTCGAACTCTTTTAAATGCTTGTTGGGATCCTCCATGGACAGTCCATGGAACTTTGGAATGTGGTGCAACAATCTTGACTTCAATTCAAATTCATCGGTTTTATCTTGAGCCGTCCTTGGGTATTGGATGCATAATGGTGCGGCATTGTCCATTCCCGAGGCAGAAAGCTCCTTAACTGTACGATTGTCCGCTGCCATGGCTTGGACCTTTTCTTCCTCCCTTGCTGTGGGCTTGATGTGATAAAAGATAGCACTCAAATTAAACCCTCTTTTTGACAATTGTAGTATAGATATAAGTAGGGATCGTTCTAGGTCGGGGATTAGGAGGGATTGCTAATCTAATGAAAATTGACTCAAAGATGTAAAAATATGTTTTAAAACACTTTAAATAGACTCACAAGACTCTTACTAACTTATATGACTCAAAACAAACTTTAAAGACTCAAAACAACCAAAAAGACTCAATTTAGACTCTAGGACTTAATTTGGACGAAAATACACTTGGTTTTCACTCTAAAGACTCAAAAAGACTCTTTTGGACAGATTTGGAACAAATAAGAAAGGGGGTTTTGATTTTGGACGAATTTAAAAGAAAACAAGTAACTTAAAACTTTAAAACAGATTTTGGACGAATTTTAGAAAAACTAATGGATGATAGGATAGCCAAGGGATACTTCTCCACACATGATACTTTCTAACATAAATTGATTTCCAGTTGCTTTTCCGATAAACCATGAACCTCAACACCCCAGATTAACTGTGAATTGCACTAATTAACCCTCAGATTTTCCTCACGTTATTGAATTGGATGATTGCATACGACAACTCAAAGCATTCCCCACAAGTTCCCTACATGAATTGCATAATAGAGATACAAGCAAGAATCATTAAGTTCTTTGAAAACCATAAGCATTGACGAAGCACTCGTTACTATGAATTGCATGAAACTTATGCCAAGAATTTACTTAACATGATTGTGAAAACAACCTTAACTACTTGTGAATATTAGTTTGTGACGATTATGTGAAACACCCTAATATTCTAGCCCCAAATTCAAGCATGCAAATTAAGTAGGCCTCCCTAATAAACATACAAGAATAAGTTATCCGTCAAACGGTTAAGTAAATTGCGTTCACAATTTATGAAATCACAACTGGACTTAATCAACTCATATTATAAATGTAATCATGGTTTCAAAGCATCCCTAGGCTAAAACGAGTTTAGCCTCTCATGTTCATGACAAAACAAAGCAACATAGATTTAAACATTAACAATAAAGGATAGATTACACCTAGAAATGTCCAACACTCCAACTTGAATGCACAAATGCCCAAGGCTTAGTCTTCCTTCTCCTCCTCCTTTCTAAGTCACGGCCAAGGGTCTATGGTGGTGTATGGAGGTTGGGATGGAGGTGTGGAAGTAGGGGAATGATGAATGGGTGGTTGTAAGGTCACGGCAAAGGATGGTTGTGTTTATGAATGAATGATTGTTGTGTGAATAGTGGTGGTGATTAAATGGCACGGCAAAGGAGTTTATATAGGCTAGTTTGGCACACTTAGTGAAGGAAAAGGATTGCCTAATCCCATTGGAAAAAGGGTTAATTCAAGGCAGAAATCAAGTGGGATTGGGAATAGGAATTTCGGCTAGGAATTAGGAGTTCTAGAAGGCTAGGTGCGGCACACATGTAGGGATAGGATTAGGTGTTCTAGAAACTGTGTTTAAGGCAGATTTCCTAATCCTAAAGGGCCTAGGACAAGTGATATAAGAGTAGGAGAGGGTTTTCAACTCCTAAACCTACTAGGAGGGGTGTCTTGTGGCATTGGTATGGATAAGTGTTCTAGAACTGAATTAGGTGTTTAAATGTGTAATTGATTCCCCCTAATTAGCTAGGTTTAAGCCCCCACCTGATTTGGATAGGATAGAATAGGATAATGTTAGAGATAGGATAGGATAAGGTTTCTAGGATAGGATAAGATAAGGTTGGATAAGGTTCCTTGTTTCTTGCTTCTTCCTTATCTTCATTGTATTAGGACTTCTTCCACCAGATTTGTAGCCTTTCCTAACTCTTCTAGTCTTCAATTTCGTCCATCCTCTTTGCTCCATGGTTAAGCTATCCAATCCATGCCCAAAAATGCTCCAAATAGCCTCAAAATGCACTTTATTGCTCCCTTTGCCATTAGAACCTTAAAACACACGAAAATAGCTTAAAAGACTAAAATAGATAGTAATTAAGTAACTAAATGCAAGGAAACAACATAACTAAGTAGCATAAATATGCTCCTATCAAATTCCCCCACACTTAGCTTTTGCTAGTCCTCGAGCAAAACGAAATAAATAAAACAAACTAAACACAATCTAAGCCTTCCAACAATTGCCTCAGGGATTTCCAATGAACATGACACATTATTGAACATCATTCCCACGGTTTTTAGCTTTCTTTATACTTCAACAAACACTTAATCATAGTTACCACTTATTAGTTCACATAGAATCAATTAAAACAATGTTTTGAATGTAGTAACATGCCTTAGAGAATTCCCTCAATTCCTCAATAGAATGCACTCTATTTTCATACAGATTTTCTGACTACACTCCCTACACTAGGTATATGTGAGAAGATTGATGTAAACATGTAGACTAATACTCACAAATGTATAATCAAACAAGGCACTTTCTGGAATTATTAACATGTATATGATCTCATGAATGGAATGCCACTACTTAGACGCGAGAACCAGGGATACCATATGCTCAAACCAATTTCAAACTCCACATATTGAACACATAACATCAAGATAGAAGTTGAGGGTTGTAAGGAGGCTTAGGTATTGGCTAACAAAGAAAGGTAAGGATAACAAAAGTTCTTAAAGCAATAGTAAGCAAAGTAATGAATTTGACACTTAAACTCTCTTCAAATGGCCGAAATCAATTTGTACACACAAGGGAAGATTCATGCAACATTTAGTGTCAAATTCACTCTTTTGGACCCTTCCTTCAACAACCAACACTTGTGCGTTCATTCTCACTTATTTTTCAACTCTTTTTCTTTCTTTTCAACACTTTTCTATTTTCTTTTGATTTTTCCACGAATTTTTTTTTTCTTCTTTTCTTCTCTTTTTTTCTTTCTTTCTTTCTTTTTCGTGCCCTATCATCTTCCCCCACACTCGTTTTCTGCCATATATTGACCAAAGGAGTTCACCCTAAGTCGTGCTTTACTATCCTTTAAGAACAAAGGTATGGAAAGTCCTAATCTAGGCTAGGTGAGGATAATGTGGCTAACAACGAAAATAGGCTTTTAAAAAGGCTCAAGAGGGTTAATCCTACAATACATATGAAAAGGGATAGGCTTTTTGGCTCTGGCTTGACTAACAACTTCATCTTATTGTATGTTATGCAATCAATACCATGCTTGGAATGAAATGGGCATGAGTTCTAGTATTTGGAACTATAATGAAATGCATTCTAAATAGCAACCAAGCAAAGAATGATGAGATCATGCAACGACTTTAGAAAACAAGAAATCACAGATTATACTCTCCAAAGAACGTTATAGGCTCAAGTCTCTCAGGGTTGTAGCATTAGTTTGAGTTTCTTCCTCCAAGCATGTTACAAAAACTGATTTTTTTTCTTTTGTGATTACATGTGAATTCATAAGCTATAACCATAACCAAGCATAAACCAAAGCACAAATCACTTCCAGCCATGTTTACAACATTCTTTAATAGTCATGCAATTAAAAACCAAATCCTCATCATTGTGTTGGAAGGTGACCTAAGACACAAACAAACACACAAAAACAACTTAAAAACAACTCTTTTTGGGTTTTTCAAAACTATTTTGTAATTTTTTTGTAAATTTTTCGGATCTTCTGATCAAAACTCTTTTTGGGTTTTTCAAAACTCTAAAAACACTTAAAAACAGTGTGAAACAACATTATAAGTGATAGGTGATAAAATCCCACGAAAATCATGTAAAATCATGCAAAAGCAATTTGTTTACACCCCTACACTTAAATCAAACATTGTCCTCAATGTTTCACACAAAGACTCACATCCAAACAAACAATATAAACTAACATGACAAAAGTAAAAATAATAAAGAGATAGAGATTGAGGAATGCAAATTTGATTTTGTAGCTTGAATTGGTGAATTGCCCACTTCCTCTCTCGTTGAATGCATGGGTTGCCTCCCAAGAAGCACTTGCTTTAACGTCGTGCAGCCAGACGAACGTTCTTCTTATCCTCACTTGGAGCCCACGGCATGGAGTGGAATGTCCTCCACAACTTGCCCTTCAACACTTTCGTAATATGGCTCTATGAATGGGAGGGGATAGTGATCCTCCCTAATGGTGGTATTTTGGTTCCGGAAGTCCATGTAAATGCTCCCACCACCTTGAAATCGATTTGGAACTTACACCAAAGAAGGTAACAACCTATTAGTTGAAATGGGAATTGGAATTGGGATTGGAGACTTGCTAGGATGTTGTGGCAATGCCCCTAGGGCAGCCACCATCTCGCCAATTGTATCCTTAGGTACGGCCATATTTGGTGTTTGTAGGGCAATGGCGTGCTTCTTGTGCTTCCCTCCAATTCCTTCCTCGATGGTGGTTCTAGACGCATCCTTCTTGATAGGTGTTGAACGTTCCTGCCCTATATTTTTAATTGTACCAATGGCAAAACAAGAACGAACATCATTAGGATTCTCAATGGATTCAGAAACTTTAAAGTTAATCGTAACACCACCAAACTCCATAGTTAAGGCTCCCTTGGCCATGTCAATCTTGGTGTGGGCTGTTTTCATGAAAGGTCGTCCAAGTAAGAGTGGCGATGGTGGAGAGTGGGTTGAATCCTTCATGTCAAGCACATAGAAATCTGCAGGAAAAATCAAGTGGTCTACCTGCACCAAAACATCTTCCAAAACTCCTCTTGGGTATGCATTAGATCGATTGGCTAATTGAATAATAACACCATCATTTTTAAGATCTCCTAGATTCATAGATGCATAAACAGAGTATGGCATGACATTAATTGATGCACCTAAATCTAGCATAGCATGTTCAAACCTTGTATTACCAATTACACAAGGGATAGTGAAACTACCTGGATCTTTGCATTTAGGTGGCAGCTTTCTTTGCAACATTGCAGAGACATTCTCACTTACATGTACCACCTCCTTCTCCCGAATCCGTTTCCTTGTTGTACAAATCATTCTTAAAAACTTAGTGTACTTCGGAATTTGCTTTATTGCATCAAGGAGCAGGATATTGACATGCACCTTCCTAAACGTCTCCAGGATGTCTTTTTCATCCTCCTCCTTCTTTGTTTACAAAAATCTGTGAGGAAAAGGAATCTGTACTTGAGTGAATCTGTCTCTTTTCCCTTGCTTGCTGCAGATTGGGTGATGATGGTTTCTGGGTTGTTTTGATGATGTAGATTGGATTTTGGGGTGTTTAGAGGCACGGAAAGGGATGTAGGTTGAGTGTGGATGAGTGTTTGATGGTTGGAAGGTGGTGGAGGACTCGGCAATGATGGTGGAAGAAGGTGGAGCGGCTGGTTGTGTTTCTGGGTAGTTTGATGATGTTTTGGGATGAATGGATGTGTGTGCGAGTGAATGGACGAGTTTTGGTGGTGAATTCTCTCTAGGGTTCGGCCAAGGGCTGATTATATGTGTTTTGGGAAGTTAATAACATACCTAATTGAGTTGTGATTCAGATTTCCTAGTCTAAATAGAAAAGGTAAGTGAATAAAGTCCAAATAAAATTAGAAAAAGGGGATGCACAAAATTTAAACAAGTAAGGAATGTCCTTGCCTTGCAAGGAATCAGAAACTAAACCTCTTGCACAGCAAGGAAAGGGAATTTAAGGTAAGAAACGAAATTGGTGCAAAAGAAGGAAGGAAAAGTCAATTCCTTGCAAGAAATCAGAAATTAGGACTTTAGGGAAAGTTTTAGAACCAAGAAAGTGAATTAAACTAGGAAATAAGAATTTAAAATCAGGAAACACAAGGGAAGGGTGCGACACAAGCTTAGGGAAAGGTAAGGCACAAAGCAAGAGGTATTAGGATAAGGGAAAGGTCCTAACACATATGAAAAAATAGGGAAGTTTACACAAAGAAAGGGAAACAACCTTCCTTGCACGGAAAGGAAGGGAAAGTTGCAAAGAACCTTCGTTTGTTGTCCAAGGGTGCTGAGGAGCCATCTTAAGTGCTAAAACTTAGAGCGTTCTTGATTTAGGAAAGGTCAACCAAAATAGGAAACTTTGGCTTAACTTTCCTAGTTCAAGTAGGAATCCTTGTGTGATTAGGAATCCTCATGTGAGTGGGAAACCTCCTTCAATTTGGAAACCTTCTCGTAACTGGAATCCTCGTCGTAGTAGGAATCCTTGCGACATCAACTCTTTAATTTCGTCCATTCCTTTTGCTCCAAGCATAAGCTATCCAATTTGTGCCCAAAAGTGCTCCAAAAGGCTCCAAAATGCATCCTTTCGCCAAATACGTCTCATGAACCTGAAAACACACAAAAGAAGCTTAAAGAACTAAAATAACTAAGAATTAATAACATAAATGCACGAATACAAGCAAACTAAGTCGCATAAATATGCTCCTATCAAATTCCCCCACACTTAGGTTTTGCTACTCCTCGAGCAAAACGGAAAAACAAAACAAAACCTAAACCTTCCAACTATGGTCTCATGGATTCTTAATGCACATGACATGTTCAAAATCATTACTCACATAGATTTTAGTCATCCTTATGCTTAGGCGCATACGTAATCATAATCACTACTTACTAGTTCTCATTTAATCAATTTAAAATAACATTTGAATGTAGTAACATGCCTTAGAGAATTCACTTAATTCCTTACAATATACTCTCTTATTTTCACACAGAATTTCTGATTACACACCCTACACTAAGTATATGTGAGAAGATTGATGTAAATATGAAACTAAACACTCACATATGTTTATAACAAGGAAAGCACTTTTCTAGAATGTATATGAATATGATCTCATGAAAGGAATGCTGCTAATTAGATGCGAGAACCAGGGACACCATATGCTTACATTAATTCCAAACTCCACATTATTGAAAACATAATGATCAAAATTGAAGCATAAGGGTTGTAACGGGTTAAGGGTGATTGGCTAACAATGAAAGGTAAGGATAACAAACGTTTTTTAAGCAATAGCAAGCAAAGTAATGAACTTTGACACTTAGAATCACTTATGATTGCAGAAACTCACTTAGACACACAAGGGGAAAATTCACACAACTCTTAGGGCCATATTCAACGTTTTGGAACCTTTCTTCAACTACCACAAACATGTGAGCTTATTTTCACTTATTTCATACTCTTTTTTCTTTCATTTCACAACTTTTTCTTTTCTTTTTCTTTTTCCACGAATTTTTTTTTCTTTTTATTTTCACTCATGCCTTATTTCTTTTCGTGGCATATCAACACACACACAAATTCCCCCACACTTGTTGTTTTGCAAAATTGAAAGGATTCCCTCTAAGTCATGCTTACTATGCTTCAAGAACAAGGGTATAGGTGGTCCTAATCTAGGCTAGGTAGGGATGATATGGGTAAACAAAGAACAAAGGCTAACAATGGCTCAATGGGGGTTATGACCTACAATATATAGTGCATGGGTTGGCTGTTTGGTTGATGGCTTCACTACACACTTCATCTTGATATATATTATGCAATCAATATCATGCTTTGAATGGAATGGATGCAAGTTCTAGCATTTGGAACTAAGTGATGAAACGCCTTCTAATTAGCAACCAAGCAAGAATAATGAGATCATGCAACGAGTTTGAAAACAAGAATCATAGATTAATACTCTCCAAAGAATGTTTAAAGCTTAAGTCTCTCAGGGTTGTAATGTTATTCTAAGTTCCTTCCTTCAAGCATACTACAAAAACTTTTTTTTTTTTTCTTTCGGATTAAACATGAATTCATAAACAACAACTGTAACCAAGTATAAACCAAGAATATATCAAACTTCCATCCATGTTTATAACTCTCTTTCACAGCCATGCACATAAAAATCAAATCCTCATCATCGTGTTGGAAGGTATCCTAAGACACAAACACACAAAAACAAACACAAAACTGACTCAAACTGACTCTTTTTAGTTGTTTCAAACTGTTTTTCGGATTTTTTCAAAGTAACACATAAAAAGATTTCAAAATATGTTAAAAACACTTAAAACAGTGGGAAACAAGTTTAGATATGTTAGGTGGTAATACCCTAGGAATTTCATGCAAAAATAGCTCAAAACAGAATGTTACCCCCCCCCCCACACTTAAACTAAACATTGTCCTCAATGTTTTAGACTAAACTAACAGCAAAGGAACACACAAATAAACACATCACACATAACATAAAGTAAGCAACAAAGGAAAAGGTTTAGGGATGCAAATCTGAGTTTGGAGCGATTCCCAAGTCCTTCTTTTGTTGATTGCATGGGTTGTCTCCCAAGTAGCGCTTTCTTTTACATCTTGCAACCGGACGATGCCACATTGATCAACCTTCATGGGAACCCACGGCATAGTGAGTGGTCTCTTCCACATCATGTTTTACAAAGCTCTCGTAGTAAGGCTTCAATCGATGCCCATTCACCTTGAACTCTTGACCTGTTTTGAAACTACGAACTTGGACTGCACCATGAGGAAAAACATTAGTAATAACAAAGGGTCCAATCCAACGTGAACGTAACTTACCCGGAAATAGACGAAGACGAGAATTAAACAACAACACTTTCTGTTCAACAGAGAAGGACTTGGTGCGAATCATCTTGTCATGAAAGGCCTTTGTCTTTTCCTTGTAAATGCGAGCATTCTCGTAAGCTTCATTCCGTATCTCCTCAAGTTCATTCAATTGAAGCTTACGATGAATTCCCGCCTTATCTACATCCATGTTGAACTTCATCGCGACCCAATGAGCCTTGTGCTCCAACTCCACAGGTAAGTGACATGGTTTGCCATAAACAAGCCGAAAGGGGGACATTCCTACGGGTGTTTTGTAGGCGGTCCTATATGCCCACAATGCATCCTCTAACCTCAAGCTCCAATCTCTTCTTGTTGGCCCAACCGTCTTCTCAAGAATCTGTTTTATCTCCCGATTCGACACCTCGGCTTGCTCGCTTGTTTGAGGATGATAGGGTGTCGAAACCCTATGTGTAACGTTGTACTTCTTGAGCAGTGCCTCGATTGTGCGATTACAAAAATGTGAACCTCCATCGCTTATAAGGACTCGAGGCATGCCGAACCTAGCAAAAATGTTAGACTTCACAAAATCTGCAACCATTTTGGAATCATTAGTATGGGTGGCTTTTGCTTCCACCCATTTGGAAACATAATCCACCGCCAACAAAATATAGAGAAAACCATGTGATGAAGGAAAAGGACCCATAAAATCAATTCCCCACACATCAAATATTTCAACAGAAAGTATAGGGTTTTGTGGCATTTGATCCTTAACACTTATATTACCCATTCGTTGACAACGATCACATGTAAGGCAAAATGTCCTAGCATCCCTAAAAATGGTTGACTAATAAAACCCATATTCTAAGACTTTAAGGGCAGTGCGTTGGGTGCCAAAATGTCCCCCACATGCATATGAATGACAAAATGTTAAAATAGATTGAAACTCAGATTCATTCACACAACGTCGTACAATCTGATCGGGACAAAATTTCCAGAGATATGGGTCATCTCAAACATAAAACCTAGCATCCTTTTTAAGCTTATCACATTGATTCCTATTAAGTGTGCTAGGGGTATGTTTAGATACCAAAAAGTTCACCAAATCTGCATACCAAGGCTCACTTACCTGGATAGACATTAATTGTTCATCGGGGAAGGTTTCAGAAATTGGCAATGCTTCCTCATGCACCATTCGACTTAGGTGGTCAGCCACCACATTCTCCACTCCCTTCTTATCCCGAATCTCAATGTCAAACTCTTGTAGAAGCAACATCCATCGAATTAGTCTAGGCTTGGCCTCCTTTTTCGTGAGCAAATACTTGAGAGCTGCATGATCAGTAAAAATAATAGCTTTAGTTCCAAGTAAGTATGATCGGAACTTATCTAATGCAAATACCACAGCAAGTAATTCTTTTTCAGTGGTTGAGTAATTTAATTGAGCGTCATTTAGTGTCCTAGATGCATAATAAATAACATGAGGTTGTTTGTTCTTTCGCTGCCCCAAAACAGCACCAATTGCCTAGTCCGAAGCATCGCACATCAACTCGAATGGAAGGCTCCAATCTGGAGGTGTGATAATGGGAGCCGAAGTGAGAGCCTCTTTTAAGTGTGTGAATGCCGTGGAGCATGCTTCATCAAACTCGAAAGCCACCTCTTTTTGAAGCAACCGGCATAGTGGCTTTGCAATCTTGGAGAAATCCTTTATGAAACGCCTATAAAAACCTGCGTGACCAAGAAACGAACGAACCTCTCTAACCGAAGTTGGAGAGAGTAAGTGACGAACAAGGTCTACCTTAGATTTATCCACTTCAATGCCTTTTTCAGAAATAATATGTCCTAGAACAATACCTTGCTTAACCATGAAGTGACATTTTTCCCAATTAAGCACAAGATTCGTTTCAACACAACGTTTCAAAATTAAGGTCAGATTATTCAAGCAATGATCAAATGAATTACCAAACACGCTAAAGTCATCCATGAATATCTCAATAATCTTCTCCACATAATCAGAAAATATACTCACCATGCATCGTTGAAATGTCGCAGGGGCATTGCACAAACCAAATGGCATGCGCCTATATGCAAAGGTGCCAAAGGGACACATGAAGGTTGTCTTCTCTTGGTCCTCCGGAGCTATCACAATTTGGTTATATCCGGAATATCCATCAAGAAAACAATAAAATTTATAATCGGCTAACCTTTCTAACATTTGGTCAAGGAATGGCAATGGAAAGTGATCCTTCCTCGTCATGGAATTTAACTTCCTGTAATCAATACAAACACGCCAACCGGTCACAACACGAGTGGGTACAAGCTTTTGTTCTTCATTCTTCACCACAATGACTCCGGACTTCTTTGGAACAACTTCCAACATGGGTGGATTAAGGAGACGTTGAGCTTCACGAGATGGCTTGGCTCCCTCCTCCAAAAGGATGCGATGCATGCACGTGCTGGGACTAATGCCTTTGATATCCGCCAAGGTCCATCCAATGGCAGATTTGTGCTCCTTTAACACCCTTATCAACTTGTCTACTTCTTGGGCTGTGAGTGAGCTAGATATGATGACAGGTAGTGTCTGATCTTCTCCCAAGAAAACATACTTCAAGTGACTAGGTAATGGCTTTAACTCAAGTGTAGGTGGCTGCACAATTGATGGAAGTAACTTGTTAGTCAAAACCGAATCTAAAATTGAGAGTGGAGACTTACCAGATTGTGAGGGCAATGACTCGAGGGCAGCGACCATTTCAATCACTTCACCACAAGGAGGCACGGCAATATGGTCAGATTGCATACCGTGGGTTGCAAGGATTCCCCCACCCTCATTTCTTGCTCCTATGCCGTGCCCTAAGGCTACCTCAAGTGCATCTTCGTTCATTTGATCCAAATGTACCTGTGCCAAAGAATCAACAATGTCAATAGCAAAACAAGAATGGTCCTCAATTGGATATTTAATGGTTTCAGAAAGATTAAAATTAATAATGTCCCCATCAAACTCCATGGTTAATGTTCCCGTATACACGTCTATCTTTGTTCTCGCTGTTTTCATGAATGGACGGCCTAGCAAGATTGGCAATGATGGACCATGGCTCGAATCCTCCATTTCTAAGACATAAAAATCTACAGGAAAGATAAGATGATTGACCTGCACTAAAACATCCTTAATGACTCCCTTGGGATAAGCGTTAGAACGATCGACCAATTGAATTATAACGCCATCTTGTTTTAACTCACCAAGGTTCATAGATGCATAAATGGAATATGGCATGACATTAATAGAAGCACCTAAATCTAACATGCATTGTTCAAATCTAGTGTTTCCAATTATGCATGTGATAGTAAAGCTCCCTGCATCCTTACACTTTAGAGGTAACTTTCGTTGCAAAACCACGGATACATTTTCACTTACTTTCACAACTTCTTTGTGTGAAATTCTTTTCCTAATTGTGCATAACTATTTTAAAAACTTTGCATACCTGGGCACTTGCTTAATAGCATCAAGTAAAGGAATGTTTACTTGGACTTTTAGAAAGGTATCCAAAATGTCCTTTTCCCTTTCTTCCTTCTTCGATTGTGCAAATCTGCGAGGGAAAGGAACGTTGGGCAGATTAGTGTTCGAAATCACAACATTTGGGACAACATTACCTGAGGTGGACGGATGGGAGTGCTTAGATGGCTGCGGCATGGGTGGTGCTACCCTTGCCGTTGGGTAGGTTTGCTCATCTTCTTCAATTTGTATCTTCTCATCTTCCTTGTTTTGGGTAGGTTCATGTGCTTTGCTTCCCACTTTTTTTCCACTCCTTAGTGTGATAGCTTTTGCAGATTCAAAACCACCCTTGGGATTGACCACCGTAGTGCTTGGTAACTTACCATTTTCACGAAATTGTCCCAAAAATTCTGCCATTTGGCCCATTTGCTTCTTTAGCTCATTAACCTCCTTTGCTTGGTTTTGCATTCCCTGTGCCATTGTGGTCAATAACTGATATGTTTTATCATCATTCATAGACGTACCTGAGTTGGTTTGGGATGATTGTGCTTGAGGAGGTGGTTGTGGTGCCATTGGCCTTGGAAAGAAACCCGGGGGTTGTCGGAATCCACTTTATTGGGCAGATTGTGGTGCATCTCTCCATCTGAAAATGGGGTGGTCACGCCATCCCTGATTGTATGTATTAGAGAAAGGATCACCCCTTGGTTGGTTTTGACTCCCATAACCCACGGCATTGGTAGATTCCCACCCTACATTCTCAATTAATTGAGGGCATTGATCAGATTGGTGACCTTGAATGGAGCATACACCACAGATTGTAGTTCCTTGTGTTTTGGGGCCTTCAACAAACTGCGATAACATAGACGTAAGGTTAGCCATTTAGGATTGTAACTCAGAAATAGAACTTACCTCATTTACATGATGTGGCCGTGGGGTGTGTCTCTGCCCAACACCTTCATATTATTGTGTATTGAGTGCTCGATTAGCAATGAGAGTTTTGGCATCCATTGGTGTGTTGTCCACTAGAGCTCCTCCCGCGGATGCATCCAACATTTGACGTTCAATTGGTAAGAGGCCTTCGTAGAAATATTGAAGAAGAAGCTCCTCCTTCATTTGGTGTTGTGGACATAAAGCAACAAGGGTTTTAAAACGTTCATAATAAGTTGGAAAAGATTCACCTTGGCTTTGCTGAATTCCACTAATCTTCTTGCGAAGAAGAATGACTCGTGATGTCGGAAAGAGCTTCTCTAAGAAGGCTCGCTTCATACTCTCCCATGATGTGACAGTTCCGGGAGCCAACTCATACAACCAATCCTTAGCCTTCTCCAACAAAGAAAAAGGAAAAGCCTTCATCTTCAATATGTTGCCGTCCACGTTCACCGGTGTCATACTTGAGCATACTACTTCGAAATCCTTTAAATGCTTATTGGGGTCCTCCATTGATAACCCATGGAACTTGGGTATATGATGTAGCAAACTAGACTTCAACTCAAATTCATCGGTCTTCTCAGGGGCTGCCCTAGGGTATTGGATGCAAAGAGGGGCTGCATTGTCCAAACCCGAGGCAGAAAGCTCCTTGATGGTTCCATTGTCCGCTGCTATGGTTGGTACTTCCTCTTCAAAGCTTGCCGTGGGCTCCTCTTCAACCTCAACTTCTTGCTCTTCTAATTCATGTTCGGGACTAGGAGGATTAGACTCTTGTAATTTCCTTTTTCTTCTCAAAGTCCTCTCGAAATCGTCGTCAAAGTTGAAGATATGCTCACGAACAGGTTGTGAGCTACGGGTCATAAACTAGTACCTGCACACAAGAGCAAACAAGATAAGTAACCAACTTAATAGACTCAGCACAAGTAAGAAAATAAGGTGCCTATACACGACACAAAAACAAAACACACACACAAGGTGCAAAATTTAAAACAAAATAGAAACTAAACAATTTAAACAAGACTCAAGACAAGCGATTAGCAACTTTGCTAATCCCCGGCAACGGCGCCAAAATTTGATGCGTTACGAATGTGACACACAAATTAAACCCTATTTGTGACAGTTGTAGTAATGATGTAAGTAGGGATCGTTCTAAACGGAAATTAACTAGGGGTGCTAATCTAATATAAATTGACTTAAAAACACAAAAAACAAAACTTAAAGACTCTAATTAGACTACTATGGCTCAAAACAGATTTGAAACACTCAAAACTGCCTAAAACAACCAAATTGACTCAAACAGCAACTAAAACTTGATTTGGACGAATTTGAAAGTGTTTATGACTCAAAATACTTAAAAACACCAAATAAGACAGATTATAAAGACTAAGACTTAACAAAATATGGGGGGATTGTGTTTGGACGAAATTAAATTAACTGGACAGATTTTAAAGAAAACAGATTGTAAGATAATTTGTGATGAACCAATGGATGTTGGAATAGCTAAGGGGTTCTTCTCCACACATGAAATATATGCCACATAAATCAATTTCCAGTTATCAATTCAATAAGTTATGAACCTCGACACTCCAAGTTAATTAGGTCCGCTTAAATTAACCTTCAGATTTCCCTAGAATCATTGAATTGGATGAATATGCATCGCAATCAAATTATTCCTAACAAGCTCTCTATATGAACAACATGAAAAAGACACAAGTTAGAATCATTACGTTCTTTGGAAATCATAAGCATCGACAAGGCATTTGTAACTATGAAAAGCATGATACTCCTGCCAGGAATCTACTCAACACGATCGTGACTAGCGACCTTCACTACTTGCGAATATAAATTCATAACGATTAGGTGAAACAAACTTATACCCTAGCACCAAATCCAAGCATGCAAATTAAGCGTGCACTCTCAATCAACATACAAGAATAAGTTCTAAATCAAAAGGTTAAGCAAATTGTATTCACGACTTATGCAACGATAACTGGAAGTACTCAACTTATTTCACATATATAATCATGGTTTCGAATACACCCTTAGCCAAAACGAATTTAGCCAATCATACTCAAAGCAAAACAAAGATTACATGAATTAGACATTGAAATATAAGATAGAATACACCTAAAATTGTTCAACAACTCAGAATGAAGAGCCAAACATTTGAGTGAATCTGTCTCCTTTCCCTTGCTTGCGGCAGATTGGGTGATGATGGTTTCTGGGTTGTTTTGATGATGTAGAATGGATTTTGGGGTGTTTAGAGGCACGGAAAGGGATGTAGGTTGAGTGTGGATGAGTGTTTGATGGTTGGAAGGTGGTGGAGGACTCGGCAATGATGGTGGAAGAAGGTGGAGCGGCTGGTTGTGTTTCTAGGTTGTTTGATGATGTTTTGGGATGAATGGATGTGTGTGCGAGTGAATGGACGAGTTTTGGTGGTGAATTCTCTCTAGGGTTCGGCCAAGGGCTGATTATATGTGTTTTGGGAAGTTAATAACATACCTAATTGAGTTGTGATTCAGGTTTCCTAGTCTAAATAGAAAAGGTAAGTGAATAAAGTCCAAATAAAATCAGAAAAAGGGGATGCACGAATTTAAACAAGTAAGGAATGTGCTTGCCTTGCAAGGAATCAGAAATTAAACCTCTTACACAGCAAGGAAAGGGAATTTAAGGTATGAAACGAAATTGGTGCAAAAGAAGGAAGGAAAAGTCAATTCCTTGCAAGAAATCAGAAATTAGGACTTTAGGGAAAGTTTTAGAACCAGGAAAGTGAATTAAACTAGGAAATAAGAATTTGAAATCAGGAAACACAAGGGAAGGGTGCGGCACAAGCTTAGGGAAAGGTAAGGCACAAAGCAAGAGGTATTAGAATAAGGGAAAGGTCCTAACACATATGAAAAAATAGGGAAGTTTACACAAAGAAAGGGAAACAACCTTCCTTGCACGGCAAGGAAGGGAAAGTTGCAAAGAACCTTTGTTTGTTGTCCAAGGGTGCTCAGGAGCCATCTTAAGTGCTAAAACTTAGAGCGTTCTTGATTTAGGAAAGGTCAACCAAAATAGGAAACTTTGGCTTAACTTTCCTAGTTCAAGTAGGAATTCTTGTGTGATTAGGAATCCTCATGTGAGTGGGAAACCTCCTTAAATTTGGAAACCTTCTCGTAACTGAAATCCTCGTCGTAGTAGGAATCCTTGTCGTAGTAGGAATCCTTGCGACATCAACTCTTCAATTTCGTCCATTCCTTTTGCTCCAAGCATAAGCTATCCAATTTGTGCCCAAAAGTGCTCCAAAAGGCTCCAAAATGCATCATTTCGCCAAATACGTCTCATGAACCTGAAAACACACAAAAGAAGCTTAAAGAACTAAAATAACTAAGAATTAATAACATAAATGCATGAAAACAAAAAAACTAAGTCACATAAATATGCTCCTATCAAATTCCCCCACACTTAGCTTTTGCTACTCCTCGAGCAAAACGGAAAAACAAAACAAAACCTAAACCTTTCAACAATGGTCTCAGGGATTCTTAATGCACATGACATGTTCAAGATCATTACTCACATAGATTTTAGTCATCCTTACGCTTAGGCGCATACGTAATCATAATCACTACTTACAAGTTCTCATTTAATCAATTTAAAACAACATTTGAATGTAGTAACATGCCTTAGAGAATTCACTTAATTCCTTACAAGATACTTTCTTATTTTCACACAGAATTTCTGATTACACACCCTACACTAAGTATATGTGAGAAGATTGATGTAAATATGAAACTAAACACTCACATATGTTTATAACAAGGAAAGCACTTTTCTGGAATGTATATGAATATGATCTCATGAAAGGAATGCTGCTAATTAGATGATAGAACCAGGGACACCATATGCTTACATCAATTCCAAATTCCACATTATTGAAAACATAATGATCAAGATTGAAGCATAAGGGTTGTAACAGGTTAAGGGTGATTGGCTAACAATGAAAGGTAAGGATAACAAACGTTCTTTAAGCAATAGCAAGCAAAGTAATGAACTTTGACACTTAGAATCACTTATGATTGCAGAAACTCACTTAGACACACAAGGGGAAAATTCACACAACTCTTAAGGCCATATTCAACGTTTTTGACCCTTTCTTCAACTACCACAAACATGTGAGCTTATTTTCACTTATTTCATACTCTTTTTTCTTTCTTTTCACAACTTTTTCTTTTCTTTTTCTTTTTCCACGAACTTTTTTTTCTTTTTATTTTCACTCATGCCTTATTTCTTTTCATGGCATATCAACACACACACACAAATTCTCCCACACTTGTTGTTTTGCAAAATCGAAAGGATTCCCTCTAAGTCATGCTTACTATGCTTCAAGAACAAGGGTATGGGTGGTCCTAATCTAGGCTAGGTAGGGATGATATGGGTAAACAAAGAACAAAGGCTAACAATGGCTCAATGGGGGTTGTGACCTACGATATATAGTGCATGGGTTGGCTGTTTGGTTGATGGCTTCACTACACACTTCATCTTGATATATATTATGCAATCAATATCATGCTTTGAATGGAATGGATGCAAGTTCTAGCATTTGGAACTAAGTGATGAAACGCCTTCTAATTAGCAACCAAGCAAGAATAATGAGATCATGCAACGAGTTTGAAAACAAGAATCACAGATTAATACTCTCCAAAGAATGTTTAAAGCTTAAGTCTCTCAGGGTTGTAATGTTATTCTAAGTTCCTTTCTTCAAGCATATTACAAAAACATTTTTTTTTTCTTTGGGATTAAACATGAATTCATAAACAACAACTATAACCAAGTATAAACCAAGAATATATCAAACTTCCATCCATGTTTATAACTCTCTTTCACAGCCATGCACATAAAAATCAAATCCTCATCATTTGGACGAATTTTGGTTCTAACTTGACTCAAAACACTTGAAAACACAATTTAAAACATATTCTAACTAGTTAGACACTCTAACATAAAGGGGGATTTGGTTTTGGATGAGAATAAAGTAAACAAAAACAAGACTTCAACCTATGCAGATTTGCACGAATTGGTTTAATTAAGTGGATGGTGGGCTAGCTAGGAGGTCTTTCTCCACACATGGCATACTTGCATACAAAACAATCTCCAATTGCTTATTCAATGAATCATGAACCTCAACACCCCAAGTTAATTAGGTACGCTTAAATTAACTCTCAGATTTCCCTTAGGTCATTGAATTGAATGGAATTAGCGCATTGCAATCAAATTATTCCTCAAAAGTTCTTTATATGAAAGCGCATAATAGAAAAACAATCAAAGATCATTAGATTCTATGAAAATCATTAGTGTTGACGAGGCATTCGTAACTATGAAAGCGTATGATACTTATGCCAAGAATTTACTTAACATGATTGTGACTAACAACCTTTACTACTTATGAATATAAGTTCCCAACGATTAGGTGAAGTTTCCTTATATCCAAGCATCAGATTTATGCATGCAAATTAAGTTTGCACTCTCAACCCACATACACAAACAAGTTTTAATTCAAATAGATAAGTAAATTGAATTCACCATTCATGAAATCACAACTGGAAGTAATCAAATCATAATGCAAATATAGCCATGGTTTCGAAATTCCCTCTAGCCAAAAGGGGATTAGTTCCTCATACTCACAAAGAAAAGATTCTTAAAATTAAACATTGAAAACACAAGAAAGATTACACCTAAACGTTTCAGCAATTCCAGGTTGAATGGCATGCACGGCTAGGCTTCCCTTCCTCTTCCTTGCTGCGGCACAAGTTGTGGGTGGTGGATTTGGGGGTTTTGAATGATGTGTTCTTGTTTAGGAGGATGAATAATGGCTGATTAGTGTGGTAGAGTGCGGCAGGTTGTGTATGGAGGTGTATGGAGTGGATGATGGATGAAGAATGGAGGCTAGGATGTTGCGGCACAAGTTTCTGAATAGCATAAGGGAGTGTTTCAAAATTGTGGCTGAAATTATGTTTATATAGTCCTAGGGTTAATTAGATTAGGGTTACACTTAGCAGATTTAGTAGATTAGGGCCCTAGGGTTCGGCAATAGGTGATTAAGTCCACTTAGGAGGGGGTTTGGCCCACTTAGTTTCATAAAAGGATTTGTATAACCCAAATCCATAAGGAATGAGGCCCTAAAAATCAGATTCAATCAAGGATAAGGCCTAGAGGGTGCGGCACATATTGGAAGGAAGGATGGAATGGCTTGCAAGGCAAGGCAAGGCCTTCTAGAAGGGAATAGGCACCACCTTTGTAGGGTTTCTAGAAAGAATGGGCTTTGTGGCTGATTTGGGACTTCTAGAAGAGAATACTTCTAGAAATAGGTTCTAGAAATATCTATTTAGGTCCCCTTGTAACTAGGTTTAAGGCATGATAAGGTTAGGATAGGATAAGATGAGATAAGGTTTTGGATAAGGTTGGATAAGGTTTCCTCTTTTGAGCTAATTCCTTATCCACTTTGTCTTGAGCTTAGTTCCTTCATCTTCTCATCATATTTCTAGCCTTTTGAACTCCAAATTCGTCCATCCATGTTGGCCCATATACAAGCTATCCACATAATGCCCAAAACTGCTCCAAAATGCACCAAAATGCACTTTCTTGGTACTTTAACCCTTTTGGACCTACAAACACACGAAAATGAGTTGAAATACGGCATTAACTAAGAAATAATAGCACAAATGCACAAGAATAAGCTAGCTAAGTCGCCTAAATATGCTCCTATCACAATCATGTTAAATGAATTCCTAGCATAAGTATCATGATGTCATAGTTACAAGTGCTTTGTCAATACTTATGATTTTCATAGAACGTATTGATCTTTGATTGTATCTCTATTATGATGTCATCCAATCCAATAACTAAAGGAGAATCTGAGGGTTAATTAGTGATGTCACAGTTATTCTGGGGTGTTGAGGTTCATCGTTTATCGACAAAGCAACTGGAAATCAATTTGTGTTTGAATGTATCATGAGTGGAAAAGAAACAACGGGGGATTAGCAAAGTTGCTAATCCCCAGCAACGGCGCCAAAAATTTGATGTGTTAAATAATAGCACTCAAATTAAACCCTCTTTTTGACAATTGTAGTATAGATATAAGTAGGGATCTTTCTAGGCCGGGGATTAGGAGAGATTGCTAATCTAATGAAAATTGACTCAAAGATGTAAAAATATGCTTCAAAACACTTAAACTAACTCAAGAGACTCTTAACTAAACTTGTATGACTCAAAACAAACTTAAAAGACTCAAAACAACTCAAAACAATAAAAAAGACTCAATTTAGACTCGAGGACTTAACTTGGACGAAAATACAATTGGTTTTGACTCAACAGACTCAAAAACACACTTTTGGACAGATTTAAAACAAGTAAGTAAAGGGGAATTAGTTTTGGACGAATTTATGAGAAAAATAATTAATTAAAAGACTTAAAAGAGCTTTGGAGGAATTTGGGAAAAACCAATGGATGATTAGATAGCTAAGGGATACTTTTCAACACATGATACATTCCAACATAAATTGATTTCCAGTTGCTTTTTCGATAAACCATGAACCTCAACACCCCAGATTAACCGTGACATCACTAATTAACCCTTAGATTTTCCATAAGTTGTTGGATTGGATGACATCATACGACAACCCAAATCATTCTTGAAAAGTTCCCTACATGACATCATAATAGAGACACAATCAAAGATCATTACGTTCAATGAAAAACATAAGTATTGACAAAGCACTTGTAACTATGACATCATGATACTCATGCTAGGAATTTACTTAACATGATTGTGAAAACAACCTTAACTACTTGTGAATATAAGTTTGTGACGATTATGTGAAACTCTCTTATATTCTAGCACCAAATTCAAGCATGCAAATTAAGTAGGCCTCCCTAATCAACATACAAGAATAAGTTATCCATCAAACGGTTAAGTAAATTGCATTCACAATTTATGAAATCACAACTGGACTTAATCAATTCATATCATAAACTTAATCATGGTTTCAAATGATCCCCTAGCTAAAATGAATTTAGCCTCTCATGTTCACAACAAAACAAAGGAAAATAGAATTAAACATTGAAAACAAAAGATAGATTACACCTAAAAATGTTCCAACACTCCAACTTGAATGCACAAGCGTCCAAGGCTTCTTCTTTCTTCTCATCTTCCTTGCAAAGTCACGGCACAAGAGTCTAGGGTGATTTGTGGATGATTTTCTGGGTTGTGAATGGATTTAGGATGGTAGGGTGGTGCGGCAAAGGTTGGGGATGGTGTATGGATGCTTGGATAAAGGTATGAATATGTATGAATGGTAGAAGGATGGGTTAAAGGCTACGGCAAAGAAGGTTTGTTTCTGTGAATGATGGCAGGTTGTGTATGAGAATGATTAGTGTTGAATGAAAGGTGCGACCTTGGTATTTATTTGGGAGAAAGAATCCCTAAAGTTTATTACATAGTTTAGGAAAGGATTTAACCCCAAATCCATAAGGAAAAGGAAACACAAAGTCAGAAATCAAAGGGAAGGGGAAGGTAACCTGCGGCATTGAATTGCAAGAAAGGGAATGTGATTTAAATGCTACAATTAGGCAAGGATTTGAGATAGAAAAGGTATATGAGGTGCGGCATTAACTAGGGTGAAATAGGAATGTGGTTTAATAACTTAGAATAGGCAACAATGGACCTCCCTTGCACGGCAAGGAAAGGAAACACTTATGGAATGCACGGCAAGGCACTTAGGTTGCAAGGAAAGCTTTATTTGTGTCCTAAAATACATAAGTTACCTTCAAAGTTGCTGGAACTTAGGGATATTTAGGATTAGGAAAGGTTAAACCAAAACAGGAAACCTTGGCTTAACTTTCCTACTTTGATTAGGAATCCTTCTTTGACTAGGAATCCTCTTGTGATTAGGAATCCTCACACATTTAGATCTTCAATTTCATCCATTCCTTTTGCTCCAAACATATGATATCCATTCCAAGTCCAATTTTGCTCCAAAATGCTCCAAAATGCACATTTTTGCTTCCTTAGCCATATGAACCTAAAAACACACGAAAATAGCTTAAACTACTAAGATAACTATGAACTAACAACATAAATGTAAGAAAACAAGCCAACTAAGACGCCTAAATATGCTCCTATCACTATCCCTATCCCTAAATCTATGATGCAAGGGCCATTCCTTTTCCTCCCTGGAATCTGATTGAGAGTGTCCTTTTTCCTTGTTGATTTGGAGTCCTAATTCCCTTTTTCTCAGCCTTTGCCGTGCCTTTCCTTCTCCCTATAAATACATAGTATTGCACCATTCAATCATGACCCATCTTTCACCACAATTCACAACACACATCCATCATACACAGAAATCTCTCAATGTGCCGCAGCTTTGCAAGGAGAAAGGAGAAGAGACCCTTGGAGCCGTGCCCTGCCATTCAAGCTTGGAGTGCTGGAACGTTCTTAGTTGTATTCTATCTTTTGCTTTCAATGTCTAACTTAAGTTATCTTTATTTAAGTGCGAACATGAGGAACTAAATTTGTTTTAGCTAGAGGTGGATTCAAAGCCATGAATATATATGTGATATGAATTGATTTCCTCCAGTTATTGTTTCGTAAAACATGAATGCGATTTACTTATCTGTTTGATTGATAACTTATTGTTGTATGTTGATTAAGGAGGCCTGTTTAGTTTGCATGCATGAATTTGATGCTAAAATATAAGGGAATTTCACCTAATCGTTATGAACTTATATTTATAAGTAGTGGAGGTTGCTAGTCATAATCGCGTTAAGTAAATCTATGGCAGGAGTATCATGCAGTTCATAGTTACAAATGTCATGTCAATGCTTATGATTTTCATAGAACTTAATGATCTTTGATATGTATCTCTGTCATGCAGTTCATATAGGGAACTTGATAAGAATAATTTGATTGCATCGCTGAGTCCAATTGAACAAATTTAGGAAAATCTGAGAGTTAATTTGTGCAGTTCACGATTAATTTGGAGCATTGTCATTCATGGTTTATAGGAATAATAACTGATAGGAACATATTTATGCAACTTAGTTAGCGTGTTTCCTTGCATTTATGTTGTTAGTTCTTAGTTATTTTAGTATTTTAAGCTATTTTCATGTGTTTATAGGTCCAATTAGCTAAACTAGCAAGAAAGTGCAATTTGGAGCAGTTTTGGGCTTGGAATGGATAGCACATGCTTAGAGCAAGGTGGATGGACGAAATTGAAGTTCAAGAAAGGCTAAGAATCAGCTAAAGAGATGGAAGAAATTAATTCAAGACTTGGAAGAAAAGGAATCAGCTACAAAGAAGGAAACATGAGTCAAGCTTCCTTATTTTGACGTAGTCAATCCTAATCTTTTCCTGCTTATGTTCCAGCTATCAAAGGGGGTTGCTAATTGATTTGGGACACTTAAATATAAGTTCTAGAAGCCCTAATCCTAGTCAAAGAGGGATGCCGCATTAAATTTGCAAAGAATCCTTCCTTGCTGTGCAAGGCATGACCTTTCCTTCCCTTTCCCTTTCTCTCTAGGACCTTGCCGCAGCTTCCCTTCCCTTTTCCTCTTGGGATTTTGATTTGTTACCCTTTTCTTGGAGGATTTGGAGTCTTAAAACCTTCCCAAATTAATTAATTAATACCTTGCCCTTTCTCCCATTATTTTAGACAATCTGCCGCATAAAGTAAGGCCCTTCATCATTTACCTATTTAGCCATCATTCTTCCCTTCTACACCCACATCCGCACCACCTATTCACCATCCACCACAACCCAATTTCACACCCATTCACCCTTGTGCCGCAGCAAAGAAGGAGAGAAGACCCCTTGGAGCCGTGCTTACCATTCAAGATTGTTGGATTGTTGGAGCGTTTCTAGGTGTATTTAATCTTTGTTTTCAATGTTTAATTTAAGTTTTCTTTGTTTTGCTGTGAACATGAGAGGCTAAACTTGTTTTAGCTAGAGGAGAATTCAAAACCATGATTTTATTTGCAATATGAATTGATTACTTTCAATTGTGATTTCATAAATTGTGAATGCAAATTGCTTAACTGTTGGATTAAGAACTTATTCTTGTATGTTGATTAAGGGTGCACACTTAGTTTGCATGCATGAATTTGATGCTAGAATATAAGGGAGTTTCACACAATCGTTACAAACTTATATTCACAAGTAGTGAAGGTTGCTGATCACGATCGTGTTAAGTTAAATTCCTGGCATGAGTATCATGATGTCATAGTTATGAATGCCTTGTCAATGTTTATGATTTTCATAAAGCTTATTGATCTTTGAATGTATCTCTATTATGATGTTCATGTAGGGAACTTTTGAAGAATAATTTGGTTGCCGATGTGTATTCCATCCAATTCAATGACTTAAGGAAAATCTGAGGGTTAATTAGTGATGTCACGGTTAATCTGGGGCATTGAGGTTCATGGTTTATTGAAAAAAGCAACTGGAAATCAATTTGTATGCAAGTGTGTCATGTGTGGAGAAGGACCCTCTAGCTAGCTTATCACCCATTAATTCACCCAATTCGTATTCCTTTACTTTGTTTTTGCAATTTACTTGTTTTTACTTCAAATTCGTTAAAAACCCAATCCCCTTTATTTAGTTGTGTCAAATTAGTTAGAATTTGTCCTAATTTGTGTTTTAAGAGTTTTGAGTCAAAACAAATTCAATTTTCGTCCAAACTAATTCCTAGTGTCTAGTTTAAGTCTATTTGATTGTTTTGTGTTGTTTTGAGTCTTTTTAGTTTGTTTTGAGTTCTTTGAGTCTAGTTCAGTGTTTTTAACCCTAGTTTCTATTTTTGAGTCAATTTTTAGTAGATTAGCAATCCCTTCTAATCCCTGGTCTAGAACGATTCCTACTTGCATTTATACTACAATTGTCAACAAGAGGGCTTAATTTGAGTGCTATTATATAACACATCAAATTTTTGGCGCCATTGCCGGGGATTAGCAACTTTGCTAATCCCCCGTTGTTTCTTTTTGTTTCTTTTTTGTTTGTTTTTGTTTTAGTTGCTGACCTTGTTTTGTTTTTGATAGGAGCATATTTATGCTACTTAGTTATGTTATTTCCTTACATTTAGTGAGCTAATTACTACTTATTATAGTGTTTTGAGCTATTTTCGTTTGTTTGTAGGTCCTAATGACAAATTTGGCAAGAAAAGGCAATTTTGAGCCTTTTAGAGCAGTTTTGGGCTTATTATGGATAGCTTGTATATGGAGCAAGGTGGATGGACGAATTTGGAGTCAAAAGAGGTTATAAACATGCTACAAATCAGAAAAGGAAGGCCATGACAAAGAAGATAAGGAAAGTGCAAGAAAAGAGGAAACATTATCCAAAACCTTATCCAACCTTATCTTATCCAAACCTTATCCTATCTTAACCTAACCTAATCTTGTTCCACCTTAATCCTAGCTGCAAGTGGACCTAAAACCCTAATTTCTAGAAGCCCTATCTGACCCTAAAAGGGTGCCACACCTTCCCTCCCTTTTATGCCTTCTAGAACACCCAAAATCAGCCATAAAACACTTAGTTTCTAGAAGGCCCAATTTTGGACGAAAATTCTTAAAACCTTTTTCTGATTGGATTCTGATTTTATTTGGCCCTTTTTCTCTTGGATTTGGATTGTACAAGTCCATATCTAAGATTGATTGGGCTAGGACTTAATTCCCAAACCCTTGCCGCAACTTAGGGGCCCAAAAACACTTGTATCAGCTAGGTTTAACCCTAAATCTGATTGCTAGGGTTTCGACCATGCTATATATATCTGCCTATTATTGTGCCACACCCCCTTAGACACCCTAGGCAGCCATTCATCCTTCAATTCATTCATCCATTCACATCAGTCACGATTCATTCAGAAATACACTTTGTGCGGCAAGTCCTAGGGAGAAGAAAGAGTGTCGTGGCTTCCATAGGAGAAAGACCATCTTGTGCCGCAAGAAATCTACATCCATTGGAGATTTTTAGAGTTCTTTCTTCCCTTGTTTCATTTCCATGTTTATTTTAAGTTGCTTTTCAATTGTTATGAACATGTGTAACCAAGTTTTTCTTAGTTAGGGGTGAATTTGAAACCATGGGCATATGTTTTATATGAATTGATTTCCTCCAGATTTTGTTTCTTGAATTGTGGATGTGATTCACTTAATTGATTTATTGAGAACTTGTTCTTGTGTGTTGATTAAGGATGCATACTTAGTTTTCATACATGAATTTGATGCTAGGATATAAAGAAATTTCACCTAATCGTTATGACATTATATTCATAAGTAGTGGAAATCACTAGTCATGATTGTATTAAGTAAATTCTAGGCAAGAGTATCATGCAATTCATAGTTACGAAAGCCTAGTCAATGCTTAGGGTTTTCAAAAAGCTTAATGATCTTTGATTTTATCTCTATTATGCAGTTCATGTAGGGAATTTGATAAGAATAATTTGATTGTCGATGCGTATTCCATCCAATTCAATGAAACTAGGAAAATCTGAAAGTTAATTTGTGCTTTTCACAATTAATTTGGGGCATCGTCATTCATGGTTTAAAGGGATAAAATCTGGAAATCAATTTGTTTTACATATGTGCATGTGTGGAGAAGGATCCTCTAACTAGTCTTTTTCCCATTCAATTTACCTAATTTAGTGCCTAATCTGTTAGTTTACAATCTGTCCAATTTAATTAATTTCGTCCAAATCAAGTCCCCATTTTATTAAGTGTGTTAGATTAGTTAGAAAAGTGTTTGAATCTGTCCAAATTAGTGTTTTGAGTCTATGTTAGTTAAATTTCGTCCAAATCACCCTTTGGAGTCTAATTTGAGTCTATTTGAGTGTTTTGGGCTGTTTTGAGTCTTTTTAAGTTATTTTGAGTCATATAGGTCTAGGTAAGTGTTTTAAAGTTTAATTTTGTGTTTTTAAGTCAGTTTAGAGTAGATTAGCATCCCTAGTTAATCCCCGGTTAGAACGATCCCTACTTGCATTTATACTACAATTGTCACAAATAGGGTTTAATTTGTGTGTCAATATAATTTTCACACCAAATTTTGGCACCGTTGCCGGGGATTAACAAACTTGCTAATCCCTTGTGTTTGTGTCGTGTCAAGGTGTGTCATAAGGTTAAGAGTGTCGTGTGTTTAATTGTTCTTTCCTTTTATTTTTGCGGCACCAAGTGTTTATTTTTGTTCTTTCTTTCTTTTTGTGTTTGCCGTGCTTATTCTTTGTTTTGTGTGTGTTGCCGTGCTTCTAAGAGAGTTGCTGAATTCTTTTGTTTCATTGTTCTAGGTACAAGTGTATGACTCATAGTTCTCATCCCTTTTGTGAGAATATCTTGGAGTTTGACGACGATTTTGAACGAACTTTGAGAAGAAAGATGAAGCAACCAGAACCTAATCCACCTAGTTCTAGTTCTGAGGCTGAATCTGAAGAAGAAGAAGTGGAGGGAGAAGAACAAGTCATGGCGGTGGATAATTGAACAATCAAGGAGCTTTCTGCCTCGGGATTAGATAATGCCATGCCATTATGCATTCAATATCCTAGGGCGGCCCAAGGCAAGACCGATGAGTTCGAATTGAAGTCGAGGTTGCTGCATCATATTCCCAAGTACCATGGGTTGTCCATGGAAGATCCAAACAAGCATTTGAAGGAGTTTGAAGTTGTATGCTCAACCATGACACCCATTAACGTTGATGGGAATATTTTGAAGATGAAAGCTTTTCTATTCTCTATTGTGGAAAAGGCTAAGGATTGGCTTTATGAATTGGCACCTGGGACCGTTACTTCTTGGGAAAGCATGAAGAGAGCGTTCTTGGAGAAGTTCTTCGAGAAATTCTTCGCTACTTCAAGAGTCATTCTCTTGAGGAAGAAAATTAGCAGAATCCAACAAAGTCAAGGAGAATCTTTTCCGGCATACTACGAGTGTTTTAAAGCCCTTGTTGCATTATGTCCTCAACATCAAATGAAGGAGGAGCTTCTACTTCAATACTTCTATGAAGGCCTACTTCCCATTGAAAGGCAAATGCTCAATGCTTCGGCGGGAGGTGCATTGGTGGATAAAACTCCTATGGCAGCCAAGACCCTAATTGTAAACCGTGCTCTAAATGCACAACAATATGAAGGACTTGGGCAAAGGGACCCCCCGTGGCAACAATTGCATGAGGTAAGTTCTCAATCCGATATCCAATCTCAATTAGCTAATCTTACTTCTATTGTGTCTCAGATGGCTGAAGGAATGAAGATACAAGGACCAACTGTATGTGGTGTATGTTCTATCTAAGGACACCTTTCGAAAAGGTGCCCTCAATTGATTAAGAATGGGGGATGGGAAAGTGCAAATGCCATTGGATTTCCAAGCCACAATCAGCCAAGGAATGATCCATATTCCAACACATACAATCCGAGTTGGAGAGACCATCCAAACTTCAAGTGGAGGGAGCCTTAACAACCTCAACAACAAGGAGGCTTTAGACAATAACCCCCAGGGTTTTACACCAAGCCATTCGGCCCCAATCCAAACCAAGCACAACTTGCCCAAAATAATCAAGGTACGTCGTTGGACAATGAAACACTTCTTAAGTTACTTACCAATCTGTCTCAGGGGCAAGAGAATCAAAACAAAGCCATGCAAAACCAAGACAAAAGGGTGGATCACTTGGAGAAGCAAATTGGGCAGATTGCGGAGTTTGTAGGACAATTTCGAGACCATGGCAATCCCTAGCTCAACCATTGTCAATCCAAAGGGAGGGTTCGAATCTGCCAAGGCAATCACGTTGAGAAGTGGTAAGGAGGTTGGAACCACCCCAAAACCGTCCAAAACAAGTCAAGAAGAGGACATGTTGCTGCAAGAAGAGGAGGAACAAGGAACAAAGGCCACGGCAAGGGTGGAACAAACCTTGCCGCGACCATCTACCACCCCAAAACCATCCAACACCCCTAAGGTAAGTCCAAATTTGACTTTGTCAAGTTCTATTCCATTAAATGTGCCCTTCCCTAGCAGATTTAGGCAATCAAAGAAAGAAGAGAATGAGAAAGATATTCTGGAAACCTTTAGGAAAGTTCAAGTCAATAATCCGCTCCTTGATGAAATTAAGCAAGTTCCTAAGTATGCAAAATTTTTGAAAGAGCTTTGCACCAGAAGGAAGAGGATTTCGAACAAAGAGGTGGTCCAGGTGAGTGAGAATGTGTCTGCAGTGCTACAAAGAAAACTACCACCTAAATGCAAAGATCCGGGTAGTTTTACAATTCCTTGTGTTATTGGAAATACTAAGTTTGAACATGCTATGTTAGACTTAGGAGCGTCAATTAATGTCATGCCTTATTCAATTTATGCATCTATGAACTTAGGAGAGCTTAAAAATGATGGTGTGATTATTCAATTAGCCGATCGTTCTAATGCATATCCAAAAGGAGTTTTGGAAGATGTTTTGGTGTAGATTAACAATTTGATTTTCCCAGCGGACTTTTATGTGCTTGACATGGAAGATTCGGCCCATTCTACACCATTGCCGATCCTCCTTGGGAGACCTTTCATGAAAATGGCCCGCACCAAGATAGACGTGTTCAAGGGGAGATTAACAATGGAATTTGATGGGGAAGTTATTGATTTTAATCTTTCTGAAACTATAAAATATCCTAAAGATGATCATTCTTGTTTTTCTATTGATATATTTGATTCATTGGCGCAGGATTATCTTGACTCCTTGGAGAAGGACCCCCTTGAAATGACCATTACTGATGCGAGAATTATACGCGCATAAATTAAACCCTCTTTTTGACAATTGTAGTATAAGTATAAGTAGGGATCGTTCTGGACCGGGGATTAGGAGGGATTGTTAATCACTTGGATTTGACTCAAAAACGTAAAAACACAAACTAAAACACTATACTAAACTCGAAGAATTCAAAACTAAAAATAAGAAAGATTAAGACTAAGACTTAAACGAAATATGGGGGGATTGATTTTGGACGAATTTAAACTAAAATGGATAGATTGTAAAGAAAACAAATTGTAAATATGAAATTGACGGAAATGAATTGATGGTATGGCTAGCTAAGGGGTTCATCTCCATACATGTTACACTTGCATAATAAAATGATTTCTAATTGTATTTCAATAAACCATGAATTCTCAACACCCCGGGTTAATTAGGTCCGCTTAAATTAACCGTCAAGTTTTCCTTAAGTTAATGAATTGGATGATTGCATACGACAACCCAAAGCATTCCTCACAAGTTCCCTACATGAATTGCATAATAGAGATACAAGCAAGAATCATTAAGCATCATGAAAACTATAAGTGTTGACGAGGCATTCGTTACTATGATTGCATGAAACTTATGCCAAGAATTTGTTTAACGCGATTGTTTATAAGCAACCTCCACTACTTGTGAATATAAGTTCATAACTATTACGTGAAACTCACTTATATTCTAGCGTCAAATTCATGCATGAAAATTAAGCGTTCATTCTTAATAAACATACATAAATAGGTTATCAATCAAACAGTTAAACAAATTGAATTCACAATTTATGAAACGTAATTAAAAGTAATCAAATCATATTACAAACATAAACATAATTTCGAATCACCCCCAAGCTAAAGGGGGGTTTAGTTCCTCATACAAAACAAAGAGAATTGAAATTAAACATTGAAATCAAAGAAACGCCTAAACATTCCAACAACTCAAACTTGAATTGTATGAACGTTTAGGCCCTCTTCTCTTCCTCTTTATTGTAGCATAAGGTCTAGGGATAATTGGTTTGGGGGATGGAAGTGTGGAATGGAAAAATGGTGTTTGGATTATAAGGGGAGAGATGGGAAGCTCACGGCTAGGGAAGGGAGAATGTGTTTGTAATGTGTTGTGTATGAAATTGAGATATTCATGAATGAATGAATGCAAGGGTATTTATAGGAGTAGTGGAGGGAACATATGGCTATGTCATTTGTAGGTGGATGTTGTAGGTGAAGTAGGTGGATGTTGTAGGTGAAGTAGGTGGATGTTGTAGGTGAAGTAGGTGGATGATATGTTAAGTGATAAGTGATAAGTGATATGATATGTGGTTATGATATGATAAGTGGTTAAGTGGTGATGATAAGTGATAAGTGATTAAGTGATATGATATGTGGTGATGATAAGTGATAAGTGCATGTGGGTTAACTAATGAAGGAAATGCATGTGCAATGACAATGTGTTAGAATGGATGTGTGTTATGCATGGCATGATTGGGATTAGGAAAGGTTTAAATGTCCTAAAACTAAAGAGAACAAGGTTCCAACACTTTGGCTCCAATTAGGTCTTCAATTTCGTCCAACACTTTGGCTTCAAGCATAAGCTATCCGTCCTTAGCCCAAAAGTGCTCCAAAAGTCTCCAAAATGCATCTTTTTTTGCTCCCTAAGCCCTTAGAACCTGAAAACACACAAAAGAAGCATAAATAACTAAAATAACTAAAGAAACATAACGTAAATGTACGAGAACAAGCCATTTAAGTCGCATAAATATGCTCCTATCAAATACCCCCACACTTAGCTTTTGCTAGTCCTCGAGCAAAACAGAAAAACAAAACAAAAAGAACAAAACACAACCTACACCTTCCAACAATCGTATCAGGGACTTCCAATGCACATGACAAATTAAAAATCATTATTCTCACAGATTTGAGCCATCTTTACACTTAAGTACATTCTTACTCATAGTCACCACATACTAGTTCACAATTAAGCATTTAAAACCATGTTTTGAATGTGGTAACATGCCTTAGAGAATTCCCTCAATTTCTTACTAGATGTACTCTCGTTTTTCACACAGATTTTCTGACTACACACCCTACACTAGGTATATGTGAGAAGATTGATGTAATCATAAAAACGAACACTCACATATATGTATTTCAAAGGAAGCAATTTCTGGAGTTAATAAGCATGTTTAGATATGATCTCATGAATGGAATGCTACTACTTAGACGCGAGAACCAGTGATACCATATGCTCATACCAAGTTCAAACTCCACAAATTGAAATACTCAACACTCAAGATAGAAGTCAAGGGTTGTAACGGGGCTTGGGGTATGTGGATAACAAAGAAGGGATATGGAAAACAAAGGTTTTTAAAGAAATAGTGAGCAAAGCATTTGAATCAACTTAGAATTCACTTTTGAATGAAAACTCAACTTTTGAACAAAAAGGGAGAATTTAGACAATTTATGCCCAGAATTGGTGTTTTGGAACCTTTCTTCAATCACTTATTCTTTCATTTTTTTTTTTAGCTCTTTTTTCTTTCTTTCTTTCTTTTCTCTTTTTTTTTTTTTTTTTTTTTTTTTTTCTTTTGAATCTCAAAACATAAACACTTAAACATTCTCTCCCCCACACTTATTTTCTTTCATAATGTAACTCAAAAGGAATTCAATTAAGTCATGCTCACTATCTTTTAAGAACAAGGGTGGGGATTGTCCTAAACTAGGCTAGGTGAGGAAAATGTGGGTAAACAAAGAATAAAGGCTAAACAAGGCTTAACGGGGTTAAAACTTACAACATATACGAAGTATGGGAAGTAAGGCTATTTGGCTATGGTGGTGGTCACTACACAACTTCTTCTTGAATATGTGTTATGCAAATCAATAACATGCTTTGAATGAAATGGGCATGAGTTCTAGCATTTAGTTCTATCATGATACAATTGCATTCTAAGTAGCAACCAAGCAAGGAATAATGAGATCATGCAACAACTTTAGAAAATAAAGAATCACAGAAAATAACTCTCCAAAGAAAGTAATGGCTCGAGTCTCACAGGGATGTAGCGTTTGTTTGAGTTTCTTCCTTCAAGCATGTTACAAAAACGAATTTTTCTTTTATGATTGCATTTGAAGTCATACATTATAACCATAACCAAGCATATACCAAGAGTAAATCAAACTTTTCTCTATGTTTATAACTCTTTCTAACCGTCATGCAATTATAAACCAAATCCTTATCATTGTGTTGGAAGGTACCCTAAGACACAAACACACAAAAACGACTTTTAAAACAACTCTTTTTGGGTTTTTCAAAACAATTTTTCAAATTTTTATGGGATTTTCGAATTATAAAACAAAACACACTAAAACACTCTAAAACAACTTAAAAACACCTTAAAACAGCAAGGAACAACATTAGAAGTTATGGTGGATAAAACCCTACGAATTTGCATCAAAACACTTTAGTTACCCCCCCACACTTAAATCAAACATTGTCCTCAATGTTTTAAGCATAGATTCACACAAAACATAAGTAAACTCACAAAAAGCAACTAAACATACTAAACATGGCATAATGTAATTAACAAAGAGAAGAGTTTAGAGACGCAAATCTGGTTATAGAGTGTAAATTCCATCTTCTCCTTGGTAATTGCATTGAGGCTTTGATCTTTGTGATTCCACAGGCTTCCTCTTGAATTGCGCTGCTCCCATCGTTGATTTTCCTTTGTGCTACTCATGAACTGGGCAGCAGGCTTCTTTTGGTCTCCCCCGAAGGTCTGAGCTTACTCCTTTGGTCTGTTTCTTTGTTCAATCTTTCCAATTCGTATTGAAAAGGGTTGGAGGATAACTCAGCCTACGTTTGTCTCCACATGCTTCAATGTATCATTTTCCCTTGCCTTACTTGCTCCCCTTTGCAGAAGTGGTCCCTTATCTGGAAGTGTATCAACCGTTGAAGATGACTACTCGAGAGCAACGCTAGGTAAGCAATCAGGAATGGATTCCAGGCAGTCGGTTCCAGAACAGAAGACTGACTCCAAGTGCCGGCTGATTGCTTCTTTCACTTTGGTATGCGAGTAATAACAAAGACAAAGGAAAAGACAGGGAAAGAGCATGATATAAGATACTTTTGCTTTTGACCTTGATGATATGAGATACCTTTGCTTTAAAGAAGCGGTGAATGAATCAGCACATGCTTCAATCTGCCGTTTCCTCCTGGGTCATATGTACTCCAGGCATCTGGTATCATCTTTGGGGAAGAAGAAAGAATTGAGTATTTTGAAAGGCTTTGCTGGGAGTGCGCCCTCAGAGGTGAGGGAGAGTTGGGCATTTTCTTCAGGTTTGCCTTGCCATAAAAGACGAAGGTCGACATATATAGAGATAATATCAAGTGGTGGTACTTTTTACCCTTGTCGACAAACGTTTTGATCCCGCAAATCCGGCTCTTTGAAATAGTGGCGCCTCTTCGATCTTTGAATACGCCTCTTCGATTTCTGAGCAGGCGCCCCTTCGATTTCTGAACGACGCCCCTTCGCTTTCTGAACGACACGTGGTAGTGCAGATGCGGCTCCTTTTGACAAAGCTGCACGCGTCTTCTGAAAAGCAGAGAAAGCGTCGCCGAACTTTGCGCTTGTCGGCTAAAGATGTGTAGATGCGATGATGGCCTCCACGTGTTTTCAGCTTTGTCAGAAATCTTTTGACAAAGTTGAACGCGTTTTCTGAAAAGCCGAGGGAGCGTCGCCTAAATTACGCCGGAAAATCCGGCTCTTTGAATCGGTGGACGCGTCATCTTGGCTTTTTATAGAGCTATCAATCACCGCCAACAACACACTCTGAAGATTTCCCATTCTTGAAAATCGACTCCGGCCCTTCGAAATTTAACTCCAACCCTTCTCTTTGAACACTTTTGAAAAATGGCAAACTCATCGAACCTTAGCTTGGAATTGAGCCTTAGCAGTGATACGGGCGCGCCGCGTCAAGGTAACGTATGGCGCCCTTCTTTTTTATCTTCTAACGGTCATCTTTCAGGTGAAGACTCTGTGATGCAGGACGCCACAACAGCTACAATAGTAGCTAGGAACCTCCTCACTCCAAAAGATAGTAGGCTGCTGTCAGGACGGTCCGATGAGTTGGCCGTTCAAGAGTCCCTCGCACTTAGTGTTCAGTGTGCGAGTTCTGTGTCCAACATGGGCCAACGCCTGCTTGCCCGCTCCCGTCAGGTGGAATCATTGATGGCAGAGGTGGAAAGTCTTAAGCAGGAGATCAAACTGCTTAAACATGAGAATAGAAGTTTGCACGTGCTTGCCAACAACTATTCGACGGGCATGAAGAGGAAGCTTGATGAGCTGCAAGAGTCTGAGGGTCGAATTCACAATGACCGTCAAAGGCTTGCGTCTTATCTCCAGAGGCACCTTTTTCCTGGGTCATCCAGCGCTTGGCCAAGTATTGAGGCCTGGAATGCTCTAGCTCCGATGCCTCCCGCTTCTATGGCTTCCGCTCCGATGCCTCCCGCTTCTATGCCTCCCGCTTCTGCGCCTTCCGCTTCTGCGCCTCGTAGTGGGGCTTCACGTAAACAACCTTTGTGAAGCTCCACCTTTCTCCATGTTTAGTATCTTTTTTTTTTTTTTTTTTTTTCATTTTTTTTACATAAATAAAATCAAACGGCATGGAATTTATCTTTGAATGGGCGGTGATACTTGAAATGATCCGGTAATAGTTTAAATTCCAGATTGGGTGCCTGAATCATTAACCACATGTTAGTATAAAAGAAAATTGAAATTCGGGGAGGCGGCTTACCTGTGTGCTCCAAAATGAACTCCAGAATAAACACCCCTTCGAAAGTTATGACTTGTCCCGTGTCATAAAATCCAACTTCCTTGGGAATTGTGGTTTCAAATATGTCCTCTTTGATGCCTTCTACATCTTCTCCAGCCACTACCTTCTCTTGAATCATTCTTCTTGGTGTACAAAGTCCTTTGAAGAATTCAACACCATCTAAAACTTGCTGTGTTGCACCAAGAATTTGAATAGCATTTTGCACCTTTGGGAAGGCTTCCACGATGTCCTTTTTACTCTCTTCTTGGTTGGGAATCAAAAACCTGCTAGGAAAAGGGACATTGGGTGGAATAACATCAGAATAACATGGAGTTGGGACGTCCTTACTGGTGGTGGGTGGTTTAGAGGGCTTAGGGGGCTGCGGCAAGGGTTGTTCTACCCTTGCCGTGTGCATGTCTTCTTCCTCCTCCTCAATTAGCAGCTCTTCATCCACTTCTAGGCTATGTTTGGACATTTTTAGGTCAGCTCCAACCTCCATAGCACTTCCCAAAGTGATAGCATTATGGATTTCAAAATCTTCCTTCGAGTTTTCAATAGTTGAGTTGGAGAGTTCACTTTGCTCTTGAATTTGTTTCATGAACTCCATAATCTGCCCAAATTGCTCGTCCAATTTACCCAACTCCTTGGCTTGATTTTGTGACCCCTGCGCCAAAGAGGTTAGTAATTGAAAATTTTTATCATTATCCATGGACATACTTGAACTTGATTGGAATTGTTGTGGGGGAGGTTGTGGTGGCTGCATAGGTGTTGTATTGAACTCCTCATATGGTTGCCAATATGCTTCTTGTTGAGCCTCCTTGGCTTGATTTTGTGACCCCTGCGCCAAAGAATTTATTTCATTAAGAATTTGATTATAATCTATTGGCGAACTTGAATTTAATTGAGCATATTGCATATGAAGTTGTGGTGGCTGCATAGGTCTTGAATAGAACTCCTCATATGGTTGCCAATATGCTTCACGTTGAACTTGTTGATCTTCCCACCATATAGAGTTTGAATGATCCCTCCAATCTCTTTGTGGACATTGATTGGCTTGAAATCCTTGCCTATATGAAGCACCAAATGTAGGGACACTCTGCATTGTGGTCCTTTCGGCATACGGCGACAATTTAGAAGTAAGATTTGCCAATTGAGCTTGAATGCTAGCAAAATCCATATCTTACTTCTCTAGTACCTAAATTCAAAGAAAGAGAACTAAATCAAATATCAAAAGTAACAACAAACAAAGAAAACAACATTAAGTTAGAAACTAAAACGAAAACAACTAAACAAAAAAAAAAAAAAAAAAAAAAGAACCAAGGGATTAGCAACTTTGCTAATCCCCGGCAACGGCGCCAAAATTTGATGCGAGAATTATACGCGCATAAATTAAACCCTCTTTTTGACAATTGTAGTATAAGTATAAGTAGGGATCGTTCTGGACCGGGGATTAGGAGGGATTGTTAATCACTTGGATTTGACTCAAAAACGTAAAAACACAAACTAAAACACTATACTAAACTCGAAGAATTCAAAACTAAAAATAAGAAAGATTAAGACTAAGACTTAAACGAAATATGGGGGGATTGATTTTGGACGAATTTAAACTAAAATGGATAGATTGTAAAGAAAACAAATTGTAAATATGAAATTGACGGAAATGAATTGATGGTATGGCTAGCTAAGGGGTTCATCTCCATACATGTTACACTTGCATAATAAAATGATTTCTAATTGTATTTCAATAAACCATGAATTCTCAACACCCCGGGTTAATTAGGTCCGCTTAAATTAACCGTCAAGTTTTCCTTAAGTTAATGAATTGGATGATTGCATACGACAACCCAAAGCATTCCTCACAAGTTCCCTACATGAATTGCATAATAGAGATACAAGCAAGAATCATTAAGCATCATGAAAACTATAAGTGTTGACGAGGCATTCGTTACTATGATTGCATGAAACTTATGCCAAGAATTTGTTTAACGCGATTGTTTATAAGCAACCTCCACTACTTGTGAATATAAGTTCATAACTATTACGTGAAACTCACTTATATTCTAGCGTCAAATTCATGCATGAAAATTAAGCGTTCATTCTTAATAAACATACATAAATAGGTTATCAATCAAACAGTTAAACAAATTGAATTCACAATTTATGAAACGTAATTAAAAGTAATCAAATCATATTACAAACATAAACATAATTTCGAATCACCCCCAAGCTAAAGGGGGGTTTAGTTCCTCATACAAAACAAAGAGAATTGAAATTAAACATTGAAATCAAAGAAACGCCTAAACATTCCAACAACTCAAACTTGAATTGTATGAACGTTTAGGCCCTCTTCTCTTCCTCTTTATTGTAGCATAAGGTCTAGGGATAATTGGTTTGGGGGATGGAAGTGTGGAATGGAAAAATGGTGTTTGGATTATAAGGGGAGAGATGGGAAGCTCACGGCTAGGGAAGGGAGAATGTGTTTGTAATGTGTTGTGTATGAAATTGAGATATTCATGAATGAATGAATGCAAGGGTATTTATAGGAGTAGTGGAGGGAACATATGGCTATGTCATTTGTAGGTGGATGTTGTAGGTGAAGTAGGTGGATGTTGTAGGTGAAGTAGGTGGATGTTGTAGGTGAAGTAGGTGGATGATATGTTAAGTGATAAGTGATAAGTGATATGATATGTGGTTATGATATGATAAGTGGTTAAGTGGTGATGATAAGTGATAAGTGATTAAGTGATATGATATGTGGTGATGATAAGTGATAAGTGCATGTGGGTTAACTAATGAAGGAAATGCATGTGCAATGACAATGTGTTAGAATGGATGTGTGTTATGCATGGCATGATTGGGATTAGGAAAGGTTTAAATGTCCTAAAACTAAAGAGAACAAGGTTCCAACACTTTGGCTCCAATTAGGTCTTCAATTTCGTCCAACACTTTGGCTTCAAGCATAAGCTATCCGTCCTTAGCCCAAAAGTGCTCCAAAAGTCTCCAAAATGCATCTTTTTTTGCTCCCTAAGCCCTTAGAACCTGAAAACACACAAAAGAAGCATAAATAACTAAAATAACTAAAGAAACATAACGTAAATGTACGAGAACAAGCCATTTAAGTCGCATAAATATGCTCCTATCAAATACCCCCACACTTAGCTTTTGCTAGTCCTCGAGCAAAACAGAAAAACAAAACAAAAAGAACAAAACACAACCTACACCTTCCAACAATCGTATCAGGGACTTCCAATGCACATGACAAATTAAAAATCATTATTCTCACAGATTTGAGCCATCTTTACACTTAAGTACATTCTTACTCATAGTCACCACATACTAGTTCACAATTAAGCATTTAAAACCATGTTTTGAATGTGGTAACATGCCTTAGAGAATTCCCTCAATTTCTTACTAGATGTACTCTCGTTTTTCACACAGATTTTCTGACTACACACCCTACACTAGGTATATGTGAGAAGATTGATGTAATCATAAAAACGAACACTCACATATATGTATTTCAAAGGAAGCAATTTCTGGAGTTAATAAGCATGTTTAGATATGATCTCATGAATGGAATGCTACTACTTAGACGCGAGAACCAGTGATACCATATGCTCATACCAAGTTCAAACTCCACAAATTGAAATACTCAACACTCAAGATAGAAGTCAAGGGTTGTAACGGGGCTTGGGGTATGTGGATAACAAAGAAGGGATATGGAAAACAAAGGTTTTTAAAGAAATAGTGAGCAAAGCATTTGAATCAACTTAGAATTCACTTTTGAATGAAAACTCAACTTTTGAACAAAAAGGGAGAATTTAGACAATTTATGCCCAGAATTGGTGTTTTGGAACCTTTCTTCAATCACTTATTCTTTCATTTTTTTTTTAGCTCTTTTTTCTTTCTTTCTTTCTTTTCTCTTTTTTTTTTTTTTTTTTTTTTTTTTTCTTTTGAATCTCAAAACATAAACACTTAAACATTCTCTCCCCCACACTTATTTTCTTTCATAATGTAACTCAAAAGGAATTCAATTAAGTCATGCTCACTATCTTTTAAGAACAAGGGTGGGGATTGTCCTAAACTAGGCTAGGTGAGGAAAATGTGGGTAAACAAAGAATAAAGGCTAAACAAGGCTTAACGGGGTTAAAACTTACAACATATACGAAGTATGGGAAGTAAGGCTATTTGGCTATGGTGGTGGTCACTACACAACTTCTTCTTGAATATGTGTTATGCAAATCAATAACATGCTTTGAATGAAATGGGCATGAGTTCTAGCATTTAGTTCTATCATGATACAATTGCATTCTAAGTAGCAACCAAGCAAGGAATAATGAGATCATGCAACAACTTTAGAAAATAAAGAATCACAGAAAATAACTCTCCAAAGAAAGTAATGGCTCGAGTCTCACAGGGATGTAGCGTTTGTTTGAGTTTCTTCCTTCAAGCATGTTACAAAAACGAATTTTTCTTTTATGATTGCATTTGAAGTCATACATTATAACCATAACCAAGCATATACCAAGAGTAAATCAAACTTTTCTCTATGTTTATAACTCTTTCTAACCGTCATGCAATTATAAACCAAATCCTTATCATTGTGTTGGAAGGTACCCTAAGACACAAACACACAAAAACGACTTTTAAAACAACTCTTTTTGGGTTTTTCAAAACAATTTTTCAAATTTTTATGGGATTTTCGAATTATAAAACAAAACACACTAAAACACTCTAAAACAACTTAAAAACACCTTAAAACAGCAAGGAACAACATTAGAAGTTATGGTGGATAAAACCCTACGAATTTGCATCAAAACACTTTAGTTACCCCCCCACACTTAAATCAAACATTGTCCTCAATGTTTTAAGCATAGATTCACACAAAACATAAGTAAACTCACAAAAAGCAACTAAACATACTAAACATGGCATAATGTAATTAACAAAGAGAAGAGTTTAGAGACGCAAATCTGGTTATAGAGTGTAAATTCCATCTTCTCCTTGGTAATTGCATTGAGGCTTTGATCTTTGTGATTCCACAGGCTTCCTCTTGAATTGCGCTGCTCCCATCGTTGATTTTCCTTTGTGCTACTCATGAACTGGGCAGCAGGCTTCTTTTGGTCTCCCCCGAAGGTCTGAGCTTACTCCTTTGGTCTGTTTCTTTGTTCAATCTTTCCAATTCGTATTGAAAAGGGTTGGAGGATAACTCAGCCTACGTTTGTCTCCACATGCTTCAATGTATCATTTTCCCTTGCCTTACTTGCTCCCCTTTGCAGAAGTGGTCCCTTATCTGGAAGTGTATCAACCGTTGAAGATGACTACTCGAGAGCAACGCTAGGTAAGCAATCAGGAATGGATTCCAGGCAGTCGGTTCCAGAACAGAAGACTGACTCCAAGTGCCGGCTGATTGCTTCTTTCACTTTGGTATGCGAGTAATAACAAAGACAAAGGAAAAGACAGGGAAAGAGCATGATATAAGATACTTTTGCTTTTGACCTTGATGATATGAGATACCTTTGCTTTAAAGAAGCGGTGAATGAATCAGCACATGCTTCAATCTGCCGTTTCCTCCTGGGTCATATGTACTCCAGGCATCTGGTATCATCTTTGGGGAAGAAGAAAGAATTGAGTATTTTGAAAGGCTTTGCTGGGAGTGCGCCCTCAGAGGTGAGGGAGAGTTGGGCATTTTCTTCAGGTTTGCCTTGCCATAAAAGACGAAGGTCGACATATATAGAGATAATATCAAGTGGTGGTACTTTTTACCCTTGTCGACAAACGTTTTGATCCCGCAAATCCGGCTCTTTGAAATAGTGGCGCCTCTTCGATCTTTGAATACGCCTCTTCGATTTCTGAGCAGGCGCCCCTTCGATTTCTGAACGACGCCCCTTCGCTTTCTGAACGACACGTGGTAGTGCAGATGCGGCTCCTTTTGACAAAGCTGCACGCGTCTTCTGAAAAGCAGAGAAAGCGTCGCCGAACTTTGCGCTTGTCGGCTAAAGATGTGTAGATGCGATGATGGCCTCCACGTGTTTTCAGCTTTGTCAGAAATCTTTTGACAAAGTTGAACGCGTTTTCTGAAAAGCCGAGGGAGCGTCGCCTAAATTACGCCGGAAAATCCGGCTCTTTGAATCGGTGGACGCGTCATCTTGGCTTTTTATAGAGCTATCAATCACCGCCAACAACACACTCTGAAGATTTCCCATTCTTGAAAATCGACTCCGGCCCTTCGAAATTTAACTCCAACCCTTCTCTTTGAACACTTTTGAAAAATGGCAAACTCATCGAACCTTAGCTTGGAATTGAGCCTTAGCAGTGATACGGGCGCGCCGCGTCAAGGTAACGTATGGCGCCCTTCTTTTTTATCTTCTAACGGTCATCTTTCAGGTGAAGACTCTGTGATGCAGGACGCCACAACAGCTACAATAGTAGCTAGGAACCTCCTCACTCCAAAAGATAGTAGGCTGCTGTCAGGACGGTCCGATGAGTTGGCCGTTCAAGAGTCCCTCGCACTTAGTGTTCAGTGTGCGAGTTCTGTGTCCAACATGGGCCAACGCCTGCTTGCCCGCTCCCGTCAGGTGGAATCATTGATGGCAGAGGTGGAAAGTCTTAAGCAGGAGATCAAACTGCTTAAACATGAGAATAGAAGTTTGCACGTGCTTGCCAACAACTATTCGACGGGCATGAAGAGGAAGCTTGATGAGCTGCAAGAGTCTGAGGGTCGAATTCACAATGACCGTCAAAGGCTTGCGTCTTATCTCCAGAGGCACCTTTTTCCTGGGTCATCCAGCGCTTGGCCAAGTATTGAGGCCTGGAATGCTCTAGCTCCGATGCCTCCCGCTTCTATGGCTTCCGCTCCGATGCCTCCCGCTTCTATGCCTCCCGCTTCTGCGCCTTCCGCTTCTGCGCCTCGTAGTGGGGCTTCACGTAAACAACCTTTGTGAAGCTCCCCCTTTCTCCATGTTTAGTATCTTTTTTTTTTTTTTTTTTTTTTCATTTTTTTTACATAAATAAAATCAAACGGCATGGAATTTATCTTTGAATGGGCGGTGATACTTGAAATGATCCGGTAATAGTTTAAATTCCAGATTGGGTGCCTGAATCATTAACCACATGTTAGTATAAAAGAAAATTGAAATTCGGGGAGGCGGCTTACCTGTGTGCTCCAAAATGAACTCCAGAATAAACACCCCTTCGAAAGTTATGACTTGTCCCGTGTCATAAAATCCAACTTCCTTGGGAATTGTGGTTTCAAATATGTCCTCTTTGATGCCTTCTACATCTTCTCCAGCCACTACCTTCTCTTGAATCATTCTTCTTGGTGTACAAAGTCCTTTGAAGAATTCAACACCATCTAAAACTTGCTGTGTTGCACCAAGAATTTGAATAGCATTTTGCACCTTTGGGAAGGCTTCCACGATGTCCTTTTTACTCTCTTCTTGGTTGGGAATCAAAAACCTGCTAGGAAAAGGGACATTGGGTGGAATAACATCAGAATAACATGGAGTTGGGACGTCCTTACTGGTGGTGGGTGGTTTAGAGGGCTTAGGGGGCTGCGGCAAGGGTTGTTCTACCCTTGCCGTGTGCATGTCTTCTTCCTCCTCCTCAATTAGCAGCTCTTCATCCACTTCTAGGCTATGTTTGGACATTTTTAGGTCAGCTCCAACCTCCATAGCACTTCCCAAAGTGATAGCATTATGGATTTCAAAATCTTCCTTCGAGTTTTCAATAGTTGAGTTGGAGAGTTCACTTTGCTCTTGAATTTGTTTCATGAACTCCATAATCTGCCCAAATTGCTCGTCCAATTTACCCAACTCCTTGGCTTGATTTTGTGACCCCTGCGCCAAAGAGGTTAGTAATTGAAAATTTTTATCATTATCCATGGACATACTTGAACTTGATTGGAATTGTTGTGGGGGAGGTTGTGGTGGCTGCATAGGTGTTGTATTGAACTCCTCATATGGTTGCCAATATGCTTCTTGTTGAGCCTCCTTGGCTTGATTTTGTGACCCCTGCGCCAAAGAATTTATTTCATTAAGAATTTGATTATAATCTATTGGCGAACTTGAATTTAATTGAGCATATTGCATATGAAGTTGTGGTGGCTGCATAGGTCTTGAATAGAACTCCTCATATGGTTGCCAATATGCTTCACGTTGAACTTGTTGATCTTCCCACCATATAGAGTTTGAATGATCCCTCCAATCTCTTTGTGGACATTGATTGGCTTGAAATCCTTGCCTATATGAAGCACCAAATGTAGGGACACTCTGCATTGTGGTCCTTTCGGCATACGGCGACAATTTAGAAGTAAGATTTGCCAATTGAGCTTGAATGCTAGCAAAATCCATATCTTACTTCTCTAGTACCTAAATTCAAAGAAAGAGAACTAAATCAAATATCAAAAGTAACAACAAACAAAGAAAACAACATTAAGTTAGAAACTAAAACGAAAACAACTAAACAAAAAAAAAAAAAAAAAAAAAAGAACCAAGGGATTAGCAACTTTGCTAATCCCCGGCAACGGCGCCAAAATTTGATGCGAGAATTATACGCGCATAAATTAAACCCTCTTTTTGACAATTGTAGTATAAGTATAAGTAGGGATCGTTCTGGACCGGGGATTAGGAGGGATTGTTAATCACTTGGATTTGACTCAAAAACGTAAAAACACAAACTAAAACACTATACTAAACTCGAAGAATTCAAAACTAAAAATAAGAAAGATTAAGACTAAGACTTAAACGAAATATGGGGGGATTGATTTTGGACGAATTTAAACTAAAATGGATAGATTGTAAAGAAAACAAATTGTAAATATGAAATTGACGGAAATGAATTGATGGTATGGCTAGCTAAGGGGTTCATCTCCATACATGTTACACTTGCATAATAAAATGATTTCTAATTGTATTTCAATAAACCATGAATTCTCAACACCCCGGGTTAATTAGGTCCGCTTAAATTAACCGTCAAGTTTTCCTTAAGTTAATGAATTGGATGATTGCATACGACAACCCAAAGCATTCCTCACAAGTTCCCTACATGAATTGCATAATAGAGATACAAGCAAGAATCATTAAGCATCATGAAAACTATAAGTGTTGACGAGGCATTCGTTACTATGATTGCATGAAACTTATGCCAAGAATTTGTTTAACGCGATTGTTTATAAGCAACCTCCACTACTTGTGAATATAAGTTCATAACTATTACGTGAAACTCACTTATATTCTAGCGTCAAATTCATGCATGAAAATTAAGCGTTCATTCTTAATAAACATACATAAATAGGTTATCAATCAAACAGTTAAACAAATTGAATTCACAATTTATGAAACGTAATTAAAAGTAATCAAATCATATTACAAACATAAACATAATTTCGAATCACCCCCAAGCTAAAGGGGGGTTTAGTTCCTCATACAAAACAAAGAGAATTGAAATTAAACATTGAAATCAAAGAAACGCCTAAACATTCCAACAACTCAAACTTGAATTGTATGAACGTTTAGGCCCTCTTCTCTTCCTCTTTATTGTAGCATAAGGTCTAGGGATAATTGGTTTGGGGGATGGAAGTGTGGAATGGAAAAATGGTGTTTGGATTATAAGGGGAGAGATGGGAAGCTCACGGCTAGGGAAGGGAGAATGTGTTTGTAATGTGTTGTGTATGAAATTGAGATATTCATGAATGAATGAATGCAAGGGTATTTATAGGAGTAGTGGAGGGAACATATGGCTATGTCATTTGTAGGTGGATGTTGTAGGTGAAGTAGGTGGATGTTGTAGGTGAAGTAGGTGGATGTTGTAGGTGAAGTAGGTGGATGATATGTTAAGTGATAAGTGATAAGTGATATGATATGTGGTTATGATATGATAAGTGGTTAAGTGGTGATGATAAGTGATAAGTGATTAAGTGATATGATATGTGGTGATGATAAGTGATAAGTGCATGTGGGTTAACTAATGAAGGAAATGCATGTGCAATGACAATGTGTTAGAATGGATGTGTGTTATGCATGGCATGATTGGGATTAGGAAAGGTTTAAATGTCCTAAAACTAAAGAGAACAAGGTTCCAACACTTTGGCTCCAATTAGGTCTTCAATTTCGTCCAACACTTTGGCTTCAAGCATAAGCTATCCGTCCTTAGCCCAAAAGTGCTCCAAAAGTCTCCAAAATGCATCTTTTTTTGCTCCCTAAGCCCTTAGAACCTGAAAACACACAAAAGAAGCATAAATAACTAAAATAACTAAAGAAACATAACGTAAATGTACGAGAACAAGCCATTTAAGTCGCATAAATATGCTCCTATCAATTACTAAAGGAATGAGACTTAAAAACGAAGGGGTAGGAGAGGATAAAACCCATGGCATGCATGTGGAATTCCATGCCGTGCCTACATGTAAAGATGAGGCCGACATGGTTGTTGCCCTTGAGTCGTTGCCACAACATTTTGGTAAGCCTCCAAACCCAATTCCAATTCATGTTTCTACTAACAAGTTGTTACCTTCAGTGATTCAGGCACCCATTCTTGAGCTTAAACCATTGCCGGATCATTTGAAGTATGTTTATTTGGGAGAAAATGAGACGTTGCTTGTCATAGTTTCCTTATCCCTCACGACAATGGAGGAGGAGAAATTGATTCGGGTGTTGAAAGAGCACAAAACGGCCATAGGATGGACCTTGGCCGACATCAAGGGTATTAGTCCTACAACTTGCATGCATCGCATACTTCTAGAGGAGGGGGCTAAACCAACTAGAGAGGCTCAACACCGGCTCAACCCTTTAATGATGGATGTTGTGAAAATGGAGATTATCAAGTTTCTTGATTGTGGGGTGATCTATCCTATCTCGAATAGCCGTTGGGTTTCATCGGTTCAAGTTGTGCCAAAGAAATCCAGAGTGACTATGGTGAAGAATGCCGAGAATAAGCTTGTGCCAACCCGTATCCAAACAGGTTGGAGAGTGTGCATTGACTATAGGAAGCTCAATGCCACTGATAGGAGCATATTTATGCTACTTAGTTATGCTGTTTCCTTTCATTTAGCGAGTTAATTACTATTTATTTTAGTCATTTAAGCTATTTTCGTATGTTTTTAGGTCCTAATGGCAATAGGAGCAAGAAAGGGCATTTTCAAGCTAAATGGAGCAGTTTTGGGCATGGATTGGATAGCTTAACCATGGAGCAAAAAGGATGGACGAAATTGAAGTCAAGAAGGGCTAGGAAAGGCTACAAATCTGGAGAAAGAAGTCCAAATGCAAAGAAGATAAGGAAATAGCAAGAAATAAGGAACCTTATCCAACCTTATCTTATCCTATCCTAACCAATCTTATCCTTTCCTAACTCTAACATTATCCTATCTTACCCTATCCAAATCAGGTTAGGACTTAAATCTAGCTAATTAGAGGGGATTAGTTACACATTTAAACACCTATTTCAAGTTCTAGAAGCCCTATTTTCGTGCATTAAGTTTATGCCACATGTAACCCTTCTAGAAGTTCTAGAATCTGTCACAAGGACCATTCCTTGTCCTCCTTGGAATCTAATTGAAAGTGTCCTTGTTCTTTGGTGATTTGAAGTCCTAATTCCTTTCCTTTTCAGCCCAAATTCCTGCCTCCTCTTCACCCTATAAATACTTGATGCCACAACACTCAAAAACCACCACCCTCTACCACAAATTTACACCACACCATCCACCACACCTCAAGAGCCTAAATTCACGCAAATCCCCATTGTTGGTAGCAAGGAAGGAAGGAGGAGCCACCTGGAGTGTTTCTAGGTGTATTCTATCTTTATTTTTAATGTTTAAGTTTAATTATCTTTGTTTTGCGAACATGTGGAACTAACTTCTTTTTAGTTAGAGGTGAATTCGAAGCCACGATTATATGTTTTATATGAACTGATTACGTCCAGTTATTGTTTCTTAAGGCATGAATGTGATTTGCTTATCTAAGTTATTAAAACTTGTTTATGTATGTGGGTTGGGGGTCGACACTTAATTTGCATGCATGAATTTGATGCTAGAGTATAAGGGGGTTTCACGTAATAGTTATTCACTTATATTCACAAGTAGTGGAGGTTGCTAGTCACAATCGTGTTAAGTAAATCCTTGGTATGAGTCTCATGCGGTTCATAGTGATGAATGCCTTGTCAATGCTTATGATTTTCATAGAACTTAATGACTTTTGACATGTATCTCTATCATGCATTTCATATAGGGAACTTGAGAAAGATAATTTGGTTTAGATGCGTATTCCATCTAATTCAATGAAATAAGGAAAATCTGATGGTTAGTTGTGCGATGCAACTAACTTGGGGCATTGTCATTCATTATCTAAAGGAATAATAACTGGAAATTGGTTCATATGCATATGTGTCATGTGTGGAGAATGACCCTCTAGCTAGCGTATCACCTATTGTTTTCCCTAATTTCGTCCAAGTTGTTTAGAGTCTTTATAATCTGTTTGTTTTTACCTTAATTTCGTCCAAAATCCAATCCCCCTTTACGTTGTTGTGTCAAATTAGTTAGAATCTGTCCAAGTTATGTTTTTAAGTGTTTTGAGTCAAGTTAAAAGTAATTTTCGTCCAAATCACCTTTAGAGTCTAGTTTGAGTCTTTTTTATTGTTTTGTGTTGTTTTGAGTCTTTTTAGTTTGTTTTGAGTCTTATAAGTCTAGTTAAGTGTTTTTAAGTGTAGTTTTGTGTTTTTAAGTCAGTTTAGAGTAGATTAGCATCCCTTCTAATCCCCGGCCTAAAACGATCCCTACTTTCATATACTACAATCATAGGGTTTTAATTTGAGTGTTAGAATATTTCACATCAAATTTTGGTGCCGTTGCCGGGGATTAGTAAAATTGCTAATCCCTCTATTTGTTTGTTTACTTTTTTCTTTTGATATTTGATTTAGTTTTATTTTTTTTATTTCAGGTACTAGAGAAGCAAGACATGGAAATTGCTAATCTTCAAGCTCAAATAGTGAATCTTACTTCTCAGTTGTCACAGTATGCTGAAGGGTCCACAATGCAAAGTGTCCCTACATTTGGTGCTTCTTATAGGCAAGAATATCAAGCAAATCAATGGCCACAAAGTGGTTGGGAGAATGTCAATACCTGGGGTTATCAAGATCATAATCAATCAAGGAACAATTTGTTTTCCAACTTGTACAATTCAGATTGGAGTGATCACTCAAACCCTATGTGGTGGGAATCTCAACAAGTTCAAAACGAAGGATATTGGCAGCCATATGAGGAGTTCTATTCAACGTCTATGCAGCCACCACAACCTCATATACAATATGCCCAACCAAACTCAGGTTCGTCAATGGATTGTGCTCAAATTCTTGATGAATTAATTTCTTTGGCGCAGGGCTCTCAAAATCAAGCCAAGAAGGCGCAACAAGGAGAATATTGGCAGCCATATGAGGAATTCTATACAACGCCTATGCAGCCACCACAGTCTGCCCCACAACAATACCAACCAAATTCAGGTCCGTCATTGGATTATGATAAAATTCTTCCAATACTAACTTCTTGGGCACATGAAGTACAAAATCAAGCCCAAGTGATGAGCGAATTGAAGAATCAAATAGGAGAGATCACGGAATTCATCGGGCAAATGCAAGAACAAAGTGAACTATTCGACTCAACTGTTGAAATTGTTGAATCTATCACCTTGGAAAGTGGCATGAAGGTTGGAGATGCACCCAAGACCATCTTTGCCGCAACCCCATATGCCCTCTATGCCATCCACTACAACCAAGGTAAGCCCAAATTCAATTCTTCCTAATCCCATTCCACCAAATGTCCCTATTCCGTGTAGGTTCATGATTTCCACGGAAGAAGAGAGTGAAAAAGACATCTTGGAAGCCTTTCCAAAAGTGCAAAGAAATCAAGTTCCAGAATTGTCCAAAGAACTTCGTACAACAAAAAGAATGATTCAAGAGAAAGAAGTGGCTGGGGAATGTCTAGAATTCATTAAAGAGGATATACTTGAGACAACAATTCCCAAAGAAGTTGGATTTTATGACACGGGACAAGTCATAACTCTCAAAACACCAAATCTAGCTGAATTTTCTAGTCCTACAACTTACGAAGGGGTGTTTATTCTTGAGTTCATGTTGGAGCACACAGGTAAGCCACCTCCTCGAATTTCAATTTTGTTTTATACTAATATGTTGTTGATGATTCAGGCACCCAATCTTGAATTTAAACCATTACCGGATCATTTCAAGTATCACCTTCCATTCAAAGATCAATTTCGTGCCATGGGCTCCAATGAAGTTTAAAGAGAGGTATCGTCCGGCTAGAAGACGTTAAAGCAAGCGCTTCTTGGGAGGCAACCTATGCATGCAAATAAAGAAGACCTAGGAATCTCCAACACTCCATAACCAGATTTGCGTTCCTAAACCCTACTCTTTATTGCTTTTACTTTGCCATGATTGTTGTGTTTGTTAGTTGTGTTATTTGGTTGTTTGTTTGTGAGTCTATGCTTAAAACATTGAGGACAATGTTTGGTTTAAGTGTGGGGGGTTAAATAAAGTGTTTTTCATGAAAATTCGTGGGATTTTATCACCTATCACTTCTAAAGTTGTTATTCATTGTTTTTAAGTGTTTTTAGTGCGTTTTGAAGTATTTTTAAGTGTCTTAAACGGAAAATCCGAAAATTTGAAAAAAAAAATCGAAAAAGAGTGTTTTAAAAACCCAAAAAGAGTTGTTTTTGTTTTTATGTTTGTTTGTGTCTTAGGATACCTTCCAACACAATGATAAGGATTTGGTTTTGAATTGCATGACTATTAAAGAAAGTTACAAACATGGATGGAAGTTTGATATGCTCTTTGGTTTTTGCTTAGTTGTAGTTAACATTTACGAATTCACATGTAATCACAAACGGAAAAAAATCAGTTTTTGTAACATCCTTGAAGGAAGAAACTCAAACTAACGCTACAACCCTGAGAGACTTGAGCCTAAACTTTGTTTGGAGAGTTATTAATCTGAGATGTTTTTGTTTTCTAAAGTCGTTGCATGATCTCATTAATTCTTTGCTTGGTTACTACTTAGAATGCGTTTCATCACTATAGTTCCAAATACTAGAACTCATGCCCATTTCATTCAAAGCATAAAATTGAGTGCCTAACATAAAACAAGATGAAGTTGTTTAGTTAAAACGAGAGCCAAAAAGCCTTACCCTTTGCATATGTATTGTATGTTAACCCCTTTGAGCCTTAGTTAGCCTAATTTTCTTTGTTAACCATATTATCCTTACCTAGCCTAGAATAGGACTATCCATACCCTTGTTCTTAAAGTATAGTAAAGCATGGATGGATGATTTATGTGCCAAAGAAAAGAATAGGGCACGAAAAAAAAAAAAAAAAAAAAAAAAAAACGTGAAAAAGAAGGAAAAGAAAGAAAAAGGAGTTGAAAATAAGTGAGAATGAACTCACAAGTGTTGATTGTTGAAGAATGGGTCCAAAAGTTTGAATTTGACCCTGAGTTTTGTGTGAAGTTTCCCTTGGTGTTCAAAGTTGATTTCTGCATTCAAAAGTGAATTCTAAGTGTTTATTTCATTACTTTGCTTACTATTGCTTTAAGAACTTTTGTTTATCCTTACCTTTCTTTTCTAGCCAATACCCTAGCCCCGTTACAACCCTTAGGCTTCGATCTTGATTGTTATGTGTTTCAATATGTGGAGTTTAAAATTGGTTTGAGCATATGGTATCCTTGGTTCTCGCGTCTAAGTAGTGGCATTCTATTCATGGGATCGTATACATGTTAATAATTCCAGAAAGTGCCTTCTTTGATTATATATGTGAGTATTAGTCTACATGTTTACATCAATCTTCTCACATATACCTAGTGTAGGGAGTGCAGTCAGAAAATCTGTGTGAAAATAGAGAGTATATCCAGTGAGGAATTGAGGGAATTCTCTAAGGCATGTTACTACATTCAAAATCATGTTTTAATTGATTAAATGCGAGCTAGTGAGTTGTAACTATGATTAAGTATATACTTGAGGGTAGGGATAACTAAAATCTATGTATGTGGTGTTCTTTAATGTGTCATGTTCATTAGAAATCCCTGAGGTACATGTTGGAAGGTCTAGATTGTGTTTTGTTTGTTTTGTTTATTTCGTTTTGCTCGAGGACTAGCAAAAGCTAAGTGTGGGGGAATTTGATAGGAGCATATTTATGCTACTTATTTATGCTGTTTCCTTTCATTTAGCGAGTTAATTACTATTTATTTTAGTCTTTTAAGCTATTTTCGTATGTTTTTAGGTCCTAATGGCAAAAGGAGCAAGAAAGGGCATTTTGAAGCTAAATGGAGCAGTTTTGGGCATGGATTGGATAGCTTAACCATGGAGCAAAAAGGATGGACGAAATTGAAGTCAAGAAGGGCTAGGAAAGGCTACAAATCTGGAGAAAGAAGTCCAAATGCAAAGAAGATAAGGAAATAGCAAGAAATAAGGAACCTTATCCAACCTTATCTTATCCTATCCTAACCAACCTTATCCTTTCCTAACTCTAACATTATCCTATCTTACCTTATCCAAATCAGGTTAGGACTTAAATCTAGCTAATTAGAGGGGATTAGTTACACATTTCAACACCTATTTCAAGTTCTAGAAGCCCTATTTTCGTGCATTAAGTTTATGCCACTGTAACCCTTCTAGAAGTTCTAGAATCTGCCACAAGGACCATTCCTTGTCCTCCTTGGAATCTAATTGAAAGTGTCCTTGTTCTTTGGTGATTTGAAGTCCTAATTCCTCTCCTTTTCAGCCCAAATTTGTGCCTCCCCTTCACCCTATAAATACTTGATGCCACAACACTCCAAAACCACAACCATCTACCACAAATTTACACCACACCTCAACAGCCTAAATTCACGCAAATCCCCATTGTTGGTAGCAAGGAAGGAAGGAGGAGCCACCTGGAGTGTTTCTAGGTGTATTCTATCTTTGTTTTTAATGTTTAAGTTTAATTATCTTTGTTTTGCGAACATGTGGAACTAACTTCTTTTTAGTTAGAGGTGAATTTGATGCCATGATTATATGTTTTATATGAACTGATTACGTCCAGTTATTGTTTCTTAAGGCATGAATGTGATTTGCTTATGTAAGTTATTAAAACTTGTTTATGTATGTGGGTTGGGGGTCGACACTTAATTTGCATGCATGAATTTGATGCTAGAGTATAAGGGGGTTTCACGTAATAGTTATTCACTTATATTCACAAGTAGTGGAGGTTGCTAGTCATAATCGTGTTAAATAAATCCTTGGTATGAGTCTCATGCGTTTCATAGTGATGAATGCCTTATCAATGCTTATGATTTTCATAGAACTTAATGACTTTTGACATGTATCCCAATCATGCGTTTCATATAGGGAACTTGAGAAAGATAATTTGGTTTAGATGCGTATTCCATCTAATTCAATGAAATAAGGAAAATCTGATGGTTAGTTGTGCGATGCAACTAACTTGGGGCGTTGTCATTCATAGTCTAAAGGAATAAGAACTAGAAATTGGTTCGTATGCATATATCATGTGTGGAGAAGGACCCTTTAACTAGCCTTTCACCCATTTATTTCACTTAAATTCGTTTTTCCAAAGTATTTTCTACAAAGTTTTTGTTTTAAGTTTTAAATTCGTCAAAAACAATCCCCCTTTCATTTAGTCTTGTTATTTGAGTCAAAATCTGTTTTCTATGAGTCTTTTGAGTCAAATTAAGGTTTATTTTCGTCCAAAACACTTGTTAGGTCTAAAATTGAGTCTTTTTGAATGTTTGTCGCTGTTTTGAGTGTTTTAAGTTAGTTTAGAGTCTATAGAGTCTAATTTAGTGTTTTTGAGTCTTAATAGTGTTGATTAGCATCCCTTCTAATCCCCGGCCTAAAACGATCCCTACTTTCATATACTACAATCATAGGGTTTTAATTTGAGTGTAGAATATTTCACATCAGCCACCACACGGAAAGATCACTTCCCTTTGCCATTCATTGATCAAATGCTTGAAAGGTTAGCCGGTCATTCTTTTTATTGTTTTCTTGATGGTTATTCGGGATATAATCAAATTGTTAAAACTCCAGATGATCAAAAAAATACTACTTTTACTTGTCCATTTGGTACTTTTGCTAATCGTCGAATGCCATTTGGTTTATGTAATGCACTAGCCACCTTTCAATGATGCATGGTAAGTATCCTTTCAGATTTTGCACAAAAGATTATTGAAATTTTCTTGGATGATTTCAGCGTGTTTGGTGATTCGTTTGATGATTGTTTAGATAATCTCACATTAATCTTGAAACGATGCATTGAAACTAACCTTGTTTTAAATTGGGAAAAATGTCATTTTATGGTAAAACAAGGAATAGTTATAGGACATATTATTTCGGCCAAGGGTATTGAAGTGGTTAAATCCAAAATAGATCTTGTACGCTACTTACCCTCTCTTACTTCGGTTAGAGAGGTTCGTTCTTTTCTTGGACATGCAGGGTTCTATAGGCGATTCATCAAAGACTTTTCTAAGATTTCTCAACCCCTATGCCGACTTCTCCAAAAGGATGTACCATTCAAGTTCGATGAGGAATGTGAGAAGGCCTTCAAACACCTAAAGGAGATGCTTACTTCGGCCCCTATCATAGTTCCACCAGATTGGAGCCTTCCTTTTGAGCTTATGTGTGATGCCTCATATTATGTATTAGGAGCTGTTTTAGGCCAAAGGAAGAACAAGCAGCCGCATGTCATATACTATGCATCTCGGACCCTAAATGATGCTCAATTGAACTACTCCACAATGGAAAAAGAACTTCTTGCTATTGTTTTTGCTTTAGATAATTTTCGTTCTTATTTACTTGGTACTAAAGTTATTGATGCGTGTATTATACGCACACAAACTAAACCCTATTTGTGTCAATTGTAGTAATGATGTAAGTAGGGATCGTTCTAACCGGGGATTAACTAGGGGTGCTAATCTATTTTGAATTGACTTGAAAACACAAAAACTAAATGTAAAGACTCTTAACAAAACTACTATGACTCAGAATAGCTTTGAAAGACTCAAACTGCTTAAAACAATCAAATTGACTCAAATAGAAACTAGAACTTGATTTGGACGAATTTGAAAGTGTTTATGACTCCAAAAGCTTAAAGATACAAAAATAAAACAAATACGAATGATTAAGACTCAACGAAATATGGGGGAAATGTGTTTGGACGATATTAAATTAAAAAGACAGAATATAATTAAAGGCAAAATGTAAATATGAATGTGATGAAAATATGGATGATGGAATAGCCAAGGGGTTCTTCTCCACACATGTTACACTTGCATACAATATTGATTCTCAGTTGGTCTTTCGATAAGTTGTGAAACTCAATGCTCCAAGTTAATTAGGTCCGCTTAAATTAACTTTCAGATTTCCCTAAATTCGTTGGATTGAATGGAATACGCATTACAACCAAATTATTCTTAATCAAAGTCCCTAACTATGGAATGCGCATGATAGAGACATTCAACAAAGATCATTAAGTTCAATGAAAATTATAAGTGTTGACGAGGCATTCGTTACTATGGAATACGCATGAAACTTATGCCAAGAATTCGTTTAACGCGATTGTTTATAAGCAACCTCCACTACTTGTGAATATAAGTTCATAACAATTAGGTGAAACTCACTTATATTCTAGCGTCATATTCATGCATGAAAATTAAGCTTGCAATCTCAATGAACATACATAAATAAGTTATTAATCGAACAGTTAAACGAATTGAATCCACAACTTATGAAATTCCAACCAAAAGTAATCAATTCATATTGCAAATATAAACATAGTTTCGAATCACCCCCTAGCTAAAGGGGGTTTAGTTCCTCATAACCTTGAAATCAAAGAAACAACTAAACATTCCAACAACTCAAACTTGAATTGTATGAACGTTTAGGCACTCTTCTCTTCCATTACAAAACAAAGAAAATTGAATTCAAACATTGAAATCAAAGAAACACCTAAACATTCCAACAACTCAAACTTGAATTGTATGAACGTTTAGGCACTCTTCTCTTCCTCGTTGTTGTGGCACAAGGTCTAAGGTGAGCTTTGGGGATTATGTGAAGTGTTTTGGAGGGATGGGAAGTGGTTGGATAGTGGCTGAAATGGAGGATAAAAACTGCACAGATTGGAAGGATATGCACGACAATGGATGTGTATTTGTGTGGTGTGTTGTGTTGTGAATGAGATGAATCCATTGTGGCTAGGTTGCATGCTTATTTATAGGTAAATGAGAGGGAACATGACAGCTTGGAATAGGTGGAAATGTGGCTGCAAGTTTGGTGAATGATTATGAGTGAATGCATGTGAATGTGGCTAGGTTGGAAAGCTGGAATTTCTGGAATTGTAATGTACCCCACGGCATTGATTGTGTTTGAGTGTTTGTGGCTGCAATGTTTGTTGGTTAAAGATGCATGTGGATGTATTATACAATGGGAAAGTATGTGATTGACAATTAGGGTGAATGGTGGCTGCAATGATGAAGTGTGATGGCTGAAAATGCAAGGGAAGTGCACGGCATTGATTAGTTTTAGGTGCATGTGGCTGCAATGTTTGTTTGATGATGATGCATGTGATGGGTGGGAACAAAGGGGGAAACATGGCACAAGGGTGCTTGAGTGAATGATTGAATGTGCATGTGGATTAAAGAATGAGTGGTGGTGTAATGATGAAGTGAATGCATGTGTTGATGACTAGGTTAGTGGGTGGAAATCTGAAAATGGCATAAGGGAATGGGAGCTAATAAATAATGCATGTAGGGTTAGGAAATAAAATCATAACTTAAAGGGGGATGATTAAAGGGTGTTGAAAGGTTTTGCATGGCTTTGAAGTGATTGTGGATTGGGCTAGAGTTTAAGTACATGAAATGGACCCAAATTGCTCCTCCTTGCATGGCAAGGAATGGTGTTTGTGTTAAGCCCATGGCAAGGTGTTATGTGATTGGGTTAGGGCCATTATTTTGTGTCTTCAAGTGCATACAAGGCCTTCAATTTCATCCAACACTTGGGCTCCAAGTATAAGCTATCCATCCTTAGCCCAATAGTGCTCCAAAACACTCCACAATGCATCCTTTCATCAAACACGCCTTAATATCCTGAAAACACACAAAAGAAGCATAAAGGACTAAAATAACTAAAGAAACACAACGTAAATGCACGAGAACAAACAAAGTAAGTCGCCTAAATATGCTCCTATCAAATACCCCCACACTTATCTTTTGCTAGTCCTCGAGCAAAACAAAACAACAAAAGAACACGAAACTAGACAAAACGAACAAAACACCACCTACACCTTCCAACAATCGTCTCACGGATTTCCAATGCACATAACAAGTTAAAAATCATTATTCCCACAGATTTTAGCCATCTCTACACTTAAGTACATTTTTAATCATAGTCACCACATACTAGTTCACAATTAAGCATTTAAAACACATTTCGAATGTAGTAACATCCCTTAGAGAATTTTCTCAAATCCTTACAAGATATACTCTCGTTTTTCACACAGATTTTCTGACTACACACCCTACACTAGGTATATGTGAGAAGATTGATGTAAACATAAAAATGAACACTCACATATATGTATTTCAAAGGAAGCAATTTCTGGAGTTAATAAGGATGTTTAGGTATGATCTCATGAATGGAATGCTACTACTTAGATGCAAGAACCAGTGACACCATAAGCTCATATCAATTCCAAACTCCACATTATTGAACACATAACGATCAAGATAGAAGTCAAAGGGGTGTAACGGGGCTAGGGTATTGGCTAACAATGAAAGGTGAAGGATAAACAAACATTCTTAAAGCAATAGTGAGCAAAGTATTTGAATTAGGCACTTAGAATTCCCTTTAGAACGCAAAAATCAACTTTGAACACCCAAGGGAAAGTCACACAAAACTTAGGGCCATATTCAACTTTTTGGACCCTTTCTTCAACCATCAACGCTCGTGAGTTCATTCTTACTTATTTTCACTTTTTTTTTTTTTTTTTTTTTTTTTTTTCAATCTCGGAACATACATATAAACGTAAGAACAAACTTTTACTCCCCCACACTCATTTTCTTGCATAATGTAACTCAAAAGGAATTCATTTAAGTCATGCTTACTATACTTTAAGAACAAGGGTATAGGAAAGTCCTACTCTAGGCTAGGTAAGGGTTGATGTGGTTAGCAAAGAAAATAGGATAAACGAGGCTCAACGGGGTTAAAACTAATATATACGAAATATGGGAAGTAAGGCTATTTGGCTATGGTGGCAACTACACAACTTCATCTTGATATATGTTATGCAATTCAATGTCATGCTTTGAATGAAACGGATATAAGTTCTAGCATTTAGTTCTATCATGATACAATTGCATTCTAAGTAGTAACCAAGCAAGGAATAATGAGATCATGCAATAACTTTAGAAAACAAAGAATCACATAAAATAACTCTCCAAAGAAAGTAATGGCTCGAATCTCACAGGGATGTAGCGTTTGTTTGATTCCTTCCTTCAAGCATGTTACAAAAACGAATTTTTCTTTTATGATTGCATGTGAAGTCATACATTATAACCATAACCAAGCATATACCAAGAGCAAATCAAACTTTTTTCTATGTTTATAACTCTTTTTAACCGTCATACAATTACAAACCAAATCCTTATCATTGTGTTGGAAGGTACCCTAAGACATAAACACACAAAAACGACTCAAAACACTCTTTTTAGGCTTTTCAAAACATTTTTTTTTTTTTTCAAATTTTTATGTGATTTTCGGAGTTATAAAACAAAACACTCTAAAACACTCTAAAACAATTTAAAAACACCTTAAAATAGCAAGGAACAACATTTGAAGTTATGTGGGTGATAAAATCCCACGAATTTGCATTAAATATACTTAGTTACCCCCCCACACTTAAATCAAACATTGTCCTCAATGTTTTAAGCATAGATTCACACAAAACATAAGTAAACACACAAACAACAACTAAACATACTAAACATGGCAAAATGTAATTAACAAAGAGAAGAGTTTAGGGACGCAAATCTGGTTATGGAGTGTAAATTCCCTCTTCTCTTTGTTGATTGCATTGAGGCTTGATCTTGATGATTCCACAGGCTTACTCTTGAACTGGTTTCTGCCCATCGTTGATTTTCCTTTGTGCTACTTCTTGAACTGGGCAGCAGAATGGTTCTTTTGGTTTCCCCCGAAGGTCTGAGCTTACCCCTTTTATCTGTTTCTTTGTTTAATCTTTGCAGGAGTGGTCCCTTCTCTGGAAGTGTATCAACCGTTGAAGATGACTACTCGAGAGCAACGCTAGGTAAGCAATCAGGAATAGATTCCAGGCAGTTGGCTCCAGAACGGAAGACTGACTCCAAGTGCCGGCTGATTGCTTCTTTTACTTTGCTATGCGAGTAAGAACAAGGACAAAGAAAAAGACAGGGAAAGAGCATGATATGAGATACTTTTGCTTTTGACCTTGATGATATGAGATACCTTTGCCTTTGAAGAAGCGGTGAATGAATCAGCACATGTATTTGTTGTGCCGTTTCCTCCTAGGTCATCTGTACTCCAGGCATCTGGTATCATCTTTGGGGGAGAAAAAATTTAGTATTTCAAGAGGCTTTTCTGGGAGTGCGCCCTCAGAGGTGAGGGAGAGTTGGGCATTTTCTTCAGGTCTGCCTTGCCATAAAAAAATGAAGGTCGACATATATAGAGATAATAGCAAGTGGTGGTACTTTTTACCCTTGTCGACAAACGTTTTGATCCCGCAAATCCGGCTTTTTGAAATAGTGGCGCCTCTTCGATCTCTGAGCACGCCTCTTCGATTTCTAAATACGCCTCTTCGATTTCTGAGCAGGCGCCCCTTCGATTTCTGAGCAACACGTGGTAGTGCAGATGCAGCTCCTTTTGACAAAGCTGCACGCGTCTTCAGAAAAGCAGAGAAAGCGTCGCCGAACTTTGCGCTTGTCGGCTAAAGATGTGTAGTTGTGATGATGGCCTCCACGTGTTGTCTGAAAAGAAGAAATCTTTTGACAAAGTTGAACGCGCCTTCTGAAAAGCCGAGAAAGCGTCGCCTAAATTACGCCGGAAATTCTGGCTTTTTGAATTGGTGGACGCGTCGCCTTGGCTTTTTTATTGAGCTATCGATCACCACAACAAACACACTCTGAAGATTTCCCATTCTTGAAAATCGACTCCGGCCCTTTGAAATTTAACTCCATCCCTTCTCTTTGAACACTTTTGAAAAATGGCAAACTCATCGAACCTTAGCTTGGAATTGAGCCTTAGCAGTGATACGGGCGCGCCACGTCAAGGTAACGTATGGCGCCCTTCTTTCTTTTCTTCTAACGGTCCTCTCACAGGTGAAGACTCCGTGATGCAGGACGCCACAACAGCTACAATAGTAGCTAGTGTCACGGGCCATATGTTACAAACAAAGAAAATGCCCAAGACATCATTTATCTAAGCCCATAAAGCCTTGTCTTCATGGAAGCTTCCGGAACATCCTGGAGAAATCAAGAACATGGCGGAGCGTTCAAGATAATCTAGGGCATTCCGGAACAATCCACACAAGTGTACAAATTCAAGTCTCACCTAGAACAATCTAGATTAGGCAAGTTGTATCTAGAACTATTCTAGATATTTTTGGATGTAAGTAGGGAATTCTAGAACCCTCCATTGAGGAGGTTACTTAGGCCTATAAATAGGAGGCAAGGCCATTTGGCCAAGGCATCCAAGAGTTGTAAGCAAATGTAAAGCTCTCCTAAGTTTCAATACAAAGCTTCCTTTCTCCCATCTTCTAAGTGATCTTAGCATTCTCCAAGCTATCTTAGCTTTCTTTGTGATTCAATCCGGGGAAGCGAGGCTTCAAAGGCTTACTTAGCTTGTTCATCGAGGTTTCAAGTCTAAGTGCCGCACGGGCGGAAGGCTTAAAGAGTCATCCCGTGACAGCTGGTATCAGAGCCAAGCTCGTGAATCACTTGAAGGAAAGTAGGATATGGCAAGTGGAGAGATGGTGTCCAGAGTCTCCGACCCAAGGGAGCGCACTGCCGAGGTCCAAGATGTTGCCAAGAGCAAGCCAAAGTTAAAGGACTTGCAAGCATCGATGGAGACCATAGAGGAGCGACTCGAGAAGGTGGAACGAACCATACTCGAGTTCGATACTCGACTTGATGAGGACGTTATCGACAAGGAGGAAATCCAAACCATGGTGGACGATGGTAAGGATGAACTGCGTGGCTTGGTGGAAGGGCTACGAGATGAGCTCCTTGGCGCCCTCAATACCATGGCAGACAAGATGCGGAGGGAAGTCCAGGTTCACCTTGACAACATGGAGGCAAGGCTTGTGGCACTTCAAGAGGAGATAAAAGACACAAAAGAGCTTAAGGGAGATGTGGCGTTTTGTAAAGAAGCAGTCGTGAAGCAATTCGTGCAAGGGCCGAGGGAAATCAAGGCGTTGGACTCCAAGGTAATCGACTCCTTTAAACCCAAATCCTATAATGGGAAAAGGGAAGCAAAGGAGCTCGACACATTCGTGTGGAACGTGGAGCGATACTTCAAGTACCTGAAGCTTGAAGATGACGAGTCCAAAATCGCAACAGCAACCATGTTCTTAGCTGACAATGCCCTTATGTGGTGGCGTCACCGGAGCATGGAGATTGAACAAGGTACGTTCTCCCTCACCACTTGGGATGAATTTAAGAAAGATCTTATGTTGCACTTCTATCCCCAAAATGCTAAGTACGAAGCCAAGGAGAAACTAAGGTGGCTCAAGCAAACGGGGAGCGTCAAAGACTATGTCAACACCTTCGTGAGTTTGTTATTCGAGGTGCCCAACATGTTAGAGGAAGACAAGCTCATGTACTTCATGAGTGGACTGCAAAATTGGGCAAAACTCGAACTACAAATGAGACACGTGCAGACATTGTCTGATGCCATTGCCGCCGCCGAATCCTTGATTGAGTTTAGATCAAGCCACCAAGGTGATTCCAAGACCACGGGGAAGAGGGGTAACCAGGAGAAAAGTGGGGGAGCACATAAGCCGAAGGATAAGGCTGAGACAAGCAAAGGGGCTGAGACAAGCAAACCGAAGGAGAAGAAAGCCGATAAGCATGACAAAGGCAAGGGTAAGTCTTGGCAACCCACTTGTTACTTATGCAACGGCCCTCACATGATGCGAGATTGCCCACAAAAGAACGCCCTTAAGGCCATAGCTTTCAAGGAGGACAAGGCCGAGGAGAGTAACGATGCAAAGATGGGATGCATTCGTTTGCTGAATGCCATCCAAACAACCCTTCCACAACCTAAGGCTCAAGTTGAGGGAGGATCATTGTTCGTCGACGTCAAGACTGGTGACAAGACGACGCGTGTGTTGGTGGACACGGGAGCAACCCACAACTTCATGACGTCGGAGGAAGCTATAAGGCTTGGCCTCCGAGTCACAAAGGAGCCCGGTAGCGTGAAGACGGTAAATTCCGCTGCCACCCCCATCGTCGGAATTGCGCGCAATGTACAAGTAGACATTGGCGCATAGAAGGGAAAGATCGACTTCACCATAGTCAAGATGGACGACTATGGCGTAGTCATTGGGTTAGAGTTCATGGACAAGGTACGAGCCTTTCCCATTCCCTTCTACAATCTTTTCTGTATCTTGGATGAAGGAAGACAACCTTGCCTGGTGCCATTGGAGAGGCAAGCCAAGAAGTGTACCCAGCACTTGTCGGCAATTCAATTTGCCAAGTCCTGGAAGAAAGGCGAGGCCACATTTCTTGCAACCCTAATGTTGAATGAAGGGGAGGAGAAGTACGGGCCTTTGCCGAAACAAGTGGAAGCAGTCCTTATGGAGTTTGCGGACGTGATGCCTAAGGAACTGCCAAAGAAGTTGCCACCAAAGAGAGAGGTCGACCATGCGATTGAGTTGGAGCCTGGTGCTAAGCCTCCCTCCAAATCACCTTATAGGATGTCGCCACCCGAGTTGGAGGAATTGAGGAAGCAACTCAACGAGCTACTTGATGCTGGCTACATCCAACCCTCCAAGTCCCCATATGGTGCACCCGTCTTGTTCCAACGCAAGAAAGAAGGTAGCCTAAGGTTGTGCATCGACTATAGAGCATTGAACAAGATTACCATCAAGAACAAGTACCCACTTCCGTTGATCGCCGATTTATTCGATCAACTTGGTGAAGCAAGGTACTTCACAAAGTTAGATCTTTGATCGGGATACTACCAAGTGAGGATAGCCCCTGGAGACGAATCGAAGACGGCGATGGTGACCAGATATGGATCGTTCGAGTATAAAGTCATGCCATTTGGTCTGACCAATGCCCCTGCAACATTCTGCACATTAATGAACAAGGTATTCCATCCTTATCTTAACAAGTTTGTCATGGTTTACATTGATGATATTGTTATCTATAGCAAGACATTGGAGGAGCACGTCAAGCACTTGCGCATAGTGTTCTAGACCCTTCGGGAACATGAACTCTATGTCAAGAAGGAGAAATGCTCCTTCGCCACACAAGAAGTAGAATTTCTTGGCCACAAGATAAAGGAGGGGAAACTTATGATGGAAAAGGGCAAGGTCAAGGCCATTCAAGAGTGGGAACCGCCGACCAAGGTACCAACACTACGATCCTTTCTGGGGCTAGCCAACTACTATCGGAGATTCATTAAAGGGTACTCAGCTATAGCGGCACCCTTAACAGACCTTCTTAAGAAGAACAAGGCATGGGAATGGACGGACAGGTGTCAAGAGGCATTTGAGAGGTTGAAGAAGGCCCTAATGGAGGAGCCTGTACTAAGGTTGCCCGACCTTAGTAAGCCATTCGAGTTGCACACTGATGCTTCCAACTTTGCCATAGGAGGAGTGTTGATGCAAGAGGGACATCCGATAGCCTATGAAAGTCGCAAGCTAAACAATGCCGAGAAGAGGTACACGACCCATGAAAAGGAGATGACCGCCATCGTCCATTGCCTTAGAGTTTGGATGCATTACTTGCTTGGTACTTCCTTCATCATCAAGACGGACAACGTTGCCACTAGCTACTTTCAAACCCAACAAAAGCTCACACCTAAGCAAGCAAGGTGGCAAGAGTTCTTAGCGGAGTTTGATTACAAGCTAGAGTACAAGCAAGGGAAGGAGAACGTGGTGGCCGATGCTCTAAGTAGACGAGTAGAGTTAATGGCTACGGTACTCAAGCCGCAAAGCCATCTCTTGGGCCGTGTCCGAGAAGGTTTATCACATGACGTCCAAGCCAAGAACATTGTGGAGTTTGTCAAGGATGGGAAGACAAGAAGGTTTTGGCTTGAGGACGGCTTGCTATACACCAAGGGCAAGCGGATCTACGTCCCAAAGTGGGGAAGCTTAAGGAAAGAAATCCTGAAGGAGTGCCATGACTCAATGTGGGCAGGACATCCTGGCACTCACCGCACGTTGGTTTTGGTGAGCGATGCTTATTATTAGCCACAAATGCGGGATGATGTAGATTCCTACGTGAAGACTTGTCTTGTGTGCCAACAAGACAAAGTGGAACAAAGGCAACCGGGAGGACTGTTGGAACCACTTCCCACCCCATCAAGACCATGGGAGTGTTTAACCATGGATTTCATCACACATCTGCCCAAGTCTGATGGATGTGGATCTATCTTCGTCGTGGTCGATAGATTCACCAAGTATGCCACTTTCATACCCGCACCAGTGGAGTGCACAGCCGAAGTAGCTGCACGCTTGTTTCTAAAGCACGTGGTGAAGTATTGGGGTGTTCCAAGGAGCATAGTCAGTGATCGAGATGCTCGCTTCACGGGTAGATTTTGGAAGGAGCTCTTCAAGCTACTTGGCTCAAAATTAGACTTCTCCACCGCTTTTCATCCCCAAACTGATGGACAAACGGAGCGGGTTAATGCATTGTTAGAGACTTATTTGCGGCACTATGTTAGTGCCAATCAACGAGATTGGGCTAAGTTACTTGATGTTGCCCAATTCTCTTATAACTTGCAACGTTCGGAGTCGACGGGGAAAAGTCCGTTCGAGTTGGCTATAGGGCAACAACCCTTGACCCCGAACACGGTCGCGACTGGCTACACGGGGAATAGTCCAGCCGCTTTCAAAACCGCTAAGGAGTGGCAATTAGCCCACGAACTTGCTCGAGCTCATTTGGAGAAGGCTTCAAAGAAGATGAAGAAATGGGCGGATCGTAAGCGAAGGAATGTGGAGTTCCAAACCGGCGACCAAGTCTTTGTGAAGCTTAATGTGTCTCAGCACAAGAGTACTCGTGGCTTGCACAAGAGCTTGTTGCGGAAATACGAGGGACCATTCCCTATCATCAAAAAGGTTGGCAAAGCCGCTTATGTCGTGGAACTCCCACCCCGTCTCAAGTTTCACCCGGTGTTCCATGTGAGCAACTTGAAACCTTATCATGCAGACAATGAGGAACCAAGCCGAGGTGAGTCTCATCGAGCACCCCCTTTGATGACGGAGGCATTTGACAAAGAAGTGGAGAGCATCGAAGCCAAGCGTGTCGTGGTGCGACCAAGACAACCAAAGCATGTGGAGTACTTTGTCAAATGGAAAGGGCTACCATACTCCGAAGCAACATGGGAGAAGGAGACGTCCTTATGGCAATATAAGGACTTGATTAATACATTCGAGAGGCAAGAGTCGACGAGGACGTCGACGGCTTAAGTGGGGGAGGATGTCACGGGCCATATGTTACAAACAAAGAAAATGCCCAAGACATCATTTATCTAAGCCCATAAAGCCTTGTCTTCATGGAAGCTTCCGGAACATCCCGGAGAAATCAAGAACATGGCGGAGCGTTCAAGATAATCTAGGGCATTCCGGAACAATCCACACAAGTGTACAAATTCAAGCCTCACCTAGAACAATCTAGATTAGGCAAGTTGTATCTAGAACTATTCTAGATATTTTTGGATGTAAGTAGGGAATTCTAGAACCCTCCATTGAGGAGGTTACTTAGGCCTATAAATAGGAGGCAAGGCCATTTGGCCAAGGCATCCAAGAGTTGTAAGCAATTGTAAAGCTCTCCTAAGTTTCAATACAAAGCTTCATTTCTCCCATCTTCTAAGTGATCTTAGCATTCTCCAAGCTATCTTAGCTTTCTTTGTGATTCAATCCGGGGAAGCGAGGCTTCAAAGGCTTACTTAGCTTGTTCATCGAGGTTTCAAGTCTAAGTGCCGCACGGGCGGAAGGCTTAAAGAGTCATCCCGTGACACTAGGAACCTCCTCACTCCAAAAGATAGTAGGCTGCTGTCAGGACGGTCCGATGAGTTGGCCGTTCAAGAGTCCCTCGCACTTAGTGTTCAGTGTGCGAGTTCTGTGTCCAACATAGGCCAACGCCTGCTTGCCCGCTCCCGTCAGGTGGAATCATTGATGACAGAGGTGGAAAGTCTCAAGCAGGAGATCCAGCAGCTGAAGTACGAGAATAGAAGTTTGCATGTGCTTGCAAATAACTATTCGGCGGGCATGAAGAGGAAGCTTGATGAGCTGCAAGAATCTGAAGGTCGGATTCAAAGTGACCGTCAAAAACTTGCTACTTATCTCCAGAGGCACCTTTTTCCTGGGTCATCCAGCGCTTGGCCAAGTATTGAGGCCTGGAATGCTCTAGCTCCGATGCCTTCTGCTCCGATGTCTTCTGCCCCTATGCCTTCCGCTCCTATGCCTTCTGCTTCGACGCCTCGTAGTGGGGCTTCAAGTAAACGCCCTTTGTGAAGGCTCCATCTTTCTTTGTTTAGCAGTGCCTATCAATAAATCAAACATTTTCTCAATGTTACAATCATAGACTCACACAATTAATAAACAAACAACAATAAATAAACAACCTAACAAGGCAGAAACGAAATAGCAACAAAGAGGGGTACTTTCTAAGTCTTCCTTTGTTGAATGCATGGGTTGCCTCCCAAGTAGCACTTGCTTTTACGTCTTGCAGCCGGACGGTACCTCCGTTTAAGCTTGACTAGGTTCCACGGCATGGAGGGGTACCTCCTCCACGACATGCTCCTCAAACGTCTCGTAATAGGGCTTCAATCGATGCCCATTCACTTTGAATTCTTGCTGCGTCCTTGAACTTTTGATTTGTACTGCACCATGAGGGAAAACATTAGTGACAATAAAAGGACCAACCCATTTGGAACGCAACTTACCCGGAAACAACCGAAGGCGAGAATTGAACAACAACACTTTCTGCCCAATAGAGAACGTCTTGGCACGAATCATCTTGTCATGGAATGCCTTCGTTTTCTCCTTGTAAATCCGGGCATTCTCATATGCTTCATTTCAGATTTCATCAAGCTCACACAATTGAAGCTTCCTATGTAAACCTGCGGCATCAAGGTCCATATTGAATGTTTTGACGGCCCAATGTGCACGATGCTCTAATTCGACGGGAAGATGGCATGGCTTCCCATAGATGAGCCGAAAAGGTGACATCCCAATGGGGGTTTTGTAGGCAGTGCGATACGCCCACAATGCATCGTTTAAGCGCAAACTCCAATCCTTCCTTGTAGGCCCCACAGTCTTCTCAAGAATCTGCTTGATTTCCCTATTCGAAACCTCGGCTTGCCCGCTCGTTTGAGGATGATAAGGTGTGGCCACCTTATGTGTGACATTGTATTTCTTGAGCAACGCCTCGATTGTTCGATTACAAAAATGGGAACCTCCATCACTGATTAGCACTCGTGGCATTCCAAACCTTGCAAAAATGTTAGTTTTCACAAAATCTGCAACCACTCGAGAATCATTAGTTCGGGTGGCTTTTGCTTCCACCCATTTCGACACATAGTCCACAGCAAGCAATATATAAAGAAACCCATGTGACGAAGGAAAGGGACCCATAAAATCAATACCCCAAACATCAAAGATTTCAACACTAAAAATGGGGGTTTGCGGCATTTGCTGTTTAGGACCAATATTGCCCGTTCTTTGGCATCTATCACAAGACATGCAAAATGTTCTAGCATCCCTAAAGATGGTAGGCCAATAGAAACCACATTCTAACACCTTAAGTGCTGTTCTTTGAGTGCCAAAGTGTCCCCCACAAGCATAAGTGTGACAAAAGGTTAGAATAGCATTAAACTCAGAATCGTGCACACACCTACGTATAACTTGGTCAGGGCAATATTTCCATAAATACGGGTCATCCCACACATAAAACCGTGCCTCTTTCTTCAATTTATCACATTGGTGTTTAAGTAATTCACTAGGAACATGTTTAGACACCAAATAATTCACCAAATCAGCATACCACGGTTCACTTACCTTAACGGACATCAGTTGCTCATCTGGGAATGTCTCTATGATAGGCACGACATCCTCCTCATGCACCATACGGCTTAAGTGGTCAGCCACCACGTTTTCACTTCCTTTCTTGTCCCGGATTTCGATATCGAACTCTTGGAGAAGAAGCATCCAACGAATGAGTCGTGGTTTGGCCTCCTTCTTGGTGAACAAATACTTCAATGCTGCATGGTCAGTATAAATAATAACTTTAGTACCAAGCAAAGAAGAACGAAATTTGTCTAAAGCAAATACAACAGCAAGAAGTTCTTTTTCAGTGGTAGAATAATTCAATTGTGCATCATTTAAAGTCTGAGAGGCATAATAGATAACATGCGGTCTCTTTTCCTTCCTTTGCCCCAAAACAGCTCCTAATGCATAATCGGAAGCATCGCACATAAGCTCAAAAGGAAGGCTCCAATCCGGTGGAACTATGATAGGGGCCGAAGTTAGTGTTTCTTTGAGGTGATTGAACGCCTTCTCACACTCCTCGTTGAAGTCAAACGCCACATCTTTCTGGAGGAGACGGCAAAGAGGGTTTGAGATTTTGGAGAAGTCCTTGATAAATCGCCTATAAAATCCTGCATGACCAAGAAACGAACGAACCTCTCGAACCGAAGTAGGAGAGGGTAAGTAGCGTATAAGATCTATTTTCGATTTATCCATTTCAATTCCTCTTTCTGAAACAATATGCCCTAGAACTATGCCTTGTCTAACCATAAAATGACATTTTTCCCAATTAAGCACAAGGTTAGTTTCTACACATCGTTTCAAAATCATTGTGAGATTTTCCAAACAACCATCAAATGAATCACCAAACACACTGAAATCATCCATAAATACCTCAATAATCTTTTCCACAAAATCTGAAAAGATACTTACCATACACCTTTGAAACGTGGCCAGAGCATTGCATAAACCAAAAGGCATGCGACGATAAGCAAAAGTACCGAAGGGGCATGTGAAAGTTGTCTTTTCTTGGTCATCCGGCGCTATGACAATCTGATTATATCCAGAATAACCATCAAGGAAACAATAAAAAGAATGACCGGCTAACCTTTCAAGCATTTGATCAATGAACGGCAAAGGGAAGTGGTCCTTCCTTGTGGTGGCGTTGAGCTTCCTATAATCAATGCACACTCGCCAACCTGTTTGGATACGGGTTGGCACAAGCTCATTCTCAGCATTCTTCACCACTGTCACTCCGGATTTCTTTGGAACACATTGCACCGGTGACACCCAACGACTATCAGAGATCGGATAAATTACTCCACAATCAAGAAGTTTGATAATCTCCTTTTTCACAACTTCCATCATTGGAGGGTTGAGACGGCGCTGAGCCTCTCGAGTTGGTTTAGCCCCCTCCTCTAGAAGTATGCGATGCATGCACGTAGTCGGGCTAATTCCCCTAATATCGGCCAAAGTCCATCCAATGGCCGTCTTGTGCTCTTTCAACACTCGAATCAACTTCTCCTCCTCTATGGCCATGAGTGATGAGGAGACAATGACGGGCAATGTCTCGTTGTCTCCCAAGAACACGTACTTTAAATGATCGGGCAACGGTTTAAGCTCAAGTACGGGTGCCTGAATCACTGAGGGTAACAACTTATTAGTGGAAACTGAAATTGAAATTGGGTTGGAAGGCTTACCAAAGTGTTGTGGCAATGACTCAAGTGCAGCGACCATCTCGGCCTCATCTTCACTTCTAGGCACGGCAAAACCAGATTTTTGCCCAATTCCTTATGCAATTGTTGTTTCAAGTGTATCCCTCTCCAAAGAATCGAGAAATTCCTGCGCCAAATCATCAATTATATCAATAGAAAAGCAAGAATGATCGTCCTTAGGAAATTTAATACTTTCAGAAAGATTGAAATCAATGACTTCCCCATCAAATTCCATCGTTAACGTTCCTTTAAACACATCTATCTTGGTGCGGGCTGTCTTCATGAAGGGCCTCCCTAATAAAATCGGCAATGGGGTGGAATGGGGTGAATCCTCCATGTCAAGCACGTAGAAATCCGCTGGGAAGATCAAATTATTCACCTGCACTAAGACATCTTCCAATACGCCCTTTGGATAGGCATTAGATCTATCGGCCAACTGAATAATCACACCATCATTTTTCAATTCACCAAGGTTCATTGAGGCATAAATAGAGTATGTCATGACGTTAATTGAAGCCCCTAAGTCTAACATAGCATGTTCGAACTTAGTTTGACCAATAATACAAGGGATTGTAAAGCTACCTGGATCTTTGCATTTAGGTGGTAGTTTCCTTTGTAGCACTGCAGACATATTCTCACTTACCTGGACCACCTCCTTGTTTGAAATCCTCTTCCTCGTTGTGCAAAGCTCTTTTAAGAACTTGGCATACTTAGGGACTTGCTTGATTGCATCAAGGAGCGGAATGTTGACTTGAACTTTCCTAAAGGTTTCCAGAATGTCCTTTTCACTCTCCTCCTTCTTTGATTGCCTAAACCTGCTAGGAAAGGGCACGTTTAGTGGAATAGAACTTGACGAAGTCAAATTTGGACTTACCTTAGGCGTGTTGGACGGTTTTGGCACAATAAGGGGTTGCGGCAAAGTTTCTTTCACCCTTGTCGTGGCCTTCTTTGCTTGTTCCTCCTCTTCTTGTAGCAACATGTCCTCTTCTTGACTTGTTTTGGACGGCCTTAGGGTGGTTCCGACCTCCTTACCACTTCTCAAACTTATGGCGTTTGCAGATTCGAATCCTCCTTTCGGAGTCACCTGCGTTGAACTTGGTAACTTGCCTTGTTCTCTATTAAATTGCCCCATGAATTCAGCCATTTGTCCCATTTGTCTCTTCAACTCCTTCACCTCTTGAGCTTGATTCTGCACCTCATTGGCGTAATTGTGCATGTCCTTTGTTTGTTTTTCTTGCCCCTGCGCCAATGTAGTTAGCAATTGAATAACTTGAGAATTATCAAAAGACGAACCTGAGTTGTTTTGGGACGATGGTGGTTGGTTGGATTGGAATGGTCGCGGGAATCCAGGTGGGTTTTGTTGAAATCCCCTTTGTGGTGCAGATTGTTGGGCAGGTTGTTGTGCATCTCTCCATCTGAAATTTGGGTGGTCTCTCCAACCTGGATTATATGTGTTAGAATATGGATCGTTCCTCGGTTGGTTTTGATTCCCATAACCTATGGCATTGGCAGATTCCCATCCCCCATTCTCTATTAATTGAGGGCATGTCTCGGATGGATGCCCTTGCATTGTACACACGCCACACACTTGGTTTTCTTGTGATTTTGACCCCTTGACAACCTGAGACACGAGAGAAGTAAGATTAGCCAATTGTGACTGAATATCAGAAATTGCACTTACCTCATTCACACTTTGTTGTCGTGGCCCTTCTTTTTGTCCAACACCTTCATATTGTTGTGCATTTAGAGCACGGTTTGCAATTAGGGTCTTGGCTGCCATAGGTGTTTTGTCCACCAATGCACCTCCCGCCGAAGCATCGAGCATTTGCCTTTCAATGGGAAGAAGGCCCTCATAGAAGTATTGAAGGAGAAGCTCCTCCTTCATTTGATGTTGAGGACATGATGCAACAAGGGTTTTAAAACGCTCGTAGTATGCCGGAAAAGATTCTCCTTGACTTTGTTGGATTCCGCTAATTTTCTTCCTCAAGAGAATGACTTTTGAAGTAGGGAAGAACTTCTCCAAGAAGGCTCTCTTCATGCTCTCCCAAGAAGTAACGGTCCCGGGTGCCAATTCATAAAGCCAATCCTTAGCCTTTTCCACAAGAGAGAATGGAAAAGCCTTCATCATCAGAATGTTCCCATCGACATTTATGGGTGTCATGCTCGAACAAACAACCTCGAACTCCTTGAGATGCTTGTTGGGATCTTCCATGGAAAGCCCATGGTACTTCGGAATGTGGTGCAACAAGCTTGACTTCAATTCGAATTCATCGGTCTTCTCTTGGGCAGCCGCGGGGTATTGAATGCAAAGAGGGACTGCATTGGCCAAACCTGAGGCAGAAAGCTCTTTAATGGTTCGATTATCCACGGCCATGGTTGGTACTTCCTCTTTAACCCAATCCGTGGCTTCCTCTTCTACTTCAGGTTCGGGACTAGGAGGATTAGACTCTTGCAATTTCTTGTTCCTTCTCAAAGTCCTCTCGAAATCACCGTCAAAGTCGGAGATTTGCCCACGAACAGGTTGTGAGCTACGGGTCATAAACTAGTACCTACACACAAAAGTAAACAAGATAAGTAGCCAACTTAATAGACTTGGCACAAGTAAGAAAACAAGTTGCCACACACGGCACAAAAACACATACACACGGTGCAAAAAAAAATTAAAACAAAATAGAAACTAAACAATTTAAACAAGACTCAAGACAAGGGATTAGCAACTTTGCCAATCCCCGGCAACGGCGCCAAAATTTGATGCGTGTATTATACGCACACAAACTAAACCCTATTTGTGTCAATTGTAGTAATGATGTAAGTAGGGATCGTTCTAACCGGGGATTAACTAGGGGTGCTAATCTATTTTGAATTGACTTGAAAACACAAAAACTAAATGTAAAGACTCTTAACAAAACTACTATGACTCAGAATAGCTTTGAAAGACTCAAACTGCTTAAAACAATCAAATTGACTCAAATAGAAACTAGAACTTGATTTGGACGAATTTGAAAGTGTTTATGACTCCAAAAGCTTAAAGATACAAAAATAAAACAAATACGAATGATTAAGACTCAACGAAATATGGGGGAAATGTGTTTGGACGATATTAAATTAAAAAGACAGAATATAATTAAAGGCAAAATGTAAATATGAATGTGATGAAAATATGGATGATGGAATAGCCAAGGGGTTCTTCTCCACACATGTTACACTTGCATACAATATTGATTCTCAGTTGGTCTTTCGATAAGTTGTGAAACTCAATGCTCCAAGTTAATTAGGTCCGCTTAAATTAACTTTCAGATTTCCCTAAATTCGTTGGATTGAATGGAATACGCATTACAACCAAATTATTCTTAATCAAAGTCCCTAACTATGGAATACGCATGATAGAGACATTCAACAAAGATCATTAAGTTCAATGAAAATTATAAGCGTTGACGAGGCATTCGTTACTATGGAATACGCATGAAACTTATGCCAAGAATTCGTTTAACGCGATTGTTTATAAGCAACCTCCACTACTTGTGAATATAAGTTCATAACAATTAGCTGAAACTCACTTATATTCTAGCGTCATATTCATGCATGAAAATTAAGCTTGCAATCTCAATGAACATACATAAATAAGTTATTAATCGAACAGTTAAACGAATTGAATCCACAACTTATGAAATTCCAACCAAAAGTAATCAATTCATATTGCAAATATAAACATAGTTTCGAATCACCCCCTAGCTAAAGGGGGTTTAGTTCCTCATAACCTTGAAATCAAAGAAACAACTAAACATTCCAACAACTCAAACTTGAATTGTATGAACGTTTAGGCACTCTTCTCTTCCATTACAAAACAAAGAAAATTGAATTCAAACATTGAAATCAAAGAAACACCTAAACATTCCAACAACTCAAACTTGAATTGTATGAACGTTTAGGCACTCTTCTCTTCCTCGTTGTTGTGGCACAAGGTCTAAGGTGAGCTTTGGGGATTATGTGAAGTGTTTTGGAGGGATGGGAAGTGGTTGGATAGTGGCTGAAATGGAGGATAAAAACTGCACAGATTGGAAGGATATGCACGGCAATGGATGTGTATTTGTGTGGTGTGTTGTGTTGTGAATGAGATGAATCCATTGTGGCTAGGTTGCATGCTTATTTATAGGTAAATGAGAGGGAACATGACAGCTTGGAATAGGTGGAAATGTGGCTGCAAGTTTGGTGAATGATTATGAGTGAATGCATGTGAATGTGGCTAGGTTGGAAAGCTGGAATTTCTGGAATTGTAATGTACCCCACGGCATTGATTGTGTTTGAGTGTTTGTGGCTGCAATGTTTGTTGGTTAAAGATGCATGTGGATGTATTATACAATGGGAAAGTATGTGATTGACAATTAGGGTGAATGGTGGCTGCAATGATGAAGTGTGATGGCTGAAAATGCAAGGGAAGTGCACGGCATTGATTAGTTTTAGGTGCATGTGGCTGCAATGTTTGTTTGATGATGATGCATGTGATGGGTGGGAACAAAGGGGGAAACATGGCACAAGGGTGCTTGAGTGAATGATTGAATGTGCATGTGGATTAAAGAATGAGTGGTGGTGTAATGATGAAGTGAATGCATGTGTTGATGACTAGGTTAGTGGGTGGAAATCTGAAAATGGCATAAGGGAATGGGAGCTAATAAATAATGCATGTAGGGTTAGGAAATAAAATCATAACTTAAAGGGGGATGATTAAAGGGTGTTGAAAGGTTTTGCATGGCTTTGAAGTGATTGTGGATTGGGCTAGAGTTTAAGTACATGAAATGGACCCAAATTGCTCCTCCTTGCATGGCAAGGAATGGTGTTTGTGTTAAGCCCATGGCAAGGTGTTATGTGATTGGGTTAGGGCCATTATTTTGTGTCTTCAAGTGCATACAAGGCCTTCAATTTCATCCAACACTTGGGCTCCAAGTGTAAGCTATCCATCCTTAGCCCAATAGTGCTCCAAAACACTCCACAATGCATCCTTTCGTCAAACACGCCTTAATATCCTGAAAACACACAAAAGAAGCATAAAGGACTAAAATAACTAAAGAAACACAACGTAAATCCATGAGAACAAACAAAGTAAGTCGCCTAAATATGCTCCTATTAGTTATAATCTATTCTGATCATGCAGCATTGAAGTACTTACTTACGAAGAAGGAGGCCAAACCAAGACTTATTCGTTGGATGCTTCTACTTCAAGAGTTCAACATCGAAATCCGGGACAAGAAAGGAAGTGAAAACGTGGTGGCTGACCACTTAAGCCGTATGGTGCATGAGGAGGATGCCGTGCCTATCCCAGAGACATTCCCAGATGAGCAGTTGCTGTCCATCGAGGTAAATGCACCATGGTATGCCGATTTAGTGAACTATTTAGTGTCTAAACAAGTTCCAAGCACCCTAAACAAGCACCAAAGTGATAAACTTAAAAAGGATGCACGTTTTTATGTGTGGGATGACCCATATTTGTGGAAATATTGCCCTATCAGATTTTACGTAGGTGTGTGCATGAAACGGAGTTTAATTCAATTTTAACTTTCTGTCACACTTATGCATGTGGGGGTCATTTTGGCACTCAAAGAACAGCACATAAAGTCTTAGAATGTGGATTTTATTGGCCTACTATATTTAAGGATGCTAGAACTTTTTGTGTGACTTGTGATCCTTGCCAAAGAACGGGCAATATAGGTGCCAAGGACCAAATGCCGCAACATCCCATCTTTTCTGTCGAAATCTTTGATGTTTGGGGCATTGATTTTATGGGTCCTTTTCCTTCATCTTATGGTTGTATTTATATTTTACTTGCGGTTGATTATGTTTCGAAATGGGTGGAAGCTAAAGCCACCCGTACTAATGATTCCAAAGTGGTTGCAGAATTTGTGAAAACTAACATATTTGCAAGATTTGTAATGCCAAGGGTTCTTATAAGTGATGGAGGTTCTCACTTTTGTAATCGGACCATAGAGGCATTGCTCAAGAAGTACAATGTCACACATAAGGTGGCAACACCTTATCATCCTTAAACAAGTAGGCAAGCCGAGGTTTATAATCGAGAAATCAAGCAGATTTTAGAGAAGACCGTTGGACCAACTCGGAAGGATTGGAGCTTGCGTTTGAAAGACGCATTGTGGGCATATCGTACCGCCTACAAAAAACCAATTGGGATGTCTCCATTTCGACTCATTTATGGGAAACCATGCCATCTTCCCTTTGAATTGGAGCATAAAGAACATTGGGCTGTAAAGACATTCAATATGGACATAGATACCGCCGGAGTTCATAGAAAGCTTCAATTGAATGAGCTTGAGGAGATAAGGAATGAGGCTTATGAGAACGTGCACATTTACAAAGAGAAAACAAAGGCTTACCACGACAGGATGATTCGTAGCAAGACATTCTCAATAGGGCAGAAAGTGTTACTTTTCAATTCTCACCTTCGCTTGTTCCCAGGTAAGTTACGTTCTAAATGGATAGGTCCTTTTGTTATTACTAATGTCTTTCCTCATGGTGCAGTCCAAATTCAAAGTTTGAAGACGGGACATGAATTTAAAGTGAATGGACATCGGTTGAAGCCCTACTACGAGAATTTCAAGGAGCATACTATGGAGGACATACCCCCTCCACGCCGTGAGCCCTAGTGAAGATTAAAAAGAGGTATCATCCGGCTAGAAGATGTTAAAGCAAGCGCTTTGTGGGAGGCAACCCATGTGTTCAAATGAGGAGATGATGGAACTCTAGCTCCACAACCAGATTTGCATTCCTAAACCTACTCTTTATTGCTTTTACTTTGCCATGATTGTCATGTTTGTTAGTTGTGTTATTTTTTTGTTTGTTTGTGAGGCTATGCTTAAAACATTGAGGACAATGTTTGGTTTAAGTGTGGGGGGGGGTAAACAAGTTGTTTTTGCATGAAAATTCGTTGGATTTTATCACCTATTCTTCTAAAGTTGTTTTTCACTGTTTTTAAGTGTTTTGAGTGTGTTTTGAAGTGTTTTTATGTGTCTTAATCAGAAAATCCGAAAATTGGAAAAAAAAATTGAAAAAAGTGATTGAAAAACCCAAAAAGAGTTGTTTTAAGAGTCGTTTTTGTTTTTATGTTGTTTGCGTCTTAGGATACCTTCCAACACAATGATGAGGATTTGGTTTTTAATTGCATGACTATTAAAGAAAGTTACAAACATGGATGGAAGTTTGTGCTCTTTGGTTTATGCTTAGTTGTAGTTGACATTTACGAAGTCACATGTAATCACAAAGAAAAAATCAGTTTTTGTAACATGCTTGAAGGAAGAAACTCAAACTAACGCTACAACTCTGAGAGACTTGAGCCTAAACGTTCTTTGGAGAGTTATTAATCTTGATTTCTTGTTTTCTAAAGTCGTTGCATGATCTCATCATTCTTTGCCTGGTTGCTACTTAGAATGCATTTTATCACTATAGTTCCAAATACTAGAACTCATACCCGTTTCATTCAAAGCATGAAATTGATTAGCATAGAAAATAACAAGATGAAGTTGTTTAGTAGTCACCACCATAGCCAAATAGCCAAATCCACCCTTGTCATTTGTATTGTAGGATTAAACCCCTTTGAGCCTTATTTAGCCTATTTTCTTTGTTAACCACATCACCCTTACCTAGCTTAGAATAGGACTTCCCATACCCTTGTTCTTGAAGTATAGTGGAGCATGACTTAGAAGGAATTCTTTTTGAGTGACATTATTGCAGAAAACAACTGTGGGGGAAGGGAATTTTGTGTGTATGTGTGTGCCAAAGTCTTAAAGGAGGCACGGGAAAAAGAAAAAAAAATGTGAAAAAAAAGAAAAAGAAGAAGAAAGAAAGAAAAGGAGTTGAAAATAAGTGAGAACGAACTCACAAGTGTTGATTGTTGAAGAACAGGTCCAAAAAGTTGAATATGGCCCTAAGTTTTGTGTGACTTCTCCGTGGGTGTTCAAAGTCGATTCTTGCATTCTAAAGGGAATTCTAAGTGCCTAATTCATTACTTTGCTCACTATTGCTTTAAGAACGTTTGTTTCCTCTACCTTTCCTTGTTAGCCAATACCTTAGCCCCATTACAACCCTTAGACTTCTATCTTGATTGTTATGTGTTTCAATATGTGGAGTTTAAAATGGGTTTGAGCATATGGTATTCCTGGTTCTCGCGTCTAAGTAGTGGCATTCCATTCATGAGATCATATATATACATGCATTAATAATTCCAGAAAGTGCTTTCTTTCATTATACATATGTGAGTGGCTCGTTGATGCGAGAATTATACGCACACAAATTAAACCCTCTTTTCGTCAAATTGTAGTATATGTATAAGTAGGGATCGTTCTGGACCGGGGATTAGGAGGGATTGTTAATCACTTGGATTTGACTCAAAAACGTAAAAACGTAATATAAAACACTAAACTAGACTCAAAGAATGTAAAACTAAACTTTAAAACACTAAAACAAACCAAAAGACTCAAACAGTACCCAAAGCACTCGAAACTGCCTTAAAAACACAATCTGGGCAGTTTTGAGCACCTTGAGTACTGTGGACGAATTTGGGAAACAAAATGAATCAAAACACTTATAAACACAAACTAAATGTATTTCTAACTAATCTAACACTTTAAAATAAATGGGGGATTGGTTTTGGATGAATTTAAACTAAAACAGAAACTTGGAATTAAAACAGATTCTAAAAACGAAATTAATGAAATAGAATGATGAAAAACTAGTTAGAGGGTTCCTTATCCACACATGAACATAAGCATATAAATTGACTCCCAGTTATGACTTCAACAAACGATGAATGACAATGCTCCAAGTTAATTAGGTCCGCTTAAATTAACTTTCAGATTTCCCTAGATTCATTGGATTGGATGATTGCATACGACAATCCAAAGCATTCCCAATCAAAGTCCCTAACCATGGAATACGCATGATAGAGACATTCAACAAAGATCATTAAGTTCAACGGAAATCATAAACATCGACTAGGCATTCATAACTATGGAATACGCATGTTAATCCAGCCTAGGGTTTACTAAACACAATCGTGACTAGCGATTTTTACTACTCATGAATATAAGTTCATAACGATTAGATGAAATTCCCTTATATCCTAGCATCAAGTTTAGGCATGCAAATTAAGTGTCGACCCTCAACCCACATACTTAAACAAGTTCTTAATCAAAACAGAAAAGTAACCCACATCTAGAGTTCATGAATTCATAACTGGAGTAAATCAAATCATAACCAACATATGTCCATGGCTTCAAATTCACCTCTAACTAAAAAGAAATTAGTTTCACATGTTTAACATAATTGAACAACAAGTTAAATTAAACATGAAAACAGAAACAAGAAAAGAAAGAACAAATGGATGGAATTGAATGGATGGAAAGTTAGCTACGGGGTTCATCTCCACATATGTTATACTTGCATAATAAAATGATTTCCAATTGCGTTTCAATAAATCATTAATTCTCAACTCCCCAAGTTAACCGTGATGCACTAATTAACCTTCAAATCTTCCTAACGTTATTGAATTGGATGATTTCATACGACAATCCAAAACATTCCCCACAAGTCCCCTACATGATTGCATAATAGAGATACAAGCAAGAATCATTACGTTCTATGAAAATTATAAGTGTTGACGAGGCATTGATGCGAGATTTATACGCACACAAATTAAACCCTCTTTTCGTCAAATTGTAGTATATTTATAAGTAGGGATCGTTCTAGACCGGGGATTAGGAGGGATTGTTAACCACTTGGATTTGACTCAAAAACGTAAAATAACAATATGAAACACTATACTAGACTCAAAGAATGCAAAACTAAACTTTAAAACACTAAAACAAACCAAAAAACTCAAAACAACACAAACACACTCAAATCTGCCTAAAAACCACTTTCTGGGCAGATTTGAGCACAAACACAAATTTGGATGAATTTGTGTAACAAAATGACTCAAAACTCTTATAAACACAAACTAAGACACTTTCTAACTAAATTAGACAATAAAGTAAAGGGGGATTTTAATTTGACGAATTTAAACTAAAAGAACAGATTGTAAGTAAAAGCAAAATGTAAATGTGAATGTGTGATAGAATTGAATGGAATGAAGGCTAGCTAAGGGGTTCATCTCCATACATGTTATACTTGCATAATAAAACGATTTCCAATTGCATTTCAATAAATCATTAATTCTCAACACTCCAAGTTAACCGTGATGCACTAATTAACCTTCAAATCTTCCTAACGTTATTGAATTGGATGATTGCATACGACAACCCAAAACATTCCCCACAAGTCCCCTACATGATTGCATAATAGAGATACAAGCAAGAATCATTACGCTCTATGAAAATTATAAGTGTTGACGGGGCATTCGTTACTATGATTGCATGAAACTTATGCCAAGAATTCGTTTAACGCGATTGTTTATAAGCAACCTCCACTACTTGTGAATATAAGTTCATAACGATTAGGTGAAACTCACTTATATTCTAGCGTCATATTCATGCATGAAAATTAAGCGCGCATTCTCAATAAACATACATAAATAAGTTATCAATCAAACGGTTAAACAAATTGAATCCACAACTTATGAAACGCAATTAGAAGTAATCAAATCAAAATGCAAGTATAAACATATATTTTGAATCACCCCCTAGCTAAGGGGGGTTTAGTTCTTCATAACATTGAAATCAAAGAAACACCTAAACATTCCAACAACTCAAACTTGAATTGTATGAACGTTTAGGCACTCTTCTCTTCCTCTTCGTTGTAGCACAAGGTCTAAGGATAGTTTGATGGTGTGAATGGTTTGGGGAGTGATGGAAATGGAAGAGGAGTGGTGTTTGGATTTGTAGGGAAACTCACGGCCAAGGGGATGTTTCTTGGTGTGAATGGATGATTTTCTGAAATGTGGAAGAATGAATGAGAATGAATGCTTATTTATAGGTGAAATGGGGGGAACATGACAGCTAGGAGGGAATGTGGCTGCATGTTTGAATGATTAAAGGATGCATGTGGGTTGGAATTGCATGTGCAATGAATATGTGGCTGCATGTGCAAGGGGACAATCTGATAATGCATGTGAAAGCATGTGTTGGCTGCAATGATGAAATGGATGGGAGTGCATGTGGCTTAATTAATTAAAGGGAGTGCATGTGCAATGTTTTAAAGGATGGAATGCATGTGAATATGATGGAAATCTGATATGGTGATGGGAGATGCATGTGGCTGATTTATGCATGTGAATGCATGTGGCTGCAATGGATTAGGAATCCTTCAATTTCGTCCATTCCTTTTGCTCCAAACATAAGCTATCCATTCCAAGTCCAATTTTGCTCCAAAATGCTCCAAAATGCATCTTTTTGCTTCCTTAGCCATATGAACCTAAAAACACACGAAAATGGCTTAAACGACTAAAACAACTATGAATTAACAATATAAATGCACGAAAACAAGCTAAGTAAGTCGCCTAAATATGCTTCTATCAAATTCCCCCACACTTATCTTTTGCTAGTCCTCGAGCAAAACAAAACAAAAGAAACCAAAAACAAAACAAAACGAACAAAACACAACCTATACCTTCCAACAATCGTCTCAGGGATTTCCAATGCACATGACAAGTTAAAAATCATTATTCCCACAGATTTTAGCCATCTTTACACTTAAGTACATTCTTACTCATAGTCACCACATACTAGTTCACAATTAAGCATTTAAAACCATGATTTGAATGTAGTAACATGCCTTTAGAGAATTCCCTCAATTCCTCACTAGATGTACTCTCGTTTTTCACACAGATTTTCTGACTACACTCCCTACACTAGGTATATGTGAGAAGATTGATGTAAACATGTAGACGAACACTCACATATGTTATAACAAGGAAAGCATTTTCTGGATTTATGATAATGACATGAATATGATCTCATGAATGGAATGCTACTACTTAGGATGAGAACCAGTGATTCCATAAGCTCATATCAATTCCAAACTCCACATTATTGAACACATAACGATCAAGATAGAAGCATAAGGGTTGAAACGGGGCTAAAGGTGTTTGGCTAACAAAGAAGGGATATGGAAAACAAAGGTTCTTAAAGAAATAGCGAGCAAAGCATTTGAATTAACTTAGAATTCACTTTTGAATGAAAACTCAACTTTTGAACAACAAGGGGGAACGAGCTCTTTTTTTTTTTCTTTCTTTCTTTCTTTTCTTTTCTGTTTTTTTTCTTTTTCATATGTTTTTCAGAATTTTTTCTTTTCTTTTGACTCTCAAAACATACATAAACGCTTAAGAACAAAACATTGTCTCCCCCACACTCATTTTCTTTCATAATGTACTCAAAAGGAATTCATTTAAGTCATGCTCACTATCTTTTAAGAACAAGGGTGTGGACAGTCCTAAACTAGGCTAGGTTAGGATAATGTGGGTTAACAATGAATAAAGGCTAAACAAAGCTCAACGGGGTTAAAACTTACAACAAATACGAAAAATGGGAAGTAAGGCTATTTGGCTATGGTGGCAACTACACAACTTCATCTTGATATATGTTATGCAATTCAATGTCATGCTTTGAATGAAACGGATATAAGTTCTAGCATTTAGTTCTATCATGATACAATTGCATTCTAAGTAGCAACCAAGCAAGGAATAATGAGATCATGCAACAACTTTAGAAAACAAAGAATCACAGAAAATAAATCTCCAAAGAAAGTAATGGCTCGAGTCTCACAGGGATGTAGCGTTATTATGAGTTTCTTCCTTCAAGCATGTTACAAAAACGAATTTTTCTTTTATGATTGCATGTGAAGTCATATATTATAACCATAACCAAGCATATACCAAGAGTAAATCAAACTTTTCTCCATGTTTATAACTCTTTTTAACAGTCATGCAATTACAAACCAAATCCTTATCATTGTGTTGGAAGGTACCCTAAGACACAAACACACAAAAACGACTCAAAACACTCTTTTTAGGCTTTTCAAAACATGTTTTTCAAATTTTTATGTGATTTTCGGAGTTATAAAACAAAACACACTAAAAACACTCTAAAACAACTTAAAAACACCTTAAAACAGCAAGGAACAACATTTGAAGTTATGGGTGATAAAATCCCACGAATTTGCATTAACAACATTAGTTACCCCCCCCCCCCCCCCCCCCCCCCCCCCCGCGGCACTTAAATCAAACATTGTCCTCAATGTTTTAAGCATAGATTCACACAAAACATAAGTAAACACACAAAAAGCATTTAAACATACTAAACATGGCAGAATGTAATTAACAAAGAGAAGAGTTTAGGGACGCAAATCTGGTTATGGAGTGTAAATTCCCTCTTCTCCTTGGTGATTGCATTGAGGCTTTGATCTTTGTGATTCCACAGGCTTACTCTTGAACTGGTTTCCGCCCATCGTTGATTTTCCTTTGTGCTACTCTTGAACTGGGCAGCAGGATTCTTTTGGTCTACTCCACTTGTTGATTTTCCTTTGTGCTACTGGGCTGGAGGATTCTTTTGGTCTTCCCCGAAGGTCTGAGCTTACCCCTTTGGTCAGTTTCTTTGTTCAATCTTTCCAATTCGTATTGAAAAGGGTTGGAGGATAACTCAGCCTATGTTTGTCTCCACATGCTTCAATGTATCATTTTCACTTGCCTTACTCGCTCCCCTTTGCAGAAGTGGTCCCTTCTCCGGAAGTGTATCAACCGTTGAAGATGACTACTCGAGAGCAACGCTAGGTAAGCAATCAGGAATAGATTCCAGGCAGTTGGCTCCAGATCGGAAGATTGACTCCAAGTGCCGGCTGATTGCTTCTTTTACTTTGCCATGCGAGTAAGAACAAGGACAAAGAAAAAGACAGGGAAAAAGCATGATATGAGATACTTTTGCTTTTGACCTTGATGATATGAGATACCTTTGCTTTTGAAGAAGCGGTGAATGAATCAGCACATGTATTTGTTGTGCTGTTTCCTCCTGGGTCATATGTACTCCAGGCATCTGTTATCATCTTTGGGGAAGAAGAAAGAATTGAGTCTTTCGAAAGGCTTTGCTGGGAGTGCGCCCTCAAAGGTGAGGGAGAGTTGGGCATTTTTCTTCAGGTTTGCCTTGCCATAAAAGACGAAGGTCGACATATATAGAGATAATATCAAGTGGTGGTACTGTTCTTTTACCCTTGTCGACAAATGTCTCTTCGATATCAGAACGACGCCTCTTCGATTTCTGAGCAGGCGCCCCTTCGATTTCTGAACGACGCCCCTTCTCTTTCTGAACGACACGTGGTAGTGCAGATGCGTCTCCTTTTGACAAAGGTGCACGCGTTTTCTGAAAAGTAGAGAAAGCGTCGCCGAACTTTGCGCTTGTCGGCTAAAGACGTGTAGTTGCGATGATGGCCTCCACGTGTTTACAGCTTTGTCAAAAATCTTTTGACAAAGTTGAACGCGTTTTCTGAAAAGCCGAGAAAGCGTCGCCTAACTTACGCCGGAAATTCCGGCTCTTTGAATCGGTGGACGCGTCGCCTTGGCTTTTTATAGAGCTATCGATCACCGCCAACATACACACTCTGAAGATTTCCCATTCTTGAACATCGTCTCCGGCCCTTTGAAATTTTAACTCCATCCACCCCTTCTCTTTGAACACTTTCGAAAATGGCAAACTCATCGAACCTTAGCTTAGATTTGAGTCTCAGCAGCGATCCGGTTGCGCCCCGTCAAGGTAATGTATGGCGCCCTTCTTTTTTATCTTCTAACGGTCTTCTTACTGGTGAAGACTCCGTGATGCAGGACGCCACAACAGCTACAATAGTAGCTAGGAACCTCCTCACTCCAAAAGATAGTAGGCTGCTGTCAGGACGGTCCGATGAGTTGGCCGTTCAAGAGTCCCTCGCACTTAGTGTTCAGTGTGCGAGCTCTGTGTCCAACATGGGCCAACGCCTGCTTGCCCGCTCCCGTCAGGTGGAATCATTGATGGCGGAGGTGGAAAGTCTTAAGCAAGAGATCCAGCAGCTTAAGTTCGAGAATAGAAGTTTGCATGTGCTTGCAAATAACTATTCGTCGGGCATGAAGAGGAAGCTTGATGTGCTGCAAGAATCTGAGGGTCGAATTCACAGTGACCGTCAAAGGTTTGCGTCTTATCTCCAGAGGCACCTTTTTCCTGGGTCATCCAGCGTTTGGCCAAGTATTGAGGCCTGGAATGCTCTAGCTCCGATGCCTCCCGCTCCGATGCCTTCCGCTTCTATGCCTCCCGCTCTGATGCCTTCCGCTTCTATGCCTTCTGCTTCGACGCCTCGTAGTGGGGCTTCACATAAACATCCTCTATGAAGGCTCCATCTTTCTCCATGTTTAGTATCTTCTTTCTTTTTTTTTCTTTTTTTTTTTTTTTTAACATAAATAAAATCAAACGGCATGGAATTGGTCCTTGAATGGAAGGTGATACTTGAAGTGAACCGGCATTGGTTTGAATTCTAGTGTAGGTGCCTGATTCATAAAAAACAGCAAGTTAGTATAAAATGTAATGGAATTTGGAAAAAAAAACTTACTTGTTTTGTCTGATAAGAACTCAATGACAAACACCACTCCTTTCAAAGTTTCAGGGATATTGGACTTGGCCAGATTGCAAGTGATGGTTATGACTTGTCCCATGTCATCAAATTTAACTTCTTTGGATTTTGTGGTTTCAAGAACGTCCTCTTTGATGAATTCATGACATTCCCTACTTTGCACCTTTGGAAGGGCTTCCAAGATGTCTTTTTCACTTTCTTCTTCCTTGGAATTCATGAACCTGCAAGGAATAGGGATATTTGTTGGAATGGGGTTAGAACTAATTGGAACAACCTTACTTGAATTAGGTGGCGTAGGAGCAATAAGTGCTTCTGACAAAGGTGCTTCAAATCCTCCCTTCGGATTTACAATGGTTGAACTAGGGAGTTTGCCTTGGTCGCAAAATTGTCCTACGAACTCCGCTATCTGCCCAATTTGCTTTTCCAAGTGGTCCAACCTTTTGTCTTCTTGTCGAGCCTCATTGTCTTGATTTTGTGAGCCCTGCACCAAACAAATTAATTCGTTAAGCTTTTGATTATAATCTATTGACGAACTTAAATTTGGTTGGGCATATTGAATATGAGGTTGTGGTGGGTGTATAGGTCTTGAATAGAACTCCTCATATGGCTGCCAATATCCTTCTTCTTGAACATGTTGAGGTTCCCACCACATAGAGTTTGAATGATCACTCCAATCTGAACTGTAAGTATTGGAAAACAAGTTATTCCTTGATTGAAGATCAAATATATCAACACTTTGCATTTGAGACCTTTCCATGAGCTGTGACAAAAGAGAAGCATTATCAAGTGCCATGTTGTTCTTCTCTAGTATTTGAATTCAACAAACAAAACAAAAATCAAAAACTAAAACTAAAATACATAACAGAAACAAACAATCCAAGAGATTAGCAAATTTGCTAATCCCCGACAACGGCGCCAAAATTTGATGCGAGATTTATACGCACACAAATTAAACCCTCTTTTCGTCAAATTGTAGTATATTTATAAGTAGGGATCGTTCTAGACCGGGGATTAGGAGGGATTGTTAACCACTTGGATTTGACTCAAAAACGTAAAATAACAATATGAAACACTATACTAGACTCAAAGAATGCAAAACTAAACTTTAAAACACTAAAACAAACCAAAAAACTCAAAACAACACAAACACACTCAAATCTGCCTAAAAACCACTTTCTGGGCAGATTTGAGCACAAACACAAATTTGGACGAATTTGTGTAACAAAATGACTCAAAACTCTTATAAACACAAACTAAGACACTTTCTAACTAAATTAGACAATAAAGTAAAGGGGGATTTTAATTTGACGAATTTAAACTAAAAGAACAGATTGTAAGTAAAAGCAAAATGTAAATGTGAATGTGTGATAGAATTGAATGGAATGAAGGCTAGCTAAGGGGTTCATCTCCATACATGTTATACTTGCATAATAAAACGATTTCCAATTGCATTTCAATAAATCATTAATTCTCAACACTCCAAGTTAACCGTGATGCACTAATTAACCTTCAAATCTTCCTAACGTTATTGAATTGGATGATTGCATACGACAACCCAAAACATTCCCCACAAGTCCCCTACATGATTGCATAATAGAGATACAAGCAAGAATCATTACGCTCTATGAAAATTATAAGTGTTGACGGGGCATTCGTTACTATGATTGCATGAAACTTATGCCAAGAATTCGTTTAACGCGATTGTTTATAAGCAACCTCCACTACTTGTGAAAATAAGTTCATAACGATTAGGTGAAACTCACTTATATTCTAGCGTCATATTCATGCATGAAAATTAAGTGTGCACTCTTAATAAACATACATAAATAAGTTATCAATCAAATAGTTAAACAAATTGAATCCACAACTTATGAAACGCAATTAGAATTAATCAAATCAAAACGCAAGCATAAACATATATTTCAAAGGGCCGGAGACGATGTTCAAGAATGGGAAAACTTCTGAGTGTGTATGTTGGCGGTGATCGATAGCTCTATAAAAAGCCAAGGCGACGCGTCCACCGATTCAAAGAGCCGGAATTTCCGGCATAAGTTAGGCGACGCTTTCTCGGCTTTTCAGAAAACGCGTTCAACTTTGTCAAAAGATTTCTGACAAAGCTGAAAACACGTGGAGGCCATCATCACAACTACACGTCTTTGGCTGACAAGCGCAAAGTTCGGCGACGCTTTCTCTGCTTTTTAGAAAACGCGTGCAGCTTTGTCAAAAGGAGCCGCATCTGCACTACCACGTGTCGTTCAGAAAGAGAAGGGGCGTCGTTCAGAAATCGAAGGGGCGCCTGCTCAGAAATCGAAGAGGCGTCGTTCTGATATCGAAGAGACATTTGTCGACAAGGGTAAAAGAACAGTACCACCACTTGATATTATCTCTATATATGTCGACCTTCGTCTTTTATGGCAAGGCAACCTGAAGAAAATGCCCAACTCTCCCTCACCTCTGAGGGCGCACTCCCAGCAAAGCCTTTCGAAATACTCAATTCTTTCTTCTTCCCCAAAGATGATACCAGATGCCTGGAGTACAGATGACCCAGGAGGAAACAGCACAACAAATACATGTGCTGATTCATTCACCGCTTCTTCAAAAGCAAAGGTATCTCATATCATCAAGGTCAAAAGCAAAAGTATCTCATATCATGCTCTTTCCCTGTCTTTTTCTTTGTCCTTGTTCTTACTTGCATGGCAAAGTAAAAGAAGCAATCAGCCGGCACTTGGAGTCAGTCTTCCGATCTGGAGCCAACTGCCTGGAATCTATTCCTGATTGCTTACCTAGCGTTGCTCTCGAGTAGTCATCTTCAACGGTTGATACACTTCCGGAGAAGGGACCACTTCTGCAAAGGGGAGCGAGTAAGGCAAGTGAAAATGATACATTGAAGCATGTGGAGACAAACATAGGCTGAGTTATCCTCCAACCCTTTTCAATACGAATTGGAAAGATTGAACAAAGAAACAGACCAAAGGGGTAAGCTCAGACCTTTGGGGAAGACCAAAAGAATCCTCCAGCCCAGTAGCACAAAGGAAAATCAACAAGTGGAGGAGACCAAAAGAATCATGCAGCCCAGTTCAAGAGTATGCCTGTGGAATCACCAAGATCAATGCCTCAATGCAATCACCAAGGAGAAGAGGGAATTTACACTCCATAACCAGATTTGCGTCCTTAAACTCTTCTCTTTGTTAATTACATTTTGCCATGTTTAGTATGTTTAAGTGCTTTTTGTGTGTTTACTTATGTTTTGTGTGAATCTATGCTTAAAACATTGAGGACAATGTTTGATTTAAGTGTGGGGGGGGGGGGGGTAACTAAGTATATTTAATATAAATTCGTGGGATTTTATCACCCATTACTTCAAATGTTGTTCCTTGCTGTTTTAAGGTGTTTTTAAGTTGTTTTAGAGTGTTTTTAGTGTGTTTTGTTTTATAACTCCGAAAATCACATAAAAATTTGAAAAACATGTTTTAAAAAGCCTAAAAAGAGTGTTTTGAGTCATTTTTGTGTGTTTGTGTCTTAGGGTACCTTCCAACACAATGATAAGGATTTGGTTTATAATTGCATGACGGTTAAAAAGAGTTATTAAGATAGAGAAAAGTTTGATTTACTCTTGGTATATGCTTGGTTATGGTTATAATGTATGACTTCACATGCAATCATAAAAGAAAAATTCGTTTTTGTAACATGCTTGAAGGAAGGAACTCAAACTAAAGCTACAACCCTGTGAGACTCGAGCCATTACCTTCTTTGGAGAGTTATTTTCTATGATTCTTTATTTTCTAAAGTTGTTGCATGATCTCATTATTCCTTGCTTGGTTGCTACTTAGAATGCAATTGTATCATGATAGAACTAAATGCTAGAACTTATATCCGTTTCATTCAAAGCATGACATTGAATTGCATAACATATATCAAGATGAAGTTGTGTAGTTGCCACCATAGCCAAATAGCCTTACTTCCCATATTTCGTATATATTAGTTTTAACCCCGTTGAGCCTCGTTTAGCCTATTTTCTTTGCTAACCACATCACCCCTTACCTAGCCTAGAGTAGGACTTTCCTATACCCTTGTTCTTAAAGTTAAGTGACCATCACTTAAATGAATTCCTTTTGAGTTACATTATGCAAGAAAATGAGTGTGGGGAGTAAAAGTTTGTTCTTACGTTTATATGTATGTTTTGAGATTCAAAAGAAAAAGAAGAAGAAAAGAAAAAAAAAAAAAAAAAAAAAAAAAAAAAAAAAGGGAGTGAAAATAAGTAAGAATGAACTCACGAGCGTTGATGGTTGAAGAAAGGGTCCAAAAAGTTGAATATGGCCCTAAGTTTTGTGTGACTTTCCCTTGGGTGTTCAAAGTTGACTTCTGTGTTCTTAAGAGAATTCTAAGTGCCTGATTCAATACTTTGCTCACTATTGCTTTAAGAATGTTTGTTTTACTTTACCTTTCTTTGACCATTACCCTTAGCCCCGTTACAACCCTCAACTTCTATCTTGAGTGTTATGTGTTTCAATTTGTGGAGTTTGAACTTGGTATGAGCATATGGTGTCACTGGTTCTCGCATCTAAGTAGTAGCATTCCATTCATGAGATCATATCTAAACATGCTTATTAACTCCAGAAATTGCGTTCTTTGTGATACATATATGTGAGTGTTCGTTTTCATGTTTACATCAATCTTCTCACATATGACTAGATTAGGGTGTGTAGTTAGAAAATCTGAGTGAAAATCGAGTGCATATCTTGTAAGGAATTGAGCAAATTCTCTAAGGCATGTTACTACATTCAAAACATGGTTTTAAATGCTTAATTGTGAACTAGTATATGATAGGAGCATATTTATGCGACTTAAATGGCTTGTTCTCGTACATTTACGTTATGTTTCTTTAGTTATTTTAGTACTTTAAGCTATTTTCGTGTGTTTGTAGGTCCAAAGGGCTAAAGGAGCAAAAAGATGCATTTTGGAGACTTTTGGAGCACTTTTGGGCTAAGGACGGATAGCTTATGCTTGAAGCCAAAGTGTTGGACGAAATTGAAGACCTAATTGGAGCCAAAGTGTTGGAACCTTGTTCTCTTTAGTTTTAGGACATTTAAACCTTTCCTAATCCCAATCATGCCATGCATAACACACATCCATTCTAACACATTGTCATTGCACATGCATTTCCTTCATTAGTTAACCCACATGCACTTATCACTTATCATCACCACATATCATATCACTTAATCACTTATCACTTATCATCACCACTTAACCACTTATCATATCATAACCACATATCTTATCACTTAACATATCATCCACCTACTTCACCTACAACATCCACCTACTTCACCTACAACATCCACTTCACCTACAACATCCACCTACTTCACCTACAACATCCACCTACTTCACCTACAACCTCCACTTACTTCACCAACCTCACACACTTACTTCACCTACAAATCACATAGCCATATGTTCCCTCCACTACTCCTATAAATACCCTTGCATTCATTCATTCATGGACATCTCATTTTCATACACAACACACCACAAACACATCCCTTTCTCTCTTAGCCGTGAGTTTCCCTTAGAATCCAAAAACCATCTTTCCATTTCCATCACTCCTCACTCCATTCCACACTTCCATTCCCCCAAACCAACTATCCTTAGACCTTATGCTACAATGAAGAGGAAGAGAAGAGGGCCTAAACGTTCATACAATTCAAGTTTGAGTTGTTGGAATGTTTAGGTGTTTCTTTGATTTCAATGTTTAATTTCAATACTCTTTGTTTTGTACGAATGAGGCATGGAAGAGAAGAGGGCCTAAACGTTCATACAATTCAAGTTTGAGTTGTTGGAATGTTTAGGTGTTTCTTTGATTCTCTTTGTTTTGTACCATGAGGAACTAAACCCCCCTTTGGCTAGGGGGTGATTCGAAATATATGTTTATGCTTGCATTTTGATTTGATTAATTCTAATTGCGTTTCATAAGTTGTGGTTCAATTTGTTTAACCGTTTGATTGATAACTTATTTATGAATGTTTATTAAGAATGCGCGCTTAATTTTCATGCATCAATATGACGCTAGAATATAAGTGAGTTTCACCTAATAGTTACGAACTTATATTCACAAGTAGTGGAGGTTGCTTATAAACAATCGCGTTAAATAAATTCTTGGCATAAGTTTATGCGTAGTCCATAGTAACGAATGCCTCGTCAACACTTAAAGTTTTCATGATGCTTAATGATCTTTGATTGTATCTTTATTGTGCTTTTCACGTAAAGGACTTTTGGAGAATGTTGTGAATTGCGTTGCGCTAACCCATCCAATTCATTAACTTAAGGAAAACTTGACGGTTAATTTAAGCGGACCCAATTGACCCGGGCGTTGAGAATTAATGATTTGTTGAAATGCAATTGGAAATCGTTTTATTATGCAAGTATAACATATGTGGAGATGAACCCCGTAGCTAACTTTCCATCCATTTGTTCTTTCTTTTCTTGTTTCTGTTTTCATGTTTAATTTAACTTGTTATTCAATTATGTTAAACATGTGAAACTAATTTCTTTTTAGTTAGAGGCGAATTTGAAGCCATGGACATATGTTGGTTATGATTTGATTTACTCCAGTTATGAATTCATGAACTTTAGATGTGGGTTACTTTTCTGTTTTGATTAAGAACTTGTTTATGTATGTGGGTTGAGGGTCGACACTTAATTTGCATGCCTAAGACTTGATGCTAGGATATAAGGGAATTTCACCTAATCGTTATGAACTTATATTCATGAGTAGTAAAAATCGCTAGTCACGATTGTGTTTAGTAAACCCTAGGCTGGATTAACATGCGTATTCCATAGTTATGAATGCCTAGTCAATGTTTATGATTTCCGTTGAACTTAATGATCTTTGTTGAATGTCTCTATCATGCGTATTCCATGTGAGAGACTTTGATTAGGAATAATTTGGTTGTAATGCGTATCCCATTCAATCCAATGAATCTAGGGAAATCTGAAGGTTAATTTAAGCGGACCTAATTAACTTGGAGCATTGTCATTCATCGTTTGTTGAAGTCATAACTGCGAGTCAAATTATATGCTTATGTTCATGTGTGGATAAGGAACCCTCTAATTAGTTTTTCTTCATGCCATTCCATCAATTTCATATTTACATTCTGTCTAGTTTATTTAACTTGTTTCGTTATTTCAATTTTCGTATAAACTTAAATCCCCCTTTACTTTAATGTCAATTTAGTTAGAAATACATTTATTTTGTGTTTTTACGTTTTTTGAGTCAAATCCAAGTGATTAACAATCCCTCCTAATCCCCGGTCCAGAACGATCCCTACTTATACATATACTACAATTTGACGAAAAGAGGGTTTAATTTGTGTGCGTATAAATCACGCATCAGTATATGGTGACTATGATTAAGAATGTACTTAAGTGTGAAGATGACTAAAATCGGTGGGAATGATGATTTTTAACGTGTCATGTGCATTGGAAATCCCTAAGACGGTTGTTGGAAGGTTTAGGTTGTGTTTTACTTGTTTCGTTTCGTTTGGTTTTGTTTTGTTTTTCTTTCTGTTTTGCTCGAGGACTAGCAAAAGATAAGTGTGGGGGTATTTGATAGGAGCATATTCATGCGACTTAAATGGCTTGTTCTCGTGCATTTACGTTATGTTTCTCTAGTTATTTTAGTCCTTTATGCTTCTTTTGTGTGTTTTCAGGTTCTAAGGGCAAGGTATGCAAAAGGATGCCTTTTGGAGCAAATTAGAGATTGGAATGGATATCATATGCTTGGAGCCAAGAGGATGGACGAAATTAAAGACTTGAAGTAGGAAAGTTAAATCCTAAAAGACCTCATGTTTAAGCATCATTGAAGACTCCTACGCATTTTAGAACACAAAAACAACATTCCTTGCAACCTTAGGACATTGTCGTGTGTTTCCTTGTGTCTCCCTTCCTTGCCATGCAAGGAAGGGCTTTGTTCCCTATTTTAAACACTTAAAGCATTCACTTATCATATCATTCACTTATCATATCATTCACTTATTATAAGCATTCACTTATCATATCATTCACTTATCAAACCATTCACTTATCACTTATCACTTCCATTCACTTATCACTCACCACATATCATTCATTTATCACTTAACATATCATTCATTTATCACTTAATACATCATTCACTTATCACTTATCATACTCATAATCATCTACACATTTCAACCATTTAAACATATGCATTTCAACTCACATGCATCATCATCATGCAACCAACCTTGCCACATGCTTTCCAAGCTTTCCCCCTTCATCATTAAGCCACATTCACTCCCATTTCTCTCCCCTTAACAGCCCTAAACCGTGCATAATTAAAGGACACCATTCAACACACACATGCACCAAAAGACAACATTGGCATGCATCACATGCATTTCCAACACTTCCCCCTTTGTGCCGTGCCTTCCCTTCCACTTTCCAACCACATTCTTTCAATTCCCACTTCATCATTACACCACCTAAGCCACATGCACTCCCATTCTTTAATTCAGCCACTTAATCATTCAACCACAAAACAATCACACAACACACCAACACACATGCATCCTGAAATTCTTTGCCGTGCAATCACATGCATTTCCCTTGACATTTTCAGCCGTCACACTTCATCATTACACCACCATTCACTCTTTAACCCACACACACTTCACACAAACAACATTCACATGCATTCACATGCATTTCCAACACAAAACACACTCAAAACCGTGGCCAACTTTGCATTTCAGCATTCCCATTTGCATTTTCAGATTTCCAGCTTTCCAACCTAGCCACATTCACATGCATTCACTCATAATCATTCACCAAACTTGCAGCCACATTTCCACCCACCTCCTAGCTGTCATGTTCCCTCCATTACTCCTATAAATACCCTTGCATTCATTCATTCAATATCATCTCATTTCATACACAACACACCACAAACACACCACCAAACTTCCTTTGCCGTGGCTTCCCATCTCTCCCTTATAATCCAAACACCATTCCTCTTCCATTTCAATCATTCCCCAATCCATTCAACACACCAACAACATCTCTTAGACCTTATGCTACAATAAAGAGGAAGAGAAGAGGGCCTAAACGTTCATACAATTCAAGTTTGAGTTGTTGGAATGTTTAGGTGTTTCTTTGATTTCAATGTTTAATTTTAATTCTCTTTGTTTTGTATGAGGAACTAAACCCCCCTTGGCTAGGGGGGGATTCGAAATATATGTTTATGCTTGCATTTTGATTTGATTAATTCTAATTGCGTTTCATAAGTTGTGGATTCAATTTGTTTAACTATTTGATTGATAACTTATTTATGTATGTTTATTAAGAGTGCACACTTAATTTTCATGCATGAATATGACGCTAGAATATAAGTGAGTTTCACCTAATCGTTATGAACTTATATTCACAAGTAGTGGAGGTTGCTTATAAACAATCGCGTTAAACGAATTCTTGGCATAAGTTTCATGCAATCATAGTAACGAATGCCTCGTCAACACTTATAATCTTCATAGAGCGTAATGATTCTTGCTTGTATCTCTATTATGCAATCATGTAGGGGACTTGTGGGGAATGTTTTGGGTTGTCGTATGCAATCATCCAATTCAATAACGTTAGGAAGATTTGAAGGTTAATTAGTGCATCACGGTTAACTTGGGGAGTTGAGAATTAATGATTTATTGAAACGCAATTGGAAATCATTTTATTATGCAAGTATAACATATGTGGAGATGAACCCCGTAGCTAACTTTCCATCCATTTGTTCTTTCTTTTCTTGTTTCTGTTTTCATGTTTAATTTAACTTGTTGTTCAATTATGTTAAACATGTGAAACTAATTTCTTTTTAGTTAGAGGCGAATTTGAAGCCATGGACATGTTGGTTATGATTTGATTTACTCCAGTTATGAACTCATGAACTTTAGATGTGGTTTACTTTTCTGTTTTGATTAAGAACTTGTTTATGTATGTGGGTTGAGGGTCGACACTTAATTTGCATGCCTAAACTTGATGCTAGGATATAAGGGAATTTCACCTAATCGTTATGAACTTATATTCATGAGTAGTAAAAATCGCTAGTCACGATTGTGTTTAGTAAACCCTAGGCTGGATTAACATGCGTTTTCCATAGTTATGAATGCCTAGTCGATGTTTATGATTTCCGTTGAACTTAATGATCTTTGTTAAATGTCTCTATCATGCATATTCCATGGTTAGGGACTTTGATTAGGAATGCTTTGGATTGTCGTATGCAATCATCCAATCCAATGAATCTAGGGAAATCTGAAAGTTAATTTAAGCGGACCTAATTAACTTGGAGCATTGTCATTCATCGTTTGTTGAAGTCATAACTGGGAGTCAAATTATATGCTTATGTTCATGTGTGGATAAGGAACCCTCTAACTAGTTTTTCATCATTCTATTTTATCAATTTCGTTTTTATAATCTGTTTCCAAGTTTCTGTTTTAGTTTAAATTCATCCAAAACCAATCCCCCATTTATTTTAAAGTGTTAGATTAGTTAGAAATACATTTATTTTGTGTTTTTACGTTTTTGAGTCAGTTTCCAAGTGATTTGCAATCTCTCCTAATCCCCGGTCCAGAACGATCCCTACTTATACATATACTACAATTTGACGAAAAGAGGGTTTAATTTGTGTGCGTATAAATCTCGCATCAAAATGGAAGGATGGTGTTTGGATTGTAAGGGAAACTCACGGCACAAAGGAGGAAGTGTTTGTGGTATGTACAAAGAAATGGAAGTAGTCTTTGGAATGGGTGAATTTCTGGCACAAAGGCCTTATTTCTGTGGTGAATGGATGACAAATGAATGAAGTGTGTGTGGTTTATATAGGGAGAGAGTGGGTGAGAATGTGGCTGCAATGCATGTGAAAAACAGCTAGGAAAGTGGGTGGAAAGCTGGAATTGCACAAGGGGAATTCTGGAAATGCTAGTGTGTTTTGGAAATGGGAATGAAAGCCACGGCAAAGGCTTGTGGATGAGTTGGAAAAGCATGTGAATTAGGTGGAATGTAGGTGGGTTATGATGATGAAAGCATGTGGAATTGCAAGGAGGAAAGGTGCAGAAAATGGAAAGGAATGCACGGCAATGTGTAGGCTGTTTTGTGTTGGAATGGTTGTTGTTTTGCATGTGAATTTTGTTTATGTGTGAATGTATGTGGGTTAAATGATTAAAGGGGGTGGAAGATGGCTAAATGATAGATTGAATAATGAGGCTCTAGGGTGGAATAAATGGTGATGCATGTGGATTAAAGTGATACACGGCTAGGAAATGTGAGTGAATGATGTGCATGTGGGTGAATGTGAAGGGAATACCATGTGCACGGCAAAGAAGGATTTATGGTGAAATGGATGAATGATTAAGAGTGCATGTGGGTGATTTGTGGTGCAATGATGAAGAGAAGTTGCTGAAAATCTAAGGGGAATGCATGTGACTTATTTATGAAGGAAATGCATGAATGACAACTAGATATGTTGATGAATGCATGTGATTGGTGGGAACAAAGGGGGAAACAAGGCACAAGGGTGCTTGAGTGAATGATTGAATGTGCATGTGGATTAATGAATGAATGGTGGTGTAATGATGAAGTGAAATGGCTAGAAAGGGTATGAAATGCACGGCAAAGAGTTGGGAAATGAATGATTAAATGTGCATGTGGGTTGAAATGCAAAGGGAATGCAAAGTGAATGAATAATGAATGCATGTGGGTGAATGTGAAGGGAATGCATGTGTTGATAGGAGCATATTCATGCGACTTAAATGGCTTGTTCTCGTGCATTTACGTTATGTTTCTCTCGTTATTTTAGTCCTTTATGCTTTTTTTGTGTGTTTTCAGGTTCTAAGGGCCTAGGGAGCAAGAAAGTGCATTTTGAGGCCATTTGGAGCATTTTTGGGCATGGATTGGATAGCTTATCCATGGAGCCAAGAGGATGGACGAATTTGAAGGCCTTGTATGCACTTGAAGACACAAAACAATGGCTCTAGCCCAATCAAACACATTATGCCATACAAACCAACCTATTTTAGGCCCATTCTATGTACTTAAACCCTAGCCCTTTAAACTAATTCATTTATCACTTATCAAACCATTCACTTATCACTCACCACATATCATTCACTTATCACTTAACATATCATTCATTTATTTCACTTCCATACTCCTCTTAATTCCACATGCATTCTCACACATGCACATCATTCACTCACATTTCCACCATTCATTCTTTATTCCTTTCCAAACATCTCACATGCATTTCCACCTTCCTACTTCATCATTTCACCACATTCTCCCTCTTTAACTCACATGCATTCATCATAATTCACAACACAAAACAACTTCATTGCCGTGGGTTCCCATTTCCTTTCCAAACATCTCACATGCATTTCTTCATTATTTCCTAACCCTACATGCATTATTTATTGCATCTTCACATGCATTCACACACACTTTACACATTCAAACCGTGAGCTCCCATTCCTATATGCCATTTTCAGATTTCCACCCACTAACCTAGTCATCAACACATGCACTTCCACCTTTCATCCACAATGATTCATGATTCATTCACTTTGCATCCTTTAATTCAATCACATACTTTTCCATCATTAATTAGCCACTTGCATCTTAAACAAACAGCCATATGTTCCCTCCACTACTCCTATAAATACCCTTGCATTCATTCATTCAATTCATATCTCATATTTCCATTCACAACACTTCACACAACACAAATACACATCCATTGCCGCAATTCCCCTTCCATTTTCTGTGCAGTTTTTCTCCTTCATTGCAGCCACTATCCAACCACTTCCCATCCCTCCAAAACACTTCACATAATCCCCAAAGCTCACCTTAGACCTTGTGCTACAACAACGAGGAAGAAAAGAGTGCCTAAACGTTCATACAATTCAAGTTTGAGTTGTTGGAATGTTTAGGTGTTTCTTTGATTTCAAAGTTTAAATTTAATTCTCTTTGTTTTGTATGTATGAGAAAGGAAGAGAAGAGTGCCTAAACGTTCATACAATTCACGTTTGAGTTGTTGGAATGTTTAGGTGTTTCTTTGATTTCAAAGTTATGAGGAACTAAACCCCCTTTAGCTAGGGGGTGATTCGAAACTATGTTTATATTTGCAATTTGAATTGATTACGTTTGGTTGGAATTTCATAAGTTGTGGATTCAATTCGTTTAACTGTTTGATTGATAACTTATTTATGTATGTTCATTGAGATTGCAAGCTTACTTTTCATGCATAAATATGACGCTAGAATATAAGTGAATTTCACCTAATCGTTATGAACTTATATTCACAAGTAGTGGAGGTTGCTTATAAACAATCGCGTTAAACGAATTCTTGGCATAAGTTTCATGCAATCCATAGTAACGAATGCCTCGTCAACACTTATAATTTTCATAGAGCGTAATGATTCTTGCTTGTATCTCTATCATGCGTATTCCATAGTTAGGGACTTTGATTAAGAATAATTTGGTTGTAATGCGTATTCCATTCAATCCAACAAATTTAGGGAAATCTGAAAGTTAATCTAAGCGGATCTAATTAACTTGGAGCATTGAGTTTCACAACTTATCGAAAGACCAACTGAGAATCAATTTTGTTTGCAAGTGTAACATGTGTGGAGAAGAACCCCTTGGCTATTCCATCATCCATATTTTCATCACATTCATATTTACATTTTGCCTTTAATTATATTCTGTCTTTTTAATTTAATATCGTCCAACCACAATTCCCCCCCCTATTTTGTTAAGTCTTAATCATTCGTATTTGTTTTATTTTTGTATCTTTAAGCTTTTGGAGTCATAAACAATTGCAAATTCGTCTAAATCAAGTTCTAGCTTCTATTTGAGTCAATTTGATTGTTTTAGACAATTTGAGTTTTTCAAAGCCTTTCTGAGTCATAGTAGTCTTGTTAAGAGTATGTTAATTTGGTTTTTATGTTTTTAAGTCAATTTAGAAGGTTTTAGCAAGCCCTCCTAATCCCCGGTCTAGAACGATCCCTCACTTATCCATTCTACTACAATTGTCCAACGAGGGTTTAATTTGAGTGTCAAGTAAATCTCGCATCAAATTTTGGCGCCGTTGCCGGGGATTAGCAACTTTGCTAATCCTTTGTCTTTATTTTTATATATTTTTTTTTTTTTTTTAGTTTTTCGTGCATTCTTATTTCAGATTCTTAGTTTGTTTGTTTCCTTGTTTTTTAGGTACTGTGTATGACTCGTCGCTCTCGGCCTATTATAGAGAACATCTCCGACTTTGACGGTGATTTTGAACGCACTTTGAGGAGAACGAGGAGTCAACAAGAGCCACCACAACCTCCACCACAACCTCCACCACAACCTAGGCTTGAAGAAGACGAAGTAGGTGTAGAAGAAAAGCCCACGGATCAGATTTTTGAAGAAGAACAAGCCATGGCAGCAGATAATAGAACCATCAAGGAGCTTTCGGCCTCGGGTTTGGATAATGCATTGCCTCTTTGTATCCAATACCCCACGGCTGCAGAGGGGAAGACTGAGGAATTTGAACTCAAATCCAGTTTGTTACACCATATTCCGAAGTTCCATGGCTTGTCTATGGAAGACCCCAACAAACACTTGAAGGAGTTCGAGGTGGTTTGTTCGAGCATGACCCCCGTCAATGTGGATGGGAGTATATTGAAGATGAAGGCCTTTCCATTTTCACTTATGGACAAGGCCAAAGATTGGCTCTACGAACTAGCCCCGGGAACTGTGACTTCGTGGGAGAGTATGAAGCGTGCTTTCTTGGAGAAATTCTTCCCTACTTCGAGAGTGATTCTCCTACGGAAGAAAATTAGTGGTATTCAACAGAATCATGGTGAGACATTCCCGGCTTATTATGAGCGCTTCAAGGGCCTTGTAGCTTCATGTCCTCAACATCAAATGAAGGAGGAACTTCTCCTTCAATATTTCTATGAGGGCCTCCTTCCTATCGAACGTCAAATGCTTGATGCATCAGCGGGAGGAGCATTGGTGGACAAAACACCAAGGGATGCCAAGATTCTCATAGCCAACCGAGCGCTCAACGCTCAACAATATGAAGGAGTGGGCCAAAGGGAAGCCCCACGGCAACAAAGTGTAAATGAGGTGAGTGCTATTTCTGAAATTCAATCACAACTTGCTAATCTTAATTCTCTTGTTTCTCAGGTTGTGATTGGTCCAAAAGCACAAGAACACCAAGTTTGTGGCGTGTGCTCAATTCAAGGGCATCCATCCGACAAGTGCCCTCAACTAATCGAGAATGGTGGGTGGGAATCTGCCAATGCAATTGGTTTCCAAGGACAAAATCAAAACAACCCATACTCGAACACTTACAATGCCGGATGGAGGGACCATCCAAACTTCAAATGGAGGGAGCCACAACAAGCTGCCCAACAAGGAGGATTTAGGCCAAACCCCCCTGGTTTTTATTCCAAGCCGTATGCACCCCAACAACCTTCGACATCATCTCATTCAGGTACGTCCTTGGAAAGTGATCAAGCTATGCAATTACTAACCTCTATTTCGCAGGGGTTGCAAAATCAAAACAACCGGATAGCAAATAACGAGAAGGAGATGACGGATATGAAGAAACAAATAGGGCAGATTTCTGAGTTCCTTGGACAGATTAGAGAGCAAGGAAAGCTTCCTAGCTCAACCACAGTCAATCCAAAGGGAGGATTCGAATCCGCCAAGGCCATCACCCTAAGGGGTGGAAAAGAAGTTGGGACCGAGCCAAACAATCCCAAATCTGCCCAGAAAGTAGATGAAGAGATGACACAACCTGAGGCAGATCACCCTAACTCGGCCAAATCAGGTAATTTAAGTTCAAATTCATGTACTCCACGTCCTAATCTGCCCAATGTACCTTTTCCTCGCAGGTTCATGCAAGAAAAAAAGGAAGAAAGCGAGAAGGACATTCTTGAAACGTTCCGGAAAGTGCAAGTGAACATACCGCTTCTCGATGCAATCAAACAGGTTCCAAAGTATGCTAAATTCCTCAAGGACCTATGCAATACAAAGAGAAGAAGGGCAAACAAAGAGGTAGTGAAGGTAAGCGAGAATGTGTCCGCTGTTTTGCAACGTAAACTGCCTACCAAGTGCAAAGACCCCGGTAGTTTCACGATTCCTTGTGTAATTGGACATAATCGTTTTGAACATGCCATGCTTGATTTAGGTGCATCCATAAATGTCATGCCTTATTCTATTTATGCATCTATGAATTTGGGTGAATTAAAACAAGATGGTGTAATTATACAATTGGCTGATCGTTCTAACGCGTATCCAAAAGGAGTTTTGGAGGATGTGCTTGTGCAGGTGAACCATTTAATTTTTCCGGCTGATTTCTACGTCCTAGACATGGAGGATTCAGCCCATTCTACATCTTTGCCGATTCTCCTTGGTAGGCCATTCATGAAGACGGCCCGAACGAAGATTGATGTATACAAAGGCACCTTGACAATGGAATTCGATGGGGAAGTGATTGATTTTAATATTTCTGAAACTATGAGATATCCCGTTGATGACCATTCTTGTTTTTCCATTGATGTTATCGATTCTTTGGCGCAGGTATACCTTGAAGAATTGAACGAGGACGCCCTGGAAACAACCATCACTAAGGCCATAGAGCGCAAAAATGAAGGATTTGGGCCAATGCAAGGCCACGACAAGGAGGAGGAATTCTTTGCAATGGGTTCTAGTGAAGAAATAATTGAGGTTGTGGCAACCCTTGAGTCATTGCCACAACAATATGGTAAGGTTCCACTCTCACTTTCAAATTCAGTTTCCACTAAGATGCTACCTTCTGTTGTTCAGGCACCATCGCTTGAACTTAAGCCGTTGCCGGACCATTTGAAGTATGTGTTTTTGGGAAAAGGCGAAACATTGCCCGTCATCATTTCATCAAGTCTCACGGCAATGGAGGAGGAGAAGCTTGTGAGGGTGCTGCGAGAGCACAAAACGGCCATAGGGTGGACTTTGGCCGACATTAAAGGAATAAGCCCTACCACATGCATGCACCGTGTACTTCTTGAGGAGGGGGCTAAACCAACTCGAGAGGCTCAACGCCGTCTCAACCCTCCGATGATGGAAGTGGTGAAGAAGGAAATAATCAAACTTTTGGATTGCGGAGTGATCTACCCTATCTCCGATAGCCATTGGGTCTCTCCAGTTCAAGTCGTTCCCAAGAAGTCCGGAGTAACTGTTATCAAGAATGATGAGAATGAGCTCGTGCCTACACGCATTCAGACTGGATGGCGAGTATGTATCGATTACCGGAAGCTAAATGCCATGACTAGGAAAGATCACTTTCCTTTGCCATTCATCGACCAGATGCTCGAAAGGTTAGCCAGTCATGCTTTTTACTGTTTTCTTGATGGATACTCTGGATATAACCAAATTGTGATAGCCCCGGATGATCAAGAGAAGACCACATTCACATGTCCCTTTGGAACATTTGCTTATCGTCGCATGCCATTTGGCTTATGCAACGCACCGGCCACTTTCCAAAGGTGTATGGTAAGTATATTTTCCGATTTTGTTGAAAAGATCATTGAGGTTTTCATGGATGATTTCAGTGTATTTGGGAGTTCATTTGATAATTGCTTGGATAATCTGACCTTAATTTTGAAACGATGTGTTGAAACTAACCTTGTCTTGAATTGGGAGAAATGTCACTTTATGGTGAAACAAGGTATAGTTTTAGGACATATTGTTTCAGAAAAAGGAATTGAAGTAGATAAATCAAAAATAGACCTTGTACGTCACTTACCCTCTCCTACTTCGGTTAGAGAGGTACGTTCGTTTCTTGGCCATGCAGGGTTCTATAGGCGTTTTATCAAGGACTTCTCCAAGATGTCCAACCCTCTTTGCCGATTGCTTCAAAAAGATGTGACATTCAAGTTTGATGAAGAGTGTAATTCGGCATTTAACCAACTCAAGGAGAAGCTAGTCTCAGCCCCCATTATTGTACCTCCAGATTGGAGCCTTCCGTTCGAGCTCATGTGCGATGCATCCGACTATGCATTAGGAGCTGTTCTAGGACAAAGAAGAGACAAGCGGCCGCATGTCATATACTATGCCTCTCGGACTCTCAATGATGCCCAATTGAACTACTCCACGACGGAAAAAGAACTTCTAGCTGTGGTTTTTGCTTTAGATAAATTCCGTTCATATTTAATTGGTACTAAAGTAATCGTTTATTCTGATCATGCAGCTTTGAGGTACTTGCTCACGAAAAAGGAAGCAAAGCCGAGGCTTATCCGTTGGATTCTTCTTCTTCAAGAATTTGATATTGAAATCCGGGATAAGAAAGGAAGCGAGAATGTAGTGGCTGACCATTTAAGCCGAATGATCCATGAGGAGCATGAACATGCCGTACCTATCCCTGAAACTTTTCCCGATGAGCAGCTGCTTTCCATTGAGGTAAGTGAACCATGGTATGCAGATTTAGTGAATTACTTGGTGGCTAAACAAATTCCAAATGAACTAAACAAGCACCAACGTGATAAGCTTAAAAATGATGCACGTTTCTATGTTTGGGATGACCCTTATTTGTGGAAGTATTGCTCAGATCAAATTATACGTAGATGTGTGCATGATTCTGAATTTCACTCAATTCTAAGTTTTTGTCACACATATGCATGTGGTGGTCATTTTGGCACACAACGCACTGCCCTCAAGGTTTTAGAGTGTGGTTTTTATTGGCCGACTATATTTAGGGATGCTAGAACCTTTTGTATGTCTTGTGATCGTTGCCAACGAATGGGTAACATAGGTACCAAGGACCAAATGCCGCAAACCCCTGTCTTTAATGTTGAAATTTTTGATGTTTGGGGCATTGATTTCATGGGCCCTTTCTCTCCATCTTATGGTTTCACTTATATCTTGCTAGCCGTTGATTATGTTTCTAAATGGGTGGAAGCAAAAGCCACCCGTACTAACGATTCTAAGGTGGTTGCAGATTTCGTGAAAACTAACATTTTTGCTAGGTTTGGAATGCCGAGAGTAATCATAAGTGATGGAGGGTCTCACTTTTGCAATCGGACCATTGAGGCGTTGCTAAGAAAGTACCATGTCAACCATAAGGTCTCCACACCTTACCATCCTCAAACAAATGGCCAAGCCGAGGTGTCTAACCGAGAAATAAAACAAATTTTGGAGAAGACCGTTGGTCCAACAAGGAGGGATTGGAGCTTACGTTTAGATGATGCACTGTGGGCATATCGTACGGCATACAAAACACCCATTGGGATGTCACCTTTTCGGCTCGTCTATGGTAAGCCATGTCATTTGCCCGTAGAGTTAGAGCACAAGGCACATTGGGCCGTGAAGATTTTCTACATGGACATAGATGCAGCGGGAGTTCATAGGAAGCTCCAATTGAATGAACTTGAGGAAATTCGGAATGAAGCCTATGAGAATGCCCGGATGTACAAAGCCAAGACCAAAGCATTCCATGATAAAATGATTCGAACCAAGACCTTCACAGTTGGGCAGAAAGTGTTACTTTTTAACTCTCGCCTACGTTTGTTTCCTGGTAAGTTGCGTTCTAAATGGATTGGCCCGTTTGTTGTTACTAATGTTTTCCCTCATGGTGCAGTGCAAATCAAAAGTTCAAGGACGCAGCAAGAATTCAAAGTGAATGGGAATCGATTGAAGCCTTATTACGAGATGTTTGAGGAGCATGTCGTGGAGGAGGTACCCCTCCATGCCGTGGAACCTAGTCAAGCTTAAACGGAGGTACCGTCCGGCTGCAAGACGTAAAAGAAAGCGCTTCGTGGGAGGCAACCCATGCATCCGAATAGAGAAGAACTTGGAAACCCCTTTAAGAGACTTATTTTTATTCCTTTCTTTTTCTTTACTGCCTTTACTTTGCTTTCTTTCTCGTATTTGTTTATTTGCTTGCTCTGTTGTGACTTTCTGCTTAAAACATTGAGGACAAAGTTTGATTTAAGTGTGGGGGGTAAACAATTTGTATTTGCATGAATTTCGTGGGATTTATTCACCTATCACTTAGAATGTTGTTTCTTGCTGTTTTAAGCGTTTTTAGAGTGTTTTAGTGTGTTTTATAGTGTCTTGGTATAAAACTCCGAAAATTTGATAAAAAAAAAAAAAAATAAAATTGTTGCTATTTCGTTTCTGCCTTGTTAGGTTGTTTAGTTGTTATTGTTTGTTTGTTTATTAATTGTGTGAGTCTATGATTGTAACATTGAGAAAATGTTTGATTTATTGATAGGCACTGCTAAACAAAGAAAGATGGTGCTTCACAAAGGTTGTTTGCTTGAGGCCCCACTACGTGGCTTTACTCTTGAAGCGGAAGGCGTAGGAACAGAAGGCATCGGAGCGGAAGGCGTAGGAACAGAAGGCATCGGAGCGGGAGGCATCGAAGATAGAGCATTCCAGGCCTCAATACTTGGCCAAGCGCTGGATGACCCAGGAAAAAGGTGCCTCTGGAGATAAGACGCAAGCCTTTGACGGTCACTGTGAATCCGACCTTCAGACTCTTGCAGCTCATCAAGCTTCCTCTTCATGCCCGTCGAGTAGTTGTTTGCAAGCACGTGCAAACTTCTATTCTCATACTTCAGCTGCTGGATCTCCTGCTTGAGACTTTCCACCTCTGCCATCAATGATTCCACCTGACGGGAGCGGGCAAGCAGGCGTTGGCCCATGTTGGACACAGAACTCGCACACTGAACACTAAGTGCGAGGGACTCTTGAACGGCCAACTCATCGGACCGTCCTGACAGCAGCCTACTATCTTTTGGAGTGAGGAGGTTCCTAGCTACTATTGTAGCTGTTGTGGCGTCCTGCATCACGGAGTCTTCACCTGTGAGAGGACCGTTAGAAGAAAAGAAAGAAGGGCGCCATACGTTACCTTGACGCGGCGCGCCCGTATCACTGCTAAGGCTCAATTCCAAGCTAAGGTTCGATGAGTTTGCCATTTTTTCAAAAGTGTTCAAAGAGAAGGGATGGAGTTAAATTTCAAAGGGCCGGAGTCGATTTTCAAGAATGGGAAATCTGCAGAGTGTGTTTGTTGTGGTGATCGATAGCTCAATAAAAAAGCCAAGGCGACGCGTCCACCAATTCAAAAAAAAAAAAAAAAAAAAAAAAGCCGAATCTCCGACGTAATTTAGGCGACGCTTTCTCGGCTTTTCAGAAAGCGCGTTCAACTTTGTCAAAAGATTTCTTCTTTTCAGACAACACGTGGAGGCCATCATCACAACTACACATCTTTAGCCGACAAGCGCAAAGTTCGGCGACGCTTTCTCTGCTTTTCTGAAGACGCGTGCAGCTTTGTCAAAAGGAGCCGCATCTGCATTACCACGTGTCGTTCAGAAAGCGAAGGGGCGTCGTTCAGAAATCGAAGGGGCGCCTGCTCAGAAATCGAAGAGGCGTGTTCAGAAATCGAAGAGGCGTGTTTAGAGATCGAAGAGGCGCCACTATTTCAAAAAGCCAGATTTGCGGGATCAAAACGTTTGTCGACAAAGGTAAAAAGTACCACCACTTGATATTATCTCTATATATGTCGACCTTCGTCTTTTATGGCAGGGCAAACCTGAAGAAAAATGCCCAACTCTCCCTCACCTCTGAGGGCGTACTCCCAGCAAAGCCTTTCGAAAAACTCAATTCTTTCTTCTTCCCCAAAGATGATACCAGATGCCTGGAGTACATATGACCCAGGAGGAAACAGCACAACAAATACATGTGCTGATTCATTCACCACTTCTTCAAAAGCAAAGGTATCTCATATCATCAAGGTCAAAAGCAAAAGTATCTCATATCATGCTCTTTCCCTGTCTTTTTCTTTGTCCTTGTTCTTACTCGCATGGCAAAGTAAAACAAGCAATCAGCCGGCACTTGGAGTCAGTCTTCCGTTCTGGAGCCAACTGCCTGGAATCTATTCCTGATTGCTTACCTAGCGTTGCTCTCGAGTAGTCATCTTCAACGGTTGATACACTTCCGGAGAAGGGACCACTTCTGCAAAGGGGAGCGAGTAAGGCAAGTGCAAATGATACATTGAAGCATGTGGAGACAAACATAGGCTGAGTTATCCTCCAACCCTTTTCAATACGAATTGGAAAGATTGAACAAAGAAACAGATAAAAGGGATAAGCTCAGACCTTCGGGGGAGACCAAAAGAACCATCCTGCTGCCCAGTTCAAGAAGTAGCACAAAGGAAAATCAACGATGGGCAGAAACCAGTTCAAGAGTAAGCCTGTGGAATCACAAAGGTCAAAAGCCTCAATGCAATTACCAAGGAGAAGATGGAATTTACACTCTATAACCAGATTTGCGTCTCTAAACTCTTCTCTTTGTTAATTACATTATGCCATGTTTAGTATGTTTAAGTGCTTTTTGTGTATTTACTTATGCTTTGTGTGAATCTATGCTTAAAACATTGAAGACAATGTTTGATTTAAGTGTGGGGGGGGGTAACTAAGTATATTTGATGCAAATTCATGGGATTTATTCACCTATCACTTCACATGTTGTTTCTCACTGTTTTAAAACTGTTTTAGTGTGTTTTGTCTTAAAAATTCGAAAATCCCATAAAAATTTGAAAAATTGTTTTGAAAAACCCAAAAAGAGTTGTTTTAAAGTTGTTTTTGTGTGTGTGTTTGTGTCTTAGGATACCTTCCAACACAATGATAAGGATTTGGTTTGTAATTGCATGACTGTTAAAAAGAGTTATTAACATAGAGAAAAGTTGGATTTACTCTTGGTATATGCTTGGTTATGGTTATAATGTATAACTTCACATGCAATCAAAAAAAAAAAAATTTAGTTTTTGTAACATGCCTGAAGGAAGGAACTCAAACAAATGCTACAACCCTGAGAGACTTGAGCCTATAACGTTCTTTGGAGAGTATAATCTGTGATTTCTTGTTTTCTAAAATCGTTGCATGATCTCATTATTCTTTGCTTGGTTACTACTTAGAAGGCGTTTCATCATATAGTTCCAAATGCTAGAACTCATGCCCATTTCATTCAAAGCATGTTATTGATTTGCATAACATATATCAAGATGAAGTTGTGTAGTTGCCACCATAGCCAAATAGCCTCGCTTCCCATATTTCGTATATGTTGTAAGTTTTACCCCCGTTGAGCCATGTTAACCCATGTTCTTTGTTAACCCACTTTATCTTCACCTAACCTAGAATATGACCGTCCTTACCCTTGTTCTTAAAAGATAGTGAGCATGACTTAATTGAATTCCTTTTGAGTTACATTATGAAAGAAAATAAGTGTGGGGGAGAGAATGTTTAAGTGTTTTTGTTTTGAGATTCAAAAGAAAAAAAAAAAAAAAAAAAAAAAAAAAAAAAGAGAAAAGAATAAGTGATTGAAGAAAGGTTCCAAAACACCAATTCTGGGCGTAAATTGTCTAAATTCTCCCTTTTTGTTCAAAAGTTGAGTTTTCATTCAAAAGTGAATTCTAAGTTGATTAAAATGCTTTGCTCACTATTTCTTTAAGAACCTTTGTTTTCCATATCCCTTCTTTGTTATCCACATACCCCAAGCCCCGTTACAACCCTTGACTTCTATCTTGAGTGTTGTGTATTTCAATTTGTGGAGTTTGAACTTGGTATGAGCTTATGGTGTCACTGGTTCTCGCGTCTAAGTAGTAGCATTCCATTCATGAGATCATATCTAAACTTGATTATTAACTCCAGAATTTGCGTTCTTTGTGATACACATATGTGAGTGTCGTTTTCATGTTTACATCAATCTTCTCACATACGACTAGATTAGGGTGTATAGTTAGAAAATCTGAGTAAAAATTGAGTGCATATCTTGAAAGGAATTGAGCAAATTCTCTAAGGCATGTTACTACATTCAAAACATGGTTTTAAATGCTTAATTGTGAACTAGTATATGGTGACTATGATTAAGAATGTACTTAAATGTGAAGATGACTAAAATCTGTGAGAATGATGATTTTTAACTTGTCATGTGCATTGGAAATCCCTAAGACGGTTGTTGGAAGGTTTAGGTTGTGTTTTACGTGTTTAGTGTCGTTTTGTTTATTTGTTTTTATTTTGTTTTGCTCGAGGACTAGCAAAAGCTAAGTGTGGGGGTATTTGATAGGAGCATATTCATGCGACTTAAATGGCTTGTTCTCGTGCATTTACGTTATGTTTCTCTCGTTATTTTAGTCCTTTATGCTTCTTTTGTGTGTTTTCAGGTTCTAAGGGCCTAGGGAGCAAGAAAGTGCATTTTGAGGCCATTTGGAGCATTTTTGGGCATGGATTGGATAGCTTATCCATGGAGCCAAGAGGATGGACGAATTTGAAGGCCTTGTATGCACTTGAAGACACAAAACAATGGCTCTAGCCCAATCAAACACATTATGCCATACAAACCAACCTATTTTAGGCCCATTCTATGTACTTAAACCCTAGCCCTTTAAACTAATTCATTTATCACTTATCAAACCATTCACTTATCACTCACCACATATCATTCACTTATCACTTAACATATCATTCATTTATTTCACTTCCATACTCCTCTTAATTCCACATGCATTCTCACACATGCACATCATTCACTCACATTTCCACCATTCATTCTTTATTCCTTTCCAAACATCTCACATGCATTTCCACCTTCCTACTTCATCATTTCACCACATTCTCCCTCTTTAACTCACATGCATTCATCATAATTCACAACACAAAACAACTTCATTGCCGTGGGTTCCCATTTCCTTTCCAAACATCTCACATGCATTTCTTCATTATTTCCTAACCCTACATGCATTATTTATTGCATCTTCACATGCATTCACACACACTTTACACATTCAAACCGTGAGCTCCCATTCCTATATGCCATTTTCAGATTTCCACCCACTAACCTAGTCATCAACACATGCACTTCCACCTTTCATCCACAATGATTCATGATTCATTCACTTTGCATCCTTTAATTCAATCACATACTTTTCCATCATTAATTAGCCACTTGCATCTTAAACAAACAGCCATATGTTCCCTCCACTACTCCTATAAATACCCTTGCATTCATTCATTCAATTCATATCTCATATTTCCATTCACAACACTTCACACAACACAAATACACATCCATTGCCGCAATTCCCCTTCCATTTTCTGTGCAGTTTTTCTCCTTCATTGCAGCCACTATCCAACCACTTCCCATCCCTCCAAAACACTTCACATAATCCCCAAAGCTCACCTTAGACCTTGTGCTACAACAACGAGGAAGAAAAGAGTGCCTAAACGTTCATACAATTCAAGTTTGAGTTGTTGGAATGTTTAGGTGTTTCTTTGATTTCAAAGTTTAAATTTAATTCTCTTTGTTTTGTATGTATGAGAAAGGAAGAGAAGAGTGCCTAAACGTTCATACAATTCACGTTTGAGTTGTTGGAATGTTTAGGTGTTTCTTTGATTTCAAAGTTATGAGGAACTAAACCCCCTTTAGCTAGGGGGTGATTCGAAACTATGTTTATATTTGCAATTTGAATTGATTACGTTTGGTTGGAATTTCATAAGTTGTGGATTCAATTCGTTTAACTGTTTGATTGATAACTTATTTATGTATGTTCATTGAGATTGCAAGCTTAATTTTCATGCATAAATATGACGCTAGAATATAAGTGAATTTCACCTAATCGTTATGAACTTATATTCACAAGTAGTGGAGGTTGCTTATAAACAATCGCGTTAAACGAATTCTTGGCATAAGTTTCATGCGTATTCCATAGTAACGAATGCCTCGTCGATGTTTATGATTTCCGTTGAACTTAATGATCTTTGTTGAATGTCTCTATCATGCGTATTCCATAGTTAGGGACTTTGATTAAGAATAATTTGGTTGTAATGCGTATTCCATTCAATCCAACAAATTTAGGGAAATCTGAAAGTTAATCTAAGCGGATCTAATTAACTTGGAGCATTGAGTTTCACAACTTATCGAAAGACCAACTGAGAATCAATTTTGTTTGCAAGTGTAACATGTGTGGAGAAGAACCCCTTGGCTATTCCATCATCCATATTTTCATCACATTCATATTTACATTTTGCCTTTAATTATATTCTGTCTTTTTAATTTAATATCGTCCAACCACAATTCCCCCCCCTATTTTGTTAAGTCTTAATCATTCGTATTTGTTTTATTTTTGTATCTTTAAGCTTTTGGAGTCATAAACAATTGCAAATTCGTCTAAATCAAGTTCTAGCTTCTATTTGAGTCAATTTGATTGTTTTAGACAATTTGAGTTTTTCAAAGCCTTTCTGAGTCATAGTAGTCTTGTTAAGAGTATGTTAATTTAGTTTTTATGTTTTTAAGTCAATTTAGAAGGTTTTAGCAAGCCCTCCTAATCCCCGGTCTAGAACGATCCCTCACTTATCCATTCTACTACAATTGTCCAACGAGGGTTTAATTTGAGTGTCAAGTAAATCTCGCATCATGTGTTTGATGAAATTGCATTTGGAAAGGTTGGAAAGTGGAAGGGAAAGGCACGGCAACAAGGAAGTGTTTGGTGATGAATGCAATGATGAAGAGTGAATAAAAAATGCATGTAGGGTTAGCTAGGTTGGCTTTGTTTGGGTGCATGTGTGTTAATTGTGGTTTTGCATGTGAATTGATGGATTGTTTTTTATGGAATGGATGGTTCTTTGCATGGCTATAAGGGAGAGAATAAGAGAGAATGGGCTAGGCCCTTTGTTGTATGTCCTAAAGTGCATAAATGGCCTTCAATTTCGTCCATCCTCTTGGCTCCATGGATAAGCTATCCAATCCATGCCCAAAAATGCTCCAAATAGCCTCAAAATGCACTTTCTTGCTCCCTAAGCCCTTAGAACCTGAAAGCACACAAAAGAAGCATAAAGGACTAAAATAACTAGAGAAACATAACGTAAACACACGAGAACAAGCCATTTAAGTCGCATGAATATGCTCCTATCACTCGTCTACATGTTTACATCAATCTTCTCACATATACCTAGTGTAGGGAGTGTAGTCAGAAAATCTGTGTGAAAATAGAGAGTATATCTTGTGAAGAATTGAGGGATTCTCTAAGGCATGTTACTACATTCAAAATCATGTTTTAATTGATGAAATGCGAGCTAGTGAGTGGTAACTCTGATTAAGTATGTGCTCAAGGGTAGGGATAACTAAAATCTATGGGAGTGATGATCTTTAATATGTCATGTTGCATTGGAAATCCCTGAGGTAATGTTGGAAGGTTTAGGTTGTGTTTTGTTTGTTTTGTTTATTTCGTTTTGCTCAAGGACTAGCAAAAGCTAAGTGTGGGGGAATTTGATAGGAGCATTTTTATGCTACTTAGTTATGTTATTTCCTTACATTTAGTGAGCTAATTACTACTTATTATAGAGTTTTGAGCTATTTTCGTTTGTTTGTAGGTCCTAATGAGAAACTCGGCAAGAAAAAGCAATTTTGAGCCTTTTAGAGCAGTTTTGGGCTTATTATGGATAGCTTGTATGTGGAGCAAGCTGGATGGACGAATTTGGAGTCAAAAGAGCTTAGAAACATGCTACAAATCAGAAAAGGAAAGCCATGACAATGAAGATAAGGAAAGTGCAAGAAAAGAGGAAACATTATCCAAAACCTTATCCAACCTTATCTTATCCAAACCTTGTCCTATCTTATCCTAACCTAATCTTGTTCCACCTTAATCCTAGCTGCAAGTGGACCTAAAAACCTAATTTATAGAAGCCCTATCTGACCCTAAAAGGGTGCCACACCTTCCCTCCCTTTTATGCCTTATAGAACACCCAAAATCAGCCATAAAACACTTAGTTTCTAGAAGGCCCAATTTTGGACGAAAATTCTTAAACCTTTTCTGATTGGATTCTATTTTATTTGGCCCTTTTTCTCTTGGATTTGGATTGTATAAGTCCATATCTGAGATTGATTGGGCTAGGACTTAATTCCCAAACCCTTGCCGCAACTTAGGGGCCCAAAAACACTTGTATCAACTAGGTTTAACCCTAAATCTGATTGCTAGGGTTTTGGCCATGCTATATATATATGCCTATTGAATACGGGTCCTGGGGGTACTGATACGGTCCCGGAGCATAGGGAACAGCATCACCCTGATAGTGATAGGCATCACCTCTACCTGCTTGACCATAATTACTCGGACCCTGGATTTGCCGAATCGGTGCAGGTGGCGGCATAAAAGGTCTGCTGCGGCTTCTGCTGCTGACCCTGGGGACAATTCACGGCTATATGTCCCATCTGCCCACACGTGAAACAACCACCGCTGCCACGCCTGCATTCGCCGAAATGTCGGTTATTACATCTACGGCAAAATGGAACTCGGTTTCGACCACCATCACCTTGTCTCTGGCCTCGAGCACCTCCATAAAACCTACCTCCTCGTCCTTGTCCAGAGGCACTGAAACCACCACTAGACGAACTCGAACTAGCACCACCCCTTTTAAAGTTCTGAGTTTGGCGAGGCCCAAGCGACACTTGACTTTTCCCTTGTCATCTTTCTTTTCATCACTGTCACTCGACATATTCTCTGAGTCCTCTATCCTCAACAGTATCTCATAGAACTCCTGGTAGGACTCACAGTGAGTAGTAGTCGCCATAGAACGCCATCTCTTCTTAGTGCCTAAGCGAAAACGACGAAGCATCTCCGCCGGATTACCAGCGACGTCAGGATAGTAACGAGACAAATCAGTGAACTTACGATAATACTCGTTAGCCGTCATCTTTCGCTGTTTCAACTCAGTGAATTCCTGTTTCTTACGATCAATATACTCAGGGGGTACAAATCTCCTCTGAAACACGTCCTTGAAAACATTCCAATCGGTCCTCTGAGCTGGAGTCAACCTACGAAGTTCTTGTTCCCACCAAGCTGCAGACTCCATCTCCAGAAACCAAGAGGTTGTCTCGACCCACCTTTCCATAGGAAGGTTCCCCTGGTTATGCAACACACGGAAAGTCTTCTCTATGTGTTCCAACCATCGTTCTGCGCCTTCGTGACCCTCACTACCTTTAAACTTATCCAATTTCAGGTTATACATAGTCTCCAGAGGAGTCCTCTGGGGAGGGCGCATCACTGTTTGAAGGGCTGTAGCAATCACTTCCCCCAACTGAGTAAGATCAGGGAAACTAGGCTCATCTGAGCGACGTGGTTCCCGACGAGGCGGCATGATTCTGACAGAAGACACCAACTATTAGAATACTCACAAAGACACAGGACTGCCAAACCTAGGCTCTGATACCAAGCTGACACACCCCGACCGGGATCAGGGCGTGCTGGCCGTCACTCGAAGGTGACGTAGCCATGTGCGTGTGCGGAAGCTAAGAAGATAGTAATATAAAAGTACTAATAATTAAAAACCTACTAGCATACAAAGTACTAGTGTATGTGAGACACAATTCAGAGCAAGTCTACAACAGTCCAAAAGGAAAAGATACGACATATATACACCCGAAGGTGACCCTACAATGGTGAGTGTCTGTCAGAAATGCCGGGACGCCCTCTGGGATAAACCACCAAACTTGCTAGACCACTAGAACCTGGAGGGGCGCAAAAACAAAAGCGTGAGTGGGCAAAAACAAAGTTCTTTGAAAACTCTTTAGCAAAATACATTCTAACCCCTCGCCGTAAAACCTGTATACTTCCCAGAAAATGAACATATATACGTATATATAGGTATGCCAATCATGCTTCACCATATGCCATTCATGCTCACAATATGCCATTCATGCTTGAGAATATGCCACAACAGAATCTCGTAATCAAATGTAAATGCTCAAGTGTAATTCACATCAATAACATATAATCTGGCAGCCGGGAGTCACCTAACGTGACATGTACCGCTGCATATAGAGCTCCAATCTCAACTCAACATCTAAATCTGCACACGAGTCGGAACCACCTAACGTGGTCTGTACGACAGGACTGGGTGTAATATATACGCTCTAGTGCTACGATCACGTGAAGACTATGTGAATAATCGCGGGTCACCTACGAGTCGGAACCACCTAATGTGGTCTGCACGACAAGGCTTGCACCTAACTTGGATCCAAGGCGAGCGTGTGGTGCGGGTGAACATCACGTGAAGGACTCTGCCCCTCTCTGGGCGGGAGCACTAACACCGGGGGTGCAGATTATGAGCTCTCTAAGCATCTCAAACTACTACAGAAATACAAACATGAATACCACTTACCTGGCACTTACCTGTGCGTCCACAGCACCAATACACATATATAAATGTATGCCACTACCAATGCATGTGATGATGCGTAAACGTCATTCATATGATGCATGGCATAAAACAAATAACCTTTTCTATTTAATTTCTGGGAATATAAATGTATATAGGTATATACGGAAAACAAAAGCCCACTCACTGATAATTAGAAGGGTCGTAGCCCCCCTGCCTCGAGTGCGTACGCTCGTCCTCGGAATACAAATCACCTATACGCGAAAAAGCTACGAAAACGTTAATTTAAAAGCACCTAACCAACTTCTTGTAATAACTTCTCATACATTGCTCAAATTGGACAAATGAATATACCCACGTGCTCTACACAACCTCAGGATCACACCCATATTTTTAGAATAATTTTTGGACCCCGCACGCGCCCCCACGCGCCGTCCTAGGCACGGACCTACGCGCCCCCACGTGCGGCCACGTGCCATGCACACTGACGGTGTCAACTGACGCCATCAGGAATATTCCGTTAAACTGACGGAATATTCCGTTAAACCTAACTGTTACCGTTAACTGCCGTTAGGAATATTCCGTTAAACTTAACGGAATATTCCCCTTTCTTCTCTGGCGAGACGCCGGCGACGGCGCCGGAAAACTGGAAATTTTTCAAACTTTGTTTTCTCACTCGTTTCTCAACCAAATTTCATGATTTTTGAACCAAAATGAAGCTTAGGACTAGTAGAATCACGATAGGCTAGTTTTAAGGCCTAAAAATCACACGATCATACCTGTCTTCAAGCTCAAAACTCGGCCAACTTTGAACAGGACGATCCCGACGTCCAAATTCACCCAACGAACCACTCCGAGGCTCCTTGGGACCTCACAAACACATCTACAAGCTTCAAATGTCCAAAAACTAAGTAAATTAAATTTGCATGAACAGTAACTAAAACTGAGCTCGTGAAATCGACGTGAAAACGTCGGAGTTCCTACCTGAAAATGGTACCACTGGACTCCTCTCAGCTTCACGAGCACGAGGGTGGTCTTGGTTTCTTGATTGGTGAAGGTTTAAGTTTGTTTGTGTGTATGTCCGTATGTTTGTAGAAGGAAGAAGAAGAAGAACTCGGGGAGAGTGAAAGAGAGAGAGAAGAGACAGAGAAGAGACAGGAAATGAGGGAATCCCGGGGGAGTGAGACGAGGTGTATGAGTGTGTGTGTGGTCCTACTACACCACACAACATAAAACTACACGTAGAATAACAAACTAGGGGGTAAAATTGTAAATTCAAATGTACGTTTCGTTAGTTTCGGGACGGGATGTTACAGTTATGACCTTATATTCATAAGTAGTGGAAATCACTAGTCATGATTGTACTAAGTAAATTCTAGGCAAGAGTATCATGCAATTCATAGTTACGAATGCCTAGTCAATGCTTAGGGTTTTCAAAAAGCTTAATGATCTTTGATTTTATCTCTATTATGCAGTTCATGTAGGGAATTTGATAAGAATAATTTGATTGTTGATGCGTATTCCATCCAATTCAATGAAACTAGGAAAATCTGAAAGTTAATTTGTGCTTTTCACAATTAATTTGGGGCATCGTCATTCATGGTTTAAAGGGATAAAATCTGGAAATCAATTTGTGTTACATATGTGCATGTGTGGAGAAGGATCCTCTAACTAGTCTTTTTCCCATTCAATTCACCTAATTTAGTGCCTAATCTGTTTAGTTTACAATCTGTCCAATTTAATTAATTTCGTCCAAATCAAGTCCCCATTTTATTAAGTGTGTTAGATTAGTTAGAAAAGTGTTTGAATCTGTCCAAATTAGTGTTTTGAGTCTAAGTTAGTTAAATTTCGTCCAAATCACCCTTTAGAGTCTAATTTGAGTCTATTTGAGTGTTTTGGGCTGTTTTGAGTCTTTTTAAGTTGTTTTGAGTCATATAGGTCTAGGTAAGTGTTTTAAAGTTTAATTTTGTGTTTTTAAGTCAGTTTAGAGTAGATTAGCATCCCTAGTTAATCCCCGGTTAGAACGATCCCTACTTGCATTTATACTACAATTGTCACAAATAGGGTTTAATTTGTGTGTCAATATAATTCTCACATCAGTTTTCTTGTTTTTAGGTACTAGTTTATGACTCGAAGATCTCAAGTTGTTCGTGCAAATATCTTGGACTTTGATGACGATTTTGAGTGGACTTTCAGAAGGAAGAGGAAAGAGCCAGAACGTAATCCACTTAGTTCTAGCTCAGAATCTAAGTTTGAGGAGGAAGAAGAGGCCACGGCTTAGGTGGAAGAAGAAGCACAAGTCATGGGAGAAGACAATCGAACAATCAAGGAACTTTTAGCCTCGGGCTTGGACAATGCTGCACCCCCTATGCATTCAATATCTTAGGGCAGCTCAAGACAAGACCGATGAATTCGAATTGAAGTCTAGCTTGTTGCATCACATTCCAAAGGACCATGGGTTGTCCATGGAGGATCCATACAAGCACTTGAAAGAATTTGAAGTTGTATGTCCAAGCATGACCCCAATCAACGTGGATGCCAACATTTTGAAGATGAAAGCTTTTCCATTCTCTCTTTTGGAAAAAGCTAAGGATTCGTTATATGAATTAACACCTGACACTATCACATCTTGGGAAAGGATGAAGAGAGCATTCTTAGAAAAAATTTCCCCCACTTCGAGAGTCATTCTCTTGAGGAAGAAGATTAGTGGAATTCAACAAAATCAAGGGGAGTCCTTTCCGGCATATTATGAGTGTTTCAAGACTCTTGTTGCATCATGCCCTCAACATCAAATGAAAGAAGAGCTTATAATTCAATATTTCTATGAAGGACTTCTTCCAATTAAGAGACAAATGCATCAGCAGGAGGAGCTTTGGTTTACAAAACACCAATTGATGCCAAGACCCTAATTACCAATCGAGCCTTGAATGCACAACAATACGAAGGAGTTGGACAATGGGACAACCCCCGGCAGCAACCACAAGTGAATGAGGTAAGTGTAATTTCTGAAATTCAATCTCAATTGGCTAATCTCACTGTTTTTGTGTCACAGGTTGTTGATGGATCCAAAGTGCAAAAAGCTAGTGTATGTGGCATGTGCACCATGCAAGGACACCCATCTGAGCAATGTCCTCAATTGATAGAGAATGGAGGATGGGAAAGTGCCCATGCCGTAGGCTTTCAAAGTCAAACTCAGCCAAGGCATGATCTATACGCAAACACTTACAATTCAGGATGGAGAGATCATCCAAACATGAAGTGGAGGGAGCCTCAACAACCTTAACAATAAGGAGGATTTCATCCACCACTGATAGGAGCATTTTTATGTGACTTAATTGGCTTGTTCTCATGCATTTATGTTGTTTTTCCTTAGTTAGTTTAGTGTTTAAAGTCATTTTCGTGCAATTTCAGGTTTTAGTGTCAAAGTATGCAAAAAGAAGCAATTTGGAGCATTCTAGAGCATTTTTGGGCCAAGATTGGATAGTGCAAGCATGGAGGCATGAGGATGGACGAATTTGAAGGCTTGAATTCAGTTAGGGAGCTGCAAGGGGGCCTAAAAACCTTATTTCTAGAAGGCTTTATCTATTCACACATGGTGCCTAATTTCTGTATTGGAAGAACAAGCCGTCCTAGCTTGTCACTAGCCGTCCTAGCTTGTCTCCTAGCCGTCCTAGCTTGTCTCCTAGCCGTCCTAGCTTGTCACTAGCCGTCCTACCTTGTCTCCTAGCCGTCCTACCTTGTCACTAGCCGTCCTAGCTTGTCACTAGCCGTCCTAGCTTGTCTCCTAGCCGTCCTAGCTTGTCTCCTAGCCGTCCTAGCTTGTCACTAGCCGTCCTACCTTGTCCAAGCTACACACACATATCCTTTAAGTGTTTCATGTATAGAATTTCTGGTACAAAAAAACATTTTGGTTTCAACTAAGTTCAAAACCTTTCCTAGCCCTATAAATAAGGCTTTGCAGCAAGGCACTAAGGGGATCACTCATTCACCCAATTTTCGTCCATTCATCTAGCCACACCACTCTTCACATCCTAAAATCCTAGAAACACAATTCCAACCAAACACTACACCTTGCCGTGCCTATCCTCCATCCAATTCCATAATCCCTGATCCTAAAACACATCCCAACCATCCCATCCACCTTTGTGCCGTAGCAAGGAGAAAGAAGGAAGGACTCTTGGATGCTCAAGCTTCGTCGTTGGTGCATTCTAGGTGTAATTCGTTTTATGATTTCAATGTTTAATTTATTTTCCTTTCATTTTGCTATGAACATGAGTGGCTAAACCCCTATTGGTTAGGGGTGATTTCGAAGCCATAACTATGTGTGCAAGTTGATTTGATAAATTCCAGTTATGAGTTCTTGAATCGTGAATGCAATTGGCTTAACTGTGCGAGTAATAACGTATTTGTGTTTGTTAATTAGGGGTCGACACTTAATTGGCTTGCATGAATATGATGCTAGAATATAAGTTTGTTTCACATAATTGTCACACACTTATATGCACAAGTAGTGAAGATTGCTAGTCACAATTGCGTTAAGTTCAATTCCTAGCATAAGTGTCATGATGTCATAGTCACAAGTGCTTTGTTAATGCTTATAGTTTTCATTGAACGTAATGATCTTTGATTGTATCTTTATTATGATGTCATGTAAGGAACTTTTGAAGAATGCTTTGGGTTGTCGTATGATGTCATCCAATTCAATAACACAAGGAAAACTTGAGAATTAACTAGTGATGTCACGGTTAATTTGGGGCATTGTCATTCATAATTCTATGAAGGAATAACTGGAAATCGAGTCATTTGCATACTTGTCATGTGTGGAGAAAGAACCCCTAACTAGTCCATCATCCATTAAAAACCCCAAAAACGTTTCAAGATCAGTTTTACTTTGCAATCTGTTTTCTCAACTTTAATTTCGTCCAAATCAAATCCCCCTTTACTTTGAAGTCTCAATTTAGTTAGAAATTGTTTTGGTTCATGTTTTTAAGTGTTTTGAGTCATGTTTTCAACCAATTTCGTCCAAATTAGTGTAGGTGCTCAAAACTGCCCAGAAAGTGGTTTTTAGGCAGTTTTGAGTCTTCTAGTTGCTGTTTTGAGTTTTTGTTTTGTTTTAGTGTTTTAACTTTGGTTTTTCATTCTTTGAGTCCAAATTAGTGTTTTTAACTTTGTTTTGGACTTCTTAGGTCAGTTTTCAAAAGTTTAGCAATCCCTCCTAATCCCCGGTTTTGAACGATCCCTACTTACATACTTTGCTACAATTGTCAGAAGAGGGTTTAATTTGTGTGCTTAATATATTTACGCATCAAATTTTTGGCGCCGTTGCCGGGGATTAGCAACTTTGCTAAATCCCTTGGATTGTTTTTGTTTCATTTATTTCACTTTGTTTCTGATTTTGTTTTAGTTTCTGACCTATTTTTGTTTCTTGTTTTTTTTTAGGTACTAGTGCATGACGCGGAGTTCTCAAACTGTGCATGCACATATCTTAGACTTTAACGACGATTTTGAACGTGATTTGAGAAGAAAGAGGAGGCATCCCAAACATAGTGAACCTAGTTCAAGTTCAGAGGCCGAATCTGAGTTTGAAGAAGTGGAAGAAGAAGTTATGGCAGCGGACAATCGGACCATTAAAGAGCTTTCGGCCTCAGGGTTGGCCAATGCCGCACCATTATGCATTCAATACCCCGCGGCTGCCCAAGGCAAGACCGATGAATTCGAGTTGAAGTCAAGCTTGTTGCACCACATTCCTAAATACCATGGGCTTTCCATGGAAGATCCAAACAAGCATCTTAAAGAGTTTGAAGTAGTTTGTTCAAGCATGACTCCCGTCAATGTTGACGGAAGTATTTTGAAGATGAAAGCTTTTCCGTTCTCTTTAATGGATAAAGCTAAGGATTGGTTATACGAGTTGGCTCCTGGCACTGTCACTTCATGGGAGAGTATGAAAAGAGCGTTTTTGGAGAAGTTTTTCCCAACTTCTCGCATCATTCTTCTTCGTAAAAAAATAAGTGGAATTCAACAAGATGAAGGTGAGTCTTTTCCTGCATACTATGAACGTTTTAAATCACTTGTTGCTTCTTGTCCACAGCATCAGATGAAGGAGGAGCTACTTTTGCAATACTTCTACGAGGGCCTCCTACCATTAGAACGTCAAATGCTCGATGCCTCGGCAGGTGGAGCATTAGTGGACAAAACACCTATGGCTGCCAAGACCTTGATTTCTAATCGAGCGTTGAACGATCAACAATACGAAGGAGTAGGCCAAAGAGGACCCCCACGGCAACATGTTCATGAGGTAAGTTCTACTTCCGACATTAATTCACAATTGGCTAATCTTACTTCTATTGTGTCTCAGTTGGCCGAGGGCATGAAGATGCAAGGACCAATTGTATGTGGCGTATGTTCTATGCATGGACATGCCTCTGAAAAATGTCCACAGTTGATTGAAAATGGTGGATGGGAAAGCGCCAATGCAATTGGGTTTCAAGGCCAAAACCAACCAAGGAACGATCCTTATTCCAACACATATAATCCCGGTTGGAGAGACCACCCAAATTTCAAATGGAGGGAGCCCCAACAATCTCAAAACCAAGGAGGCTTTAGGCAACAACCCCCTGGGTTCTTTCCCAAAACCTACGGCCCACCCCAAAATCAAGCCCAATCCGGCCCAAGTGCTTCAGGTACGTCCCTTGACAATGATGCACTTCTTAAGATACTAACTAAGTTGTCTAATGGGCAGGACGATCAAGCTAAGGCTATGCAAAACCAAGACAAAAGGGTGGATCAATTGGAGAAACAAATGGGGCAAATTGCCGAGTTTATGGGGCAATTTCGTGAACAAGGAAAGCTCCCTAGTTCCACCGTTCCAAATCCAAAGGGAAGCTTCGAAAGTGCAAAGGCCATAACCTTGAGAAGTGGAGAAGAGATTGGGGCAGATCCTACACCATCACAATCAGGTCCCAAAGGTGATGAAAACTTGCAAATTGAAGAGGAAGAATCAAGCAAACCCACGGCAAAGGTGGGAAAGTCTTTGCCGCAAGTTCCTAGTGCCCCAAAACTGTCTAATTCGGCCAAAAAGGGTAAGAATGTGTCAAATTCAGTTTCTACTAATGCTTTTCCTTCGAATGCTCCTTTTCCTAGTAGGTTTATGCAAACAAGGAAGGAAGAAGCTGAAAAGGACATCCTTGAGACATTTAGGAAAGTTCAAGTGAACATACCCTTGTTGGATGCAATCAAGCAAGTCCCTAGATACGCCAAGTTTTTGAAGGAGTTGTGCACCACTAGGAAGAGGATGTCGACCAAGGAAGTGGTAAAAGTAGGTGAGAATGTGTCCGCCATCTTGCAACGCAAACTACCTCCCAAATGCAAAGATCCGGGTAGTTTCACCATTCCTTGTGTCATAGGTAACACTAGATTTGAATCTGCCATGCTTGACTTAGGTGCTTCTATAAATGTTATGCCATATTCCATATATGCATCTATGAACCTAGGAGCATTGAAAAAGGATGGTGTTATCATACAATTGGCCGATAGATCTAATGCCTATCCAAAGGGAGTTTTGGAAGATGTTTTGGTGCAGGTTAATCATTTGATCTTTCCGGCGGATTTCTATGTCCTTGAGATGGATGAATCGGATCATGCAACCTCGCTGCCCATTCTACTTGGAAGGCCATTCATGAAAACGGCCCGGACTAAGATTGACGTGTTTAATGGAACTTTGTCCATGGAATTTGATGGGGAAGTTGTTAATTTCAATCTTTCCGATTCTATTAAGTATCCTAGTGAAGATCATTCATGTTTCTCTATTGATACTGTTGACTCTTTGGCGCAGGGATACCTTGAAGATTTGAATGATGATATGCTTGAAAAAGTCATTACAAGTGGTGTAGAAGTCAAAACCAAGGGAGCAACATCCATGCAACCCCACGGCACAAATACACTATCCTATGCCGTGCCTCCTAGTGAGGATTTTCTTGAAGTAGTTGCTGCCCTTGAGTCATCACCAATACATGATGGTAAGTTTCCTAACAAAGAGTCCATTCCCATTTCGACTAACAAGTTGCTTCCATCCATAATTCAGGCACCTATCCTTGAACTCAAACCTTTGCCAAGCCATTTGAAGTACATTTTCTTGGGAAAAAATGAGACACTGCCTGCCATCATATCATCATCCCTCACGGCACAAGAGGAGGAAAAACTCATGCATGTGTTGAAGGAGTACAAATCTGCCCTAGGATGGACATTGGCCGATATCAAAGGTATAAGCCCCACAACTTGTATGCATCACATATTTCTTGAGGAGGGGATCAAACCAACTAGAGAGGCTCAACGCCGTCTTAACCCTCCAATGATGGAAGTTGTGAAAAAAGAGATAATCAAACTTCTTGATTGTGGAGTCATTTATCCTATCTCCGATAGTCGTTGGGTTTCACCTATCCAATGTGTGCCTAAGAAATCCGGAGTGACGGTTGTGGAGAATGCCGAGAATGAGCTTGTACCCATGAGAATCCAAACCGGTTGGCGTGTATGCATCGATTATAGGAAGATAAATGCCACCACAAGGAAGGACCACTTCCCATTGCCGTTCCTAGATCAAATGTTGGAAAGGTTAGCGGGTCATTCTTTTTATTGCTTTCTTGATGGATATTCAGGTTATAATCAAATTGTCATTGCCCCGGATGATCAAGAAAAGACCACTTTTACTTGTCCCTTTGGAACATTTGCATATCGACGCATGCCATTTGGTTTGTGCAATGCCCCTGCCACGTTTCAAAGGTGTATGGTAAGCATATTTTCTGATTATGTTGAAAGGATTATTGAAATATTCATGGATGACTTTAGTGTTTTTGGTGATTCTTTTGATAAATGCTTGGATAATCTCACGTTAATCTTGAAACGTTGTGTTGAAACAAACCTTGTTTTAAATTGGGAAAAATGCCATTTTATGGTTAAACAAGGTATTGTTTTGGGTCATATAATCTCTGAAAAAGGAATTGAAGTTGATAAGTCTAAAGTAGATCTTGTACGCTACTTACCCTCTCCTACTTCGGTTAGAGAGGTTCGTTCTTTTCTTGGTCATGCAGGATTCTATAGACGATTTATCAAGGACTTTTCCAAGATTGCACAACCCCTATGCCGCCTCCTCCAAAAAGATGTGTCTTTTGAGTTCAACGAGGCATGCGAGAAGTCATTCAAGCATCTCAAAGAGCTCCTAACCACGGCACCCATCATAACTCCCCCGGATTGGTCCATTCCATTTGAATTGATGTGTGATGCCTCGGATTATGCACTTGGGGCTGTTTTGGGTCAAAGGAAAAATAAACAGTCACATGTTATTTATTATGCTTCCCGCACTTTAAATGATGCTCAATTGAATTATTCTACAACCGAAAAAGAACTCTTGGCGGTTGTATTTGCTTTAGATAAGTTTAGATCATATCTTATTGGCACTAAAGTAATTGTTTTCACTGACCATGCAGCCTTGAAGTATCTTTTCACCAAAAAGGAGGCCAAACCAAGGCTCATTCGTTGGATGCTCCTACTTCAAGAGTTCGATATTGAAATTAGGGACAAGAAAGGTTGTGAAAACGTGGTGGCTGACCACTTGAGTAGATTGGTGCGTGAAGAAGAGTCCCTCCCCATTTCTGAGATGTTTCCGGATGAACAACTTCTGTCCATTGAGGTAAGTACCCCTTGGTATGCCGATTTGGTCAATTTCTTGGTGACTAAGCAAGTTCCTAACACCCTAAGCAAGGTCCAACGTGATAAATTGATACATGATGCAAGATTTTATGTGTGGGATGATCCATATCTATGGAAATATTGCCCAGATCAGATTATTAGAAGATGTGTGCCAACTTCTGATTTTAACTCAATTCTAGCATTTTGTCATTCTTATGCATGTGGAGGCCATTTTGGTACCCAAAGGACAGCTCGTAAAGTGTTAGAATCTGGTTTTTATTGGCCTACATTGTTCAAAGATGCTAGAATGTTTTGCTTAACATGTGATAGATGTCAAAGAACAGGTTCTATTGGTGCAAAAGACCAAATGCCGCAAACACCCATCTTCAATGTTGAAATCTTTGATGTTTGGGGTATTGATTTCATGGGTCCTTTTCCTTCTTCATTTGGTTTCACTTATATTTTGCTTGCGGTTGATTATGTTTCTAAATGGGTAGAAGCAAAAGCTACCCGTACTAACGATTCTAGAGTGGTTTCAGATTTCATCAAGACTAACATTTTCTCTAGATTTGGGATGCCGCGGGTATTTATAAGTGATGGAGGTTCACATTTCTGCAATAGGACCATTGAGGCACTCTTCAAGAAGTACAATGTCAAGCATAAGGTTTCAACACCTTATCACCCACAAACAAGTGGCCAAGCCGAAGTATCAAATAGAGAGGTCAAGCAAATCTTGGAGAAGACCGTGGGGCCTAACCGGAAGGATTGGAGCATGCGTTTAGACGATGCACTATGGGCATATCGCACTGCCTACAAAACACCCCTAGGGATGTCTCCATTTCGGCTAGTTTATGGAAAACCTTGTCACTTACCCGTGGAGCTAGAGCATAAGGCACATTGGGCCATCAAAACGTTCAATTTGGACTTAGATGCTGCTGGAATGCATCGGAAGCTCCAATTGAATGAGCTTGAGGAACTAAGGAATGAAGCCTACGAGAATGCCCGCATTTACAAGGAAAAGACGAAGGCGTTTCATGACAAGATGATTAGGGGCAAAACCTTCACAATTGGGCAGAAAGTTTTACTTTTTAATTCTCGTTTACGTTTATTTCCCGGAAAGTTACGTTCTAAATGGATTGGACCTTTTGTTGTTACTAATGTTTTTCCACATGGTGCAGTTCAAGTCCAAAGCTTAAGGAATGGGGTGGAATTCAAGGTCAACGGACATAGATTGAAGCCATACTATGAGAATGCCATGGGGCAGGTTGTGGAGGAGATCTCACTCCATGCCGTGGGCACCAATGGTGCCTGAACGTGTTCTTCGTCCGGCTGCAAGACGTTAAAGAAAGCGCTACTTGGGAGGCAACCCATGCCATTCAACAAAGGAAGACCTAGAAAGCACTCCAATTCCAGATTTGCGTTCCTAAACCCTTCTCTTTGTTGATTCCTTCTAATCTGCCTATCTAGTTGTTTTGCTTGCTGTTTGTGTGTTTCTTTGTGTGATTCTATGCTTAAAACATTGAGGACAATGTTTGATTTAAGTGTGGGGGGGTAACTAAGTGTTTTTCATTCAAATTCGTGGGATTTTATCACCCATTATTTCAAAACTTGTTCCTTGCTGTTTTTAAGTGTTTTTAAGCAGTTTTGGTGTGTTTTAGTATGTTTTGAAGTAAAAATCCGAAAATCAAAGAAAAATTTGAAAAATTTGTTTTAAAAAACCCAAAAAAGAGTTGTTTTTGTGTGTTTGTTTGTGTCTTAGGGTACCTTCCAACACAATGATGAGGATTTGGTTTTTAAATACATGGCTGTTAAAGAGAGTGATTAACATGGATGAAAGTTTGATTTACTCTATGTTTATGCTTGGTTGTGGTTATAACTTATGAATTCACATGCAATCATAAAAAATAAAAATAAAAAAAAAAAATCAGTTTTTGTAACATGCTTGAAGGAAGGAACTCAAATTAACGCTACAACCTTGTGAGACTTGAACCTAAACGTTTATTTGGAGAGTTCAAATCTGTGCATTCTTTGTTTTCTAAAATCGTTGCATGATCTCATTATTCTTTGCTTGGTTGCTACTTAGAAGGCGTTTCATCATTTAGTTCCAAACACTAGAAGTCATGCCCATTTCATTCAAAGCATGGTATTGATTAGCATAACACATATTCAAGATGAAGTTGTGTAGTGACCACCACTTTAGCCAAAAAGCCGTGTGCCCTACTCCATTATATGTTTAGGTGTTAACCCCATTGAGCCTTGTTTAGCCTTTTCTTTGTTAACCCACATTACCCTCACCTAGCCTAGATTAGGACTATCCATACCCTCGTTCTTAAAGTATAGTAAGCATGATTCAAATGGAATTCCTTTATGACAGAAACCAAGTGTGGGGGAAGTTTTTATTTTGAGAATTATGTGCCATAAGCACGGGTAGAAAGAAAAGAAAAGAAAAATTCGTGGAAAAAAAAAAAAAAAAAAAAAGTATGAAAAGAGTTGAACAATATGAGAAAAAGAGTTCCAAGGTGTTGTTTGTTGAAGAAAGGGTCCAAAAAGTTGAATTCGGCCCCAAGAAGTTGTTTAAAGTCTTCCCCTTGTATTTTTAAGTTAATTTCTGCAAACTAAGTGAATTTTAAGTCTTAATTTCATTACTTTGCTTACTAATGCTTGAAGAACGTTTGTTTTCCCTATCCTTTCTTTGTTAACCAATACCCCAAGCCTCGTTGCAACCCTTAAACTTCTATCTTGAGTGTTATGTGTTTCAATTTGTTGAGTTTGAATTTGGTATGAGCATATGGTGTCACTGGTTCTCGCATCTAAGTAGTAGCATTCCATTCATGAGATCATATCTAAACATGCCTATTAAGTCCGGAAATTGCGTTCTTTGTGATACATATATGTGAGCATTCGTTTTTATATCTACATCAATTCTCTCACATATAACTAGTATAGGGTGTGTAGTTAGAAAATCTGAGTGAAAATAGAGTGCAAATCTATTAAGGATTGAGGGAATTCTCTAAGGCATGTTACTACATTCAAAACATTGTTTTAATTGGTTAATTGTGAACTAGTAAGTAGTGACTATGATTAAGCATGTGCTTAAGTGTTAAATTGACTCAAATCTGTGGGAATGATAATCTTTAACATGTCATGTGCATTGGAAATCCCTGAGGCAAACGTTGGAAGGTTTAGATTATGTTTGTTTGTTTTGTCTTGTTTTATTTCTTTGTTTTGCTCGAGGACTAGCAAAAGCTAAGTGTGGGGGAATTTGATAGGAGCATTTTTATGTGACTTAATTGGCTTGTTCTCATGCATTTATGTTGTTTTTCCTTAGTTAGTTTAGTGTTTAAAGTCATTTTCGTGCAATTTCAGGTTTTAGTGTCAAAGTATGCAAAAAGAAGCAATTTGGAGCATTCTAGAGCATTTTTGGGCCAAGATTGGATAGTGCAAGCATGGAGGCATGAGGATGGACGAATTTGAAGGCTTGAATTCAGTTAGGGAGCTGCAAGGGGGCCTAAAAACCTTATTTCTAGAAGGCTTTATCTATTCACACATGGTGCCTAATTTCTGTATTGGAAGAACAAGCCGTCCTAGCTTGTCACTAGCCGTCCTAGCTTGTCTCCTAGCCGTCCTAGCTTGTCTCCTAGCCGTCCTAGCTTGTCACTAGCCGTCCTACCTTGTCTCCTAGCCGTCCTACCTTGTCACTAGCCGTCCTAGCTTGTCACTAGCCGTCCTAGCTTGTCTCCTAGCCGTCCTAGCTTGTCTCCTAGCCGTCCTAGCTTGTCACTAGCCGTCCTACCTTGTCCAAGCTACACACACATATCCTTTAAGTGTTTCATGTATAGAATTTCTGGTACAAAAAAACATTTTGGTTTCAACTAAGTTCAAAACCTTTCCTAGCCCTATAAATAAGGCTTTGCAGCAAGGCACTAAGGGGATCACTCATTCACCCAATTTTCGTCCATTCATCTAGCCACACCACTCTTCACATCCTAAAATCCTAGAAACACAATTCCAACCAAACACTACACCTTGCCGTGCCTATCCTCCATCCAATTCCATAATCCCTGATCCTAAAACACATCCCAACCATCCCATCCACCTTTGTGCCGTAGCAAGGAGAAAGAAGGAAGGACTCTTGGATGCTCAAGCTTCGTCGTTGGTGCATTCTAGGTGTAATTCGTTTTATGATTTCAATGTTTAATTTATTTTCCTTTCATTTTGCTATGAACATGAGTGGCTAAACCCCTATTGGTTAGGGGTGATTTCGAAGCCATAACTATGTGTGCAAGTTGATTTGATAAATTCCAGTTATGAGTTCTTGAATCGTGAATGCAATTGGCTTAACTGTGCGAGTAATAACGTATTTGTGTTTGTTAATTAGGGGTCGACACTTAATTGGCTTGCATGAATATGATGCTAGAATATAAGTTTGTTTCACATAATTGTCACACACTTATATGCACAAGTAGTGAAGATTGCTAGTCACAATTGCGTTAAGTTCAATTCCTAGCATAAGTGTCATGATGTCATAGTCACAAGTGCTTTGTTAATGCTTATAGTTTTCATTGAACGTAATGATCTTTGATTGTATCTTTATTATGATGTCATGTAAGGAACTTTTGAAGAATGCTTTGGGTTGTCGTATGATGTCATCCAATTCAATAACACAAGGAAAACTTGAGAATTAACTAGTGATGTCACGGTTAATTTGGGGCATTGTCATTCATAATTCTATGAAGGAATAACTGGAAATCGAGTCATTTGCATACTTGTCATGTGTGGAGAAAGAACCCCTAACTAGTCCATCATCCATTAAAAACCCCAAAAACGTTTCAAGATCAGTTTTACTTTGCAATCTGTTTTCTCAACTTTAATTTCGTCCAAATCAAATCCCCCTTTACTTTGAAGTCTCAATTTAGTTAGAAATTGTTTTGGTTCATGTTTTTAAGTGTTTTGAGTCATGTTTTCAACCAATTTCGTCCAAATTAGTGTAGGTGCTCAAAACTGCCCAGAAAGTGGTTTTTAGGCAGTTTTGAGTCTTCTAGTTGCTGTTTTGAGTTTTTGTTTTGTTTTAGTGTTTTAACTTTGGTTTTTCATTCTTTGAGTCCAAATTAGTGTTTTTAACTTTGTTTTGGACTTCTTAGGTCAGTTTTCAAAAGTTTAGCAATCCCTCCTAATCCCCGGTTTTGAACGATCCCTACTTACATACTTTGCTACAATTGTCAGAAGAGGGTTTAATTTGTGTGCTTAATATATTTACGCATCAACCACCCCCTGGGATATTTCAAAGGCCATTCACACCAATGCAACCTCAACCACCTCCGGTTCAATCAAATTCAGGTACATCTTTGGATAATGATAAAGTTATTCAATTATTAACCACTTTGACGCAGGGAGTACAAAATCAAGCCAAAGAGATGCAAAATCAAGCTAAGGAGGTGGATGAATTGAAGAAGCAAATGGGGCAAATGGCAGAATTCATGGACCAATTTAAAGAGCAAGGAAAAGTACCTAGTTCAACCATTGTGAATCCAAGGGGAGAATTTGAAACTGCCAATGCTATCACGATAACAAGTGGCAAGGAAGTTGGAGCCACCCCACAACCACCCAAATCAAGCCAAAAGGAGGATGAAAAGCTACTGCAGGAGGAGGAGGACAAAGGAAAAGCCACGACAAGGGTGGAGCAACCCTTGCCCCAGCCACTCAATGCCCCTAAGTCGTCCAACAAAGGTAAGTTAGGTCTAAATTCAATTATTTTTAATGTTATTCCACCAAATGTGCCTTTCCCTCGCAGATTTTTGCAATCAAAGAAAGAAGAGAGTGACAAGGACATTCTTGAGACATTTAGAAAGGTGCAAGTCAATATCCCACTCCTTGATGCAATCAAACAAGTTCCAAAGTATGCCAAATTCTTGAAAGAAATTTGCACAACAAGGAAAAGGATTTCGAACAAGGAAGTAGTGCATGTAAGTGAAAATGTCTCTGGCATGTTGCAAAGAAAGCTGCCACCTAAATGCAAAGATCCAGGTAGTTTCACTATCCCTTGTGTAATTGGTAATATAGCCATGTTAGACTTAGGTGAATCCATTAATGTCATGCCTTACTCTATTTATGCATTTATGAACTTAGGACAGCTTAAAAATGAAGGTGTTACTATTCAATTAGCCGATCGTTCTAATGCATATCCAAAAGGAGTTTTGGAAGATGGTTTGGTGCAGGTTGATCATTTAAAATTTCCGGCTGATTTTTATGTGCTTGAAATGGAAGATTCAACCCATTCTCCACCATTGCCACTCCTACTTGGAAGACCATTCATGAAAACAGCCCAAACCAAGATTAATGTGGCCAAAGGAGCATTAACAATGGAGTTTAGTGGTGATATAATTAAATTCAATGTTTCTAAATTTATTTAGAATCCTAATGATGTAACCCTTGTTTTGCAATTGATGTGAATAAATATATAGGGCAGGAACAATCCACACCTATCAAGAAGGATGCATCTAGAACCACCATCGAAGAGGGAATTGGAGTGGTTGCCCTAAAAACACCCAATTTAGCCGAGAGGAGCCATAGTGAAATTGTTAACAGTTCTGCCACTTTTGAGCCCCCATCACAATATGTTTGTAAGTCTCTAATCCCAATTCCAATTCCTATTTCAACTAATAGGTTGTTACCTTCCTTGATGTAGGTACCCAATCGAAATCAAGGTGGTGAGAAAGTTCACTGAAAGGAGCATATTTATGCGAATTAGTTAGCTTGTTTTCTTGCATTTACATAGCTAATTTCTATTTGTTAGAGTATTTTAAGCTATTTTCATGTGTTTTCAGGTTCAATTGATAAAGTTGGCAAGAAAGTGCAATTTGGAGCATTTTAAAGCAGTTTTGGGCTGAAAAGGAGAGGAATTAGGACTCCAAATCATAAAGAACAAGGACACTTTCAATCAGATTCCAAGGAGGACAAGGAATGGTCCTTGTGGCAGATTCTAGAATTTCTAGAAGGGTTACATGTGGCATAAACTTAGGGCACGAAAATAGGGCTTCTAAAACTTGATATTTAGATGATTTTATGTGAAAAGGAGTCATCTTTGAAGTTGGAATTAAGGTAGGAAAAGATTAGGATAGGATACGATAAGATAAGGTTGGATAAGGTTTGGATAAGATAAGGTAATTTGCATAATATTCCTTCTTTGTAGCTGATTCCTTATCTTCCAAGTCTTTGATTTAATTCTTCCAGATGTTAATCACATTCCTAGCCTCTCTTGATCTTCAAATTCGTCCATCCACCTTGCTCCATGCATATGCAATCCATTCCAAGCCCAAAACTGCTCTAAAATGCTCCAAATTGCACTTTCTTGCCAACTTTGTCAATTAAACCTGAAAACACACGAAATAGCTTAAAACACTCTAACAAGTAGAAATTAGCTATGTAAATGCAAGAAAACAAGCTAACTAAGTCGCAAAAATATGCTCCTATCAGACTTTGAAACTAGGATTACATTTGAAATATGAATTGATTACTTTCAGTTGTGATTGCATAAATCGTGAATACAATTTACTTAACTGTTTGATTGAGAACTTATTCTAGTGTGTTGATTAAGAGGGCCCGCTTAGTTTGCATGCATGAATTTGATGCTAGAATATAAGGGAGCTTCACCTAATTGTTATGAACTTATAGTCATAAGTAGTGGAGGTGATAGGAGCATATTTATGCTACTTAGTTATGTTGTTTCCTTGCATTTAGTTAGTTGTAGTTGACATTTTGATGTGATAAATAATAGCACTCAAATTAAACCCTCTTTTTGACAATTGTAGTATAGATATAAGTAGGGATCATTCTAGGCCGGGGATTAGGAGGGATTGCTAATCTAATGAAAATCGACTCAAAGATGTAAAAATATGCTTTAAAACACTTAAACAACTCAAAAGACTCTTAACTAAACTTGTATGACTCAAAACAAACTTCAAAGACTCAAAACTACTCAAAACAATAAAAAAGACTCAATTTAGACTCTAGGACTCAATTTGGACGAAAATACAATTAGTTTTGACTCAAAAAGACACTTTTGGACAGATTTGGAACAAGTAAGCAAAAGGGATTTGATTTTGGACGAATTTAAAAGAAAAACAAGTAAATTAAAACTTTAAAACAGATTTTGACGAAATTAAGAAAAACCAATGGATGATGGGATAGCCAAGGGATACTTCTCCACACATGATACATTCAAACATAAATTGATTTCCAGTTGCTTTTCCGATAAACCATGAACCTCAACACCCCAGATTAACCGTGACATCACTAATTAACCCTCAGATTTCCCTTAAGTTAGTGGATTGGATGACATCATACGACAATCCAAAGCATTCTTCAAAAGTCCCCTACATGACATCATAATAGAGATACAATCAAAGATCATTACATTCAATGGAAATCATAAGTATTGACAAAGCACTTGTAACTATGACATCATGATACTCATGCTAGGAATTTACTTAACATGATTGTGAAAACAACCTTAACTACTTGTGAATATAAGTTTGTGACGATTATGTGAAACTCCCTTATATTCTAGCACCAAATTCAAGCATGCAAATTAAGTTGGATGGAAGGCTGCGGCAAAGATGAGTTTTCTCCGCGAATGAAGGCCGGTTGTATGGAAGGGTGATTACCTTTTATAAGGGTGCGGCATAGGGGTTTTTATAAGGAAGAAAGAATCCTAAGGCTTTATTACTTAGTTTAGGAAAGGAATTAACTCCAAATCTTTAAAGAAAAGGAAACACAAAGTCAGAATTTGAAGGAAAAGGGAAGGAAACCTACGGCATTCAATTGGGATAAGGGGAATGTCATTTAGTTCTGAAATTAGGCAAGGACTTTGGAATAGAAAAGGGTATGTGAGTTATTGCTGAGTTTGATATGAAAAAGGAATGTGTTTGAATGCTTTAGAATAGGAAAGAAGGCCCTCCCTTGCACGGCAAGGAAGGGAAACACTAAGGGGATACACAGCAAGAAGTTTATGTTGCAAGGAAACTTTGTTTTGTGTCCTAGAATAGATAGAAGTCCTTAATGTTGTTGAAACATGGAGTCATTAAGGATTAGGAAAGGTTAAACCAAAATAGGAAACCTTGGCTTAACTTTCCTACTTCAAGTAGGAAACCTTCTTTGACTAGGATTCCTCATTTGATTAGGAATCCTCTTGTGATTAGGAATCCTAACTCTTTTAGGTCTTCAATTTCGTCCATTCCTTTTGCTCCAAGCATAAGCTATCCATTCCAAGCCCAATTTTGCTCCAAAAGGCTCCAAAATGCACTTTTTTGCTTCCTTAGCCATATGAACCTAAAAACACACGAAAATGGCTTAAACTACTAAAACAACTATGAATTAACAACATAAATGCACGAAAACAAGCTAAGTAAGTCGCCTAAATATGCTCCTATCACATTTACGAATTCACATGTAATCACAAAGGAAAAAAAATCAGTTTTTGTAACATGCTTGAAGGAAGAAACTCAAACTAACGCTACAACCCTGAGAGACTTGAGCCTAAACATTATTTGGAGAGTTATTAATCTTGATGCTTTTGTTTTCTAAAGTCGTTGCATGATCTCATTATTCTTTGCTTGGTTGCTACTTAGAATGCGTTTTCATCACTATAGTTCCAAATACTAGAACTCATGCCCATTTCATTCAAAGCATAAAATTGATTTGCATAACAAATAACAAAAACCCTTGCATATGTATTGTAGGTTTAACCCCTTTGAGCCTTAGTTAGCCTATTTTCTTTGTGAACCACATTATCCTTACCTAGCCTAGAATAGGACTATCTATACCCTTGTTCTTAAAGATAGTAAAGCATGACTTAGAGGGAATTCCTTTTGATCTAAAAATTGCTATAAAACAAGTGTGGGGGAAGGATTTTCGTGGAAATCTAGGAGGATGAATGATTTATGTGCCAAAGAAAAGAATAGGGCACGAAAAAAGAAAAAAACGTGAAAAAGAAAGAAAAAAGAAGAAGAAGTTGAGGAAAAGAAAGAAAAGAGTTGAAAATAAGTAAGAATGAACTCACAAGTGTTGATTGTTGAAGAAAGTGTCCAAAAGTTTGAATCTGGCCCTAAGTGATGTGTGAATCTTCCCTTTGTGTTTAAAAGTTGATTTTTGCAATCAAAAGTGAATTCTAAGTGTCAATTTCATTACTTTGCTTACTATTGATTTAAGAACTATTGTTTATCCTTACCTTTCTTTGTTAGCCAATACCTTAGCCCCGTTACAACCCTTACACTTCTATCTTTTTTGTTATGTGTTTCAATATGTGGAGTTGAAAATTGGTTTGAGCATATGGTATCCCTGGTTCTCGCGTCTAAGTGGTGGCATTTCGTTCATGAGATCATATTCATGTTAATAATTCCAAAAAGTGCCTTCTTTGATTATACATATGTGAGTATTAGTCTACATGTTTACATCAATCTTCTCACATATACTTAGTGTAGGGAGTGTAGTAAGAAAATCTATGTGAAAATAAAGAGTATATCTGATGAGGAATTGAGGAACTCTCTAAGGCATGTTACTAAATTCAAAATGTTGTTTTAATTGATTAAATGTGAGCTAGTGAGTGGTGACTATGGTTAAGTGTATGCTCAAGAGTAGGGATAACTAAAATCTAAGAGAGTGGTGATCTTTAATATGTCATGTTGCATTGGAAATCCCTGAGGCAATTATTGGAAGGTTTAGATTGGGTGTTGTCTTGTTTTGTTTATTTCGCTTTGCTCGAGGACTAGCAAAAGCTAAGTGTGGGGGAATTTGATAGGAGCATATTTATGCTACTTAGTTATGTTGTTTCTTTTCATTTAGTTAGTTAATTACTACTTATTATAGTCTTTTAAGCTATTTTCGTATGTTTGTAGGTCCTAATGCCAAAAGGAGCAAGAAAGTGCATTTTGGAGCCATTTGGAGCAGTTTTGGGCATGGATTGGATAGCTTAACTATGGAGAAAAGTGGATGGACGAAATTGAAGTCAAGAGAGGCTAGGAAATGCTACAAATCTGGCGAAAGAAGTTCAAATACAAAGAAGATAAGGAAAGAGCAAGAAATAAAGAACATTATCCAACCTCATCTTATCCTATCCTAACCAACCTTATCCTATCCTATCTTATCTTATCCAAATCAATTTGTGCCTTAATTCTAGCTATTTAGAAAGGATTAGATATACATTTAAACACATAACTCAGATTCTAGAAGCCTAATCCTTTATGTGCCGCATAAATGCCATTCCTTGAAGGTTTAGGAGTTGTAATCCCTTTCCTACAAAGGTGCCGCACCCCTTAGCCTAAGTTCTTCTAGAAATATGCCCTTTATCCCTTCTAGAAGTGTAATTTCTGCCACAAAATACCTAGTTTCTAGAAGCCCTAATTTCTAGAGAAATTCCCTATCCCTTCCCCTTTGGTTTTTGCCAAACCTTAACTTTTTTCCTTAAGATTGTGCAATCCTTTTCCTTCAAAAATTGTGCAAAACCTAGCCTATAAATTCAAGCTTATGCCGCACCATTCAAACCATCCATTCCCTCATTCATTCATTCATACATTTAGCCATCAAACACCATAATTCACACCACATCACCCTAGTGCCGCAAGCAAGGAAGGAAGGAGAGGAGGACTTGTGCAATCTGCCATCCAAGGAGGGTTCGAAATCTACCATTGGAGTGTGGAGTGTTTCTAGGTGTATCCTATCCTTAGTTTTAGTTCATTGTTTGTATTAATTTGGTTTTCAAATATGATGAACATGTGGAACTAATTTCTTTTTAGTTAGAGGTGAATTCGAAGCCATGATTATATGTTTTATATGAATTGATTATATCTAGTTATTGTTTCTTAAGTCTTGAATGTGACTTGCTTATCTAAGTTATCAAAACTTGTTTATGTATGTTGGTTGACGGTCGACACTTAATTTGCATGTATGAATTTGATGCTAGAGTATAAGGGAGTTTCACGTAATAGTTATTCACTTATATTCACAAGTAGTGGAGGTTGTTAGTCACAATCATGTTAAGTAAATCCTTGGTATGAGTCTCATGCATTTCATAGTGATGAATGCCTTGTCAATGCTTATGATTCTCATAGAACTTAATGACTTTTGATATGTATCTCTATCATGCGTTTCATATAGGGAACTTGAGAAAGATAATTTGGTTGCGATGCATATTCCATCTAACTCAATGAAATAAGGAAAATCTGATGGTTGATTTTGCGATGCAATTAACTTGGGGCGTTGTCATTCATAGTCTAAAGGAATAATAACTAGAAATTGGTTTGTATGCATATATCATGTGTGGAGAAGGAGCCTCTAACTGGCCCTTCACCCATTTAAATTCACCCAAATTCGTTTTTACAAAGTGTTTTACGCAAAGTTTTTGTTTTAAGTTTTAATGTCGTAAAAAACAATCCCCTTTTCATTTAGTCTTGTTATTTGAGTCAAAATATGCTTTCGGTTAGTCTTTTGAGTCAAGTTAAGTTGTATTTTCGTCAAAATCGCTTGTTAGGTCTAGAATTGAGTCTTTTTTATTGTTTGTTGCTATTTTGAGTGTTTTAAGTTAGTTTTGAGTCTATAGAGTCCAGTCTAGTGTTTTTGAGTCTTATTTGTGTTGATTAGCATCCCTAGTTAATCCCCGGTCTAGAACGATCCCTACTTGCATGTATACTACAATTGTCAGAAATAGGGTTTAATTTCTGTGTCAAGTTAATTTTTGACATCAGGAGGTTGCTAGTCACAATTGTGTTAAGTAAATTCTTGGCAGGAGTATCATGCTGTTCATAGTTACTAATAGGAGCATATTTAGGAGACTTAGTTAGCTTGTTTTCGTGCATTTATGTTGTTAGTTCATAGTTATTTTAGTAGTTTAAGCTATTTTCGTGTGTTTATAGGTTCATATGGCTAGGGAAGCAAAAAGGTGCATTTTGGAGCATTTTGGAACAAAATTGGACTTGGAATGGATAGTATATGCTTTGAGCAAAAGGAATGGATGAAATTGAAGACCTAAAGATGTGAGGATTCCTAATCACAAGAGGATTTCTAATCACAAGAGGATTCCTAATCAAAAGAGGAATCCTAGTCAAAGAAGGTTTCCTACTTGAAGTGGGAAAGTTAAGCCAAGGTTTCCTATTTTGGTTTAACCTTTCCTAATCCTAAAAGACCTCATGTTTCAGCAACATTGAAGACTCCTATGCATTTTAGGACACAAATCAAGCATTCCTTGCAACCTAATTGCCCTTGTCGTGCATTCCATAGTGTTTCCCTTCCTTGCCGTGCAAGGGAGGTCCTTATTTCCTATTCTATGTCATTAAACCACATTCCTTTTCACCCCAATCTCAGCCACACCTTACATACCTTTTCTATCCTAAATCCTTGCCTAAATTCAGCATTAAATCACATTGCTTTTCATTCAATTGATGCCGCAAGTAACCTTTCCTTTTTCCCTTTGATTTCTGATTTCATATCTCTTTTTCCTTAGGGATTTGGGGTTCCAATCCTTTGCTAAACTATGTAATAAACCTTAGGATTCTTTTTCTCAAATAAATACCAAAGCCGCACCCCTCATTCAACCCTAATCATTCACCCACACAATCTGCCATCATTCACAGAAACAAGTCTCTTTGTCGCAGCCTTCAACCCATTTTTCCACCATTCTCCTACTTCCATACCTTCACCTAAACATCCATACACCATCCCCAACCTTTGCCGCACCACCCTACCAACCTAAATCCATTCACAACCCAGAAATCCATCCAAAATCACCCCTAGACTCTTGTGCCGCAGTCTTGCAAGGAAGAAGAGAAGAAGATGAAGCCTTGGACGTTTGTGCATTCAAGTTGGAGTGTTGGAACGTTTCTAGGTGTAATCTATCTTTTGTTTTCATGTTTAATTCAATTTTCCTTTGTTTTGTTGTGAATATGAGAGGCTAAACTCGTTTTAGCTAGGGGAGGCTTTGAAACCATGATTATATTTATGATATGAATTGATTAAGTCCAGTTGTGATTTCATAAATTGTGAATGCAATTTACTTAACCGTTTGATGGATAACTTATTCTTGTATGTTGATTAGGGAGGCCTACTTAATTTACATGCTTGAATTTGGTGCTAAAATATAAGGGAGTTTCACATAATCGTCACAAACTTATATTCACAAGTAGTTAAGGTTGTTTTCACAATCATGTTAAGTAAATTCCTAGCATGAGTATCATGATGTCATAGTTACAACTGCTTTGTCAATACTTATGATTTTCATTGAATGTAATGATCTTTGATTGTATCTCTATTATGATGTCATGTAGTGAACTTTTGAAGAATGCTTTGGGTTGTCGTATGATGTCATCCAATCCAATAACTTATGGAAAATCTAAGGGTTAATTAGTGATGTCACGGTTAATCTGGGGTGTTGAGGTTCATGGTTTATCGAAAAACCAACTGGAAATCAATTTGTGTTTGAATATATCATGTGTAGAAAAGTATCCTCTAGCTATCTAATCATCCATTGTTTTTCTCAAATTCGTCCAAATTGCATTCAAGTCTTTTAAGTTACTTATTTTTGTCATAAATTCATCCAAAACCCAATCCCCTTTACTTATTTGTTGCAAATCTGTCGTAAAGTGTGGTTTTGAGTCTTTTGAGTCAAAACCAATTCTATTTTCGTCCAACTTAAGTCCCAGAGTCTAAATTGAGTCTTTTGGATTGTTTTGTGTTGTTTTGAGTCTTTTAAGTTTGTTTTGAGTCATATAAGTTTAGTTAAGAGTCTTTGAGTTTGTTTAAGTGTTTTTAAGCATATTTTTGTATCTTTGAGTCAGTTTTCATTAGATTAGCAATCCCTCCTAATCCCCGGCCTAGAACGATCCCTACTTATATCTGTACTACAATTGTCAAAAAGAGGGTTTAATTTGAGTGCTATTATTTATCACATCAGTTACGAATGCCTTGTCAATGCTTATGATTTTCACAAAGCTTAATGATTTTTTATTGTATCTCTATTATGCTGTTCATGTAGGGAACTATTGAATAATAATTTGGTTGCCGATGAGCATTCCATCCAATTCAATGACTTAAGGAAGATCTGAGGGTTAATTAGTGTTGTTCACGGTTAATCTGGGTGGTTGAGGTTCATGGTTTATTGGAAAAGCAACTGGAAATCAATTTGTATGCAAGTGTGTCATGTGTGGAGAAGGACCCTCTAGCTAGCTTATCACCCATATTTTTCCCCATTTCGTCCAAGTTGTTTAGAGTCTTTACAATCTGTTTGTTTTTACCTTAATTTCGTCAAAAATCCAATCCCCCTTTACTTGGTTGTGTCTTTTAGTTAGAATTAGTCCAAACTTGTGTTTTTAAGTGTTTTGAGTCAAGTTAAAAGTAATTTTCGTCCAAATCATCCTTTAGTGTCTAGTTTGAGTCTATTTGATTATTTTGTGTTGTTTTGAGTCTATTTAGCTTGTTTTGAGTTGTTAGAGTCTAGTTTTCTGTTTTTGAGTTTAGTTTAGTGTTAAGTTTAATTTGAGTAGATTAGCATCCCTTTGATAGAAGCATATTTAGGCAACTTAGTTAGCTTGTTTTCTTACATTTATGTTGTTAGTTCATAGTTATTTTAGTATTTTGAGCTATTTTCATGTGTTTGTAGGTCCATATGGCTAAAGTAGCAAGAAGGTGCATTTTGGAGCCTTTTGGAGCGAAATTGGGCTTGGAATGGATAGCATATGCATGGCAACCAAATTATCTTTCTTAAGTTCTCTATATGAAATGCATAATAAAGATACATATCAAAAGTCATTAAGTTCTATGAAAATCATAAGCATTGACAAGGCATTCATCACTATGAAACGCATGAGACTCATACCAAGGATTTACTTAACACGATTGTGACTAGCAACCTCCACTACTTGTGAATATAAGCAAATAATGATTAGGTGAAATTCCCTTATACTCTAGCATCAAATTCATGCATGCAAATTAAATGTCGACCCTCAATCAACATACATAAACAAGTTTTAATAACTTAGATAAGCAAATCACATTCAAGACTTAAGAAACAATAACTGGATGTACTCAATTCATATAAAACATATAATCATGGCTTCGAATTCACCTCTAACTAAAAAGAAATTAGTTCCACATGTACATCATAATTGAAAACCAAATTAAAATAAACATCAAACTAAAACTAAGGATAGAAAGAACCGAGAGCGTCCCACTCCAATGGCATGCACGGCACTCCCTTGGATGGCAGATTGCCCAAGTCCTCTTCTCCTTCCTTCCTTGCTTGCGGCACTAGGGTGATGTGGTGTGAATTATGGTATTTGATGGCTGAATGTATGAATGAATGAATGAGTGAATGGATGGGGGGGTTTTGCGGCAGAAACATTATGTATATATAGGATGCATGGCAAACCCTAGGGTTAGGCAAAAATCAGGTAGGAAAGAGACTAGGGTGCACCAAAATTTGAAAGAAAAAGGATTGCACAATCCTAGGGGAAAAAGGTTAGGGTTTTGGACTTTGTAGAAATCAAAAAACCAAAGAGAATATGGAGAAGGTGCGGCATACATTTAGGAGTAGGGATAGGATCTTTGTAGAACCACATATCTAGGTGTATTAATATGAAATTAAGTCCTCTTTGCAGTTGAAATTAAGGTGGAACAAGATTAGGTTAGGATAAGGTTTGGATAAGATAAGGTTCTTTGGATAAGGTTGGATAATGTTCCTTATTTCTTGCTCTTTCCTTATCTTCTTTGTCTTAAACTTGTTTCTCCAGATTTGTTGCATGTTCTTAGCCTCTTTTGACTTGAAATTCGTCCATCCACCTTGCTCCATATGCAAGCTATCCATAATAAGCCCAAAACTGCTCTAAAAGGCTCAAAATTGCCTTTTTTTTGCCAACTTTGTCATTAGGACTTACAAACACACGAAAATAGCTTAAAACACTATAATAAATAGTAATTAGCTAACTAAATGCAAGGAAACAACATAACTAGGTAGCATAAATATGCTCCTATCATCTAGTTAAGTGTTTTTAAGCCTAGTTTTCTATTTTTGAGTTAGTTTTCAATAGATTAGCAATCCCTCCTAATCCCCGGTCTAGAACGATCCCTACTTGCATTTATACTACAATTGTCAACAAGAGGGTTTAATTTGAGTGATATTATATAACACATCAATAACTAGAAATCGATTTGTACGCTTATGTGTCATGTGTGGAGATGAGCCCTCAAGCTAGCCATTCACCCATTTAAACACCCAATTTCATCCAAATTGTTTAGTCTTTAAATCTGTTTGTTTTTACTTTAATTTCATCAAAACCAATCTCCCCCCCCCCACCCTTTAATATTTCGTGTTTACTTAGTTAGAACCTATTTTAATTTGTTTCTTTTAGTGTTTTGAGTCAAAGCTAAGTTACAATTCATCCAAAGTAATCCTTAGTTTCTGTTTTAAGTCATTCTAGTTTGTTTTAAGTCATTAGAGTCTAGTTTAGTGTTTTTTAGTCTAATTTGAGTAGATTAGTATCCCTTCTAACCCCCGGCCTAGAACGATCCCTACTTACACATACTACAATTACAGGTTTTAATTTGTGTGTTAGTTTTTACCACATCACCCCTGGCAACTGGAACTTAGGTAATGTAGGATTAGGATTTGGCTAAGACAAATAAGGTAGTTTGGCTCATGCTCCTTCGTTCTTGCTAAGCTCCAAATCTTCTTTGTCTTGAATTAATTCTTCTCTCTCTTTAGCATATTCTTAGCCCTTCTTGAACTTCAAATTCGTCCATCCACCTTGTTCCATGCATATGCTATCCACCCCAAGCCCAAAACTGCTCTAAAATGCTCCAAATTGCCTTTTCTTGCCACTTTTGCCAGTTGAACCTACAAACACACGAAAATAGCTTAAAACACTCTAATAAATATAAACTATAGCTTAAAACACTCTAATAAATATAAACTAATTGAGTAAATGCAAGGAAATAGGCTAACAAAGTTGAGCATATTTATGCGACTTAGTTAGCTTGTTTTCTTGCATTTTCATAGTTAGTTTCTACTTATAATAGTGATTTAAGCTATTTTTGTGTGTTTGTAGGTTTAAATGGCAAAAGAAGCAAGAAAGTGCATTTTGGAGCTATTTGGAGCAGTTTTGGGCATGGAATGGATAGCTTGCATATGGAGCAAGGTGGATGGATGAATTTGAAGTCAAAAGATGCTAGGAACATGCTACAAATCTGGAGAAACAAGTTCAAGACAAAGAAGATAAGGAAAGAGCAAGAAACATGGAACATTATCCAAACAACCTTATCTTATCCAAACCTTATCCTAACCTAATCTTGTTCTACCTTATTTCCTGCTGCAAGGGGACCTAAATACCTAATTTCTAGAAGTCTTATTTGCTCCTAAAAGGGTGCCGCACCCTTCTCTTTTATCCCTTCTAGAAGTCCCAATTTCTGCCACAAAACACATTGTTTGTAGAATCCCTAAATGCATGCCGCACCACCCTTTCTAGAATCCCTAGAAAAGGTGGCGCCTCTCCCTCTTCTAGAAGCTCTAGAACCTATAATTCTTTTCCTTAGAGAATTAAGCAATCCTTTTCCCTTCAGATTTTGGTGCACCTTAGTCATTTTCCCACCTGATTTCTACCAAACCCTAATCTAATTTCCCTAGGACTTGTGTCATGCATCATACATACATACATATATATATATATACATGTTTATGCCGCAGAAAGGACACCATCCATTCACTCATTCGTTCATTCATACATTCAGCCATCTCACACCATAATTCACACCACATACACCTAAATCTCTCTAGTACCGTAGCAAGGAAGAAAGCAGATGAAGAGTGCCGTGAAATCTGCCATCTAAGTAAGTGTCGCAAGCCTACTTTAGAGTGTGGAGTGTTTCTGGGTTCTTTCTATCCTTAGTTTTAGTTCAATGTTTATTTTAATTTAGTTTTCAATTATGATGAACATAAGGAACTAATTTCTTTTTAGTTGTAGGTGAATTTGAAGCCATGATTATATGTTTTATATGAATTGATTACGTCCAGTTATTGTTTCTTGAGCCTTGAATGTGATTTGCTTATCTGAGTTATCAAAACTTGTTTTTGTATGTTGATTGAGGGTCGACACTTAATTTTCATGCATGAATTTGATGCTAGAGTATAAGGGAGTTTCACCTAATCGTTATGAACTTATATTTACAAGTAGTGGAAGTCACCAGTCATGATTATGATAAGTAAATTCTTGGCATGAGTATCATCCTTTTCATAGTTACGAATGCCTCGTCAATGTTTAAGGTTTTCAAAGAACTTAATGACCTTTGATATATCTTTCTACCTGATGCGAAAATTAACTAAACACACAAATTAAACCCTCTTTTGACAATTGTAGTATATATGTAAGTAGGGATCGCAACCCACATACATAAACAAGTTTTAATTCAACAGATAAGTAAATTGAATTCACAATTCATGAAATCACAACCGGAAGTAATCAAATCATATTGCAAATATAGCCATGGTTTCGAAAGCCCCCCTAGCTAAGAGGGGATTAGTTCCTCATACTCACAAAATAAGGATTATTGAATTTAAACATTGAAAACATAAGATTACACCTAAAATGTTCTAGTAATCCAATTCGAATGGCATGCACGGCTAGGGCTTTCCTCCTTCTTCCTTGCTGCGGCACAAGGTGTGGTGGTAGGTTTTGGGGGTTTTGAATGGTGTCTTCTTGCTTAGGATGATGAATGATGGCTGATGAGGGTGGAAGGTTGCGGTAGATTGTATATGGGAATTAATGGATTGAATGAATGATGGAGAATGGTGTCTAAGGTTTGCGGCAAGGGTTTTTAGAATGGCATGAGGGGTGCTTACGAAATTGTGGCTGAAAATATGATTATATAGTTCGGCCAACCCTAGGGTTATTTAGATTAGGGTTACAACTTAGCAGATTTTAAGGATTAGGGCCCATAGGGTTCGGCACAAGTCATTAAATCTACTTAGGAAGGGGTTTGCCCAATTAATTTCAGAAAAGGATTTGTATAACCCAAATCCACAAGGAATAAGGCCTAACAAATCAGAATCCACAAGGGAAAAGGGATAGAAGGGTGCGGCAAACATTGGAGGGAAAGGGGGAATGGATTGCAAGGCAAGGCAAGGCATTCTAGAAGGGATTAGGCGCCACCTTTGTAGGTTTTCTAGAAACAATGTGCTTTGTGGCTGATTTGGGCCTTGTAGAAGAGAATGCTTCTAGAAATAGGTTCTAGAAAAATATATTTAAGTTCCCTTGCAGCTAAGATTAAGGCATGATGAGGTTAGGATAGGATAGGATAAGATAAAGTTGGATAAGGTAAGATAAGGTTGGATAAGGTTTTGGATAATGTTTCCTCTTTTGAGCTGATTCCTTATCTTCTTTGTCTTGAATTTAATTTCTTCATCTTCTTATCAGATTCCTAGCCTTTTGAACTCCAAATTCGTCCATCCATCTTGGCCCATACATATGTTATCCATTTAGTGCCCAAAACTGCTCCAAAATGCACTTCCTTGCTACTTTAACCCTTTGGACCAACAAACACATGAAAATGACTTGAAATACTACATTAACTAAGAAATAACAGCACACATGCACAAGAACAAGCTAACTAAGTCGCATAAATATGCTCCTATCACCAAGGAAAGAACGAACCTCTCTACCCGAAGTAGGAGAGGGTAAGTGGCGCACAAATCTATCTTTGATTTATCAACCTCAATACCTTTTTCAGAAATGATATGACCTAAAACTATGCCTTGTTTAACCATGAAATGACATTTTTCCCAATTTAGAACAAGGTTAGTTTCAATGCATCGTTTTAAAATCAAACTGAGATTATTCAAACAACCATCAAATGAATCACCAAAAACGCTGAAATCATCCCTAAAAACCTCAATAATTTTCTCAACATAATCTGAAAATATGCTCATCATGCATCTTTGAAATGTGGAAGGTGCATTGCATAAATCAAATGGCATGCGACGATAAGCAAATGTACCAAAGGGGCATGTGAAGGTGGTTTTTTCTTGATCTTCTGGAGCCATCACAATTTGATTATAACCTGAATATCCATCAAGAAAACAATAAAAAGCATAACCCGCTAACCTTTCAAGCATTTGATCAATGAATGGCAAAAGGAAATGATCTTTCCGTGTAGTGGCATTGAGCTTGCTATAATCAATACAAACCCTCCAACCTGTTTGGATTCGAGTAGGAACAAGCTCATTTTCGACATTTGTCACCACAGTTACTCCAGATTTCTTTGGAACACATTGAACCAGAGAAAGGGTCCAAAAGTTTGAATTTGACCCTAAATGTTGCATGAATCTTCCCTTGTGTTTAATAGCTAAGTTCTGCCATCAAAAGTGAGTTTAAGTGTCAATTTCATTACTTTGCTTCCTATTGCTTTAAGAACCTTTGTTTTTCTTTACCTTTCTTTGTTAGCCGATACCCTTAGCCCCGTTACAACCCTCAACTTCTATCTTGATGTTATGTGCTCAATATATGGAGTTTGAAATTGGTATGAGCATATGGAATCACTGGTTCTCGTTCTAAGTAGTAGCATTCCATTCATGAGATCGTATACATGTCATTGTCATAATTCCAGAAAATGCTTTCTTTGTTATAACATATGTGAGTGTTAGTCTACATGTTTACATCAATCTGCTCACATATACCTAGTGTAGGGTGTGTAGTTAGAAAATCTGTGTGAAAATAGAGAGCATTCTAGTAAGGAATTGAGAGAATTCTCTAAGGCATGTTACTACATTCAAGATGTTGTTTTAATTGATTAAATGTGAACTAGTAAGTGGTAACTATGGTTAAGTGTTTGCTAAAGTGTAACGAGAGCCAAAAACCATGGGAATAATGTTCTTTGATGTGTCATGTTCATTGGAAATCCCTGAGGTACATGTTGGAAGGTCTAGAGTTTGTTTTGTTTTCTTTGTTTCTTTTGTTTTCTTTGGCTCGAGGACTAGCAAAAAGCTAAGTGTGGGGGATAGGAGCATATTTAGGCGACCTAGTTAGCTTGTTTTCTCACATTTATGTTGTTAGTTCATAGTTATTTTAGTATTTTAAGCTATTTCCGTGTGTTTATAGGTTCATATGGCTAAGGAAGCAAAAAGGTGCATTTTGGAGCAAAATTGGACTTGGAATGGATAGCATATGCTTGGAGCAAAAGGAATGGACGAAATTGAAGACCTAAAGATGTTAGGATTCCTAATCAAAGAAGGATTCCTAATCAAAAGGGGAATCCTAGTCAAAGAAGGTTTCCTACTTGAAGTAGGAAAGTTAAGCCAAGGTTTCCTATTTTGGTTTGATCTTTCCTAATCCTTAAAGACCTTATGTTCCAGCAACATTGAAGACTCTTATGCATTTTAGGACACAAAATAAGCCTTCCTTGCACCCTTATTGTCCTTGCCGTGCATTCCATGGACTTCCCCTTCCTTGCCGTGTAAGGGTAATGCATATTTCCTATTTTGTGCAACAAGATCACATTCCTCTTTCACCCAAGTCAAAGCCCCACCTTACATACTTATTCTATTCAAAATCCTTGCCTTATTTCAGCCTTAAATCACATTCCCTTTCCTACTCTATTTGGCCACAAGTTTCCTTCTCTTTTTCCCTTTGATTTCTGACTTTGTGTCTCATTTTCCTTGTGGATTTGGAGTCTAATCCTTTCCTAAACTATGTAATAAAACTTAGGATTCTTTCTTTCAAATAAATACCGAAAGCCGCACCCTTATTCAACCCTAATCACTCATCCATACAATCTGCCATCATTCACAAACACTTAAGCCCTTGCTGCATGATACGTATATTATACGCACACAAACTAAACCCTATTTGTGACAATTGTAGTAATGATGTAAGTAGGGATCGTTCTAACCGGGGATTAACTAGGGATGCTAAACACTTGACTCAAATAAATAAAACTAACTTTTAAAACACTAAGACAAACTAAAAGACTCAAAACAAGTTCAAAAGACTCCAATACTTAAAAAAATAAAATAAGACAAATCAAATGATTAAGACTTAACAAAATAGAGGGGGGAATTGTGGTTGGACGAGATTAAATTAAACGGACAGATTATAATTTAAAACAGATAGTAAAGATGAATGTGATGAAAATATGGATGATGGAATAGCTAAGGGGTTCTTCTCCACACATGTTACACTTGCATACAAAATTGATTCTCAGTTGGTCTTTTGATAAGTTGTGAAACTCAATGCTCCAAGTTAATTAGGTCCGCTTAAATTAACTTTCAGATTTCCCTAAATTCATTGGATTGAATGGAATACGCATTACAACCAAATTATTCTTAATCAAAGTCCCTAACTATGGAATACGCATGATAGAGACATTCAACAAAGATCATTAAGTTCAATGAAAATTATAAGTGTTGACGAGGCACTCGTTACTATGGAATACGCATGAAACTTATGCCAAGAATTCGTTTAACGCGATTGTTTATAAGCAACCTCCACTACTTGTGAATATAAGTTCATAACGATTAGGTGAAACTCACTTATATTCTAGCGTCATATTCATGCATGAAAATTAAGCTTGCAATCTCAATGAACATACATAAATAAGTTATCAATCAAACAGTTAAACGAATTGAATCCACAACTTATGAAATTCCAACCAAAAGTCAATTCATATTGCAAATATAAACATAGTTTCGAATCACCCCCTAGCTAAAGGGGGTTTAGTTCCTCATAACCTTGAAATCAAAGAAACAACTAAACATTCCAACAACTCAAACTTGAATTGTATGAACGTTTAGGCACTCTTATCTTCCATTCGTCATACGTACAAAACAAAGAGAATTAAATTATAACTTTGAAATCAAAGAAACACCCAAACATTCCAACAACTCAAACTTGAATTGTATGAACGTTTAGACACTTTTCTCTTCCTCTTCGTTGTGGCACAAGGTCTAAGGAGATGTTAAGGGCTTTAGGTGTATGTGGAATGGAGTAGGGAGTGGTTGGAGATGGAAGAGTGAAGAGAAAATATGCAGAAAATGAAGTGGGACTCACGGCAATGGAATGGGTTTGTTGCTTGGTGTTTGTAACTGAAAATGTGTATGGAAGAGTGAATGAATTGTGGAAGAATGGATGCTTATTTATAGGTCAAATGGGGGAACATGGCAGCTAGGAGGGAATGTGGCTGCATGTTTGAATGATTAAAGGATGCATGTGGGTTGAAATGAAAGGGAAATGCATGTGCAAAGCTGGAAATGCATGTGAAGATGTTGGAAATGGAATGAAACTCACGGCAATAGTGTAATGGTGCTGAAAATGCATGTTTGTGCATGTGATTTGAAGTGATTATTGTTTGGAAATGAATGTGAAGGCATGTGAAAGCTGGAAATGCATGTGAAGATGTTGGAAATGGAATGAAACTCACGGCAATAGTGTAATGGTGCATGTGTTGGCTGTTTTGTTTGTTGGTTAAAGCTTGTGTTTGCATGTGAATGTTGTTTGTGTGAAGTGTGTGTGAATGCATGTGGATTAAAGAGTGAATGCATGTGTTGAATGATTTCTTGGTGTGGGAATGCATGTGCAAATGCATGTGGAATGTGGCTGAAAATGAAAGGAGGAGTGCAATGGAATGTGCACGGCAATAATGTGTGTTTGTGCATGTGGGTGAATGTGCATGTGTTTTAGGTTGTAATGTGTAGATAATTATGAGTATGATAAATGATAAGTGTATGATATGTTGAGTGATATGTTGAGTGGTAAGTGAATGATAAGATAAGTGATAAGTGAATGATATGTTGAGTGATAAGATAAGTGGTTATTGATATGTAGATGAATGAATGATATGATAAGTAATAAATGAATGATAAGTGGTTATTGATATGTAGATGAATGAATGATATGATAAGTAATAAATGAATGATATGTGGTGATGATAAGATAAGTGTATGATATGATAAGTGGTGAATGAAGGAGTGGAATGTTGGAATGTTATGCACGACTAAGGATATAGGAAAGGTTTAAATATCCTAAAACTAAAGGGAACAAGGTTCCAACACTTTGGTCTTCAATTAGGTTTTCAATTTCGTCCAACACTTTGGCTCCAAGCATAAGCTATCCATCCTTAGCCCAAAAGTGCTCCAGAAGTCTCCAAAATGCATCTTTTTGCTCCTTTAGCCCTTTCGGCCTACAAACACACGAAAATAGCTTAAAGTACTAAAATAACTAAAGAAACATAACGTAAATGCACGAGAACAAGCCATTTAAGTCGCATGAATATGCTCCTATCAAATACCCCCACACTTATCTTTTGCTAGTCCTCGAGCAAAACAAAACAAAAGAAACCAGAAACAAAACAAAACGAACAAGTAAAACACAACCTAAACCTTCCAACAAACGTCTCAGGGATTTCCAAAGCACATGACAAGTTAAAAATCATTATTCCCACAGATTTTAGCCATCTTTACACTTAAGTACATTCTTACTCATAGTCACCACATACTAGTTCACAATTAAGCATTTAAAACACATTTTGAATGTAGTAACATGCCTTAGAGAATTTGCTCAAATCCTTACAAGATATACTCTCATTTTTCACACAGATTTTCTGACTACACACCCTACACTAGGTATATGTGAGAAGATTGATGTAAACATAAAAATGAACACTCACATAAATGTATTTCAAAGGAAGCAATTTCTGGAGTTAATAAGCATGTTTAGGTATGATCTCATGAATGGAATGCTACTACTTAGACGCGAGAACCAGTGACACCATGAGCTCATATCAATTCCAAACTCCACATTTTGAAACACATAACACTCAAGATAGAAGTCAAAGGGTTGTAACGGGGCTAGGGTATTGGCTAACAATGAAAGGTGAAGGATAAACAAACATTCTTAAAGCAATAGTGAGCAAAGTATTGAATTAGGCACTTAGAATTCCCTTAAGAACGCAGAAGTCAACTTTGAACACCCAAGGGAAAGTCACACAAAACTTAGGGCCATATTCAACTTTTTGGACCCTTTCTTCAACCATCAACGCTCGTGAGTTCATTCTTACTTATTTTCACTCTTTTTTTTTTTTTTTTTTTTTTTTTTTTTTTTTTTTTTTATGAATCTCAAAACATACATATAAACGTAAGAACAAACTTTTACTCCCCCACACTCATTTTCTTGCATAATGTAACTCAAAAGGAATTCATTTAAGTCATGCTCACTATACTTTAAGAACAAGGGTATAGGAAAGTCCTACTCTAGGCTAGGTAAGGGGTGATGTGGGTTAACAAAGAATAAAGGCTAAACGAGGCTCAACGGGGTTAAACTTACAATAAATACGAAATATGGGAAGTAAGGCTATTTGGTTATGGTGGCAACTACACAACTTCATCTTGATATATGTTATGCAATTCAATGTCATGCTTTGAATGAAACGGATATAAGTTCTAGCATTTAGTTCTATCATGATACAATTGCAGTCTAAGTAGTAACCAAGCAAGGAATAATGAGATCATGCAACAACTTTAGAAAACAAAGAATCACAGAAAATAACTCTCCAAAGAAGGTAATGGCTCGAGTCTCACAGGGTTGTAGCGTTTGTTTGAGTTCCTTCCTTCAAGCATGTTACAAAAACGAATTTTTCTTTTATGATTGCATGTGAAGTCATACATTATAACCATAACTAAGCATAAACCAAGAGTAAATCAAACTTTTCTCTATGTTTATAACTCTTTTTAACAGTCATGCAATTACAAACCAAATCCTCGTCATAACGTTGGAAGGTACCCTAAGACACAAACACACAAAAACGACTCAAAACACTCTTTTTAGGCTTTTCAAAACATTTTCTTCAAATTTTTATGTGATTTTCGGAGTTATAAAACAACACACACTAAAACACTCTAAAACAATTTAAAAACACCTTAAAACAGCAAGGAACAACATTTGAAGTTATGGGTGATAAAATCCCACGAATTTGCATTAACAACATTAGTTACCCCCCCCACACTTAAATCAAACATTGTCCTCAATGTTTTAAGCATAGATTCACACAAAACATAAGTAAACACACAAAAAGCACTTAAACATACTAAACATGGCAAAATGTAATTAACAAAGAGAAGAGTTTAGGGACGCAAATCTGGTTATGGAGTGTAAATTCCATCTTCTCTTTGTTGATTGCAATGAGGCTTGATCTTGATGATTCCACAGGCTTACTCTCGAACTGGTTTCCGCCCATCATTGATTTTCCTTTGTTTTACTTTGCCATGCGAGTAAGAACAAGGACAAAGAAAAAGACAGGGAAAGAGCATGATATGAGATACTTTTGCTTTTGACCTTGATGATATGAGATACCTTTGCTTTTGAAGAAGCGGTTGGTTGAATCAGCACATGTATTTGTTGTGCTGTTTCCTCCTGGGTCATCTGTACTCCAGACATCTGGTATCATCTTTGGGGAAAAAGAAAAAATTTAGTATTTCGAAAGGCTTTGCTGGGAGTGCACCCTCAGAGGTGAGGGAGAGTTGGGCATTTTCTTCAGGTTTGCCCTGCCATAAAAGACGAAGGTCGACATATATAGAGATAATAGCAAGTGGTGGTACTTTTTACCTTTGTCGACAAACGTTTTGATCCCGCAACTCTGGCTTTTTGAAATAGTGGCACCTCTTCGATTTTTGAATACGCCTCTTCGATTTCTGAGCAGGCGCCCCTTCGATTTCTGAGCGACACGTGGTAGTGCAGATGCGGCTCCTTTTGACAAAGCTGCACGCGTCTTCTGAAAAGCAGAGAAAGCGTCGCCGAACTTTGCGCTTGTCGGCTAAAGATGTGTAGTTGTGATGATGGCCTCCACGTGTTGTCTGAAAAGAAGAAATCTTTTGACAAAGTTGAACGCGCCTTCTGAAAAGCCGAGAAAGCGTCGCCTAAATTATGCCGGAAATTCCGGCTTTTTGAATTGGTGGACGCGTCGCCTTGGCTTTTTTATTGAGCTATCGATCACCACAACAAACACACACTGAAGATTTCCCGTTCTTGAAAATCGACTCCGGCCCTTTGAAATTTAACTCCATCCCTTCTCTTTGAACACTTTTGAAAAAATGGCAAACTCATCGAACCTTAGCTTGGAATTGAGCCTTAGCAGTGATACGGGCGCGCCGCGTCAAGGTAACGTATGGCGCCCTTCTTTCTTTTCTTCTAACGGTCCTCTCACAGGTGAAGACTCCGTGATGCAGGACGCCACAACAGCTACAATAGTAGCTAGGAACCTCCTCACTCCAAAAGATAGTAGGCTGCTGTCAGGACGGTCCGATGAGTTGGCCGTTCAAGAGTCCCTCGCACTTAGTGTTCAGTGTGCGAGTTCTGTGTCCAACATGGGCCAACGCCTGCTTGCCCGCTCCCGTCAGGTGGAATCATTGATGGCAGAGGTGGAAAGTCTCAAGCAGGAGATCCAGCAGCTGAAGTATGAGAATAGAAGTTTGCACGTGCTTGCAAACAACTATTCGACGAGCATGAAGAGGAAGCTTGATGAGCTGCAAGAGTCTGAAGGTCGGATTCACAGTGACCGTCAAAGATTTTCGTCTTTCCTCCAGAGGCACCTTTTTCCTGGCTCATCCAGCGCTTGGCCAAGTATTGAGGCCTGGAATGCTCAATCTTCGATGCCTCCCGCTCTGATGCCTTCTGTTCCTACGCCTTCCGCTCCGATGCCTTCTGTTCCTACGCCTTCCGCTCCGATGCCTTCTGTTCCTACGCCTTCCGCTTCAAGAGTAAAGCCACGTAGTGGGGCCTCAAGCAAACAACCTTTGTGAAGCACCATCTTTCTTTGTTTAGCAGTGCCTATCAATAAATCAAACATTTTCTCAATGTTACAATCATAGACTCACACAATTAATAAACAAACAAACAATAACAACTAAACAACCTAACAAGGCAGAAACGAAATAGCAACAAAGAGAAGAGTTTTTTTTTTTTTTTTTTTTTTAGGAATCTGGATTTGGAGTGCTTTCTAAGTCTTCCTTTGTTGAATGCATGGGTTGCCTCCCAAGTAGCGCTTTCTTTTACGTCTTGCAGCCGGACGGTACCTCCGTTTAAGCTTGACTAGGTTCCACGGCATGGAGGGGTACCTCCTCCACGACATGCTCCTCAAACATCTCGTAATAGGGCTTCAATCGATGCCCATTCACTTTGAATTCTTGCTGCGTCCTTGAACTTTTGATTTGCACTGCACCATGAGGGAAAACATTAGTAACAACAAACGGGCCAATCCATTTAGAACGCAACTTACCAGGAAACAAACGTAGGCGAGAGTTGAAAAGTAACACTTTCTGCCCAAGTGTGAAGGTCTTGGTTCGAATCATTTTATCATGGAATGCTTTGGTCTTGGCTTTGTATATCCTGGCATTCTCATAGGCTTCATTCCGAATCTCCTCAGGTTCATTCAATTGGAGCTTCCTATGAACTCCCGCAGCATCTATGTCCATGTTGAAAGTCTTCACGGCCCAATGTGCCTTGTGCTCTAACTCTACGGGCAAATGACATGGCTTACCATAGACGAGCCGAAAAGGTGACATCCCAATGGGTGTTTTGTATGCCGTACGATATGCCCACAGTGCATCATCTAAACGTAAGCTCCAATCCCTCCTTGTTGGTCCAACGGTCTTCTCCAAAATTTGTTTGATTTCTCGGTTAGACACCTCGGCTTGGCCATTTGTTTGAGGATGGTAAGGTGTGGAAACCTTATGGTTGACATGGTACTTTCTTAGCAACGCCTCAATGGTCCGATTGCAAAAGTGAGAGCCTCCATCACTTATGATTACTCTCGGCATTCCAAACCTAGCAAAATGTTAGTTTTCACGAAATCTGCAACCACCTTAGAATCGTTAGTACGGGTGGCTTTTGCTTCCACCCATTTAGAAACATAATCAACGGCTAGCAAGATATAAGTGAAACCATAAGATGGAGGGAAAGGGCCTATGAAATCAATGCCCCAAACATCAAAAATTTCAACATTAAAGACAGGGGTTTGCGGCATTTGGTCCTTGGTACCTATGTTACCCATTCGTTGGCAACGATCACAAGACATACAAAAGGTTCTAGCATCCCTAAATATAGTCGGCCAATAAAAACCACACTCTAGAACCTTGAGGGCAGTGCGTTGTGTGCCAAAATGACCACCACATGCATATGTGTGACAAAAGCTTAGAATTGAGTGAAATTCAGAATTATGCACACATCTACGTACAATTTGATCTGAGCAATACTTCCACAAATAAGGGTCATCCCAAACATAGAAACGTGCATCATTTTTAAGCTTATCACGTTGGTGCTTGTTTAGTTCATTTGGAATTTGTTTAGCCACCAAGTAATTCACTAAATCTGCATACCATGGTTCACTTACCTCAATGGATAGCAGCTGCTCATCGGGAAAAGTTTCAGGGATAGGTACGGCATGTTCATGCTCCTCGTGGATCATTCGGCTTAAATGGTCAGCCACTACATTCTCGCTTCCTTTCTTATCCCGGATTTCAATATCAAATTCTTGAAGAAGAAGAATCCAACGGATAAGCCTCGGCTTTGCTTCCTTTTTCGTGATCAAGTAACTCAAAGCTGCATTATCAGAATAAACGATTACTTTAGTACCAATTAAATATGAACGGAATTTATCTAAAGCAAAAACCACAGCTAGAAGTTCTTTTTCCGTCGTGGAGTAGTTCAATTGGGCATCATTGAGAGTCCGAGAGGCATAGTATATGACATGCGGCCGCTTGTCTCTTCTTTGTCCTAGAACAGCTCCTAATGCATAGTCGGATGCATCGCACATGAGCTCGAACGGAAGGCTCCAATCTGGAGGTACAATAATGAGGGCTGAGACTAGCTTCTCCTTGAGTTGGTTAAATGCCGAATTACACTCTTCATCAAACTTGAATGGCACATCTTTTTGAAGCAATCGGCAAAGAGGGTTGGACATCTTGGAGAAGTCCTTGATAAAACGCCTATAGAACCCTGCATGGCCAAGAAACGAACGTACCTCTCTAACCGAAGTAGGAGAGGGTAAGTGACGTACAAGGTCTATTTTCGATTTATCTACTTCAATTCCTTTTTCTGAAACAATGTGTCCTAAAACTATACCTTGTTTCACCATAAAGTGACATTTCTCCCAATTCAAGACAAGGTTAGTTTCGACACATCGTTTCAAAATTAAGGTTAGATTATCCAAGCAATTATCAAATGAACTCCCAAACACACTGAAATCATCCATGAAAACCTCAATGATCTTTTCAACAAAATCGGAAAATATACTTACCATACACCTTTGGAAAGTGGCCGGTGCGTTGCATAAGCCAAATGGCATACGACGATAAGCAAATGTTCCAAAGGGACATGTGAATGTGGTCTTCTCTTGATCATCCGGGGCTATCACAATTTGGTTATATCCAGAGTATCCATCAAGAAAACAGTAAAAGGCATGACCGGCTAACCTTTCGAGCATCTGGTCGATGAATGGCAAAGGAAAGTGATCTTTCCTAGTCATGGCATTTAGCTTCCGGTAATCGATACATACTCGCCATCCAGTCTGAATGCGTGTAGGTACGAGCTCATTCTCATCATTCTTGATAACAGTTACTCCGGACTTCTTGGGAACGACTTGAACTGGAGAGACCCAACGGCTATCGGAGATAGGGTAGATCACTCCGCAATCCAAAAGCTTGATTATTTCCTTCTTCACCACTTCCATCATCGGAAGGTTGAGACGGCGTTGAGCCTCTCGGAATGGCTTAGTCCCCTCCTCAAGAAGTATACGGTCCATGCATGTGGTAGGGCTTATTCCTTTAATGTTGGCCAAAGTCCACCCTATGGCCGTTTTGTGTTCTCGCAGCACCCTCACAAGCTTCTCCTCCTCCATTGCCGTGAGACTTGATGAAATGATGACGGGCAATGTTTCGCCTTCTCCCAAAAACACATACTTCAAATGGTCCGGCAACGGCTTAAGTTCAAGCGATGGTGCCTGAACAACAGAAGGTAGCATCTTAGTGGAAACTGAATTTGAAAGTGAGAGTGGAACCTTACCATATTGTTGTGGCAATGACTCAAGGGCTGCCACAACCTCAATTATTTCTTCACTAGAACCCATGGCAAAGAATTCCTCCTCCTTGCCGTGGCCTTGCATTGGCCCAAATCCTTCATTTTTGCACTCTATGGCCTTAGTGATGGTTGTTTCCAGGGCGTCCTCGTTCAATTCTTCAAGGTATACTTACGCCAAAGAATCGATAACATCAATGGAAAAACAAGAATGGTCATCAACGGGATATCTCATAGTTTCAGAAATATTAAAATCAATCACTTCCCCATCGAATTCCATTGTCAAGGTGCCTTTGTATACATCAATCTTCGTTCGGGCCGTCTTCATGAATGGCCTACCAAGGAGAATCGGCAAAGATGTAGAATGGGCTGAATCCTCCATGTCTAGGACGTAGAAATCAGCCGGAAAAATTAAATGGTTCACCTGCACAAGCACATCTTCCAAAACTCCTTTTGGATACGCGTTAGAACGATCGGCCAATTGTATAATTACACCATCTTGTTTTAATTCACCCAAATTCATAGATGCATAAATAGAATAAGGCATGACATTTATGGATGCACCTAAATCAAGCATGGCATGTTCAAAACGATTATGTCCAATCACACAAGGAATCGTGAAACTACCGGGGTCTTTGCACTTGGTAGGCAGTTTACGTTGCAAAACAGCGGACACATTCTCGCTTACCTTCACTACCTCTTTGTTTGCCCTTCTTCTCTTTGTATTGCATAGGTCCTTGAGGAATTTAGCATACTTTGGAACCTGTTTGATTGCATCGAGAAGCGGTATGTTCACTTGCACCTTCCGGAACGTTTCAAGAATGTCCTTCTCGCTTTCTTCCTTTTTTTCTTGCATGAACCTGCGAGGAAAAGGTACATTGGGCAGATTAGGACGTGAAGTACATGAATTTGAACTTAAATTACCTGATTTGGCCGAGTTAGGTGATAGGAGCATATTTATGCGACTTAAATGGCTTGTTCTCGTACATTTACGTTATGCTTCTTTAGTTATTTTAGTACTTTAAGCTATTTTCGTGTGTTTGTAGGTCCAAAGGGCTAAAGGAGCAAAAAGATGCATTTTGGAGACTTTTGGAGCACTTTTGGGCTAAGGACGGATAGCTTATGCTTGAAGCCAAAGTGTTGGACGAAATTGAAGACCTAATTGGAGCCAAAGTGTTGGAACCTTGTTTTCTTTAGTTTTAGGACATTTAAACCTTTCCTAATCCCAATCATGCCATGCATAACACACATCCATTCTAACACATTGTCATTGCACATGCATTTCCTTCATTAGTTAACCCACATGCACTTATCACTTATCATCACCACATATCATATCACTTAATCACTTATCACTTATCATCACCACTTAACCACTTATCATATCATAACCACATATCATATCACTTATCACTTATCACTTAACATATCATCCACCTACTTCACCTACAACATCCACCTACTTCACCTACAACATCCACTTCACCTACAACATCCACCTACTTCACCTACAAATGACATAGCCATATGTTCCCTCCACTACTCCTATAAATACCCTTGCATTCATTCATTCATGGACATCTCATTCACAACACAACACCCCTCAAACACTTCCATTATTCCCTAGCCGTGAGCTTCCCATCCATTCCCTTATAATCCAAACACCACTCCTCATCCATTTCCATAATCCCCCAAACCTCACCTTAGACCTTGTGCTACAACAACGAGGAAGATAAGAGGGCCTAAACGTTCATACAATTCAAGTGTGAGTTGTTGGAATGTTTAGGTGTTTCTTTGATTTCAAAGTTTAAATTCAATTCTCTTTGTTTTGTACGTATGAGGAATGGAAGAGAAGAGTGCCTAAACGTTCATACAATTCAAGTTTGAGTTGTTGGAATGTTTAGGTGTTTCTTTGATTTCAAAGTTATGAGGAAATAAACCCCCCCTTAGCTAGGGGGTGATTCGAAATATATGTTTATGCTTGCATTTTGATTTGATTACTTCTAATTGCATTTCATAAGTTGTTGATTCAATTTGTTTAACCGTTTGATTGATAACTTATTTATGTATGTTTATTAAGAATGCGCGCTTAATTTTCATGCATGAATATGACGCTAGAATATAAGTGATTTTCACCTAATCGTTATGAACTTATATTCACAAGTAGTGGAGGTTGCTTATAAACAATCGCGTTAAATGAATTCTTGGCACGAGTTTCATGCTCATCATAGTAACGAATGCCTCGTCAACACTTATAGTTTTCATAATGCTTAATGATCTTTGATTGTATCTTTATTGTGCTGTTCACGTAAAGGACTTTTGGAGAATGTTGTGAATTGCGTTGCGCTAACCCATCCAATTCATTAACTTAAGGAAAACTTGACGGTTAATTTAAGCGGACCTAATTAACCCGGAGTGTTGAGTTTCATAATTTATCGAAAGACCAACTGAGAATCAATCTTGTATGCAAGTGTAACATGTATGGAGATGAACCCCTTAGCTAGCATTCATCCATAAATTTCATATTTACATTCTGTCTAGTTTATTAACTTGTTTCGTTATTTCAATTTTCGTAAAACCTCAATCCCCCTTTTGCTTTAATGTTCATTTTAGTTAGAATTCAATTTAGTTTGTGTTTTTAAAGCATTTTGAGTTTTTGGTTTGTCTTAGTGTTTTAAACTTTAATTTTGTATTCTTTGAGTCTAGTTTAGTGTTTTAAACTGTGTTTTTAAGTTTTTGAGTCAAATCCAAGTGATTAACAATCCCTCCTAATCCCCGGTCCAGAACGATCCCTACTTATACATATACTACAATTTGACGAAAAGAGGGTTTAATTTGTGTGCGTATAAATCACGCATCAAATTTTGGCGCCGTTGCCGGGGATTAGAAAATTTGCTAATCCCTTGGATTGTTTGTTTTTGTATTGTCTTTTAGATTTAGTTTTTTTTTATTTGTGTTTTGTTTGTTAAGAACAAGATGGCACTTGATAATGCTTCTCTTTTGTCACAACTCATGGAAAGGTCCCAAATGCAAAGAGTTGATATATTTAATCTTCAATCAAGGAATAACGTGTTTTCCAATACTTACAATTCGGATTGGAGTGATCATTCAAACTCTATGTGGTGGGAACCTCAAAATGCTCAACAAGGAGGATATTGGCAGCCACCACAACCTCATATTCAATATGCCCAACCAAACTCAAGTTCGTCAATAAATTATAATCAAAAGTTTGATGAATTAATATGTTTGGTGCAGGGCTTACAAAATCAAGACAATGAGGCTCAACAAGAAGGATATTGGCAGCCGTATGAGGAGTTCTATTCAACGCCTATGCAGCCACCACAACCTGCCCAAAGTAATGTAGGTAATTCAAATCATAATGATACGATTTTTCAATTACTTACTACTCTGGAAAAGCAAATTGGGCAGATAGCGGAGTTCGAAGGACAATTTTGCGACCAAGGCGAACTCCCTAGTTCAACCATTGCAAATCAGAAGGGAGAATTTGAAACCACCAATGCTATCATGTTGAGAAGTGACAAGGAGGTTGGAACGGACCCTCAACCATCAAAATCAAATCACAAGGAAGAGGAATACACCCAACCCACGGAAAGGGTGGAAACACCTTTACCGGAGGCACCTATTGCTCCTATGCCATCTAATACAGGTATGGTTGTTCCAAATTTCATTATTTTTAACCCCGTTCTAACAAGTATCCCAATTCCTTGCAAATTCATGACTTCCAAGGAAGAAGAAGGTGAAAAAGACATCTTGGAAGCCCTTCCAAAGGTGACAAGTAGGGAATGTCATGAATTCATCAAAGAGGACGTTCTTGAAACCACAAAATCCAAAGAAGTTAAATTTGATGACATTGGACAAGTCATAACCATCACTTGCAATCTGGCCAAGTCCAATATCCCTGAAACTTTCAAAGGAGTGGTGTTTGTCATTGAATTCTTGTCGGACAAAACAAGTAAGTATTTTTTTCCAAATTCCATTAGATTTTATACTAACTTGCTGTTTTTTATGAATCAGGCACCTACACTAGAATTCAAACCAATGCCGGTTCACTTCAAGTATCACCTTCCATTCAAGGACCAATTCCATGCCGTTTGATTTTATTTATGTTAAAAAAAAAAAAAAAAAAAAAAAAAGAGAAAAAAAAAAGAAAAAAAGAAAGAAAGATACTAAACATGGAGAAAGGTGGAGCTTCACAAAGGTTGTTTGCGTGAAGCCCCACTACGAGGTGCAGAAGCGGAAGGCGCAGAAGCGGGAGGCATAGAAGCTGGAGGCATCGGAGCGGAAGCCATCGGAGCGGGAGGCATCGGAGCTAGAGCATTCCAGGCCTCAATACTTGGCCAAGCGCTGGATGACCCAGGAAAAAGGTGCCTCTGGAGATAAGACGCAAGCCTTTGACGGTCACTGTGAATTCGACCCTCAGATTCTTGCAGCTCATCAAGCTTCATCTTCATCCCCGACGAATAGTTATTTGCAAGCACATGCAAACTTCTATTCTCGTACTTAAGCTGCTGGATCTCTTGCTTAAGTCTTTCCACCTCTGCCATCAATGATTCCACCTGACGGGAGCGGGCAAGCAGGCGTTGGCCCATGTTGGACACAGAACTCGCACACTGAACACTAAGTGCGAGGGACTCTTGAACGGCCAACTCATCGGACCGTCCTGATAGCAGCCTACTATCTTTTGGTGTGAGGAGGTTCCTAGCTACTATTGTAGCTGTTGTGGCGTCCTGCATCACAGAGTCTTCACCTGAAAGAGGACCGTTAGAAGATAAAAAAGAAGGGCGCCATACGTTACCTTGACGCGGTGCGCCCGTATCACTGCTAAGGCTCAATTCCAAGCTAAGGTTCGATGAGTTTGCCATTTTTTCAAAGGTGTTCAAAGATAGAGGTTGATGGAGTAAATTTTCAAAGGGTCGGAGTCGATTTTCAAGAATGGGAGTTCTTCAGAGTGTGTTTGTTGTGGTGATCGATAGCTCTATAAGAAGCCAAGGCGACGCGTCCACCAATTCAAAAAGCCAGAATTTCCGGCGTAATTTAGGCGACGCGTTCTCGGCTTTTCAGAAGACGCGTTCAACTTTGTCAAAAGATTTCTGACAAAGCTGAAAACACGTGGAGGCCATCATCGCAACTACACATCTTTAGCCGACAAGCGCAAAGTTCGGCGACGCTTTCTCTGCTTTTCAGAAAACGCGTGCAGCTTTGTCAAAAGGAGCCGCATCTGCACTACCACGTGTCGTTCAGAAATCGAAGGGGCGCCTGCTCAGAAATCGAAGAGGCGAATTCAAAGATCGAAGAGGCGCCACTATTTCAAAAAGCCGGAGTTGTGGGATCAAAACGTTTGTCGACAAAGGTAAAAAGTACCACCACTTGCTATTATCTCTATATATGTCGACCTTCGTCTTTTATGGCAGGGCAAACCTGAAGAAAATGCCCAACTCTCCCTCACCTCTGAGGGCGCACTCCCAGCAAAGCCTTTCGAAATACTCAATTCTTTCTTCTTCCCAAAGATGATACCAGATGTCTGGAGTACAGATGACCCAGGAGGAAACAGCACAACAAATACATGTGCTGATTCATTCACCGCTTCTTCAAAAGCAAAGGTATCTCATATCATCAAGGTCAAAAGCAAAAGTATCTCATATCATGCTTTTTCTTTGTCCTTGTTCTTACTCGCATGGCAAAGTAAACGAAGCAATCAGCCGGCATTTGGAGTCAGTCTTCCGTTCTGGAGCCAACTGCCTGGAATCTATTCCTGATTGCTTACCTAGCGTTGCTCTCGAGTAGTCATCTTCAACGGTTGATACACTTCCGGAGAAGGGACCACTTCTGCAAAGGGGAGCGAGTAAGGCAAGTGAAAATGATACATTGAAGCATGTGGAGACAAACATAGGCTGAGTTATCCTCCAACCATTTTCAATACGAATTGGAAAGATTGAACAAAGAAACAGACCAAAAGGGTATGCTCAGACCTTCGGGGGAGACCAAATGAACCATCCTGCTGCCCAGTTCAAGAAGTAGCACAAAGGAAAATCAACGATGGGCAGAAACCAGTTCAAGAGTAAGCCTGTGGAATCACAAAGATCAAAAGCCTCAATGCAATTACCAAGGAGAAGATGGAATTTACACTCTATAACCAGATTTGCATCTCTAAACTCTTCTCTTTGTTAATTACATTATGCCATGTTTAATATGTTTAGTTGCTTTTTGTGTGTTTACTTATGTTTTGTGTGAATCTATGCTTAAAACATTGAGGACAATGTTTGATTTAAGTGTGGGGGGGGGGGGGGGGGGGAACTAAAGTGTTTTGATGCAAATTCGTAGGGTTTTATCCACCATAACTTCTAATGTTGTTCCTTGCTGTTTTAAGGTGTTTTTAAGTTGTTTTAGAGTGTTTTAGTGTGTTTTGTTTTATAATTCGAAAATCCCATAAAAATTTGAAAAATTGTTTTGAAAAACCCAAAAAGAGTTGTTTTAAAAGTCGTTTTTGTGTGTTTGTGTCTTAGGGTACCTTCCAACACAATGATAAGGATTTGGTTTATAATTGCATGACGGTTAGAAAGAGTTATAAACATAGAGAAAAGTTTGATTTACTCTTGGTATATGCTTGGTTATGGTTATAATGTATGACTTCAAATGCAATCATAAAAGAAAAATTCGTTTTTGTAACATGCTTGAAGGAAGAAACTCAAACAAACGCTACATCCCTGTGAGACTCGAGCCATTACTTTCTTTGGAGAGTTATTTTCTGTGATTCTTTATTTTCTAAAGTTGTTGCATGATCTCATTATTCCTTGCTTGGTTGCTACTTAGAATGCAATTGTATCATGATAGAACTAAATGCTAGAACTCATGCCCATTTCATTCAAAGCATGTTATTGATTTGCATAACACATATTCAAGAAGAAGTTGTGTAGTGACCACCACCATAGCCAAATAGCCTTACTTCCCATACTTCGTATATGTTGTAAGTTTTAACCCCGTTAAGCCTTGTTTAGCCTTTATTCTTTGTTTACCCACATTTTCCTCACCTAGCCTAGTTTAGGACAATCCCCACCCTTGTTCTTAAAAGATAGTGAGCATGACTTAATTGAATTCCTTTTGAGTTACATTATGAAAGAAAATAAGTGTGGGGGAGAGAATGTTTAAGTGTTTATGTTTTGAGATTCAAAAGAACAAAATTTGATGCGTGATTTATACGCACACAAATTAAACCCTCTTTTCGTCAAATTGTAGTATATGTATAAGTAGGGATCGTTCTGGACCGGGGATTAGGAGGGATTGTTAATCACTTGGATTTGACTCAAAAACTTAAAAACACAGTTTAAAACACTAAACTAGACTCAAAGAATACAAAATTAAAGTTTAAAACACTAAGACAAACCAAAAACTCAAAATGCTTTAAAAACACAAACTAAATTGAATTCTAACTAAAATGAACATTAAAGCAAAAGGGGGATTGAGGTTTTACGAAAATTGAAATAACGAAACAAGTTAATAAACTAGACAGAATGTAAATATGAAATTTATGGATGAATGCTAGCTAAGGGGTTCATCTCCATACATGTTACACTTGCATACAAGATTGATTCTCAGTTGGTCGTTCGATAAATTATGAAACTCAACACTCCGGGTTAATTAGGTCCGCTTAAATTAACCGTCAAGTTTTCCTTAAGTTAATGAATTGGATGGGTTAGCGCAACGCAATTCACAACATTCTCCAAAAGTCCTTTACGTGAACAGCACAATAAAGATACAATCAAAGATCATTAAGCATTATGAAAACTATAAGTGTTGACGAGGCATTCGTTAGTATGATGAGCATGAAACTCGTGCCAAGAATTCATTTAACGCGATTGTTTATAAGCAACCTCCACTACTTGTGAATATAAGTTCATAACGATTAGGTGAAAATCACTTATATTCTAGCGTCATATTCATGCATGAAAATTAAGCGCGCATTCTTAATAAACATACATAAATAAGTTATCAATCAAACGGTTAAACAAATTGAATCAACAACTTATGAAATGCAATTAGAAGTAATCAAATCAAAATGCAAGCATAAACATATATTTCGAATCACCCCCTAGCTAAGGGGGGGTTTAGTTCCTCATAACTTTGAAATCAAAGAAACACCTAAACATTCCAACAACTCAAACTTGAATTGTATGAACGTTTAGGCACTCTTCTCTTCCATTCCTCATACGTACAAAACAAAGAGAATTGAATTTAAACTTTGAAATCAAAGAAACACCTAAACATTCCAACAACTCACACTTGAATTGTATGAACGTTTAGGCCCTCTTATCTTCCTCGTTGTTGTAGCACAAGGTCTAAGGTGAGGTTTGGGGGATTATGGAAATGGATGAGGAGTGGTGTTTGGATTATAAGGGAATGGATGGGAAGCTCACGGCTAGGGAATAATGGAAGTGTTTGAGGGGTGTTGTGTTGTGAATGAGATGTCCATGAATGAATGAATGCAAGGGTATTTATAGGAGTAGTGGAGGGAACATATGGCTATGTCATTTGTAGGTGAAGTAGGTGGATGTTGTAGGTGAAGTAGGTGGATGTTGTAGGTGAAGTGGATGTTGTAGGTGAAGTAGGTGGATGATATGTTAAGTGATAAGTGATAAGTGATATGATATGTGGTTATGATATGATAAGTGGTTAAGTGGTGATGATAAGTGATAAGTGATTAAGTGATATGATATGTGGTGATGATAAGTGATAAGTGCATGTGGGTTAACTAATGAAGGAAATGCATGTGCAATGACAATGTGTTAGAATGGATGTGTGTTATGCATGGCATGATTGGGATTAGGAAAGGTTTAAATGTCCTAAAACTAAAGAAAACAAGGTTCCAACACTTTGGCTCCAATTAGGTCTTCAATTTCGTCCAACACTTTGGCTTCAAGCATAAGCTATCCGTCCTTAGCCCAAAAGTGCTCCAAAAGTCTCCAAAATGCATCTTTTTGCTCCTTTAGCCCTTTGGACCTACAAACACACGAAAATAGCTTAAAGTACTAAAATAACTAAAGAAACATAACGTAAATGTACGAGAACAAGCCATTTAAGTCGCATAAATATGCTCCTATCAAATACCCCCACACTTAGCTTTTGCTAGTCCTCGAGCAAAACAGAAAAACAAAACAAAAAGAACAAAACACAACCTACACCTTCCAACAATCGTATCAGGGACTTCCAATGCACATGACAAGTTAAAAATCATTATTCTCACAGATTTGAGCCATCTTTACACTTAAGTACATTCTTAATCATAGTCACCACATACTAGTTCACAATTAAGCAATTAAAACACATTTCAAATGTAGTAACATGCCTTTAGAGAATTCCCTCAATTTCTTACTAGATGTACTCTCGTTTTTCACACAGATTTTCTGACTACACACCCTACACTAGGTATATGTGAGAAGATTGATGTAAACATGTAGACGAACACTCACATATGTTATAATAAGGAAAGCATTTTCTGGAGTTAATAAGCATGTTTAGATATGATCTCATGAATGGAATGCTACTACTTAGACGCGAGAACCAGTGACACCATAAGCTCATACCAAGTTCAAACTCCACAATTGAAATACATAACACTCAATATAGAAGTCAAAGGGTAGTAACGGGGCTAGGGTATTGGCTAACAATGAAAGGTGAAGGATAAACAAACATTCTTAAAGCAATAGTGAGCAAAGTATTGAATTAGGCACTTAGAATTCCCTTAAGAACGCAGAAGTCAACTTTGAACACCCAAGGGAAAATCACACAAAACTTAGGGCCATATTCAACTTTTTGGACCCTTTCTTCAACCATCAACGCTCGTGAGTTCATTCTTACTTATTTTCATCTTCCCACCATATAGAGTTTGAATGATCCCTCCAATCTCTTTGTGGACATTGATTGGCTTGAAATCCTTGCCTATATGAAGCACCAAATGTAGGGACACTCTGCATTGTGGTCCTTTCGGCATACGGCGATAATTTAGAAGTAAGATTTGCCAATTGAGCTTGAATGCTAGCAAAATCCATATCTTACTTCTCTAGTACCTAAAATCAAAGAAAGAGAACTAAATCAAATATCAAAAGTAACAACAAACAAAGAAAACAACACTAAGTTAGAAACTAAAACGAAAACAACTAAACCAAAAGAAAAAAAAAAAAAAAAAAAAAAAAAAAAAAAAAAAAGAGAAAAGAAAGAAAGAAAGAAAAAAGAGCTAAAAAAAAAAATGAAAGAATAAGTGATTGAAGAAAGGTTCCAAAATTAATTTTTTTTTTTCTTTTGAATCTCAAAACATAAACACTTAAACATTCTCTCCCCCACACTTATTTTCTTTCATAATGTAACTCAAAAGGAATTCAATTATTAGGGTGATTGGGGGCCTGCGGCATTGGGTTTTTCACCATTTCCGTGGGTGAGCTAGACACTTCCTCAGGTTGTGTCGTCTCTTCATCTACTTTCTGGGCAGATTTGGGATTGTTTGGATCGGTCCCAACTTCTTTTCCACCCCTTAGGGTGATGGCCTTGGCGGATTCGAATCCTCCCTTTGGATTGACTGTGGTTGAGCTAGGAAGCTTTCCTTGCTCTCTAATCTGTCCAAGGAACTCAGAAATCTGCCCTATTTGTTTCTTCATATCCATCATCTCCTTCTCGTTATTTGCTATCCGGTTGTTTTGATTTTGCAACCCCTGCGAAATAGAGGTTAGTAATTGCATAGCTTGATCACTTTCCAAGGACGTACCTGAATGAGATGATGTCGAAGGTTGTTGGGGTTGTTGGGGTGCATACGGCTTGGAATAAAAACCAGGGGGGTTTGGCCTAAATCCTCCTTGTTGGGCAGCTTGTTGTGGCTCCCTCCATTTGAAGTTTGGATGGTCCCTCCATCCGGCATTGTAAGTGTTCGAGTATGGGTTGTTTTGATTTTGTCCTTGGAAACCAATTGCATTGGCAGATTCCCACCCACCATTCTCGATTAGTTGAGGGCATTTGTCGGATGGATGCCCTTGAATTGAACACACGCCACAAACTTGGTGTTCTTGTGCTTTTGGACCAATCACAACCTGAGGAACAAGAGAAGTAAGATTAGCAAGTTGTGATTGAATTTCAGAAATAGCACTCACCTCATTTACACTTTGTTGCCGTGGGGTTTCCCTTTGGCCCACTCCTTCATATTGTTGAGCGTTGAGCGCTCGGTTGGCTATGAGAATCTTGGCATCCCTTGGTGTTTTGTCCACCAATGCTCCTCCCGCTGATGCATCAAGCATTTGACGTTCGATAGGAAGGAGGCCCTCATAGAAATATTGAAGGAGAAGTTCCTCCTTCATTTGATGTTGAGGACATGAAGCTACAAGGCCCTTGAAGCGCTCATAATAAGCCGGGAATGTCTCACCATGATTCTGTTGAATACCACTAATTTTCTTCCGTAGGAGAATCACTCTCGAAGTAGGGAAGAATTTCTCCAAGAAAGCACGCTTCATACTCTCCCACGAAGTCACAGTTCCCGGGGCTAGTTCGTAGAGCCAATCTTTGGCCTTGTCCATAAGTGAAAATGGAAAGGCCTTCATCTTCAATATACTCCCATCCACATTGACGGGGGTCATGCTCGAACAAACCACCTCGAACTCCTTCAAGTGTTTGTTGGGGTCTTCCATAGACAAGCCATGGAACTTCGGAATATGGTGTAACAAACTGGATTTGAGTTCAAATTCCTCAGTCTTCCCCTCTGCAGCCGTGGGGTATTGGATACAAAGAGGCAATGCATTATCCAAACCCGAGGCCGAAAGCTCCTTGATGGTTCTATTATCTGCTGCCATGGCTTGTTCTTCTTCAAAAATCTGATCCGTGGGCTTTTCTTCTACACCTACTTCGTCTTCTTCAAGCCCAGGTTGTGGTGGAGGTTGTGGTGGCTCTTGTTGACTCCTCGTTCTCCTCAAAGTGCGTTCAAAATCACCGTCAAAGTCGGAGATGTTCTCTATAATAGGCCGAGAGCTACGAGTCATACACAGTACCTAAAAAACAAGGAAACAAACAAACTAAGAATCTGAAATAAGAATGCACGAAAAACAAAATATAAAAATAAAGACAAAGGATTAGCAAAGTTGCTAATCCCCGCCAACGGCGCCAAAATTTGATACGTATATTATACGCACACAAACTAAAACCTATTTGTGACAATTGTAGTAATGATGTAAGTGATGCGAAAATTAACTTAACACACAAATTAACCCTCTTTTGACAATTGTAGCATATAAATAAGTAGGGATCGTTCTAAACCGGGGATTAGGAGGGATTGCTAAATCACTTGGAAACTGACTCAAAAACGTAAAACAAAGGTTAAAACACTAAACTAGACTCAAAGAATGCAAAGCTAAACAATAAAAACACTAAAACAAACCCAAAGACTCAAAACAGCCCCAAAACACTCAAAACTGCCTTAAAAACACTTTCTGGGCAGTTTTGAGCACTTTCACTAATTTGGACGAATTTGGGTAACAACTTGAATCAAAACACTCAAAAACACAATCTAAAACATATTCTAACTAATTAGACACTCTAAGACACTTGGGGATTTGGTTTTTGACGAAAATCAAACAAACAAAACAAATATGTAAAATAGGCAGATTCTGACGAAATTGGTGAAATTAAGTGGATGGTGAGATGGCTAGGAGGTTTTTCTCCACACATGGCATACTTGCATACAAAATAATCTCCAGTTGCTTATTCGATGAATTTATGAACCTCAACACCCCAAGTTAATTAGGTACGCTTAAATTAACTCTCAGATTTCCCTTAGGTCATTGAATTGAATGGAATTAGCGCATTGCAATCAAATTATTCCTTAAAAGTTTTCTATATGAAAGCGCATGATAGAAAGACAATCAAAGATCATTAGGTTCTATGGAAATCATAGGTGTTGACGAGGCATTCGTAACTATGAAAGCGCATGATACTTATACCAAGAATTTACTTAACATAATTGCGACCAACAATCTTAACTACTCATGGATGTGAGTTCCCAACGATTAGGTGAAGTTCCCTCATATCCTAGCATCATGTTTATGCATGCAAATCAAGCGTGCACTCTCAATTCATATACATAAGCAAGTTTTAATTAAAATAGATAAGTAAATTGAATTCATCATTCATGAAATCACAACTGAAAGTAATCAAATCATCATGCAAATACAACCATGGTTTCGAATTTCCCCCCTAGCCAAAGGGGGGATTAGTTCCTCATGCTTGCACAACAAAAAGTATTGAATTTAAACATGGAAATCATAAGAAAGAATACACCTAAATGCTCAGCAATTCCAAGATGGATTCGATGCACAGATTGCTCCTCTTCCTCCTCCTTGCTGCGGCACAAAGTTAGGGTGATGGAATTGGTGGTTTTGGATGGTGTTTTCTAGTATGGAGGGATGGAGGATGGTTGATTATGGTGGGAAGGGTGCGGCCGAGATGTATGGATGTGTAGGGAGGTCTATGGAGGCTTAGAATGGAGAATGGAGGTGCGGCACAAGGGTTTCTGAATAGCATAAGGGGGTGGTACGAATTTGTGGCTGAAAATATGTTTATATAGTCCTAGGGTTTATTAGATTAGGGTTAACTTAGCAGATTTATTGGATTAGGGCCCTAGAATTCGGCCATGGTGATTCAAATCCACTTAGGAGAAGGTTTTGGCCCACATAGTTCTATAAACTGATTTGTATACCCAAATCCACAAGGATTAGGCCTTGGAATTCAGAATCCCAAAGGGATTGGGCCTAGGAAGGTGCGGCTGATTTAGGGGAGAGGGTAGCTTGCCTTGCAAGGCAAGGTAAAGCCTTCTAGAAAGGTTTGGGCGCCACTTTTCTAGGGTTTCTAGAAAGAATAGGTTTTGTGGCAGATTTGGCCCTTCTAGACTAGGATGCTTCTAGAAATAGGTTCTAGAATGATCCATTTAGGTCCCCATGTATTTAGGAGTAAGACATGATAAGGTTTGGATAAGATAAGATGAGATAAGGTTTGGATAATGTTTTGGATAATTGGATAATGTTGGATAAGGTTGGATAAGGTTGGATAATGTTTTGGATAATGTTTCCTCTTTTCTTGCACTTTCCTTATCCACTTTGTCCTTAGCTTAGTTCCTTCCTCTTCTTATCACATTTCCAACTTCTTGAAGTCCAAATTCGTCCATCCATGTTAGCCCACATGCAAGCTCACCAACTAGTGTCCAAAATAGCTCCAAAATGCACCAAAATGCACTTTCTTGATACTTTAACCCATAGGACCTACAAACACACGAAATTGAGTTGTAATACGACATTAACTAAGAAATAATAGCACAAATGCACAAGAATAAGGTAGTTAAGTCGCCTAAATATGCTCCTATCAAATTCCCCCACACTTATCTTTTGCTAGTCCTCGAGCAAAACAAATAAACAAAAGAAACAAAACATATAATCTAAACCTTCCAACGTTCGTCTCAGGGATTTCCAATGAAACATGACATGTCAAAGATCACCACTCACATAGATTTAAGCAATCCTTACCCTCGAGCATACTTAATCATAGTCACAATTCACTAGCTCGCATTTAATCAATTAAAACAACATTTTGAATGTAGTAACATGCCTTAGAGAATTTTCTCAATTCCTCACCGGATATACTCTCTGTTTTCACTCAGATTTTCTGACTACACTCCCTACACTAGGTATATGTGAGAAGATTGATGTAAACATGTAGACGAACACTCACATATGTTAGAACAAGAAAAGCATTTTCTGGAATTATTAACATGTATGTATATGATCTCATGAATGGAATGCTACTACCTAGACGCGAGAACCAGGGATACCATATGCTCAAACCAATTTTAAACTCCACATATTGAAACACATAACAATCAAGATAGAAGTCAAAGGGTTGTAACGAGGCTAGGGTATTGGCTAACAACAAAAGGTGAAGGATAAACAAACATTCCTAAAGCAATAGTGAGCAAAATATTGAATTAGGCACTTAGAATTCCCTTTAGAATGCAGAAGTCAACTTTGAACACCCAAGGGGAAGTCACACAAAACTTAGGGCCATATTCAACTTTTTGGACCCTTTCTTCAACAATCTCACTTGTGAGTTCTTTCTCACTTCTTTTCTTTATTTTCTTCTTTTTCACGATTTTTTTCTTTCTTTTTCTTTCGTTTTTTCTTTCTTTTTCCCGTGCCCCTTTTAAGACTTTGGCACACACACACTCACAAAATCCTTTCCCCCACACTTGTTTTCTGCACAAATGTCACTCAATAGGAATTCCTTCTAAGTTATGCTCCACTATACTTTAAGAACAAAGGTATGGAAAGTCCTATTCTAGGCTAGGTAAGGATGATGTGGTTAACAAGAAAATAGGCTAAATAAGGCTCAAAGGGGTTTAGACCTACAATACAAATGACAAGGGTGGATTCGGCTATTTGGCTATGGTGGTGACTACTACACAACTTCATCTTGTTATTTGTTATGCTAATCAATTTCATGCTTTGAATGAAACGGGTATGAGTTCTAGTATTTGGAACTATAGTGATGAAACGCATTCTAAGTAGCAACCAAGCAAAGAATAATGAGATCATGCAACGACTTTTAGAAAACAAGAATGCATAGATTAATAACTCTCCAAATAAACGTTTAGGCTCAAGTCTCTCAGGGATGTAGCGTTTGTTTGAGTTCCTTCCTTCAAGCATGTTACAAAAACTGATTTTATCCTTTGTGATTACATGTGAATTCGTGAACTATAACTACAACCAAGCATAAACCAAAGAGCAAATCAAACTTCCATCATTGTTTGTAACTCTCTTTAACAGTCATGCATTAAAAACCAAATCCTCATCATTGTGTTGGAAGGTACCCTGAGACACAAACAAACACACAAAAACAACTCTTTTTGGCTTTTTCAAAACACTTTTTTCAATTTTTTTCAAATTTTCGGATTTTTACTTCAACACACACCAAAATAGCTCAAAATGCATTAAAAACACCTAAAAACAGTGAGAAACAACATTAGAAGTGATAGGTGATAGAATCCCACGAATTTTGCATAAAAAACACTTGTTTACCCCCCCACACTTAAATCAAACATTGTCCTCAATGTTTCACACAAAGACTCACATAAAAGCAAACAAATAATAAGCAACTAAGCATGAGAAAATAAACAGCAAGGAGAAGGGTTTAGAAACGCAAATCTGGGTTTGGAATGGAAGTTCCATCCTCTCCTTGTCGAATACATGGGTTGCCTCCCAAGAAGCGCTTGCTTTAACGTCTTCCAGCCGGACGAATACGCCATGCTAAGCGTCACTAGTAGTACCCACGGCATGGAGGGGTACATCATCCACCACATGCTCCTCGAAGTTCTCGTAGTAGGGCTTTAATCGATGGCCATTCACCGTGAACTCTTGTCCTTTTTTCAAGCTTTGAACTTGGACTGCACCATAAGGAAAAACATTAGTAATAACAAACGGGCCAACCCACTTAGAACGCAACTTACCAGGAAACAAGCGAAGGCGGGAATTAAAGAGTAGCACTTTCTGCCCAATGGAGAATGATTTGCCTCGAATCATCTTATCATGAAAAGCCTTTGTCTTTTCCTTGTAAATTCGAGCGTTGTCATACGCCTCGTTCCTAATCTCTTCTAATTCATTCAATTGGAGCTTCCTGTGAAGTCCAGCCGCATCAATGTCCATGTTGAATGTCTTGATGGCCCAATGCGCCTTGTGCTCCAATTCCACGGGAAGATGGCATGGTTTGCCATAAATGAGCCGAAATGGGGACATGCCCAGGGGGGTCTTGTAAGCCGTGCGATATGCCCACAACGCATCCTCCAATCGTACACTCCAATCCTTCCTTGTAGGGCCCACGGTTTTTTCTAGAATCTGCTTAATCTCCCTATTTGAAACCTCGGCTTGCCCATTGGTCTGAGGATGATAAGGTGTTGAAACCTTATGCGTGACGTTGTACTTCTTGAGCAAAGCCTCAATGGTTCGATTGCAAAAGTGAGATCCTCCATCACTTATGATCACTCGTGGCATTCCAAACCTTGCAAATAGGTTAGTTCTAATGAAATCTGCAACCACTCGAGAATCATTAGTTCGGGTGGCTTTTGCTTCCACCCATTTCGATACATAATCCACAGCAAGTAAGATATACAAGAAACCATGTGAGGAAGGAAAAGGACCCATAAAATCAATACCCCAAACATCAAAAATTTCAACCGGAAGAATAACATTTTGCGGCATTTGATCCTTTGCACTAATGTTGCCCATTCTTTGGCAACGATCACAAGACATACAAAAGTTTCTAGCATCCTTAAATAAAGTTGGCCAATAGAATCCACATTCTAAAACCTTAAGGGCTGTGCGTTGTGCCCCAAAGTGTCCCTCACATGCATAAGTGTGACAAAATGTTAAAATAGAAGTGAATTCCATGTCATGCACACACTTACGTATAATCTGATCCGAGCAATATTTTGCACAAGTATGGATCATCCCAAACATAAAACCTAGCGTCTTTTTTCAATTTATCACGTTGGTTTCTAGTTAAAGTGTTAGGAACTTGTTTAGTCACCAAATAATTTACCAAATCCGCATACCAAGGCTCACTTACCTTAATGGATAACAATTGCTCGTCAGGGAATGTTTCTACAATAGGGTACGGCTCCTCCTCATGTATCATGCGGCTTAGGTGGTCAGCCACCACATTTTCACTTCCCTTTTTGTCCTTGATTTCGATGTCAAACTCTTGAAGAAGTAGCATCCATCGAATTAGCCGTGGTTTGGCTTCCTTCTTCGTGAACAAGTACTTTAAAGCTGCATGATCAGTGAAAATAATAACCTTAGTACCAAGTAAATATGATCGAAATTTATCTAAAGCAAAGACAATGGCAAGAAGTTCTTTTTCAGTAGTTGAATAGTTCAATTGAGCGTCATTCAACGTCCGAGATGCGTAGTAGATGACATGCGGCTTCTTGTCCTTCCTTTGGCCTAAAACAGCCCCTAACGCATAGTCGGATGCATCACACATTAGCTCGAACGGAAGACTCCAATCTGGTGGCACAATGATGGATGCCGTGGTTAGCATGTCCTTGAGGAGTTGGAAAGCTGCCGTGCATTCCTTGGTGAAGTCGAAAGGTGCATCTTTTTGTAGGAGGCGGCATAAAGGTTGGGAGATCTTCGAGAAATCCTTGATGAACCTCCTATAAAAACCTGCATGTCCAAGGAACGAACGAACCTCTCTAACCGAAGTAGGAGAGGGTAAGTGACGCACAAGATCTATTTTTGATTTATCTACCTCAATACCTTTTTCACAAATAATATGACCTAAAACTATGCCTTGTTTAACCATGAAATGACATTTCTCCCAATTTAACACAAGGTTAGTTTCAATGCATCGTTTTAAAATCAAACTAAGATTATTCAAACAACCATCAAATGAATCACCAAAAACGCTGAAATCATCCATAAAAACTTCAATAATTTTCTCAACGTAATCTGAAAATATGCTCATCATGCATCTTTGAAATGTGGCAGGTGCATTACATAAACCAAATGGCATACGACGATAAGCAAATGTACCAAAAGGGCATGTGAAAGTGGTTTTTTCTTGATCTTCTGGGGCTATCACAATTTGATTATAACCTGAATACCCATCAAGAAAACAATAAAACGCATAACCCGCTAACCTTTCAAGCATTTGATCAATGAATGGCAAGGGAAAATGATCTTTCCTTGTCGTGGCATTGAGCTTCCTATAGTCAATACAAACCCTCCAACCTGTTTGGATTCGCGTAGGAACAAGCTCATTTTCGGCATTTGTCACCACAGTTACTCCGGATTTCTTTGGAACACATTGCACCGGAGACACCCACCGACTGTCTGAAATTGGATAGATCACTCCACAATCCAAGAGCTTGATTATCTCCTTCTTCACAACTTCCATCATTGGAGGGTTGAGTCGGCGTTGAGCCTCTCGAGATGCTTTGGTCCCCTCCTCCAAAAGTATACGATGCATGCACGTGGTTGGGCTTATTCCCTTGATGTCGGCCAACGTCCAACCAATCGCAGTTTTGTACTCCTTTAACACCCTCACTAACTTACCTTCTTCTTGTGCCGTGAGTGAGGAGGATATGATGACGGGCAAGGTCTCTTGGTCTCCCAAGAAAACATACTTCAAATGGCTTGGCAATGGTTTAAGTTCAAGGGAAGGTGGCTGCACAACTGAAGGAATGGGCTTATTAGTTGAAATTGGAATTGAAATTAGGTCCGAAGACTTACCAGATTGTAGTGGCAATGACTCAAGGGCAGCCACTATCTCAACCATGTCAACACTAGGGGGCATGGCATGGTGCTCACCATGCATGCCGTGGGTATGCAATTGCCCTACTTCCTTGTCTTTAAGTTCCATTCCTCTTGTAATGACCAATTCAAGTGCATCTTCGTTCAATTGTTCAAAATGGTCCTGCGCCAACGAATCAATTACATCAATAGCAAAACATGAATGATCATCAAGAGGGTACTTAATAGATTCAGAAAGATTGAAATTAATAACTTCCCCATCAAATTCCATTGTCAAAGTCCCATTAAACACATCAATCTTCGTGCGGGCTGTTTTCATAAATGGGCGGCCAAGAAGAATTGGCAATGACGGGGCATGGTTTGATTCTTCCATTTCCAACACGTAGAAATCCGCCGGAAAGATTAGATGATTAACCTGCACTAAAACATCTTCCAAAACACCCTTTGGATAGGCATTAGATCTACCGGCCAATTGAATAATCACACCATCATTTTTTAACTCACCTAGGTTCATAGATGCATAAATGGAGTAAGGCATAACATTAATAGATGCACCTAAGTCTAGCATAGCGTGTTCAAACCGATTATTGCCAATAACACAAGGAATCGTAAAACTACCCGGATCTTTGCATTTAGGGGGCAATTTACGTTGCAAGATGGCTGAGACATTCTCACTTACCTTTACAACCTCTTTGTTTGAAATTCTCTTCCTAGTAGTACAAAGTTCTTTTAAAAACTTAGCATATCTCGGAACTTGTTTAATTGCATCCAAAAGTGGTATATTGACTTGTACTTTTCTAAACGTCTCTAAAATGTCCTTTTCAGCCTCCTCCTTCTTTGTTTGCATGAATCGACGAGGAAATGGTACATTTGGAGGAATAACATTAGAAATAACCGAATTTGGAACATCCTTACCCTTAGAAGCCGAGTGGTGTACTTTGGGTGGCTGCGGCATGGTGTCTCCCAACCTTGCCGTGGCTTGCTCATGCTCCCCCTCTTCAAATTGCAACTTTTCGTCCTCCATTAGGGCTGAATTAGAGGGTTGTGAAGCCGTTCCAACTTGTTTTCCACTTCGCAACATGATTGCTTTCGCAGATTCGAATCCTCCTTTCGGGTTGACCACTGTTGAGCTAGGCAACCTTCCTTGCTCACGAAATTGCCCCATGAATTCGGCAATCTGTCCCACTTGCTTCTCCAAGTTGTCCACCCTCTTGTCTTGGATTTGCCTCTCTTTGTTTTGAGTTTGGACTTCCTGCGTCAAAGTAGTAAGTAATTGAAAAATCTTATCATTTTCACTTGAATTACCTACATTGCTTTGGGCAGGTTGTGCTTGGGCTTGTGGTGGTGCCAACGGCTTTTGATAGAAACCCGGGGGTTGTTGCCTAAATCCGCTTTGTTGTTGACCTTGTTGGGGGTCTCGCCATTTGAAATTCGGATGATCACGCCAACCGGGATTGTAAGTATTAGAGAACGGATCACCACGTGATTGGTATTGGTTGCCATATCCCACGGCATTGAGTGTCTCCCACCCTCCATTCTCGATTAATTGTGGGCACTTGTCTGTAGGGTGTTCTTGCATGGAGCATACGCCACAAGAAGCTACGGTTTTGACTTTTGGACCTTCCACCACCTGAGAAAGCAACGTAGTAAGGTTAGCCATTTGATTTTGAAGTTCGGTTATGGCACTTACCTCATTGACTTGGTGTTGCCGTGGGGTACTCCTCTGTCCAACGCCTTCGTATTGTTGAGCGTTCAATGCTCGATTAGCAATCAAGGACTTTGCAGCCGTGGGGGTCTTGTCCACCAATGCTCCTCCCGCTGAGGCATCTAGCATTTGACGTTCAATAGGTAGAAGTCCCTCGTAAAAGTATTGTAGAAGTAGTTCCTCCTTCATTTGATGCTGTGGACATGAAGCAACAAGAGATTTAAAGCGTTCATAATAAGTAGGAAAGGATTCACCTTCATCTTGTTGGATTCCACTTATCCTTTTTCGTAGGAGGATGACTCGAGAAGTTGGGAAAAACTTCTCCAAGTAAGCTCGTTTCATGCTCTCCCATGATGTGACCGTTCCGGGAGCCAACTCGTACAACCAATCTTTCGCTTTCTCTTGGAGAGAAAAGGGAAAGGCCTTCATCTTCAAGATGCTCTCATCCACGTTCACCGAAGTCATGCTTGAGCAAACGACTTCAAACTCCTTCAAGTGCTTGTTCGGATCTTCCATGGACAACCCATGGTACTTCGGAATGTGATGTAACAGGCTCGACTTCAATTCGAACTCAGCAGTCTTGTCTTGAGCCGCCCTTGGGTATTGGATGCACAAGGGTGCGGCATTGGCCAATCCCGAAGCGGAAAGCTCCTTGATTGTTCGGTTGTCCGCTGCCATGTCTTCCACTTCCTCTTCAAATTCAGAAACGGACTCGGAACTTGCACTTGATTCACTAGGTTCCGGGTTCTTCCTCTTACGTCTCAACTCACGCTCAAAATCGTCGTCAAAGTTTAAAATATGTTCGTGAACCGGATTAGAACTCCGAGTCATAAACAAGTACCTAAAACAAGAAACAAAATAACATAAGAATCTGATCTAATAAGAAAAACGAAAATAACAATCCAAGGGATTAGCAACTTTGCTAATCCCCGGCAACGGCGCCAAAATTTGATGCGAAAATTAACTTAACACACAAATTAACCCTCTTTTGACAATTGTAGCATATAAATAAGTAGGGATCGTTCTAAACCGGGGATTAGGAGGGATTGCTAAATCACTTGGAAACTGACTCAAAAACGTAAAACAAAGGTTAAAACACTAAACTAGACTCAAAGAATGCAAAGCTAAACAATAAAACACTAAAACAAACCCAAAGACTCAAAACAGCCCCAAAACACTCAAAACTGCCTTAAAAACACTTTCTGGGCAGTTTTGAGCACTTTCACTAATTTGGACGAATTTGGGTAACAACTTGAATCAAAACACTCAAAAACACAATCTAAAACATATTCTAACTAATTAGACACTCTAAGACACTTGGGGATTTGGTTTTTGACGAAAATCAAACAAACAAAACAAATATGTAAAATAGGCAGATTCTGACGAAATTGGTGAAATTAAGTGGATGGTGAGATGGCTAGGAGGTTTTTCTCCACACATGGCATACTTGCATACAAAATAATCTCCAGTTGCTTATTCGATGAATTTATGAACCTCAACACCCCAAGTTAATTAGGTACGCTTAAATTAACTCTCAGATTTCCCTTAGGTCATTGAATTGAATGGAATTAGCGCATTGCAATCAAATTATTCCTTAAAAGTTTTCTATATGAAAGCGCATGATAGAAAGACAATCAAAGATCATTAGGTTCTATGGAAATCATAGGTGTTGACGAGGCATTCGTAACTATGAAAGCGCATGATACTTATACCAAGAATTTACTTAACATAATTGCGACCAACAATCTTAACTACTCATGGATGTGAGTTCCCAACGATTAGGTGAAGTTCCCTCATATCCTAGCATCATGTTTATGCATGCAAATCAAGCGTGCACTCTCAATTCATATACATAAGCAAGTTTTAATTAAAATAGATAAGTAAATTGAATTCATCATTCATGAAATCACAACTGAAAGTAATCAAATCATCATGCAAATACAACCATGGTTTCGAATTTCCCCCCTAGCCAAAGGGGGGATTAGTTCCTCATGCTTGCACAACAAAAAGTATTGAATTTAAACATGGAAATCATAAGAAAGAATACACCTAAATGCTCAGCAATTCCAAGATGGATTCGATGCACAGATTGCTCCTCTTCCTCCTCCTTGCTGCGGCACAAAGTTAGGGTGATGGAATTGGTGGTTTTGGATGGTGTTTTCTAGTATGGAGGGATGGAGGATGGTTGATTATGGTGGGAAGGGTGCGGCCGAGATGTATGGATGTGTAGGGAGGTCTATGGAGGCTTAGAATGGAGAATGGAGGTGCGGCACAAGGGTTTCTGAATAGCATAAGGGGGTGGTACGAATTTGTGGCTGAAAATATGTTTATATAGTCCTAGGGTTTATTAGATTAGGGTTTACTTAGCAGATTTGGTGGATTAGGGCCCTAGAATTCGGCCATAGTGATTCAAATCCACTTAGGAGAAGGTTTTGGCCCACATAGTTCTATAAACTGATTTGTATACCCAAATCCACAAGGATTAGGCCTTGGAATTCAGAATCCCAAAGGGATTGGGCCTAGGAAGGTGCGGCTGATTTAGGGGGAAGGGTAGCTTGCCTTGCAAGGCAAGGTAAAGCCTTCTAGAAAGGTTTGGGCGCCACTTTTCTAGGGTTTCTAGAAAGAATAGGTTTTGTGGCAGATTTGGGCCTTCTAGACTAGGATGCTTCTAGAAATAGGTTCTAGAATGATCCATTTAGGTCCCCATGTAATTAGGAGTAAGACATGATAAGGTTTGGATAAGATAAGATGAGATAAGGTTTGGATAATGTTTTGGATAATTGGATAATGTTGGATAAGGTTGGATAAGGTTGGATAATGTTTTGGATAATGTTTCCTCTTTTCTTGCACTTTCCTTATCCACTTTGTCCTTAGCTTAGTTCCTTCCTCTTCTTATCACATTTCCAACTTCTTGAAGTCCAAATTCGTCCATCCATGTTAGCCCACATGCAAGCTCACCAACTAGTGTCCAAAATAGCTCCAAAATGCACCAAAATGCACTTTCTTGATACTTTAACCCATAGGACCTACAAACACACGAAATTGAGTTGTAATACGACATTAACTAAGGAATAATAGCACAAATGCACAAGAATAAGGTAGTTAAGTCGCCTAAATATGCTCCTATCAGTAAGTAGGGATCGTTCTAACCGGGGATTAACTAGGGATGCTAAACACTTGACTCAAATAAATAAAACTAACTTTTAAAACACTAAGACAAACTAAAAGACTCAAAACAAGTTCAAAAGACTCCAATACTTAAAAATATAAAATAAGACAAATCAAATGATTAAGACTTAACAAAATAGAGGGGGGAATTGTGGTTGGACGAGATTAAATTAAACGGACAGATTATAATTTAAAACAGATAGTAAAGATGAATGTGATGAAAATATGGATGATGGAATAGCTAAGGGGTTCTTCTCCACACATGTTACACTTGCATACAAAATTGATTCTCAGTTGGTCTTTCGATAAGTTGTGAAACTCAATGCTCCAAGTTAATTAGGTCCGCTTAAATTAACTTTCAGATTTCCCTAAATTCATTGGATTGAATGGAATACGCATTACAACCAAATTATTCTTAATCAAAGTCCCTAACTATGGAATACGCATGATAGAGACATTCAACAAAGATCATTAAGTTCAATGAAAATTATAAGTGTTGACGAGGCACTCGTTACTATGGAATACGCATGAAACTTATGCCAAGAATTCGTTTAACGCGATTATTTATAAGCAACCTCCACTACTTGTGAATATAAGTTCATAACGATTAGGTGAAACTCACTTATATTCTAGCGTCATATTCATGCATGAAAATTAAGCTTGCAATCTCAATGAACATACATAAATAAGTTATCAATCAAACAGTTAAACGAATTGAATCCACAACTTATGAAATTCCAACCAAAAGTAATCAATTCATATTGCAAATATAAACATAGTTTCGAATCACCCCCTAGCTAAAGGGGGTTTAGTTCCTCATAACCTTGAAATCAAAGAAACAACTAAACATTCCAACAACTCAAACTTGAATTGTATGAACGTTTAGGCACTCTTATCTTCCATTCGTCATACGTACAAAACAAAGAGAATTAAATTATAACTTTGAAATCAAAGAAACACCCAAACATTCCAACAACTCAAACTTGAATTGTATGAACGTTTAGGCACTCTTCTCTTCCTCTTCGTTGTGGCACAAGGTCTAAGGAGATGTTAAGGGCTTTAGGTGTATGTGGAATGGAGTAGGGAGTGGTTGGAGATGGAAGAGTGAAGAGAAAATATGCAGAAAATGAAGTGGGACTCACGGCAATGGAATGGGTTTGTTGCTTGGTGTTTGTAACTGAAAATGTGTATGGAAGAGTGAATGAATTGTGGAAGAATGGATGCTTATTTATAGGTGAAATGGGGGAACATGGCAGCTAGGAGGGAATGTGGCTACATGTTTGAATGATTAAAGGATGCATGTGGGTTGAAATGAAAGGGAAATGCATGTGCAAAGCTGGAAATGCATGTGAAGATGTTGGAAATGGAATGAAACTCACGGCAATAGTGTAATGGTGCTGAAAATGCATGTTTGTGCATGTGATTTGAAGTGATTATTGTTTGGAAATGAATGTGAAGGCATGTGAAAGCTGGAAATGCATGTGAAGATGTTGGAAATGGAATGAAACTCACGGCAATAGTGTAATGGTGCATGTGTTGGCTGTTTTGTTTGTTGGTTAAAGCTTGTGTTTGCATGTGAATGTTGTTTGTGTGAAGTGTGTGTGAATGCATGTGGATTAAAGAGTGAATGCATGTGTTGAATGATTTCTTGGTGAGGGAATGCATGTGCAAATGCATGTGGAATGTGGCTGAAAATGAAAGGAGGAGTGCAATGGAATGTGCACGGCAATAATGTGTGTTTGTGCATGTGGGTGAATGTGCATGTGTTTTAGGTTGTAATGTGTAGATAATTATGAGTATGATAAATGATAAGTGTATGATATGTTGAGTGATATGTTGAGTGGTAAGTGAATGATAAGATAAGTGATAAGTGAATGATATGTTGAGTGATAAGATAAGTGGTTATTGATATGTAGATGAATGAATGATATGATAAGTAATAAATGAATGATAAGTGGTTATTGATATGTAGATGAATGAATGATATGATAAGTAATAAATGAATGATATGTGGTGATGATAAGATAAGTGTATGATATGATAAGTGGTGAATGAAGGAGTGGAATGTTGGAATGTTATGCACGACTAAGGATATAGGAAAGGTTTAAATATCCTAAAACTAAAGGGAACAAGGTTCCAACACTTTGGTCTTCAATTAGGTTTTCAATTTCGTCCAACACTTTGGCTCCAAGCATAAGCTATCCATCCTTAGCCCAAAAGTGCTCCAAAAGTCTCCAAAATGCATCTTTTTGCTCCTTTAGCCCTTTCGGCCTACAAACACACGAAAATAGCTTAAAGTACTAAAATAACTAAAGAAACATAACGTAAATGCACGAGAACAAGCCATTTAAGTCGCATGAATATGCTCCTATCACTGCAGCCTTCAACCCTTCTTCCACCACTTCCATACTTCCATACCTTCACCCAAACACCCATACACCGTTCCTAAACCTTTGCCGCACCACCCTACCAACCTACATCCATCCTTAACCCAGAAATCCATCCAAAATCACCCCTAGACTCTTGTGCCGCAGCTTTGCAAGGAAGAAGAGGAGAGGAAGAAGCCTTGGACGTTTGTGCATTCAAGTTGGAGTGTTGGAATATTTCTAGGTGTAATATATCTTTTGTTTTCAATGTTTAAATCAAGTTTTCTTTGTTTTGTTGTGAACATGAGAGGCTAAACTCGTTTTAGCTAGGGGAGGCTTTGAAACCATGATTACGTTTATGATATAAATTGATTAATTCTAGTTGTGATTTCATAATTTGTGAATGCAATTTACTTAACCGTTTGATGGATAACTTATTCTTGTATGTTGATTAGGGAGGCCTACTTAATTTGCATGCTTGAATTTGGTGCTAGAATATAAGGGAGTTTCACATAATCATCACAAACTTATATTCACAAGTAGTTAAGGTTGTTTTCACAATCATGTTAAGTAAATTCCTAGCATGAGTATCATGATGTCATAGTTACAAGTGCTTTGTCAATACTTATGATTTTCATTGAACGTAATGATCTTTGATTGTATCTCTATTATGATGTCATGTAGGGAACTTTTGAAGAATGCTTTGGGTTGTCGTATGATGTCATCGAATCCAATAACCAAAGGAAAATCTAAGGGTTAATTAGTGATGTCACGGTTAATTTGGGGTGTTGAGGTTCATGATTTATCGAAAAAGCAACTGGAAATCAATTTGTGTTTGAATGTATCATGTGTGGAAAAGAATCCTCTAGCTATCCAATCATCCATAGTTTTTCCCAAATTCATCCAAGTCTCATTTAAGTTTTTTAGTTACTTGTTTTTACATTAATTTTGTCAAAAACCCAATCTTCTTTACGTACTTGTTTCAAATTTGTCCTAAAGTGTGTTTTTGAGTATTTTGAGTCAAAATCAATTCTATTTTCGTCCAAATTGAGTCCTAAAGTCTAGTTTGAGTCTTTTTGATTGTTTTGTGTTGTTTTGAGTCTTTTACATTTTTATATCCTTGAGTCAATTTTCATTAGATTAGCAATCCATCCTAATCCCCGGCCTAGAACGATTCCTACTTATATCTTTACTACAATTTTCAAAAAGAGGGTTTAATTTGAGTGCTAACTCTTATCACATCAGCATACTTCTAGAGGAGGGGGCTAAACCAACTCGAGAGGCTCAACGCCGACTTAACCCTTCAATGATGGAAGTTGTGAACAAGGAAATTATCAAGCTTCTCGATTGTGGAGTGATTTATGATAGGAGCATATTTATGGGACTTAGTTAGCTTGTTTTCTTGCATTTATGTTGTTAGTTCCTAGTCATTTTAGTATTTTAAGCTATTTTCGTGTGTTTGTAGGTCCAATTGACTAAAGTGGCAAGAAACTACAATTTGGAGTATTTTGGAGCAGTTTTGGGCTTGGAATGGTTAGCACATCCTTGGAGCAAGGTGGATGGACAAAATTGAAGACCAAAAGAGGCTAGGAATCTGCTAAAGAGATGGAAGAAATTAATTCAAGATTTGGAAGAAAAGGAATCAGCTACAAAGAAGGAAACATGAGTCAAACCTCCTTATTTTGACTTATGTTCAAGCTATCAAAGGGGTTCCTAATCAATTTAGGACACTTAAATATATGTTTTAGAAGCCTAAATCCCATTCCCAAACTCAATGTTGCAACTTCCTTCCCTTTCCCTTTCCTTGCCATGCAAGGCAGCACCTTTCCCTTTCCTATTTCCTATTTTCTGTCCTTGCCGCACCCTTCTTCCCTTTTCCTTTGGGATTCTGACTTTAATTACCTTTTTCCTCGAGGATTTGGGGTCCAAATTTTTCCCAAAACATTTAATTAAAATCATGTTCTTTTCCTAGAATATATACATTCTGCCGCACCTATTCACACATCCATATAATCACATACACAATTCTGAGCCATTCATCCATTCTCTCCACACACACACAGCCGCACCAACCATTCAGCCATCATCCTTCAAACACAATTCCGCACCCTACCAATCATCATACTACCCTACCATTCATCCGTCCTTGACCATAATAGACCATAACCCAAATTCAGCCATTCCACACCCTTGTGCTACAGCCTAGCAAGGAAGAAAGAGAAGAGGAGCAACCTTGGACGTTTTTGCCATTCAAGTTGGATTGTTGGAACATTTTTAGGTGTAATCTGATAGGAGCATATTTATGCGACTTAGTTAGCTTGTTTTCTTGAATTTATATAGCTAAATTCTACTTGTTAGAGTGTTTTAAGTTATTTTCATGTATTTTTAGGTTCAATTGACAAAGTTGGCAAGAAAGTGCAATTTGGAGCATTTTAGAGCAGTTTTGGGCTTGGAATGGATTGCACATGCATGGAGCAAGGTGGATGGACGAATTTGAAGATCAAGAGAGGCTAGGAATGTAATTAAGATCTAGAAGAATTAAATTGAAGACTTTGAACATAAGGAATCAGCTACAAAGAAGGAATATTATCCAAATTTCCTTATCTTATCCAAACCTTATCCAACCTTATCTTATCTTATCCTATCCTAATCTTTTCCTACTTTAATTCCAACTTCAAAGAGGACTCCTTTTCACATTAAATCACCTAAATATCAAGTTCTAGAAGCCCTATTTTCGTGCATTAAGTTTATGCCACATGTAACCCTTCTAGAAGTTCTAGAATCTGCCACAAAGACCATTCCTTGTCCTCCTTGGAATCTGATTGAAAGTGTCCTTGTTCTTTGGTGATTTGGAGTCCTAATTCCTCTCTTTTTCAGCCCAATTTCGTGCCTCCCTTTTACCCTATAAATACATGATGCCACAACATTCAAAAACCACCACCCTCTACCCCAAATTCACACCACACCATCCACCACACCTTAAGAGCCTAAATTCACACAAATCCTCATTGTGGGCAAGGAAGGAAGGAGGAGCCACCTGGAGTGTTTCTAGGTGTATTCTATCTTTGTTTTTAATGTTTAAGTTTAATTATCTTTGTTTTGCGAACATGTGGAACTAATTTCTTTTTAGTTGGAGGTGAATTCGAAGCCATAAATATATGTTTTACATGAATTGATTCCATCCAGTTATTGTTTTTTTTTTAAGGCATGAATGTGATTTGCTTATCTAAGTTATTAAAACTTGTTTGTGTATGTGGGTTGGGGGTCGACACTTAATTTGCATGCATGAATTTGATGCTAGAGTATAAGGGGGTCTCACGTAATAGTTATTCACTTATATTCACAAGTAGTGGAGGTTGCTAGTCACAATCGTGTTAAGTAAATCTTTGGTGTGAGTCTCATGCGTTTCATAGTGATGAATGCCTTGTCAATGCTTATGATTTTCATAGAACTTAATGACTTTTGACATGTATCTCTATCATGCGTTTCATATAGGGAACTTGAGAAAGATAATTTGGTTTAGATGCGTATTCCATCTAATTCAATGAAAGAAGGAAAATATGATGGTTAGTTGTGCGATGCAACTAACTTGGGGTGTTGTCATTCATAGTCTAAAGGAAAAATAACTGGAAATTGGTTTATATGCATATATCATGTGTGAAGAAGGACCCTCTAACTAGCCTTTGACTCATTTAATTCACTTAAATTCGTTTTTCCAAAGTGTTTTCTAGAAAGTTTTTGTTTTAAGTTTTAAATTCGTCAAAAACAATCCCCCTTTCATTTAGTCTTGTTATTTGAGTCAAAATCTGTTTTCTTTGAGTCTTTTGAGTCAAATTAAGGTTTATTTTCGTCCAAAACACTTGTTAGGTCTAAAATTGAGTCTTTTTGAGTGTTTGTTGTTGTTTTGAGTGTTTGAAGTTAGTTTAGTCTATAGAGTCTAGTTTAGTGTTTTTGAGTCTTAATTGTGTTGATTAGCATCCCTTCTAATCCCCAGCCTAAAACGATCCCTACTTTCATATACTACAATCATAGGGTTTTAATTTGAGTGTTAGAATATTTCACATCAAATTTTGGGGCCGTTTTCAGGGATTCGTAAAATTGCTAATCCCTCTGTTTGTTTGTTTATTTTTCTTTTGATATTTGATTTAGTTTTATTTCTTTGATTTCAGGTACTAGAGAAGCAAGACATGGCAATTGCTAATCTTCAAGCTCAAATAGCAAATCTTACTTGTCGGTTATCACAGTATGCCGAAGGGTCCACAATGCAAAGTGTCCCTACATTTGGTGCTTCTTATAGGCAAGAATATCAAGCAAATCAATGTGCACAAAGAGATTGGAGTGATCATTCAAACTCTATGTGGTGGGAATTTCAACAAGTTGAACACAAAGGATGTTGGCAGCCATATGAGGAGTTATATACAACATCTATGCAGCCACCACAACCTGCCCAAACAAATTCAGGTACATCTTTGTATAATGATACGCTTATTAAGTTACTCACCAATTTGTCTCAGGGGCTAGAAAATCAAAACAAAGCAATGCAAAATCAAGACAAAAGGTTGGACCACTTGGAAAAGCAAATTGGGTAGATAGCGGAGTTCGTAGGACAATTTCGAGACCAAGGCAAACTCCCTAGTTCAACCATTGCAAATCCGAAGGGAGGATTTGAAACTGCCAAGGAAATCATCTTGAGAAGTAGCAAGGAGGTTGGAACAGACCCTAAACCATCAAAATCAAATTACAAAGAAGATGAAAGATTGCAATTTGAGGAAGAGGAACACACCCAACACACGGCAAGGGTGGAAACACCTTTGCCGCAGGCACCTATTGCTCCTACGCCATCCAATTCAGGTAAGGTTGTTCCAAATTTACTTATTTCTAATCCCGTTCCACCAAATGTCCCTATTCCTTGCAGGATCATGCAATCCAAGGAAGAAGAGGGTGAGAAAGGCATCTTCGAATCCTTTCCAAAGAATCAAGAGCAAGAAGTGGTTGGGGAATGTCTAGAATTCATTCAAGAGGATATACTTGAGACAATAATTCCCAAAGAAGTTAGATTTTATGACACGGGACAAGTCATAACTCTCAAAACACCAAATCTAGTTGAATTTTCTAGTCCTACAACTTTCGAAGGGGTGTTTATTCTTGACTTCATGTCGGAGCACACAGGTAAGCCACCTCCCTGAATTTCAATTTTGTTTTATACTAATATTTTTTTAATGATTCAGGCACCCACTCTAGAATTTAAACCATTACTGGATCATCTCAAGTATCACCTCCCATTCAAAGATCAATTCCATGCCATGGGACCTAGGGGAGCTTAAAAGGACGTATCGTCCAGCTGGAAGATGTTAAAGCAAGCGCTTCTTGGGAGGCAACCCATGCATGCAAATAAAGAACACCTAGGAATCTCCAACACTCCATAACCAGATTTGCGTTCCTAAACCCTACTCTTTATCTTTTACTTTGCCATGATCGGCATGTTTGTTAGTTGTGTTATTTGTTTGTTTGTTTGTGAGTCTATGCTTAAAACATTGAGGACAATGTTTGGTTTAAGTGTTGGGGGGGGGGGGGTGTAAACAAGTTGTTTTTGCATGATTTTCGTGGGATTTGATCACCTATCACTTCTAATGTTGTTTCTCACTGTTTTTAAGTGATTTTAGTGTGTTTTGAAGTGTTTTTATGTGTCTTAAACAGAAAATCCGAAAATTAAAAAAAAAAATGAAAAAGAATGTTTGAAAAACCCAAAAATATGTTTGTTTGTGTCTTAGGATACCTTCCAACACAATGATGAGGATTTGGTTTTTAATTGCATGACTACTAAAGAAAGTTACAAACATGGATGGAAGTTTGATATGCTCTTTGGTTTATGCTTAGTTGTAGTTGACATTTACAAATTCACATATAATCACAAAGGAAAAAAATCCGCTTTTGTAACATGCTTGAAGGAAGAAACTCAAACTAACGCTACAACCCTGAGAGACTTGAGCCTAAACATTCTTTGGAGAGTTATTAATCTTGATTTCTTGTTTTCTAAGTCGTTGCATGATTTCATTATTCTTTGCTTGGTTGCTCCTTAGAATGCGTTTTATCACTATAGTTTCAAATACTAGAACTCATGCCCATTTCATTCAAAGCATAAAATTGAGTGCATAACATAAAACAAGATGAAGTTGTTTAGTTAAAACCAGAGCCAAAAAGCCTTACCCTTTGCATATGTATTGTATGTTAACCCCTTTGAGCCTTTGTTAGCCCACATTATCCTTACCTAGCCTAGAATAGGACTATCCATACCCTTGTTCTTAAGGTATAGTAAAGCATGACTTAGAGGGAATTGCTTTTGATCTAAAAATTGTAGAAAAACAAGTGTGGGGGAAGGATTTTCGTGGGAATCTAGGACAATGTATGATTTGTGTGCCGAAGGAAGAAAAGGGGCACATAGAAAAAAAAAAGAAAAAAAAAAACGTGAAAAAAGAAGAAGAAAAGTTGAAGAAAAGAAAGGACAAAGAGTTGAAAATAAGTGAGAATGAACTAACAAGTATTGGTTATTGAAGAAAGGGTCCAAAAGTTTGAATCTGGCCCCAAGTGATGTGTGAATCTTCCCTTCGTGTTTAAAGTTGATTTCTGCATTGAAAGAGAATTCTAAGTGTTTATTTCATTACTTTGCTTACTATTGCTTTAAGAACTTTTGTTTATCCTAAGTTTTCTTTGTTAGCCAATACCTTAGCCCTGTTACAACCCATTGACTTTGATCTTGATTGTTATGTGTTTCAATATGTGGAGTTTAAAATTGGTTTAAGCATATGGTATCCTTGGTTCTCACGTCTAAGTAGTGGCATTCCGTTCATGAGATCATATACATATACATGTTAATAAGTCCAGAAAGTGACTTCTTTGATTATACATATGTGAGTGCTAGTCTACATGTTTACATCAATCTTCTCACATATACTTAGTGTAGGGAGTGTAGTCAGAAAATCTGTGTGTAAACAGAGAGTATATCCGGTGAGGAATTGAGGGATTCTCTAAAGGCATGTTACTACATTCAAAATCATGTTTTAATTGATTAAATGGGAGCTAGTGTGTGGTAACTATGGTTAAGTGTATGCTTGAGGGTAGGGATAGCTAAAATCTATGGGAGTAGTATCTTTAATATGTCATGTTGCATTGGAAATCCCTGAGGCAATTGTTGGAAGGTTTAGATTGTGTTTTGTTTGTTTTGTTTATTTCGTTTTGCTCGAGGACTAGCAAAAGCTAAGTGTGGGGGAATTTGATAGGAGCACATTTATGCGACTTAGTTAGCTTGTTTTCTCGCATTTACGTAGCTAATTTCTACTTGTTAGAGTGTTTTAAGCTATTTTCGTGTGTTTTTAGGTTCAATTGACAAAGTTGGAAAGAAAGTGCAATTTGGAGCATTTTAGAGCAGTTTTGGGCTTGGAATGGATTGCACATGCATGGAGCAAGGTGGATGGACGAATTTGAAGATCAAGAGAGGCTAGGAATGTGATTAAGATCTAGAAGAATTAAATTGAAGACTTTGAACATAAGGAATCAGCTACAAAGCAGGAATATTATCCAAATTTCCTTATCTTATCCAAACCTTATCCAACCTTATCTTATCTTACCCTATCCTAATCTTTTCCTACCTTAATTACAACTTCAAAGAGGACTCCTTTTCACATTAATTCACCTAAATATCAAGTTCTCGAAGCCCTATTTTCATGCATTAAGTTTATGCCACATGCAACCCTTCTAGAAGTTCTAGAATCTGCCACAAGGGCCATTCCTTGTCCTCCTTGGAATCTGATTGAAAGTATCCTTGTTCTTAGGTGATTTGGAGTCCTAATTCCTCTCCTTTTCAGCCCAATTTCGTGTCTTCCCTTCACCCTATAAATACATGATGCCACAACACTCAAAAACCACCACCCTCTACCCCAAATTCAGACCACACCATCCACAACACCTCAAGAGCCTAAATTCACACAAATCCCCATTGTGGGCAGCAAGAAAGGAAAGAGGAGCCACCTGGAGTCTTTCTAGGTGTATTCTATCTTTGTTTTTAATGTTTAAGTTTAATTATCTTTGTTTTGTGAACATGTGGAACTAAATTCTTTTTAGTTGGAGGTGAATTCGAAGCCATGAGTATATGTTTTATATGAATTGATTCCATCCAGTTATTATTTTTTTAAGGCATGAATGTGATTTGCTTATCTAAGTTATTAAAACTTGTTTGTGTATGTGGGTTGGGGGTCGACACTTAATTTGCATGCATGAATTTGATGCTAGAGTATAAGGGGGTCTCACGTAATAGTTATTCACTTATATTCACAAGTAGTCGAGGTTGCTAGTCACAATCGTGTTAAGTAAATCCTTGGTGTGAGTCTCATGCGTTTCATAGTGATGAATGCCTTGTCAATGCTTATGATTCTCATAGAACTTAATGACTTTTGATATGTATCTCTGTCATGCGTTTCATATAGGGAACTTGAGAAAGATAATTTGGTTGCGATGCGTATTCCATCTAATTCAATGAAATAAGGAAAATCTGATGGTTGATTGTGCGATGCAATTAACTTGGGGCATTGTCATTCATAGTCTAAAGGAATAATAACTAGAAATTGGTTTGTATGCATATATCATGTGTGGAGAAGGAGCCTCTAACTGGCCCTTCACCCATTTAAATTCACCCAAATTCGTTTTTACAAAGTGTTTTACACAAAGTTTCTGTTTTAAGTGTTTTAAGCAAAGTTTCTGTTTTTACAAAGTGTTTTACGCAAAGTTACAAAGTGTTTTATGCATATATCATGTGTGGAGAATGACCCTCTAACTAGCCTTTCACTCATTTAATTCACTTAAATTCGTTTTTCCAAAGTGTTTTCTAGAAAGTTTTTGTTTTAAGTTTTAAATTCGTCAAAAACAATCCCCCTTTCATTTAGTCTTGTTATTTGAGTCAAAATCTGTTTTCTTTGAGTCTTTTGAGTCAAGTTCAGGTTTATTTTCGTCTAAAACACTTGTTAGGTCTAAAATTGAGTCTTTTTGAGTGTTTGTTGCTGTTTTGAGTGTTTTAAGCTAGTTTAAAGTCTATAGACTCTAGTTTAGTGTTTTTGAGTCTTAATTGTGTTGATCAGCATCCCTTCTAATCCCCGGCCTAAAACGATCCCTACTTTCATATACTACAATCATAGGGTTTTAATTTGAGTGTTAGAATATTTCACATCACCTCAAGAGCCTAAATTCACACAAATCCCCATTGTTGGCAGCAAGGAAGGAAGGAGGAGCGACCTGGAGTGTTTCAAGGTGTATTCTATCTTTGTTTTTAATGTTTAAGTTTAATTATCTTTGTTTTGCGAACATGTGGAACTAATTTCTTTATAGTTAGAGGTGAATTCGAAGCCATGATTATATGTTTTATATGAATTGATTATATCCAGTTATTGTTTCTTGAGTCTTGAATGTGATTTGCTTATCTAAGTTATTAAAACTTGTTTATGTATGTGGGTTGGGGGTCGACTCTTAATTTGCATGCATGAATTTGATGCTAGAGTATAAGGGGGTCTCACGTAATAGTTATTCACTTATATTCACAAGTAGTGGAGGTTGCTAGTCACAATCGCGTTAAGTAAATCCTTGGTTTAAGTCTCATGCGTTTCATAGTGATGAATGTCTTGTCAATGCTTATGATTTTCATAGAACTTAATGACTTTTGACATGTATCTCTATCATGCGTTTCATATAGGGAACTTGAGAAAGATAATTTGGTTTAGATGTGTATTCCATCTAATTCATTGAAATATGGAAAATTTGATGGTTAGTTGTGCGATGCAACTAACTTGGGGCGTTGTCATTCATAGTCTAAAGAAAAAATAACTAGAAATTGGTTTATATGCATATATCATGTGTGGAGAAGGACCCTCTAACTAGCCTTTCACCCATTTAATTCACCTAATTTCATTTTTACAAAGTATTTTCTACAAAGTTTTTGTTTTAAGTTTTACATTTGTCAAAAACAATCCCCCTTTCATTTAGTCTTATTATTTGAGTCAAAATCTGTTTTCTTTGAGTCTTTTGAGTCAAGTTAAGGTCTATTTTCGTCCAAAACACTTGTTAGGTCTAAAATTGAGTCTTTTTGAGTGTTCGTTGCTGTTTTGAGTGTTTTAAGTTAGTTTAGAGTCTATAGAGTCTAGTTTAGTGTTTTTTGAGTCTTAATTGTGTTGATTAGCATCCCTTCTCATCCCCGGCCTAAAATGATCCCTACTTTCATATACTACAATTATAGGGTTTTAATTTGAGTGTTAGAATATTTCACATGAAAGGGTTAATGCTTTCAGAAACCAAGGGGAAAAGGGATAGCGAAATTCGCTAGAAATTAGGGCTTCTAGAAACTAGGTATTTTGTGGCAGAAATTAGACTTCTAGAAGGGATAAAGGGTGCATCACCTATTTAGGAGGAGATAGGGTCTTCTAGAACCATATAGTTAGGTGTTCTAATGTGAGATTAAGTCCTCTTTGCAGCTGGAATTAAGGTAGCAAAAGATTAGGATAGGGTAAGATAAGATAAGGTTGGATAAGATAAGATTGGATAGGATAAGGTTGGATAATGTTCCTTATTTCTTGCTTTTTCCTTATCTTCTTTGTCTTTGAACTTGTTTCACTAGATTTGTAGCATTTCTCAGCCTCTCTTGACTTCAATTTCGTCCATCCACTTTGCTCCATAGTTAAGCTATCCAATCCATGCCCAAAACTACCCCAAATGGATCCAAAATGCACTTTCTTGCTCCTTTTGCCTTTAGAACCTAAAAACATACGAAAATAGCTTAAAAGACTATAATAAGTAGTAATTAACTAACTAAATGCAAGAAAACAACATAGCTAAGTAGCATAAATATGCTCCTATCAACTTCCCCCACACTTAGTGTTTATTAGTCCTCGTGCAAAACATAACCTAAACCTACCAACAATTGCCTCAGGGATTTCCAATGCAACATGACATATTAAAGATTACCACTCACATAGATTTTAGTCATCCCTACCCTTGAGCATATACTTAACCATAGTCACCACTTCCTAGCTCCCATTTAATCAATTAAAACATGATTTTGAATGTAGAAACATGCCTTAGAGAATCCCTCAATTCCTCATTGGATACACTCTATTTTCACACAGATTTTCTGACTACACTCCCTACACTAGGTATATGTGAGAAGATTGATGTAAACATGTAGACTAGCACTCACATATGTATCATCAAAGAAGGCACTTTCTGGAATTATCAACATGTATATGATCTCATGAATAGAATGCCACTACTTAGACGCGAGAACCAGGGATACCATATGCTCAAACCAATTTTTAAACTCCACATATTGAAACACATAACAATCAAGATAGAAGTCTAAGGGTTGTAACGAGGCTAAGGTATTGGCTAACAAAGAAATGTAAGGATAAACAAAAGTTCTTAAAGCAATAGTAAGCAAAGTAATGAAATAAGCACTTAGAATTCACTTTTGAATGCAGAAATCAACTTTGAACACCAAGGGAAACTTCACACAATACTTAGGGCCAAATTCAAACTTTTGGAACCCTTCTTCAACAATCAACACTTGTGAGTTTATTCTCACTTATTTTCAACTCCTTTTTTGTCTTTTCTTCAACTTTTCTTCTTTTTCACATTTTTTTTTCCGTGCCCTTATTCTTTTTCTTTGGCACATCAAACATACAACTTCATGGATTCCCAACGAAAATCCTTCCTCCATACTTGCTTTTCTGTAATTTTTAGATCAAAAGGAGTTCCCTCTAAGTCATGCTTTATTATCCTTTAAGAATAAGGGTATGGATAGTCCTAATCTAGGCTAGGTAAGGATAATGTGTCTAGCAAAGAAAATAGACTAAATAAGGCTCAAAGGGGTTAAACCTACAATATATATGCAAAGGGTAAGGCTTTTTGGCTCTGGTTTAACTAAACAACTTCATCTTATTATTTGTTATGCTAATCAATTTTATGTTTTGAATGAAATGGGCATGAGTTCTAGTATTTGGAACTATAGTGATAAAACGCATTCTAAGTAGCAATCAAGCAAAGAATAATGAGATCATGTGATGACTTTAGAAAACAAAAACATCAAGGGTTGTAGCGTTAGTTTGAGTTTCTTCCTTCAAGCATGTTACAAAAACTGATTTTTTTCCTTTTTGTGATTACATGTGAATTCGTAAATGTTAACTACAACTAAGCATAAACCAAAGAGCATATCAAACTTCCATCCATGTTTGTAACTTTCTTTAAAAGTCATGCAATAAAAAACCAAATCCTCATCATTGTGTTGGAAGGTATCTTAAGACACAAACAAATACAAAAACAAAAGCGACTCTAAAAACAACCCTTTTTGGGTTTTTAAAACACACTTTTTCGATTTTTTTTCAAATTTTTGGATTTTCTGTTTAAGACATATAAAAACACTTTAAAACACACTTAAAACACTTAAAAACAGCGAATAACAACTTTAGAAGTGATAGGTGATAAAATCCCACGAAAATCATGCAAAAATAGCTTGTTTACACCCCCCCCCCAACACTTAAACCAAACATTGTCCTCAATGTTTTAAGCATATACTCACAAACAAATAAACAAATAACACAACTAACAAACATGACAAACATGGCAAAGTAAAAGCAATAATGAGAAGGGTTTAGGAATGCAAATCTGGTTATGGAGTGTTGGAGTTTCCTAGTTCTTCTTTATTTGCATGGATTGCCTCCCAAGAAGCGCTTGCTTTAATGTCTTCCAGCCGGACTAGACCTCCTTTTAAGCTTCATTGGAGCCCACGAAATGGAAGGGTATATCCTCCATTACATGCTCCTCAAAATGCTCATAGTATGGCTCAATGAATGGGAGGGGATAGTGATCCTCCCTGATTGTGGTGTTTTGGTTCCTAAAGTCCATGTAAATGCTCCCACCACCTTGAAATTGATTGGGAACTTGCACCAAAGAAGGTAACAACCTATTAGTTGAAATGGGAATTGGAATTAGGATTGGAAACTTACTAGGATGTTGTGGCAATGCCCCTAGGGCAGCCACCATCTCGCCAATTTTATTATTAGGCACGGCCAGATTGTGTGTTTTTAGGGTAGTGGTGTGCTCCTTGTGCTCCACTCCAATTCTTTCCTCGACGGTGGTTCTAGATGCATCCTTCTTGTTTGGTGTTGATCATTCCTACCCTAGATTTTAGATTTTTAATTATACTAATGGCAAAACAAGAACGAACATCATTAGGATTCTCAATGGATTCAGAAACTTTAAAGTTAATCATATCACCACCAAACTCCATAGTTAAGGCTCTCTTGGCCAAATCAATCTTGGTGTGGGCTGTTTTCATGAAAGGTCGTCCAAGTAAGAGTGGCGATGGTGAAGAGTGGGTTGAATCCCCCATGTCAAGCACAAAGAAATCTGCAGGAAAAATCAAGTGGTCTACCTGCACCAAAACATCTTCCAAAACTCCTCTCGGGTATGCAATAGATCAATCGGCTAACTGAATAATAACACCATCATTTTTAAGCTCTCCTAGATTCATAGATGCATAAACAGAATATGGCATGACATTAATTGTTGCACCTAAATGTAGCATAGCATGTTCAAACCTTATATTACCAATTACACAAGGGATAGTGAAACTACCCGGATCTTTGCATTTAGGTGGCAGCTTTCTTTGCAACATTGCAGAGACATTCTTACTTACATGTACCGCCTCTTTCTCCCGAATCCATTTCCTTGTTGTACAAATCTTCTTCAAAAACTTAGCGTACTTCGGAATTTGCTTTATTGCATCAAGGAGCGAGATATTGATGTGCACCTTCCTAAACGTCTCCAAAATGTCTTTTTCATCCTCCTCTGTCTTAGATTGCATAAAACTGCTAGGAAAGGGCACATTTAGTGGAATAAAACTAGAAAAATTCGAATTTGGACTTACCTTGCCGTGGCCTTTGCTCCCTATTTTTCTTCTTGCAGCAGGTTTTCCTCCTCATTAAGGCTTTATTTGGATGGTTTTGGATGATTTCCAAGCTCCTTACCACTTCTCAATGTAAGGGCCTTGGTGGTTTCAAAGCTTCCCCTTGGATTCACAACTGTTGAACTAGAAAGTTTACCTTGCTCTCGAAACTACCCAAGGAACTCTGAAATCTGCCCTATTTGCTTCTTCACGTCGCTCATCTCTTTTTCTTGGTTCGCTATTCTATTATTTTGATTTTGTAATCCTTGCGATATAGAAGTTAGTAATTGAAAAGTTTGATCATTATCAATTAGCGAACCTGAGTTTTGTTGGGAAGTTTGTGATTGAGGTTGAGATTGTGCAAATGGCCTTTGATATATCCCAGGGGGTGGCTGTCGAATTCCTCCTTGTTGTTAAGGTTGTTGAGGCTCCTTCCACTTAAAATTTGGGTGACCTTTTCCATCCCGGGTTGTATGTATTTGAGTATGGATCATTCCTTGGTTGATTTTGACTTTGGTACCCCACGACATGGGCACTCTCCCATCCTCCATTCTCTATCAATTGAGGACATTGATCATTGAGATGTCCTTGCATAGAGCACACTCCACATATGGCCGCACTTTGCATTTTGGATCCTTCAACAACCTTTCAGAAATTGCACTTACCTCATTCACTTGTTGTTGCCGTAGGGGGTCTCTTTGTCCAACTTCCTCGTATTGTTGTGCATTCAAGGCTCGATTTGCAATTAGGACCTTGCCAGCCACCGGTGTTTTGTCAACCAAAGCACCTCCCGTCGAGGCATCTAGCATTTGTCTCTCAATTGGAAGGAGTCCTTCGTAAAAGTATTGAATTAGAAGTTCTTCCTTCATTTGGTTTTGTGGGCAAGATGCAACAAGGGTTTTGAAATGCTCATAATATGCTGGAAAGGATTCTCCTTGGTTTTGTTGAATTCCGCTAATCTTCTTCCTCGAAAGAATTAGTCTTGAAGTTGGGAAGAATTTCTCCAAGAATGCTCGTTTCATACTTTCCTAAAAAGTAATGGTTTCGGGCGCCAATTCGTATAGCCAATCTTTAGCCTTTTCCAGAAGAGAGAATGGAAAGGTTTTCATCTTCAAAATATTCCCATCCACGTTAATGGGTGTCATGCTTAAGCATATAACTTCAAACTCCTTCAAATGCTTGTTTGGAACTTCCATGGACAGCCCATGGTATTTGGGAATATGATGTAGCAGGCTTGACTTTCATTCAAACTCATCGATCTTGTCCGGGGCTGCCCTAGGGTATTGAATGCAAATAGGTACGACATTGTCTAATCCTGAGGCTGAAAATTCTTTGATTGTTCGATTGTCCACCGCCATGCTTTCTTCTTCTTCAATTCAGATTCGGACTCTGAACTTGAACTAGGTGGATTAGGTTCCGGTTGCTTCCTCTTTCTTCTCAAAGTTCGTTCAAAATCGTCGTCAAAATCCAATATGTTTGCACGAATAAGTTGAGAACGACGAGTCATAAACTAGTACCTAAAACAAAGAACAAAAAAAATCAGCAACCACTTGAAAAAGGCACGGCAACCATAAACAAAAAGACACAAAGACACACAAAAGACACTTTGACACTACACAAACAAAAGGGATTAGCAAGTTTGCTAATCCCCGGCAACGGCGCCAAAATTTGATGTGAAAATTAACTTGACACACAAATTAAAACCTTATTTGTGACAATTGTAGTATATATCCAAGTAGGGATCGTTCTAGACTAGGGATTAACTAGGGATGCTAATCAACACAATAAGACTCAAAAACACTAAACTAGACTCTATAGACTCAAAACTAACATAAAACACTCAAAACAACAACAAACAATAAAAAAGACTCAATTCTAGACCTAGCAAGTGATTTTGACGAAAATACAACTTAACTTGACTCAAAAGACTAAAAGAAAATAGATTTTGACTTAAATAACAAGACTAAATGAAAGGGGGATTGTTTTTGAAGAATTTAAAACTTAAAACAGAAACTTTGCATAAAACACTTTGCAAAAACGAGTTTAGGTGAATTAAATGGATGAAAAGCTAGTTAGAGGGTCCTCCTCCACACATGATATATGCATATAAACCAATTTCCAGTTATTATTCATTTAGACTATGAATGACAATGCCCTAAGTTAATTGCACCGCACAATCAACCATCAGATTATTCTAATTTCATTGAATTAGATGGAATACGCATCGCAACCACATTATCTTTCTCAAGTTCTCTATATGAAATGTATAATAAAGATACATATCAAAAGCCATTCAATTCTATGAAAATCATAAGCATTGACAAGACATTCATCACCATGAAACGCATGAGACTCATACCAAGGATTCACTTAACGCGATTGTGACTAGCAACCTCCACTACTTGTGAATATAAGTGAATAACTATTACGTGAAACTCTCTTATACTCTAGCATCAAATTCATGCATGCAAATTAAGTGTCGACCCTCAACCAACATACATAAACAAGTTTTAATAACTTAGATAAGCAAATCACATTCAAGACTCAAGAAACAATAACTGGATGTAATCAATTCATATAAAACATATAATCATGGCTTCGAATTCACCTCTAACTAAAAATAAATTAGTTCCACATGTTCATCATAATTGAAAACCAATTTAAGATAAACATTGAACTAAAACTAAGGATAGAATACACCTAGAAACACTCCACACTCCAATGGCATATTTCGAACCCTCCTTGGATGGCAGATTGCACAAGTCTTCTTCTCCTTCCTTCTTTGCTTACGGCACTAAGGTGATGTGGTGTGAATTATGGTGTTTGATGGCTGAAAGTTTGAATGAATGAATGAATGAAGGGATGATTTGAATGGTGCGGCAAACACTTGTATTTATAGGACTAGGGAATACACAATTTATGAAGGGAAAAGGATTGCACAATCCTAGGAGTAAAGGGTTAATGCTTTCAAAAACCAAGGGGGAAAGGGATAAGGAAAGTCGCCAAAAATTAGGGCTTTTAGAAACTAGGTATTTTGTGGCAGAAATTAGACTTCTAGAAGGGATAAAGGGTGCGGCACCTATTTAGGAGGAGATAAGGTCTTCTAGAACCATATATTTAGGTGTTCTAATGTGAAATTAAGTCCTCTTTGCAGTTGGAATTAAGGTAGCAAAAGATTAGGATAGGATGAGATAAGATTAGGTTGGATAAGATACGATTGGATAGGATAAGGTTGGATAATGTTCCTTATTTCTTGCTCTTTCCTTATCTTCTTTGTCTTTGAACTTGTTTCTCCAGATTTGTAGCATTTCATAGCCTCTCTTGACTTCAATTTCGTCCATCCACTTTGCTTCATAGTTAAGCTATCCAATCCATGCCCAAAACTGCCCCAAATGGCTCCAAAATGCACTTTCTTGCTCCTTTTGCCATTAGGACCTAAAAACATACGAAAATAGCTTAAAAGACTATAATAAGTAGTAATTAACTAACTAAATGCAAGGAAACAACATAGCTAAGTAGCATAAATACGCTCCTATCACCTACTTAGTTTGCATGCATGAATTTCTTGCTAGATTATAAGGGAGTTTCACATAATCATTACAAACTTATATTCACAAGTAGTGAAGGTTGCTGGTCACAATCGTGTTAAGTTAAATTCCTGGCATAAGTATCATGATGTCATAGTTACGAATGCCTTGTTGGTGTGATAAATAATAGCACTCAAAATAAACCCTCTTATCGACAATTGTAGTAAAGATGTAAGTACGGATCGTTCTAGGCCGGGGATTAGGAGGGATTGCTAATCTACTAAAAACTGACTCAAGAATACAAAACTGGGCTTAAAAACACTTAAATGAACTCAAAGACTCTTAACTAGACTTATATGACTCAAAACAAACTAAAAATACTCAAAATAGCACAAAACAATCAAATAGACTCAAATTAGACTCTAGGACATACTTTGACGAATTCTAACTTTAACTTGACTCAAAACACTTAAAAACACAATTTGAACAGATTCTAACTAATTTGACACAACAAAGTAAAGGGGACTGGGTTTTTTGATGTGAAATATTCTAATACTCAAATTAAAACCCTATGATTGTAGTTTATGAAAGTAGGGATCGTTCTTTGACCGGGGATTAGAAGGGATGCTAATTTACTCAAATTAAACTCTAAAACACTTAACTAGACTTATATGACTCAACACACACAAACTAAGTTAAATTGACTCGAACAGACTCTAAGAAGTTATTTGGACGAATTTTAGACTATTAAGACTCAAAACACTAAATTGGACATAATTGAACACGTTTCTAACTAATCTAACACACTTAATTAAAGGGGAGATTGATTTGGACGAAAATAAAGTAAAAACAAACAGATTTAAAGACTTAAACAACTTTGGATGAAATTAGGGAAAACTATGGGTGATAAGGTAGCTAGAGGGTCCTTCTCCACACATGACACACTTGCATACAAATTGATTTCCAGTTGCTTTTCCAATAAACCATGAACCTCAACACCCCAGATTAACCGTGAATAGCACTAATTAACCCTCAGATTTTCCTTAAGTCATTGAATTGGATGTAATACGCATTAGCAACCAAATTATTCTTCAATAGTTCCTTACATGAACAGCATAATAGAGATACAATCAAAGATCATTAAGCTTTGTGAAAATCATAAGCATTGACAAGGCATTCGTAACTACGAACAGCATGATACTCCTGCCAAGAATTTACTTAACACGATCGTGACTAGCAACCTCCACTACTTATAAATAAAAGTTCATAACGATTAGGTGAAACTCCCTTATATTTTAGCATCAAATTCATGCATGCAAACTAAGCGGGCCCTCTTAATCAACACACAAGAATAAGTTCTTAATCAAACAGTTAAGTAAATTATATTTACGATTTTTGAAATCACAACTGAAAGTAATCAATTTATTTGCAAATATAATCATGGTTTCAAAGTCTCCTCTAGCTCAAACAAGTTTAGCTTCTCATGTTCGCAAAACAAAGATAATTAAACTTAAATAAAAACAAAGATAGAATACACCTAGAAACACTCCAGGTGGCTCCTCCTTCCTTCCTGGCTAGGCACAATGGGAATTTGTGTGAATTTAGGCTCTTGAGGTGTGGTGGATGGTGGGGTGTGAAATTGTGGTAGAGGGTGGTGGTTTATGAGTGTTGCAGCATCATGTATTTATAGGGTGAAGGGAAGGCACGAAATTTGGGCTAAAAAGAAGAGGAATTAGGACTCCAAATCACCAAAGAACAAGGACACTTTCAATCAGATTCCAAGGAGGACAAGGAATGGTCCTTGTGGCAGATTCTAGAACTTCTAGAAGGGTTACATGTGGCATAAACTTACGACACAAAAATAGGGCTTCTAGAACCTGATATTTAGGTGATTTAATGTGAAAATAAGTCATCTTTGTAGCTGGAATTAAGGTAGGAAAAGATTAGGATAGGATAAGATAAGATAAGGTAGGAGTTTGGATACTGTTCCATGTTTCTTGCTCTTTCCTTATCTTCTTTGTCTTGAACTTATTTCTCCAGATTTGTAGCATGTTCCTAGCCTCTTTTGACTTCAAATTCGTCCATCCATCATGCTCCATATGCAAGCTATCCATTCCCTGCCCAAAACTACTCCAAATGGCTCCAAAATGCACTTTCTTGCCAACTTTGCCATTAGGACCTGCAAACACACGAAAATAGCTTAAATCACTATAATAAATAGAAACTAACTATGCAAATGCAAAGAATACAAGCTAACAAAGTCGCATAAATATGCTCCTATCATTTTTGATGAATTTAAAGTAAAAACAAGTAAATTGCAGAAACTAACTAAGTTTAATACGAAATTGGGTGAATTAATGGATGATAAGCTAGCTAGAGGGTCCTTCTCCACACATGACACACTTGCATACAAATTGATTTCTAGTTGCTTTTTCAATAAACCATGAACCTTAACACCCCAGATTAACCGTGACATCACTAATGCACCCTTAGATTTTCCTTAAGTCATTGAATCGGACGGACAATGCATCGGTAACCAAATTATTCTTCCCAAGTTCCCTACATGAACTGCATAATAGAGACACAAGCAAAGATCATTAAGCTTTGTGAAAATCATAAGCATTGACACGACATTCGTAACTATGACATCATGATACTCATGCCAGGAATTCAAGTTAACATGATCGTGACTAGTGACCTTCACTACTTGTGAATATAAGTTCATAACGATTATGTGAAATTCCCTTATATTCTAGCATCAAATTCATGCATGCAAACTAAGTATGCATCCTTAATCAACATACAAGAATAAGTTCTTAATCCAACAGTTAAGAAAATTGCATTCAAGATTTATAAAATCACAACTGGAAGTAATCAATTCATATTGCAAATATAATCATGGTTTCAAAGTCTCCTCTAGCTAAAACAAGTTTAGCTCCTCATGTTCACAATTAAACAAAGAAAACTTAAATTAAACATTGAAAACAAAGATTGAATACACCTAGAAACGCTCCAACAATCCAATCTTGAATGGCAGGCACGGCTCCAAGGGGTCTTCTCTCCTGTTTCCTTGCAAAATTGCGGAACAAGGGTGTTTGGGTATGAAATTGGGTTGTACTGGACGGATGGTGCGAATTCTGGTGGTAGAGGATGGATAATGGCTGAATGAATGAATGATGAATCTTCCCCTTTTTGTGCGGCAGATTGTGTATATAGTTTAGGAAAAAGGCATGGCATTAATTAATTATTTTAGGAAAGATTTGGACTCTAAATCCTCAAGGAAAAAGGGTAGTTAAAATAAGAATCCTAGGGGAAAAAGGGTAGGAAAGTTGCAGCAGCACCTAGGGAGAGAGGGAAAGTGACTTCCTTGCAAGGCAAGGAAAGGAAAGGGAAAGGGAGAATTGGTGCGACATCCCTCTTTGACTGGGATTAAGGATTCTAGAACTTATATTTAAGTGTCCTAAATCAATTAGGAACCCCCTTTGCAGCTGCTGGAACATAAGTAGGAAAAGGTTAGGATTGACTAAGTCAAAATAAGGAAGTTTGACTTATGTTTCCTTCTTTGTAGTTGATTCCTTTTCTTCGAAGTCTTGAATTAATTTCTTCCACCTCTTTAGCAAATTCTTAGCCTTTCTTGAACTTCAATTTCGTCCATCCACCTTGCTCCAAGCATGTGCTATCCATTCCAAGCCCAAAACTGCTCCAAAATGCTCCAAATTGCACTTTCTTGATACTTTAGTCAATTGGACCTACAAACACACGAAAATAGCTTAAAATACTAAAAGAACTAAGAACAATCTAAGTAAATGCAGGGAATTAAAATAACAAAGTCGCATAAATATGCTCCTATCACTTGTCAATGCTTATGATTTTCACAAAGCTTAATGATCTGTGCTTGTGTCTCTATTATGCAGTTCATGTAGGGAACTTAGGAAGAATAATTTGGTTGTCGATGCGTTGTCCGTCCAATTCAATGGCTTAAGGAAAATCTGAGGGTTAATTAGTGATGTCACGGTTAATCTGGGGCATTGAGGTTCATGGTTTATTGAAAAAGCAACTGGAAATCAATTTGTATGCAAGTGTGTCATGTGTGGGGAAGGACCCTTTAGCTAGCTTATCACCCATTAATTCACCAAATTTGAATTCCTTTAGTTTGTTAATCAAATCTGTTTGTTTAGACTTTAGATTCATCAAAAACCCAATCCCCCTTTCTTTGTTGTGTCAAATTAGTTAGAATCTGTCCTAATTTGTGTTTTTAAGTGTTTTGAGTCAAAACAAATTCAATTTTCGTCCAAAGTAGGTCCAAGAGTTTGTTTTGCGTCTATTTGATTATTTTGTGCTAGTTTGAGTCTTTTTAGTTTGTTTCGAGTTCTTTGAGTCTAGTTAAGTGTTTTTAAGCCTAGTTTTGTGTTTTTGTGTCAATTTTAAGTAGATTAGCAATCCCTCATAATCCCCGGCCTAGAACAATCCTTACTTGCATCTTTACTACAATTGTCAATAAGAGGGTTTAATTTAAGTGCTATCTTTTATCACATCAAATTTTTGGCGCCGTTGCTAGGGATTAGCAACTTTACTAATCCCCGGTTGTTTCTTTTTCGTGTGTTTTTGTTTTAGTTGCTGACCTTGTGTTTGTTTTTTTGTTTTTAGGTACTAGTTTATGACTCGTAGCTCTCAACCTGTTAGACCGATAAGTTCAAATTGAAGTCTAGTTTGTTGCATCATATTCCCAAATACCATGGGCTATCCATGGAAGATCTAAACAAGCATCTTAAGGAGTTTGAAGTGGTATGTTCAAGCATGACACCCATTAATGTCGATGGGAACATTTTGAAGATGAAAGCCTTTCCATTCTCTCTTTTGGAAAAGGCTAATGATTTGAATTGGCACCTGGAACCGTCACTTCTTGGGAAAGCATGAAGCGGGCATTCTTAGAGAAGTTTTTCCCAACTTCGAGAGTCATTCTCTTGAGGAAGAGAATTAATGGCATTCAACAAAGCCAAGGAAAGTTCTTTCCAGCGTATTATGAGCGTTTCAAGACTCTAGTTGCATCATGCCCTCAACATCAAATGAAGGAAGAGCTCTTAATTCAATATTTCTACAAAGGACTCCTTCCAATTGAAAGACAAATGCTAGATGCCTCGGCAGGGGGTGCTTTGGTTAACAAAACACCAGTGGCTACCTAGGTCTTAATTGCAAATTAAGCCTTGATTGCGCAACAATACGAGGGAGTTGGACAAAGAGACCCCCCACGGCAACAACAAGTGAATGAGGTAAGTGCAATTTTTGAAATTCAATCACAATTAGCTAACCTCACTATTCTTGTGTCACAGGTTGTCGATGAATCCAAAGTGCAACGGCGGCAATGTATGGCGTGTGCTCTATGCAAGGGCATCGCAATGACCAATGTCTTCAATTGATAGAGAATGAAGGATGGGAAAACGCCAATGCCATAGGTTATCAAGGCCAAAATCAGCAAAGGAATGATCTATACTTAAATACATACAATCCGGGACGGAGAGATCACCCAAATTTCAAGTGGAGGGAGCCTCAACAACCTGAACAACAAGGATGAATTCGACAGCCACCCTCTGGGATATATCAAAGGCCATTCGCACAATCTCAACCTCAATCACAAACTGCCCAACAAAACTCAGGTTCGCTAATTGATAATGATCAAACTATTCAATTACTAACTTCTATGTCATAGGGAGCACAAAATCAAAATAATAGAATAGCAAACCAAGAAAAGGAGATAAGTGACATAAAGAAGCAAATAGGGCAGATTTCTGAGTTATTTGTGCAGTTTAAAGAATAAGGCAAACTTCCTAGTTCAACCATTGTGAATCCAAATGGAGGTTTTGAAACCGCTAAGGTTATCACCTTGAGAAGTGGCAAGGAAGTTGGAATCAACCCCAAACCATCCAAAGCAAGTAAAAAAGAGGATGAAAAGTTGCTCCTCAAAGAAGAAGAAGTGGACAAAGCCACGGCAAGGGTAGAACAACCCTTACCGCAACCCCCTAGTGCACCTAAGCAGTCCCAAACCAACAAGGTAAGTCCAAATTCAAATTTTTCTAGTTCTATTCCACTAAATGTGCCCTTTCCTACCAGGTTTATGCAATCTAAGAAAGAGGAGGATGAAAAAGACATTCTAGAGACGTTTAGGAAGGTGCACGTCAATATCCCGCTCCTTGATGCTATAAAGCAAATCCCAAAGTACACTAAGTTTTTGAAGAAGATTTGTACAACAAGGAAACAGATTCGGGAGAAAGAGGTGGTACATGTAAGTGAGAATGTCTCTGCACTGTTGCAAAGAAAGCTGCCACCTAAATGCAAAGATCCAGGTAATTTCACTATCCCTTGTGTAATTGGTAATACAAGGTTTGAACATGCTATGCTAGATTTAGGTGCATCAATTAATGTCATGCCATACTCTGTTTATGCATCTATGAATCTAGGAGAGCTTAAAAATGATGGTGTTATTATTCAATTAGCCGATCGATCTAATGCATACTCGAGAGAAGTTTTGGAAGATGTTTAGGTGTAGGTAGACCACTTGATTTTTCATGCAGATTTCTATGTGCTTGACATGGAGGATTCAGCCCACTCTCCACCATCCCCAATCTTACTTGGACGACCTTTCATGAAAACAACCCACACCAAGATTGACGTTGCCAGGGGAGCTTTAACTATGGAGTTTGGTGGCGATATGATTAACTTTAAAGTTTCTGAATCTATTGAGAATCCTAATGATGTTCGTTCTTGTTTTGCCATTGGTGTAATTAAAAATATAGGGCAAGAACATTCAGCACCAATCAAGAATGATGCATCTAGAACCACCATCAAAGAGGGAGTTGGAGTGGCTACCCTAAAAACACCCAATCTGGTCGAAAACAGCCATAGTGAAATAGTTGATATTGCTACCACTTTTGAGCCTCCATCGCAATATGATTGTAAGTCTCCAATCCCAATTCCAATTCCCATTTCAACTAATAGGTTGTTACCTTCTTTGGTGCAGATTCCCAATCGAAATCACGGTGGTGAGAAAGTTCACATTGACTTTAGGAAGCTCAACGCCAAAATCAGGGAGGATCACTATCCCCTCCCATTCATTAAGCCATACTATGAGCACTTTGAGGAGCATGTCGTGGAGGATATACCCCTCCATGTCGTGGGCTCCAATGAAGCTTAAAAGGAGGTATCGTCCGGCTGGAAGACGTTGAAGCAAGCGCTTCTTGGGAGGCAACCCACGCAAATAAAGAAGAACTAGGAAGCTCCAACACTCCATAACCAGATTTGCGTTCCTAAACCCTAATCTTTATTGCTTTTACTTTGCCATGATTTTCATGTTTGTTAGTTGTGTTATTTATTTGTTTGTGAGTCTATGCTTAAAACATTGGGGACAATGTTTGGTTTAAGTATGGGGGGGGGGTAAACAAGCTGTTTTTACATGATTTTCGTGGGATTTTATCACCTATCACTTCTAAAGTTGTTAATCACTATTTTTAAGTGTTTTTAGTGTGTTTTTAAGTGTTTTTATGTGTCTTAAACAGAAAATCTGAAAATTTGAAAAAAAAAAATCGAATAAAATGTTTCAAAAGCCCAAAAAGAGTCGTTTTCATTTGTTGTTTGTGTCTTAGGGTACCTTCCAACTCAATGATGAGGATTTGGTTTTTAATTGCATGACTATTAAGAAAGTTACAAACATGGATGGAAGTTTGATATGCTCTTTGGTTTATGTTTAGTTATGTATGACATTTACGAATTCACATGTAATCACAAAGAAGAAAAAATCAGTTTTTGTAACATGCTTGAAGGAAGAAATTCAAACCAACGCTACAACCCTGAGAGACTTAAGCCTAAACTTTATTTGGAGAGTTAATAATCTATCAAGTTTTTGTTTTCTAAAGTCGTTGCATGATCTCATTAGTTCTTTGCTTGGTTGCTACTTAGAATGTGTTTCATCACTATAGTTCCAAATACTAGAACTCATGCCCATTTCATTCAAAGCATGATATTGATTGCATAACATATAATAAGATGAAGTTGTTTAGTTAAATCGGAGCCGAAAAGCCTTACCCTATGCATATGTATTGTAGGTTTAACCCCCTTGAGCCTTAGTTAGCCTATTTTCTTTGTTAACCACATTATCCTTACCTAGCCTAGAATAAGACTCTCTATACCCTTATTCTTAAAGGATAGTAAAACATGACTTAGAGGGAATTCCTTTTGATCTAAAAATTATAGAAAAACAAGTGTGGGGGAAGGATTTTCATGGAAATCTAGGAGGATGAATGATTTATGTGCCAAAGAAAAAGAATAGGGCATGAGAAAAAATTAAAAAAAATAAAAAAAAAAAACGTGAAAAAAAAAGAAGAAAGAAAAGAAGAAAACTTGAAGAAAAGAAAGAAAAAAGAGTTGAAAATAAGTGAGAATGAACTCACAAGTGTTGATTGTTGAAGAAAGGGTCCAAAAGTTTGAATTTGACCCTAAGTTTTGTGTGAATCTTCCCTTGATGTTCAAAGTTGATTTCTGCATTCAAAAGTGAGTAAGTGTTTATTTCATTACTTTGCTTACTTTGCTTACTAAGTGTTTCTTTGTCAGCCAATACCTTAGCCCCGTTACAACCCTTAGACTTCTATCTTGAATGTTATGCGTTTCAATATGTGGAGTTTAAAATTGGTTTGAGCATATGGTATCCTTGGTTCTCGCGTCTAAGTAGTGGCATTTCATTCATGAGATCATATACATGTTAATAATTCCAGAAAGTGCCTTTTTTATTATACATATATGAGTGCTAGTCAACATGTTTACATCAATCTTCTCACATATACCTAGTGTAGGGAGTGTAGTCAGAAAATCTGTGTGAAAATAGAGAATATATCCGGTGAGGGATTGAGGGATTCTCTAAGGCATGTTACTACATTCAAAATCATGTATTAATCGATTAAATGGGAGCTAGTGAGTGGTGACTATGGTTAAAGTATATGCTTGAGGGTAGGGATAACTAAAATCTATTTGAGTGGTGATCTTTAATATGCCATGTTGCATTGGAAATCCCTGAGGCAATTGTTGAAAGGTTTAGATTGTGTTTTGTTTGTTTGGTTTATTTCGTTTCGCTCGAGGACTAGTAAAAGCTAAGTGTAGAGGAATTTGATAGGAGCATATTTATGCTACTTAGCTATGTTGTTTCCTTGCATTTAGTACGCTAATTACTACTTATTATAGTGTTTTGAGCTATTTTCGTGTGTTTGTAGGTCCTAATGGCAAAGTAGGCAAGAAAGTGCATTTTGGAACCATTTGCTGTAGTTTTGGGCATGGATTGGATAGCTTAACTATAGAGCAAGGTGGATGGACGAAATTGAAGTCAAGAGAGGCTAGGAACATGTTACAAATATGGAGAAACAAGTTCAAATACAAAGAAGATATGACAAGAGCAAGAAATAAGGAACATTATCCAACCTTATTGATAGGAGCATATTTAGGCGACTTAGTTAGCTTGTTTTCTTACATTTAGGTTGTTAGTTCATAGTTATTTTAGTATTTTAAGCTATTTTCATGTGTTTGTAGGTTTATATGGCTAAAATAGCAAGAAGGTGCATTTAGGAGCCTTTTGGAGCAAAATTGGACTTGGAATGGATAGCATATGCTTGGAGCAAAAGGAATGGACGAAATTCAAGACCTAAAGATGTTAGGATTGTTAATCAAAGAAGGATTCCTAATCAAAGAAGGATTCCTAGTCAAAGAAGGATTCCTACTTGAAGTAGGAAAGTTAAGCCAAGGTTTCTTATTTTGGTTTGACCTTTCCTAATCCTAAAAGCCCCTAAGTTCCAGCAACATTGAAGGTCTCTTATGCATTTTAGGATACAAATTAAACCTTCCTTGCACCATTCTAACCCTTGTCGTGCCTTGCCTAAACCTGTCATTTCCTTGCCGTGTAAGGGACTGCTTATTCCCTATTTTGTGTCACAAGATTACATTCCTTTTTAACCCTATTCAATGCCCCACCTTACATTCATATTATATCCTAAATCCTTGCCTAATTTCAGCCTTAAAACATATTCCCTTTCCTACTCTTCTTGGCCGCAAGTTTCCTTCCCTTTTCTTTTTGGTTTTTGACTTTAAGTCTTCTTTTTCCTTGTGGATTTGGGGTCTAATTCTTTCCTAAACTATGTAATAAAAGTTAAGATCCTTTCCCTCAAATAAATAACCTTTGCCGTACTCACTCACCCACACGATCTGCCATTCTTCATCCTTACACACCACCCTTTGTCGCAGCCTTCATTGACTCTTTACACCATTCCCATACTTCCATACCTTCAACCACACATCCATACACCATTCCTATACCTTGCCGCACTCCCCTACCAACCCAAATCCATTCCTAACCCAGAAATACATCCAAAATCATCCCTAAAACCTTTTTGTCGCAGCATAGCGAGGAAGAAGAAGAGAAAAAGAAGCCTTGGACGTTTTTGCATTCAAGTTGGATTGTTGGAATGTTTTTAGGTGTAATCTATCTTTTGTTTTCAATGTTTAATTCAAGTTTTCTTTGTTTTGTTGTGAACATGAGAGACTAAACCCATTTTAGCCAGGGGGAGGCTTTGAAACCATGATTATGTTTATGATATGCATTGATTAATTCCAGTTGTGATTTCATACATTGTGAATGCAATTTACTTAACCGTATGATGGATAACTTATCTTGTATGTTGATTAGGGAGGCCTACTTAATTTGCATGCTTGAATTTGGTGCTAGAATATAAGGGAGTTTCACATAATCGTTACAAACTTATATTCACAAGTAGTTAAGATTGTTTTCACAATCATGTTAAGTTAAGTTCCTAGCATGAGTATCATGATGTCATAGTTACGAATGCTTTGTCAATACTTATGATTTTCATAGAACGTAATGATCTTTGATTGTATCTCCATTATGATGTCATGTAGGGAACTTTTGAAGAATGTTTTGGGTTGTTGAATGATGTCATCCAATCTAATAACTAAAGGAAAATCTTAGGGTTAATTAGTGATGTCACGGTTAATCTGGGGTGTTGAGGTTCATGGTTTATCGAGAAAGCAACTTGAAATCAATTTGTGTTCGAATGTATCATGTGTGGAAAAGAATCCTCTAGCTAGCTAATCATCCATAGTTTTTCCCAAATTCGTCCAAACTTTGCTTAAGTCTTTTAGTTACTTGTTTTTATAATAAATTCGTCAAAAACCCAATCCCCTTTACTTTGTTGTGTCAAATCTGTCCTATTGTGTGTTTTTGAGTGTTTTGAGTCAAAACCAATTCTATTTTCATCCAAATTAAGTCCTAGAGTCTAGTTTGAGTCTATTTGATTGTTTTGTGTTGTTTTGAGTCTTTTCAATTTGTTTTGAGTCATATAAGTTTAGTTAAGAGTCTTTGAGTTTATTTAAGTGTTTTCAAGCCTAGTTTTGTATTCTTGAGTCAGTTTTTATTAGATTAGCAATCCCTCCTAATCCCCGACCTAGAACGAGCCCTACTTACATCTTTACTACAATTGTCAATAAGAGGGTTTAATTTGAGTGCTATTATTTATCACATCAAAATTTTGGTGCCGTTGCCGGGGATTAGCAACTTTGCTAATTCCCCCGTTGTTTCTTTTTGTTTCTTTGTCATATAATTTGTTTTAGTTGTTGACCTTGTTTTCTTTTCTTGTTTGTAGGTACTAGTTTATGACTCGTAGCTCTCAACCTGTTCATGCAAACATCTTCAACTTTGACAACGATTTTTAGAGCACTTTGAGAAGGAAGAGGAAAGAGCCAGAACTTAACCCACCAAGTTCTAGCTTGGAATCTGATTTTGAGGAGGAAGAGAAGCCCACGACAAGAGAGGAAGAAGAGGTACAACTCATGGCAGTAGAAAATCATACAATCAAGGAGCTTTCTGCCTCAGGAATGGACAATGCCGCACGATTATGCATCTAATACCTTAGGGCTGCTCAAGATAAGACCGATGAGTTTGAATTGAAGTCTAGTTTGTTGCACCACATCCCAAAGTTCCATGGGCTGTCCATGGAGGATCCAAACAAGCATTTAAAAGAGTTTGAGGTGGTATGTTTAAGCATGACTCCAATTAATGTTGATAGCAATATTTTGAAGATGAAGGCCTTTCCATTCTCTCTATTGGAAAAGGCTAAAGATTGGTTATACGAATTAGCACCTGGGACAGTCACTTCTTGGGAGAGCATGAAGAGAGCATTCTTGGAGAAATTCTTCCCTACTTCAAGAGTCATTCTCTTGAGGAAGAAAATTAGCGGAATCCAACAAAGCAATGAGAGTCTTTTCCGGCATATTATGAGCGTTTCAAGGCCCTTGTCGCATCATGTCTTTAACATCAAATGAAGGAGGAGCTTCTACTTCAATATTTCTATGAAGGCCGTATTCCAATTGAAAGACAAATGCTCGATACTTCAGCGGGAGGTGCATTGGTAGACAAAATTCCTATGGCAGCCAAGACCCTAATTGCAAACCGTGCTTTAAATGCATAACAATAAGAAGGAATTGGGCAAAGAGACCCCTCACGGCAGCAAGTACATGAGGTAAGTTCCACATCCGACATTCAATCCCAATTAGCTAATCTTACTTATATTGTGTCTCAGATGGCCGAAGGAATAAGGATACAATGACCAAGCGTATGTGGCGTATGTTCTATCCAAGGACACCCTTCTGAAAAGTGCCCTCAATTGATTGAGAATGGGGGATGGGAGAGTGCAAATGTTATTGGATTTCCAAGCCAAAATCAGCCACAGAATGATCCAAATTCCAACACATACAATCCGGGTTGGAGAGATCGCCCAAATTTCAAGTGGAGGGAGCCTTAACAACCTCAACAACAAGAAGGATTTAGGCAACAACCCCTGGGGTTCTATACCAAGCTATACGCACCAAATCAAGCCCAAACACAACCTGCCCAAAACAATCAACGTACGTCTTTAGACAATGATACACTTATTAAGTTACTTTCCAATTTGTCTCAGGGGCAAGAGAATCAAAACAAAGCGTTGCAAAATCAAGACAAAAGGGTGGACCACTTGGAGAAACAAATTGGGCAGATAGCGGAGTTTGTAGGACAATTCTGAGACCAAGGCAAGCTCTCTAGTTCAACCATTGTCAATCCAAAGGGAGGATTCGAATCTGCCAAAGCAATCATATTGAGAAGTGGAAAAGAAGTTGGCACTAATCCAAAACATCCAAATTAAGCCCAAACGAAGATGAAAAGCTGCAAGTGGAAGAAGAAGAGCAAAGCAAGCCACGGCAAGGTTAAAAACACCCTTGCCGCAGCCACTTAGGGACCCCAATTCCTTCAATTCATCTAATTAGACCAATATAGGTAAGTTGGGTTCAAATTCTATTAATTCTAACCCTATTCCACCCAATGTTCCTTTCCCTCGCAGATTAATGCAAGCAAAGAAAGAGGAGAATGACAAAGACATTCTTGAGACGTTTAGGAAAGTACAAGTCAATATTTCGCTCCTCGATGCCATCAAGCAAGTTCCCAAATGTGCCACATTTTTTAAGGAACTTTGCACCACAAGGAAGAGGGTTTCGAATAAAGAGGTGGTTAGGGTAAGTGAAAACATTTCCGCTGTTTTACAAAGAAAGTTACCTCCAAAATGCAAAGATCCAGGTAGCTTTACAATCCCTTGCATTATTGGCCAAACTAAGTTCGAACATGCTGTGTTAGACATAGGAGCTTGAATTAACGTCATGTCATACTCTATTTATGCATCCATGAACCTAGGAGAATTGAAAAATGATAGTGTGATTATTCAATTGGCCGATCGATCTAATGCCTATCCAAAGGGAGTTTTGGAAGATGTTTTAGTGCAGGTTAATAACTTGATATTCCCGGCGGATTTCTATGTTCTTGAGATGGAAGAAACCACCCATTCCACATCCTTGCCGCTCCTCCTTGGGAGGCCATTCATGAAGATAGCTCGCACGACGATCGATGTGTTTAAATTAACTTTAATGATGGAATTTGATGGGGAAGTTATTGATTTTAATATTTCTGAAACCATGAGATTTCCTAATGATGATCATTCATGCTTTTTTATTGATATCTTTGATTCATTGGCGCAAGAACATCTTGATCAATTGCATGAGGATGCACTTAAAACGGTTATTACAAGTGGAATAGAATTGACAAATCAAATGGCAGCACCAATAGCACCCCATGGCACTAATATGGAATTCCATGCCATGGCCCTTTGTGATAATGTAATTGAAGTGGTGGCTGCCCTAGAGTCATTGCCACGACTCAATGGTAAGTCCTTAATCCCAATTTCAATTCCAATTTCAACTAACAAGTTGTTTCCTTCCATAATGCAGCCACCTACCCTTAAGCTTAAACCGTTACCAAACCACTTGAAATATGTTTTCTTGGGAGAACAAGAGACATTGCCCATCATAATGGCTTCCTCACTCACGGCACAAGAAGAGGACAAGTTGGTGAGGGTTCTAAAGGAGCACAAAACAGCCATTGGGTGGACTTTGGCCGATATCAAGGGAATAAGCCCTACTACATGCATGCACCGTATACTCATGGAGGAGAGGGCCAAACCATCTAAAGAAGCTCAACGCTGACTCAACCCTCCAATGATGGAAGTCGGGAAGAAGGAGATTATCAAACTCCTTGATTGTGGCGTTATCTATCCCATGTCGGATAATTGTTGGGTTTCACCTTCCAAGTAGTTCCAAAGAAGTCCGAAGTCACAGTGGTGAAGAATGAAGAGAATGGGCTTGTGCCCACACGTATCCAAACAGGTTGAAGAGTTTGCATTGATTATAGGAAGCTAAACGCCACCACAAGGAAAGATCACTTCCATTTGCCATTCATTGATCAAATGCTTGAAAGGTTAGCCGGTCATTCTTTTTATTGTTTTCTTGATGGTTATTCGGGATATAATCAAATTGTCATAGCTCCGGATGATCAAGAAAATACCACTTTTACTTGTCCATTTGGTACTCTTGCTTATCGTCGTATGCCATTTGGTTTGTGTAATGCACCAGCCACCTTTCAAAGATGCATGATAAGTATATTTTCTGATTATGTTGAGAAGATTATTGAGGTATTCATGGATGATTTTAGTGTGTTTGGTGACTCATTTGATGATTGTTTGCATCATCTCGCTTTAATCTTGAAAAGATGCATGGAAACTAACCTTGTTTTAAATTGGGAAAAATGTCATTTCATGGTAAAACAAGGCATAGTTTTGGGTCATATCATCTCTGAAAAAGGAATTGAAGTTGATAAATCAAAAATAGATCTTGTACGTTACTTACCCTCTCCTACGTCGGTGAGAGAGGTTCGTTCTTTTCTTGGACATGCAGGATTCTATAGGCGATTTGTCAAGGATTTTTCCAAGATTGCACAACCCCTTTGCCGTCTCCTACAAAAAGAAGTGTCCTTTGAGTTCAACGATGACTGTGAGAAGGCATTCAAGCACCTCAAGGAGATGCTTACCTGATAGGAGCATATTTAGACAACTTAGCTAGCTTATTCTTGTGCATTTGTGTTATTATTTCTTAGTTAATGTAGCATTTCAACTCATTTTCGTGTGTTTGTAGGTCCAAAGGGTTAAAGTACCAAGAAAGTGCATTTTGGTGCATTTTGGAGCAGTTTTGGGCACTAAATGGATAACTTGTATATGGGCCAACATGGATGGACGAATTTGGAGTTCAAAAGGCTAGAAATCTGATAAGAAGATGTAGAAATTAAACTCAAGACAAAGTGGATAAGGAATTAGCTCAAAAGAGGAAACATTATCCAAAACCTTATCTTATCTTATCCTATCCTAACCTAATCTTGTTCCGCGTTAATCCTAGCTCCAAGTGGACCTAAAAACATGATTTCTAGAAGCCTTATCTAACCCTAAAAGGGTGCTGCACCCTTCCCCCTTTTATCTCTTCTAGAAAACCCAAAATCAGCCACAAAACACTAGTTTCTAGAAGGCCCAATTTTGGACGAATTTCCTAAACCTTTTTCCTTTTGGATTCTGATTTATAAGGCCTCATTCCTTGGGGATTTGGGTTACACAAATCCTTTTATGAAACTAATTGGGCCAAACCCTTTCCTAAGTGGATTTAACTCACTTGTGCCGAACCCTAGGGCCCTAATCCAATAAATCTGCTAAGTGTAACCCCAATCTAATTAACCCTAGGACTATATAAACATATTTTCAGCCACAAATTCATATGAACCCCTTATGCCATTCAGAACATCCTTGCCGTAAGCCCTAGCCTCCATTCTCCATCATTCATTCACTCCATACACTTCCATATACAACCTGCCGCACTCTACCACCATAATGAGACATCATTCATCATCCCAAGCAAGAATACATCGTTCATAACCCCAAAAACCATCACCCACACCTTGTGCCGCAGCAAGGAAGAAGAAGGAAAGCCCTAGCCGTGCATGCCATTCGACTTGGAATTGCTAGAACGTGTTAGGTGTAATCTTTCTTGTGTTTTTCAATGTTTAATTTCAAGAATCTTTGCTTTGTGAGTATGAGGAACTAATCCCCTCTTGGCTAGGGGGAATTTCGAAACCATGGCTATATTTGCATTATGATTTGATTACTTCCAGTTGTGATTTCATGAATGGTGAATTCAATTTACTTATCTATTTGAATTAAAACTTGTTTGTGTATGTGGGTTGAGAGTGCACACTTAATTTGCATGCATAAATCTGATGCTAGGATATAAGGAAACTTCACCTAATCGTTGGGAACTTATATTCATAAGTAGTAAAGGTTGTTAGTCACAATCATGTTAAGTAAATTCTTGGCATAAGTATCATGCGCTTTCATAGTTATGAATGCCTCGTCAACACTTATGATTTTCATAGAATTTAATGATCTTTGATTGTTTCTCCATTATGCGCTTTCATGTAGAGAACTTTTGAGGAATGATTTGATTGCAATGTGCTAATTCCATTCAATTCAATGACTTAAGGAAAATCTGAGGGTTAATTTAAGCGTACCTAATTAACTTGCGGTGTTGAGGTTCATGGTTCATTGAATAAGCAACTGGAGATTATTTTGTATGCAAGTATGTCATGTGTGGAGAAAGACCTCTTAGCTAGGCCATCATCCATCTAATTTCACCCAATTCGTGCAAATCTACATAGTTTAAAGTCTTGTTTTTGTTTACTTTATTTTTGTCCAAAACCAAATCCCCATTTAGTTTAGAGTGTCTAACTAGTTAAAATCTATTTTAGATTGTGTTTTTCGAGTGTTTTGAGTCAAGTTAGAACCAAAATTCGTCCAAATTTGTGTTTAGAGTCAAATCTGCCCAGTTTGTGTTTTTAGGCAGTTTTGAGTGTTTTTAGCTTATTTTGAGTCTTGTGAACTTGTTTTGAGTCTTTTAAGTTGAGTTAAGTGTTTTAAAGTTTATTTTTAGTTATTTGAGTCAGTTTAAAGTGTTTAGCAATCCCTCCTAATCCCTGGTTTAAGAATGATCCCTACTTACTTATATACTACAATTGTCAAAATAGGGTTAATTTGTGTGTTAAGTTAATTTTCGCATCATTACCACGGCACCAATCATAGTCCCACCAGATTGGAGCATGTCTCGTCTTACCTTTCCTTCTACCTTGCACACCTTCGGTGCCTTTATTTCATAACCTTTGCTTCTCGCACCCATGCCTTTTGAGCTAATGTGTGATGCATCTGATTATGCAATAGGGGCTGTTTTGGGCCAAAGGAAGAACAAGCAACCACATGTCATCTATTATGCTTCCCGAACCTTGAATGATGCTCAATTAAACTATTCTACCACTGAAAAAAAAACTTCTTGCCGTTGTGTTTGCTTTAGATAAGTTTCGTTCATATTTACTTGGCATTAAAGTTGTTGTATTCTGACCATGCAGCTTTGAAGTACTTATTCACCAAAAAGGAGGCCAACCTAAGGCTAATTCGTTGGATGCTTCTCCTCCAAGAGTTTGATATTGAAATTAGAGACAAGAAAGGGAGTGAAAATGTGGTGGCTAACTATTTAAGTCGTTTGGTGCGCAATGAGAAATCTTCACCCATCCAAGAGACATTCCCTGATGAGCAATTGCTGTCCATTAAGGTAAGTGAACCTTGGTATGCCGATTTAGTGAATTATTTGGTGTCAAAACGAGTTCCAAACACCATAACCAAGCACCAATGTGATAAACTCAAGAAAGAGGTACGGTTTTTTGTGTGGGATGACCCATATTTGTGGAAATATTGTGCGGATCAGATTCTTCGTAGATGTGTGCATGATTGTGAGTTTAATTCAATTTTAACTTTTTGTCATACTTATGCATATGGAGGACATTTTGGCACACATTGCTCAACCCTTAAGGTGTTAGAATGTGGATTTTATTGGCCTACAATCTTTAAAGATGCTAGAACTTTTTGTTTAACTTGTGATCATTGTCAAAGAATGGGCAATATAGGTGCAACGGATCAAATACCGCAAACCCCTATATTCAATGTTGAAATTTTTGATGTTTGGGGCTTTGATTTCATGGGTCCTTTTCCTTCTTCATATGGTTTCACTTATATTTTGCTTGCGGTTGATTATGTTTCCAAATGGGTGGAAGCAAAAGCCACCCGCACTAATGATTCTAGAGTGGTTGCAGATTTCATCAAAACTAACATCTTTTCTAGATTTGGGATGCCTAGAGTACTCATTAGTGATGGAGGGTCTCATTTTTGTAATCACACCACTGAGGCATTGCTCAAGAAATATAATGTCACACATAAGGTTTCAACACCTTACCATACCAATGTCCAAGCCGAAGTCGCCAATAGAGAAATCAAGCAAATTTTGGAGAAGACCGTTGGGTTAACAAGAAAAGATTGGAGCTTGCATTTGGAGGATACATTGTGGGCCTATTGTACGGCCTACAAAACTCCCATTGGGATGTCCTTCTTTCGGCTTGTCTATGGCAAACCTTGCCATCTTCCCGTGGAGTTAGAACATAAGGCACATTGGGCTATCAAAACATTCAGCATGAACATAGATGCGGCTAGAATTCATAGGAAGCTTCAATTGAATGAACATGAAGAGATTAGGCTTGAAACTTATGAGAATGCTTGCATTTACAAGGAGAAGACCAAGGCTTTCCATGACAAGATGATTCGTAGCAAAACTTTCTCCATAGGGCAGAAAGTGTTACTTTTTAATTCTCGCCTTCGTTTGTTTCCCGGTAAGTTACGTCCTAAATGGATTGGCCCCCTTGTTATTACTAATGTTTTTCCATATGGTGCAGTTTAAATCCAAAGCTTAAGGAATGGCCAAGAATTCAAGGTGAATGGGCATCGTTTGAAGCCATATTATGAAAGTGTTGAAGGGCAGATTGTGGAGGAAGTAACCCTCCATGCCGTGGGTTCCAATTGAGCCTAAGAAGAGAGTTCGTCCGGCTGCAAGACGTTAAAGCAAGCGCTTCTTGGGAGGCAACCCATCCATTCAACTAAAGAGGACTTAGGCAATCCAATAATTCATTCAAATAAATCAGATTTGCGTTCCTAAACCCCTCTCTTTGTTGCTTTTATTTCGTCATGCTAGTTAGTCTATGTTGTTTGTTTGAATATGAGTCTTTGTTTGAAACATTGAGGGCAATGTTTGATTTAAGTGTGGGGGTATACAAGCTATTTTTGCATGATTTTCGTGGGATTTTATCACCGATCACTTATAATGTTGTTTCTCACTATTTTAAGTGTTTTTAGTGTGTTTTGAAGTGTTTTTATGTGTTTGGATCAGAAAATACGAAAATACGAAAATTTTACAAAAAAAAAAATTTGCAAAACAGTTTTGAAAACCCAAAAAGAGTTGTTTTAAAGTAGTTTTTGTGTGTTTGTTTGTGTCTTAGGGTACCTTCCAACACAATGATGAGGATTTGGATTTTAATTGCATGACTATTAAAGAAAGTTATAAACATGGATGGAAGTTTGATTTACTCTTTGGTTTATGCTTGGTTATAGTTATAGTTTACGAATTCACATGTAATCACAAAGAGAAAATCAGTTTTTGTAGCATGCTTAAAGGAAGGAACTCAAACTTACGCTACATCCCTAAGAGACTTGAGCCTAAAACCTTTTTTGGAGAGTATAAATCTGTGATTTCTTGTTTTCCAAAGTCGTTGCATGATCTCATCACTCTTTGCTTGGCTGCTACTTAGAATGCATTTCATCATTATAGTTCCAAATACTAGAACTCATGCCCATTTCATTCAAAGCATGATATTGATTGCATAACATACAATAAGATGAAGTTGTTAGTTAAACCAAAGCCAAAAAGCCGAACACTTTTGCATATGTAATGTAGGATTAACCCTTTTGAGCCTTATTTAGCCTATTTTCTTTGTTAACCACATGTTCTTAAAGGATAGTGAAGCATGACTTAGAATGAATTCCTTTTGATCAACATATTGCAGAAAACAAGTGTGGGGGAATGTAAAAGGGCACAGCAAAGAAAGAAAATAAAGAAAAAAATTCAAGGAAAAAAGAAAAAGAGTTGAGAAATAAGTGAGAATGAACTCACAAGTATTGGTTGTTGAAGAAAGGGTCCAAAAGTTTGAATTTGACCCTAGGTTTTGTGTGAATCCTCCCTTGTGTTTAAAAGTTAATTTCTGCCATCAAAAGTAAGTTGAAGTGTTAATTTCATTACTTTGCTTCCTATTGTTCTAAGAACCTTTGTTTATCCTTACCCTTCTTTGTTAGCCAATACCTTAGCCTCATTACAACCCTCAACCTCTATCTTGATGTTATGTGTTCAATATGTGAAGTTTGAAATTGGTATGAGCATATGGAATCCCTAGTTCTCGTTCTATGTAGTAGCATTCCATTCATGAGATCATATACATATCATTGTCACAATTCCAGAAAATGTTTTCTTTGTTATAACATATGTGAGTGTTAGTCTACATGTTTACATCAATCTTCTCACATATACCTAGCGTAGGGAGTGTAGTTAGAAAATATGTGTGAAAATAGAGAGTATTCTAGTGAGAAATTGAGGAAATTCTCTAAGGCATGTTACTACATTCAAAATGTTGTTTTAATTGATTAAATGTGAACTAGTAAGTAGTAACTATGGTTAAGTGTTTGCTCAAGTGTAAAGAGAACTAAAAACCATGGGAGTAGTGTTCTTTAATGTGTCATGTTCATTGGAAATCCCTTAGATAAATGTTGGAAGGTCTAAAGTGTGTTTTGTTCTGTTTCTTTTGTTTTATTTTGCTCGAGGACTAGCAAAAGCTAAGTGTGGGGGAATTTGATAGGAGCATATTTAGGCGACTTAGTTAGCTTGTTTTCTTACATTTAGGTTGTTAGTTCATAGTTATTTTAGTATTTTAAGCTATTTTCGTGTGTTTGTAGGTTCATATGGCTAAAGTAGCAAGAAGGTGCATTTTGGAGCCTTTTGGAGCAAAATTGGACTTGGAATGGATAGCATATGCTTGGAGCAAAAGGAATGGACGAAATTGAAAACCTAAAGATGTTAGGATTCCTAATCAAAGAAGGATTCCTAATCAAAGAAGGATTCCTAGTCAAAGAAGGATTCCTACTTGAAGTAGGAAAGTTAAGCCAAGGTTTCCTATTTTGGTTTGACCTTTCCTAATCCTAAAAGCCCCTAAGTTCCAGCAACATTGAAGGTCTCTTATGCATTTTAGGACACAAACTAAACCTTCCTTGCACCATTCTAACCCTTGTCGTGCCTTGCCTAAACCTGTCATTTCCTTGCCGTGCAAGGGGAGTGCTTATTCCCTATCTTGTGTCACAAGATTACATCCCTTTTTAACCCTATTCAATGCCCCACCTTACATTCCTTTTCTATCCTAAATCCTTGCCTAATTTCAGCCTTAAAACACATTCCCTTTCCTACTCTTCTTAGCCGCAAGTTTCCTTCCCTTTTCCCTTTGGTTTCTGACTGTAAGTCTTCTTTTTCCTTGTGGATTTAGGGCCTAATTCTTTCCTAAACTATGTAATAAAAGTTAAGATCCTTTCCCTCAAATAAATAGCCTTTGCCGTACTCACTCACTCACACAATCTACCATTCTTCATCCTTACACACCACCCTTTGTCGTAGCCTTCATTGACTCTTTACACCATTCCCATACTTCCATACCTTCAACCACACATCCATACACCATTCCTATACCTTGCCGCACTCCCCTACCAACCCAAATCCATTCCTAACCCAAAAATACATCCAAAATCATCCCTCAAACCTTTGTGCCATAGCATAGCACGGAAGAAGAAGAGAAGAAGAAGCCTTGGACGTTTTTGCATTCAAGTTGGATTGTTGGAACGTTTTTAGGTGTAATCTATCTTTTTTTTTCAATGTTTAATTCAAGTTTTCTTTGTTTTGTTGTGAACATGAGAGGCTACACCCGTTTTAGCTAGTGGAGCCTTTGAAACCATGATTATGTTTATGATATGAATTGATTATATCCAGATGTGATTTCATAAATTGTGAATGCAATTTACTTAACCTTATGATGGATAACTTATTCTTGTATGTTGATTAGGGAGGCCTACTTAATTTGCATGCTTGAATTTGGTGCTAGAATATAAGGGAGTTTCACATAATCATTACAAACTTATATTCACAAGTAGTTAAGATTGTTTTCACAATCATGTTAAGTTAAATTCCTAGCATGAGTATCATGATGTCATAGTTACGAATGCTTTGTCAATACTTATGATTTTCATAGATCGTAATGATCTTTGATTGTATCTCTATTATGATGTCATGTATGGAACTTTTGAATAATTCTTTGGGTTGTCGAATGATGTCATCCAATCCAATAACTAAAGGAAAATCTGAGGGTTAATTATTGATGTCACGGTTAATCTGGGGTGTTGAGGTTCATGGTTTATTGAGAAAGCAACTGAAAATCAATTTGTGTTCAAATGTATCATGTGTGGAAAAGAATCCTCTAGCTAGCTAATCATCCATAGTTTTTCCCAAATTCGTCCAAACTTTGCTTAAGTCTTTTAGTTACTTGTTTTTATAAATAATTCGTCAAAAACCCAATCCCCTTGACTTTGTTGTGTCAAATCTGTCTTATTATGTGTTTTTGAGTGTTTTGAGTCAAAACCAATTTTATTTTCGTCCAAATTAAGTCCTAGAGTCTAGTTTGAGTCTATTTGATTGTTTTGTGTTGTTTTGAGTCTTTTCAATTTGTTTTGACTCATATAAGTTTAGTTAAGAGTCTTTGAGTCTATTTAAGTGTTTTCAAGCCTAGTTTTTGATAGGAGCATATTTAGGCGACTTACTTTGTTTGTTCTCGTGCATTTACGTTGTGTTTCTTTAGTTATTTTAGTCCTTTATGCTTCTTTTGTGTGTTTTCAGGATATTAAGGCGTGTTTGACGAAATGATGCATTGTGGAGTGTTTTGGAGCACTATTGGGCTAAGGATGGATAGCTTATACTTGGAGCCCAAGTGTTGGATGAAATTGAAGGCCTTGTATGCACTTGAAGACACAAAACAATGGCCCTAACCCAATCACATAACACCTTGCCATGGGCTTAACACAAACACCATTCCTTGCCATGCAAGGAGGAGCAATTTGGGTCCATTTCATGTACTTAAACTCTAGCCCAATCCACAATCACTTAAAAGCCATGCAAAACCTTTCAACACCCTTTAATCATCCCCCTTTAAGTTATGATTTTATTTCCTAACCCTACATGCATTATTTATTAGCTCCCATTCCCTTATGCCATTTTCAGATTTCCACCCACTAACCTAGTCATCAACACATGCATTCACTTCATCATTACACCACCACTCATTCTTTAATCCACATGCACATTCAATCATTCACTCAAGCACCCTTGTGCCATGTTTCTCCCTGTGTTCCCACCCATCACATGCATCATCATCAAACAAACATTGCAGCCACATGCACCTAAAACTAATCAATGCCGTGCACTTCCCTTGCATTTTCAGCCATCACACTTCATCATTGCAGCCACCATTCACCCTAATTGTCAATCACATACTTTCCCATTGTATAATACATCCACATGCATCTTTAACCAACAAACATTGCAGCCACAAACACTCAAACACAATCAATGCCGTGGGGTACATTACAATTCCAGAAATTCCAGCTTTCCAACCTAGCTACATTCACATGCATTCACTCATAATCATTCACCAAACTTGCAGCCACATTTCCACCTATTCCAAGCTGTCATGTTCCCTCTCATTTACCTATAAATAAGCATGCAACCTAGCCACAATGGATTCATCTCATTCACAACACAACACACCACACAAATACACATCCATTGCCGTGCATATCCTTCCAATCTGTGCAGTTTTTATCCTCCATTTCAGCCACTATCCAACCACTTCCCATCCCTCCAAAACACTTCACATAATCCCCAAAGCTCACCTTAGACCTTGTGCCACAACAACGAGGAAGAGAAGAGTGCCTAAACGTTCATACAATTCAAGTTTGAGTTGTTGGAATGTTTAGGTGTTTCTTTGATTTCAATGTTTGAATTCAATTTTCTTTGTTTTGTAATGGAAGAGAAGAGTGCCTAAACGTTCATACAATTCAAGTTTGAGTTGTTGGAATGTTTAGTTGTTTCTTTGATTTCAAGGTTATGAGGAACTAAACCCCCTTTAGCTAGGGGGTGATTCGAAACTATGTTTATATTTGCAATATGAATTGATTACTTTTGGTTGGAATTTCATAAGTTGTGGATTCAATTCGTTTAACTGTTTAATTAATAACTTATTTATGTATGTTCATTGAGATTGCAAGCTTAATTTTCATGCATGAATATGACGCTAGAATATAAGTGAGTTTCACCTAATCGTTATGAACTTATATTCACAAGTAGTGGAGGTTGCTTATAAACAATCGCGTTAAACAAATTCTTGGCATAAGTTTCATGCGTATTCCATAGTAACGAATGCCTCGTCAACACTTATAATTTTCATTGAACTTAATGATCTTTGTTGAATGTCTCTATCATGCGTATTCCATAGTTAGGGACTTTGATTAAGAATAATTTGGTTGTAATGCGTATTCCAATCAATCCAACGAATTTAGGGAAATCTGAAAGTTAATTTAAGCGGACCTAATTAACTTGGAGCATTGAGTTTCACAACTTATCGAAAGACCAACTGAGAATCAATATTGTATGCAAGTGTAACATGTGTGGAGAAGAACCCCTTGGCTATTCCATCATCCATATTTTCATCACATTCATATTTACATTTTGCCTTTAATTATATTCTGTCTTTTTAATTTAATATCGTCCAAACACATTTCCCCCATATTTCGTTGAGTCTTAATCATTCGTATTTGTTTTATTTTTGTATCTTTAAGCTTTTGGAGTCATAAACACTTTCAAATTCGTCTAAATCAAGTTCTAGTTTCTATTTGAGTCAATTTGATTGTTTTAAGCAGTTTGAGTCTTTCAAAGCTATTCTGAGTCATAGTAGTTTTGTTAAGAGTCTTTACATTTAGTTTTTGTGTTTTCAAGTCAATTCAAAATAGATTAGCACCCCTAGTTAATCCCCGGTTAGAACGATCCCTACTTACATCATTACTACAATTGACACAAATAGGGTTTAGTTTGTGTGCGTATAATACACGCATCAGTTTTGTATTCTTGAGTAAGTTTTTATTAGATTAGCAATCCCTCCTAATCTCTGGCCTAGAACGATCCCTACTTACATCTTTACTACAATTGTCAATAAGAGGGTTTAATTTGAGTGCTATTATTTATCACATCACTTATCTTATCCTATCCTAACCAACCTTATCCTTTCCTAAATCGAGCATTATCCTATCATATCTTATCCAAATCAATTTGTGCCTTAATTCCAGCTATTTAGAAGGGATTAGTTATACATTTAAATACATAACTCATAATCTAGAGACCTTGTCCCTTGTGTGCCACATATATGCCATTCCTTGGTGGATTTGGGAGTTGTAATCCCTCTCCTACAAAGGTGCTGCACCCCTTAGCCTTTGTTCTTCTAGAAATCTACCCTAATATTCTTTCTAGAAGACGTTATCTACTCCTAAATGTATGCCGCACCCTCTTCATATTCTCTTTGGTTTTCTGATTTCTAGAAGGTCCAAAACCCTAGTCCTTTTCCCATTGGATTGTGTAATCCTTTTCCTTCAGAAATTGTGCAAGACCTAGCGTATAAAGACAAGTGTTTGTCGCATCATTCAAACCATCCATTCACTCATTCATTCATTCATACATTCAGCCATCAAATACCATATTTCACACCACATCACCCTAGTGCTGCAAGCAAGGAAAGAAGGAGAAGAGGACTTGTGCAATCTGCCATCCAAGGGAGTGCCATGCATGCCATTGGAGTGAGACGTTCTTGGTTCTTTCTGTCCTTAGTTTTAGTTTGATGTTTACTTTAATTTGGTTTTCAATTATGATGAACATGTGGAACTAAGTTCTTTTTAGTTAGAGGTGAATTCGAAGCCATGATTATATGTTTTATATGAATTGATTACATCCAGTTATTGTTTCTTGAGTCTTAAATGTGATTTGCTTATCTAAGTTATCACAACTTGTTTATGTGTGTTGGTTAAGGGTCGATGCTTAATTTGCATACATGAATCTGATGCTAGAGTATAAAGGAGTTTCACGTAATAGTTATTCACTTATATTCACAAGTAATGGAGGTTGCTAGTCACAATCATGTTAAGTGAATCCTTGGTATGAGTCTCATACGTTTCATATGGATGAATTCCTTGTCAATGCTTATGATTTTCACAAGACTTAATGACTTTTGATATGTATCTCTATTATGCGTTTCATATAGAGAAGATAATTTGGTTGTAATGTGTATTCATTCAATTTAATGAAATACGGAAAATCTGATGGTTAGTTGTGCGATGCAACTAACTTGGGGTGTTGTCGTTCATAATCTAAAGGAATAATAACTGGAAATTGGTTTGTATGCATATATCATGTGTGAAGAAGGACCCTCTAACTAGCCTTTCACCCTTTTAATTCACCAAATTCGTTTTTACAAAGTGTTTTATGCAAAGTTTCTGTTTTAAGTTTTAAATTCGTCAAAAACAATTCCGCTTTCATTTAGTCTTGTTAATTGAGTCAAAATCTATTTTCTTTTAGTCTTTTGAGTCAAGTTAAGGTTTATTTTATTCAAAATCACTTGTTAGGTCTAGAATTGAGTCTTTTTGATTGTTTGTTGCTGTTTTGAGTTAGTTTTAAGTCTATAGAGTCTAAATTAGTGTTTTTAAATCTTCTTTATGTTGATTAGCATCCCTCGTTAATCCCCAGTCTTGAACGATCCCTACTTACATATATACTACAATTGTCAACAATAGGGTTTAATTTGTGTGTCAAGTTAATTTTCACATCAATTATCAAGCTACTTGATTGTGGAGTGATCTATCCAATCTCTGATAGTTGTTAGGTTTCACTGGTCCAAGTTGTTCTAAAGAAATCCGGAGTCACTGTGGTGAAGAATGAAGAGAATGAGCTTGTGCCTACTCGTATCCAAACAGGTTGGAGAGTTTGCATCAATTATAGGAAGCTTAACACCACCACAAGGAAAGATCATTTCCCTTTGCCATTCATTGATCAAATGCTTGAATGGTTAGCCGGTCATTCTTTTTATTGTTTTCTTGATGGTTATTCGGGGTATAATCAAATTATTATAGCTCCAGATGATCAAGAAAATACCACTTTTACTTGTCCATTTGGTACTTTTTCTTATCGTCGAATGCCATTTGGTTTGTGCAATGCACCAACCACATTTCAAAGATGCATGGTAAGTATATTTTTAGATTATGTTGAAAAAATCACTGAGGTATTCATGGATGATTTTAGTGTTTTTGGTGATTCGTTTGATGATTGTTTACATAATCTCACTTTAATCTTGAAACGATGCATTGAAACTAACCTTGTTTTAAATTGGGAAAAATGTCATTTTATGGTAAAACAAGGCATAGTTTTGGGTCACATAATCTCTGAAAAAGGAATTGAGGTTGATAAATCAAAAATAGATCTTGTAAGCCACTTACCCTCTCCCACTTCGGTGAGAGAGGTTCATTCTTTTCTTAGACATGCAGGATTGATGTGAAAATTAACATGACACACAAATTAAACCCTATTTGTGACAATTGTAGTAGATATGTAAGTAGGGATCGTTCTAGACCGGGGATTAACTAGGGATGCTAATCAATACAAATAAGACTCAAAAACACTAAACTAGACTCTATAGACTCAAAACTAACTTAAAACACTTAAAACAGCAACCAACAATCAAAAAGACTCAATTCTAGACAAACAAGTGATTTGAACGAAAATAGAACTTAACTTGACTTAAAAGACTTAAAGAAAATAGATTTTGACTCAAATAACAAGACTAAATGAAAGGGGGATTGTTTTTGACGAATTTAAGACTTTAAGCAAAAACTTTGTAGAAAACACTTTGGAAAAACGAATTTAAGTGAATTAAATGGGTGAAAGGCTAGTTAGAGGGTCCTTCTCCACACATGATATATGCATATGAACCAATTTCCAGTTATTATTCCTTTAGACTATGAATGACAACGCCCCAAGTTAGTTGCATCACACAACTAACCATCAAATTTTCCTTATTTCATTGAATTAGATGGAATACGCATCAAAACCAAATTATCTTTCTCAAGTGCTTTATATGAAACGCATATTAAAGATACATATCAAAAGTCATTAAGTTTTGTGAAAAATCATAAGCATTGACAAGGCATTCATCACTATGAAACGCATGAGACTCATACCAAGGATTTACTTAACGCGATTGTGACTAGCAACCTCCACTACTTGTGAATATAAGTGAATAACTATTGTGTGAAACTCCCTTATACTCTAGCATCCAATTCATGCATGCAAATTAAGTGTCGACCCCCAACCCACACACATAAACAAGTTTTAATAACTTAGATAAGCAAATCACATTCATGCCTTAAGAAACAATAATTGGATGTAATCAATTCATATAAAACATATAATCATGGCTTCGAATTCACCTCTAACTAAAAAGAAATTAGCTCCACATGTTCATCATAATTGAAAACCAAATTAACATAAACATTGAACTAAAACTAAGGATAGAATACACCTAGAAACACTCCACACTCCAATGGCATGCACGACACTCCCTTGTATGGCAGATTGTACAAGTCTTCTTCTCCTTCCTTCCTTGCTTGTGGCACTAGGGTGGTGTAGGTTGAATTATGGCGTTTGATGGCTGAAAATATGAATGAATGAATGAGTGAATGGATGGGTTGAATGGTGCGGCATAGGGTTGTATTTATAGGCTAATTTATGCACAATTTCTGAAGGAAAAGGATTGCACAATCCAATGGGAAAAGGGTAATCGTTTGGCAGAAACCTAGGGGGAAAGGGATATTAACCTGCAGCATTCAATTAGGATCAGGTATAGGCTTCTAGAAAGGATGTTTAGGTCAGATTTCTAGAAGAATAAAGAGTAAGGGGTGCGGTACCTTTGTAGGAGAAGGATTACAACTCCTAAACCTCCAAGGAATGGCATATATGCGGCACATAAAGGCTTAGGCTTCTAGAATATGAGTTTATGTGTTTAAATGTATATCTAATCCCTTCTAAATAGCTAGATTTAAGGCACAACCTGATTTGGATAGGATAATATAGGATAACGTTAGATTTAGGAAAGGATAAGGTTGGTTAGGATAGGATAAGATAAGGTTGGATAAGGTTTCTTATTTCTTGCTCTTTCCTTATCTTCTTTGCATTAGAACTTTTTTCCCAGATTTGTAGCCTTTTGTAGCCTCTATTGATTCAATTTCGTCCATCCACTTTGCTCCATGGTTAAGCTATCCAATCCATGCCCAAAACCGCTCCAAATAGCTCAAAAATGCACTTTCTTGCTCCTTTTGCCATTAGGACCTAAAAACATACGAAAATAGCTTAAAAGACTTTAATAAGTAGTAATTAACTATCTAAATGCAAGGAAACAACATAGCTAAGTAGCATAAATATGCTCCTATCAAATTCCCCCACACTTAGCTTTGGCTAGTCCTCGAGCAAAACGAAATAAACAAAACAAACAGGACACAATCTAAACCTTCCAACAATTGCCTCAGGGATTTCCAATGCAACATGACATATTAAGGATTACTACTCCCATAGATTTTAGCTATCCCTACCAATTAGCATATACTTAATCATAGTCACCACTCACTAGCTCGCATTTAATCAATTAAAACAACATTTTGAATTTAGTAACATGCCTTAGAGAATTCCTCAATTCCTCACCGAATATGCTCTCTATTTTCACACAGATTTTCTGGCTACACTCCCTACACTAAGTATATGTGAGAAGAATTGATGTAAACATGTAGACTAGCACTCACATAAGTTATAATCAAAGAAGCCAGTTTCTGGAATTATTAACATGTATATGATCTCATGAATGGAATGCCACTACTTAGACGTGAGAACCAGGGATACCATATGCTCAAACCAATTTTAAACTCCACATATTGAAACACATAACAATCAAGATCGAACTCAAAGGGTTGTAACGGGGCTAAGGTATTGGTTAACAAGAAAGGTATGGATAAACAAAAGTTCTTAAAGCAATAATAACCAAAGTAATGAAATAAACACTTAGAATTCACTTTTGAATGCAAAAATCAACTTTGAACACCAAGGGAAGATTCACACAAAACTTAGGGCCATATTCAAACTTTTTGGACCCTTTCTTCAACAATCAACACTTGTGAGTTCATTCTCACTTATTTTCAACTCCTTTTCTTTCTTTTTTCTTCTTTTTCACCTTTTTTTTTTTTTTTCCTTCTTTCTCTTGTTCCCTAGTCTTCCTTTGGCACACAAATCATACGTTCTCCTATATTCCCACGAAAATCCTTCCCCCACACTTGTTTTTCTGCAAATTGTAGAACAAAAGGAATTCCCACTAAGTCATGCTTTACTATACTTTAAGAACAAGGGTATGGATAGTCCTATTCTAGGCTAGGTAAGGATAATGCGGGCTAACAAAGACAATAGGCTAACAAAGGCTCAAAGGGGTTAACATACAATACATATGCAAAGGGTAAGGCTTTTTGGCTCTGGTTTTAACTAAACAACTTCATCTTGTTTTTTGTTATGCACTCAATTTTATGCTTTGAATGAAATGGGCATGAGTTCTAGTATTTGGAACTATAGTGGTTAAACGCATTCTAAGTAGCAACCAAGCAAAGAATAATGAAATCATGCGACGACTTAGAAAACAAGAAATCAAGATTAATAACTCTCCAAAGAATGTTTAGGCTCAAGTCTCTCAGGGTTGTAGCGTTAGTTTGAGTTCCTTCCTTCAAGCATGTTACAACAAATGATTTTTTTTCCTTTGTGATTACATGTGAATTCGTAAATGTCAACTACAACTAAGCATAAACCAAAGAGCATATCAAACTTCCATCCAAGTTTGTAACTTTCTTTAATAGTCATGCAATTAAAAACCAAATCCTCATCATTGTGTTGGAAGGTATCCTAAGACACAAACAAACATAAAAACAAAAACGACTCTAAAAACAACTCTTTTTCGATTTTTAAAATACTTTTTTCGATTTTTTTTTTCAAATTTTCGGATTTTCTGTTATAGACACATAAAAACAATTCAAAACACATTAAAAACACTTCAAAACAGTGAATAACAACTTTAGAAGTGAGAGGTGATAAAATCCCACGAAAATCATGCCCAAAACAGCTTGTTTACCCCCCCCCCCCCACACTTAAACCAAACATTGTCCTCAATGTTCTAAGCATAGACTCACAAACAAACAAACAAATAACACAACTAATAAACATGACAATCATGGCAAAGCAAAAGCAATAAAGAGTAGGGTATAGGAACGCAAATCTGCTTAGGGAGTGTTGGAGATTCCCAGGTCTTCTTTATTTGCATGCATAGGTTGCCTCCCAAGAAGCGCTTGCTTTAACGTCTTCCAGCCGGACGATCCTTCCTCTTAAGCTTCATTTGGGCCCACGGCATGGAAGCTTGCACCATCCACGACATGCTCTTCAAAGTTCTCATAGTATGGCTCAATGAATGGGAGGGGATAGTGATCCTCCCTGATTGTGGTATTTTGGTTCCTAAAGTCCATGTAAATGCTCCCACCACCTTCGATTTGATTGGGAACCTGCACCAAATAAGGTAACAACCTATTAGTTGAAATGGGAATTTGAATTGGGACGGCCATATTGGGTGTTTTTAGGGTAGTGGCGTGCTTCTTGTGCTCCACTCCAATTCCTTCCTCGATGGTGTTTCTAGATGCATCTTTCTTGATTGGTGTTGAATGTTCCTACCCTATATTTTTAATTATACCAATGGCAATACAAGAACGAATGGATTCAGAAACTTTAAAGTTAATCATATCACCACCAAACTCCATAGTTAAGAATCCCTTGCCCACGTCAATCTTGGTGTGGGATGTTTTCATGAAAGGCCGTCCAAGTAAGAGTGGCGATGGTGAAGAGTGGGTTGAATCCTCCATGTCAAGCACATAGAAATCTGCAGGAAAAATCAAGTGGTCTACCTGCACCAAAACATCTTCCAAAACTCATCTTGGGTATGCATTAGATCAATCGACTAATTGAATAATAACACCATCACTTTTAAGCTCTCTTAGATTCATAGATGCATAAACAGAGTATGGCATAACATTAATTGATGCACCTAAATCTAGCATAGCATGTTCGAACCTTGTATTACCAATTAAACAAGGGATAGTGAAACTACCGGGATCTTTGCATTTAGGTGGCAGCTTTCTTTGCAACATTGCAGAGACATTCTCACTTACATGTACCACCTCTTTCTCCCGCATCCGTTTCCTTGTTGTACAAATCTTCTTCAAAAACTTAGCGTACTTCAGAATTTGCTTTATTGCATCAAGGAGCGGGATATTGACATGCACCTTCCTAAACGTCTCCAGGATGTCTTTTTCATCCTCCTTTGTCTTAGATTGCGTAGACCTGCTAAGAAAGGGCACATTTAGTGGAATAAAACTAGACAAATTCGAATTTGGACTTACCTTGGTGGTTTGGGACGGTTTTGGTGCACTAGGGGGCTGCGGCAAGGTTTTGGCTTCCCTTGTCGTGGCCTTTACTCCCTTTTCTTCTTCTTGCAGCAGCTTTTCCTCCTCATTAAGGCCATGTTTAGATGGTTTTGGATGATTTCCAGGCTCCTTACCACTTCTCAACGTAATGGCCTTGGCGATTTCAAAGCTTCTCTTTAGATTCACAATGGTTGAACTAGGAAGTTTGCCTTGCTCTCGAAACTGCCCAAGGAACTCTGAAATCTGCCCTATTTGCTTCTTCACGTCACTCATCTCTTTTTCTTGGTTCGCTATTCTATTATTTTGATTTTGTAATCCCTGCGATATAGAAGTTAGTAATTGTAAAGTTTGATCATTATCAATTAGCGAACCTGAGTTTTGTTGGGCAGTTTGTGATTGAGGTTGAGATTGTGCAAATGGCCTTTGATATATCCCAGGGGGTGGCTGTCGAATTCCTCCTTGTTGTTGAGGTTGTTGAGGCTCCCTCCACTTGAAATTTGGATGATCTCTCCATCCCGGATTGTATGTATTTGAGTATGGATCATTACTTGGTGGATTTTGACTTTGGTACCCCACGGCATGGGCACTCTCCTATCCTCCATTCTCTATCAATTGAGGACATTGATCATTGAGATATCTTTGCATAGAGCACACTCCACATATGGCCGCACCTTGTAATTTGGATCCTTCAACAACCTGAGACACAAGCATAGTGAGATTAGCTAATTGAGATTGAATTTCAGAAATTGCACTTACCTCATTCACTTGTTGTTGCCGTGGGGGTTTTCTTTGTCCAACTCCCTCATATTGTTGTGCATTCAAGGCTTGATTTGCAATTAGGACCTTGGCAGCCACCGGTGTTTTGTCAACCAAAACACTTCCCGCTGAAGCATCTAGCATTTGTCTCTCAATTGGAAGGAGTCCTTCGTAAAAGTATTGAATTAAAAGCACTTCCTTTATTTGGTGTTGTGGACAAGATGCAAAAAAGTCTTTGAAACGCTCATAATACGCTGGAAAAGACTCTCCTTGGTTTTGTTGAATGCCACTAATTTTCTTTCTCAAAAGAATTACTCTTGAAGTTGGAAAGAATTTCTCCAAGAACGCTCATTTCATACTTTCCCAAGAAGTAACGGTTCCGGGCGCCAATTCGTATAGCCAATCTTTAGCCTTTTCCAAAAGAGAGAATGGAAAGGCTTTCATCTTCAAAATATTCCCATCCACGTTAATGGGTGCCATGCTTGAGCATACAACTTCAAACTCCTTCAAATGCTTGTTTGGATCTTCCATGGACAGCCCATGGTATTTAGGAATATGATGCAGCAAGCTTGACTTCAATTCGAACTCATCGGTCTTGCTTTCGGCGGCCATAGGATATTGAATGCATAAAGGCACGGCATTGTCTAGTCCTGAGGTCGAAAGTTCTTTGATTGTTCGATTGTCCGCCGCCATGCTTTCTTCTTCTTCAAATTCAGACTCGGAATCTGAACTTGAACTAGGTGGATTAGGTTCTGATTGCTTCCTCTTTCTTCTCAAAGTTCGTTCAAAATCGTCGTCAAAATCCAATATGTTTGCACGAATAGGTTGAGAACAGCGAGTCATAAACTAGTACCTAAAACAAAGCAAACAAACCAAATCAGCAACCACTTTAAAGGGCACGGCAAACATAAACAAAAAGACACTTTGACATGACACAAACAAAAGGGATTAGCAAGTTTGCTAATCCCCGGCAACGACACCAAAATTTGATGTGAAAATTAACTTAACACACAAATTAAACCCTATTTGTGACAATTGTAGTAGATATGTAAGTAGGGATTGTTCTAGACTGGGGATTAACTAGGGATGCTAATCAATACAAATAAGACTCAAAAACACTAAACTAGACTCTATAGACTCAAAACTAACTTAAAACAATTAAAACAACAACCAACAATAAAAAAGACTCAATTCTAGACCTAACAAGTGATTTGGGCGAAAATAGAACTTAACTTGACTCAAAAGACTTAAAGAAAACAGATTTTGACTCAAATAACAAGACTAAATGAAAGGGGGATTGTTTTTGACGAATTTAAGACTTTAAGCAAAAACTTTGTAGAAAACACTTTGGAAAAACGAATTTAAGTGAATTAAATGGGTGAAAGGCTAGTTAGAGGGTCCTTCTCCACACATGATATATGCATATGAACTAATTTCCAGTTATTATTCCTTTAGACTATGAATGACAACGCCCCAAGTTAGTTGCATCGCACAACTAACCATCAAATTTTCCTTATTTCATTGAATTAGATGGAATACGCATCTAAACCAAATTATCTTTCTCAAGTCCTTTTGTTGACTCTAAAAATTACAAACCTACGTGGCTCGCAGGCCGAGTAACTAATAAGCTAACTACGTCCTTCGGTTGAATGCAGGGCGTGCCAACTCAACGGCCGAGCTCGGCCGAGGAGTAAAATTCGTTGATGTCGCATTGAGCGTGTCGTTGACTTCTCTATCTTGCGATTGCGACCAAGGAAAGAACACTCTCGGTCTCTGGGTTCTATAGCCTGAAGACAAGGCTACTAATTCTGCGGAGTTCACAAATCGTCGGAGCCCGATTCGGTCACTGTGATTATATTCGTAAGAGTATAAGCATGTCGAATCGAGACCAAACTGTATGGACACAGGTACTCAAATGTGATGTATGTCTTGATGGTAAATGTAGTTCGGCCGTCGGAATGCCGAACCCTGAAATTTACTTGCGAGTATCCAATCATAAAATCACTCGGTGTCCAGTACGCCGAGCAACGCAATTCGTAACACCTGACTACGTCGAGAAGGCTAGCAAGGTGACCTCTACCAACAAGGGTTCGAAAACCCTTCTCGGCCGAGACTTAGATAGGTAACCGGTCGACCTCGACGCAGTGCTGTTTATCCAAACTGAAGGTGCTCGCCTGGTGCCTCCACAGTGCTGTTTATCCAAACTGAATGTATGTCGGCAGAAAAAGAAAAGGAAAAATCTCAAGGTATTTGAGAGGTTTTGCGCAGGGCAATTGTATGTTGAATTGAAAGGGCCTCTTTTGTTGCATGATTTCTTGTATTTATAGCACCCCATTTCTTGAGACCGATCCTTATCTAGATTGGGAGTCCTTGAACCAGTGTTTTTTGAATACCAAACGTTTGATCTTCATTCTGAAAAGCCTATAAATACTCAAACTTCTGCCATTCGCATCCCACGCCTTCAGAAATTTCGAAACCTTCCTTTTATCATTCCTGTTTGTTCAAGCAACACCTTCAAGTTCTTCTTCCTGCAATCTCCTTGTTTAACCCCAAATCCTCTCCTTTATCAATGGCCTCCTTCATTTCAAAGCTTTCCGACGAGTGCAACAAATGCAAGGACTTCATCGATCGGAGCGCCATCAAGATGCTGTGCTTCAAAAATGACATGGCCACCACTCACCAGATTCTGGGTCCCCTTTTCAAGGTCGCAGTGTCGTCGTCCATCACTAACCTTCTCAAGGAGCAATGCTTAATACCTCTGCTGCAGGGTGCGATTGGTCGAAATGGACTTTGGCGCAGCCTTAAGGAGCCTGGCCCTCGACTACCACGGCCTGGGCCGCCTGGGTTGACGGAATGAGCACATTCTTCGGCAAAGAGTGGAATTCTCTTGGTATCTATGATGCCATCATTCTTTCAACCATGGAGATTACCATGGATAAGGAGCTGCTTATGGCGGCCCTGAGTTTATGGTGTTTGGCCACCGACACCATGATCCTGCCTTTCGGCCCTCTCGGCCCCACAGTCCTCAACATTTCGACCATCCTTGGGACTTCTCCATCTGGCCTCCCCATCGATGCCGCCCTTTCCGGATGCCCTTCTCTCCTCGACCTAAAGGCGTTATTCGACGAACGGGCCGTTGAGACGCTCAGTCGGGGCGACCGGAAGCCCTCAAGGGAAGAAGTTCAGAAGCTCCATAAGACCTTCTTCAACTACAACACTCTCATCCTTCACTTCGCCGGCCGAGGCGAGGAAAACCTTAGGAAGGGAGAACACGAAGCCTTCCTCTTCTACTAGTACAACAAATTCGTTTGTTGTACCAGGTCGAACAAATGCCTGGTTGAGAACATGCCGGTGGCCCAGGCACTGGCTAGTGGTGGCTCCTTGGCACTCAGCCCGGCTATACTTGTCAACCTCTACCGTTGCTTGGCTGAGATGACCATTAACAAGATTGACCCGCACCAGAACGGACCCTTCTGGGTCTTCCAACTCTGGTTGCAGGTTTACTTTTCTACCCTTCGGCCCTAGGTTCCTGCATTCCAGCGATCGGCCGCCCTCGGCCTTCAACTGGCCTCTCGACCGGCGCTTCCTCACCGGGCCGACGAGGTCCTCAAACATTTCCTCAGCCTCGACGTCCTTTCAGACGACGAGTTCCTGTTGTGCCGATACCAAGAATACCCTATCTCGATCAGGCTCCCCATGGCAGCGTGGGGCAAATCCGAGGATGCGGACCTTCGTCAACATTGGGGGTCATTCGTTCTGGTTCGCGATCTTCCCCTTGGTTGCGATGCCCGCCGAGCCAGCTGGAAGGTCTACCATCCTCATTTTGTCGCCCGACAACTTGGCTACCTTCAAGGCTGCCCTGTACCCCTGCTTGCCTCTCGGTCCTTCCTGAGTCGATGGCGTCTTTCTGGTTCCTCCGAGAGGGAATGTAAGACGACGGAGCAGGAGTTTCAGGAGAAGTGTAAAAAATTCCAGTTTCGGCCGACGGTTCCTAAATCCTTGGGAATCGATACCTTCGAGGACTGGTGGGATGAGTACACCAGCGACTTCTTTGGCATCTCGGCCGAAGACGTGGTAAGCAGAGTCTTCGGCGACCAGCCCAGACCAGCGCCCTCGGCCCAACCCAAGGTATATTGTCATTTCGCTTTTTGTATTTCAATTACTTGTCTTAGGTTATTAATTACTTTGCTATTTCAGGGGGTCGCGTGTCGAGGAAGGTGGAAACGATCGCCGTGGTGGTGAGGGCGAAGAAATTGGTTCCCACGAAAATGACTATCACCACCGAGCGGACAGTCCCCGCAAAACGCCCACATCGAGAAGCCGAGCCGGAGGATGACGCTCCTCGTCCTTCCAAACGCGTCAAGAAATTGGCGAAGAAGGGCGACCAGGAGATTCATGTTGTTCCCAGCGACACCATAGGGAAAACTGCTCCTGCTGGCTCTCCTTCTGTCCCGACTGCCCCAGCTTCAACAAACCCGATTCCTCCAGCCGTCTCTCTGCCTGAGACCACGGCCGATCCAGTCGCCGTATCAGCTCCAACTTCGGAGCCGGTCATGGCGCCTGCCGTAAGGGAAACGGCTGCACCTGTCGATGCACCCTCCATTCAGCGACCGACGGTCTTTCTGGAAGAGGTATAATTCTACTTCCATCCTTTGTTTCTTTAGCCTTCTAGTCGTAACGAAATTTTTTTTTTTTTAGGACGTCGAGAGCAAGAGTGACGAGGTCCCGCTGGAGCGCCGCCCTCGACCAGCCAACTCTCCTCCCATCCATCCTCTTTCGGTGGTCGAGGTGTCCGCTCGACTGTGTCTCCCTACGGCGGATCGCGGAAAGAGGCCCATGGCCGATCCTGAGGCAACGGCCGAAACGCCGATCCATCCGCAGGACGAAGACCTCCCCATTCCTCCGCAAGAAGTCTCTTCGGCCTTTGTAAGTTTTTTTTCTTTTGCGTTGATTTTATCATGACATATGTTCTTAAAGAACTATTAAATGTCAGGTACCCGAACATTCATTTCACCGATAATTTTATGCACCGACAGACGTTGTCTATATTTCCTGGCCACCGTCGTGACCATCAAATGTAGATAACCTCCATCGGCCGCGTGAATTGAGAAGCGGTCTAAGGCACTGGGCTCGGCCATTAAGTTCCCTGGGTTCGAGCAATGACCCAGAGGGTATGGCCGAAGTCTCCACTCGGCAGGTCTAAAACAATCCCTTTGTCATGCACTATATTACGACGTCTTATTTTTCTTCACAAAGTTTTCCTTTTATATGCAGCCATCGTGGGAAGTGGAGCTCGATGCTTTTCTTCAGAGCACGACTGGTGAGGCCGGCTCCTCTGCTGCTCCTGCCGAACCAGCGGGAACTATGCCCGAAGCCCAAGCCTTCGTGAAGCTGCACGATGTCCTGTCTCTCTGCCTCCCAAGCTCTCCGATGCAAGGGTCTTAACTCCGTTGGGGAGTGTCTTAATGACCTCGCCAGCGGCGGTTACCTGAGCATGGAGAATATCTCCTTCCTCACCGACCTTCTGGAGCGGACTCGACAACACTTCAATATTTTTTAACGAGCACTACAGGCCGATGACGACTTGAAGGCGGCCAAGGTCGCGCAAAAGGCTGGCCGAGCTGAGATGGAGGCAATAAAAGCCAAGAAAGCGAAGCTGACCGAGTTTGATCGTCAGATCTCTGACCTCCAACGTCAAATTTCTGACCTTCAACGGCAAAGGTCTGCTGCCGCTTCAGAGCTTGAGAAGGACTTTAAGGCCAACAAGGCTCGGCTGACGGCCTTCGCTGCCAGCGCACGGCACATCCAGCAACTGCATTTCAACAAAAAGACGAGGCAGGCTGAGATAATTTTGAGCGAAGCGAAGTGGCTGGAGCTAAAAGCTGCCCTCGAGACTTTCCTCCCCTCGACCCCCTAGGAAATTATCTTTGTATTTGTTCTTTTGCTATCAATACAATGGTTCTTATGCTATCAATACAATGGTCTTTTACTCTTGCTTTTCCCATGTAATTGGATAGTACTTTTTAAAAAACTTTCCATTAATTGGCAATTTGTGAACTAAACCCGTCCGATCTCTGAGATGATATGCCCCCTTGCCGAGAACTTTGTGAACGATGAATGGCCCTTCCCAATTCGGCGACCATTTACGAAATCGAGGGTCTTTAATCCCGACGGGCAACACCGTTTGCCAAACCAATTCTCCTTTGCCGAACGTTTTTTGTCTTACACGCTGGTTATACGCTCGCTCGGCAATTTTCTTTTGTGCTATCAACAAGTTACCCGCGTCGATTCGATTTTCTTCTAAGTCTTCTAATTCTTGTCGCATCGCTTGACTATATTCGACACTAAACAAACTACTCTGCTCGATTACTCGTAATGAGTTTATACTCAACTCGACCGGTAACATAGCGTCGTGTCCATAAGTTAACGCGTAAAGAGTAGTTCCAGTGGCCGACCGGGGTGAAGTTCGGTATGCCCATAATGCTTCATTTAACTTCAAATGCCACAACCCAGGCCTTTCTCTTACCATTTTTTCGAGGATGCCGATCAACACTTTATTGCTTGCCTCGGCCTGTCCGTTTGCCTGAGGGTAGTATGGTGTAGATTGCTCAAGTCGGATATTCAGACTTGCCGCGTATTCCTTAAACCTATCGATCGTGAATATGGTGCCATTGTCAGTTATGATCGTTTCTAGCACGCTGAATCTGGTCACAATATTCTCCTCTACGAAATTGCATACCTCTTTGGCCATTAATTCGGCGTATGATCTTGCCTCGACCCATTTAGTGAAATAGTTAGTCGCTACAATTATCCACGCGTGTTTTGCCGCCCCCGACGATGGCGTGATTTTGCCAATTACGTCCATTGCCCATCCCCTGAACGGCCATGGTTTAGTAACCAAGTGGAGTAATTCGGCCGGGGCTCTTTGCACGGGTCCATGAATTTGGCATGGTACGCATCTTCGTGCATATTCGATGCAATCCTTTAATATACTGGGCCAAAAATAATAGTGTCGTCGAAGCAACCAGCGCATCTTTCGTCCAGATTGGTGTGCCCCATAAATTCCTTCATGTACCTCGGCCATTGCTTGGGCATCTTTCGTCCAGATTGGTGTGCCCCACAATAGTAGTAACCCGTCCTCACCCTTGCGGTATAATTCATTTTGGTACGACACGTAATTCATGGCGAAGACCTTCGTTCTCCGGTCGTGTTTCCCATTGGGGTTATCGAGGTATCGTAACTGTTGGAAATGTGCCCTAAAACCAATCATATGATGATACTTTATGGACATTTCACATGTTAAACTAATCTAGTTTAATATTAAGGGCAAAGATTATTGTTTGAGCCGTCTCATATAAATGTTATATGCTTAAACGATAAGTCCAAGGAATATGTGATTGGAAGAATGCGATCTAAAGAAGTTAGATTCATGAGACCATTCTTTCGTTGACACATCCTAAACGTTCCTGATCATAGGATTGTCAATTGGGCATTGACAGTCCGTTAAGATCAGTACGTGCTATGTCTTCTCTCAGGGAGAGTGACTAGTCTCGAGTCATTGGTGTGTGTGACATCAAGACAAGTACGTAGGTGCTCAATAGAGAATGAGTTCACTGAACACGATCAACGAAGAGTTCTCATATTCATGTCACATGAGAACTCATGGTTGGGATAATGCAAATTAGTCTTTTGACCTGAGGCATCACAGTTGTCTTGTGGTTAGGTCCTTAATCTTTGATTATGTCAAAGTCACTCCATCAGGAGGGTGTCCACGGCATCGTTGGGGTTAAGCCACTTAGCCATGGAGGCAAGTGAATGCGCAACAAGGGATCTCTAACCTTCAAACTGTTTGAGGGAGAATACTCTATGATATGATTTAGAATCTCTGGCCAGAGTAAGAATGAGATGTTGGAATGCGTTCCAGATCACATTCAAGGTAATCATATAAGCACAAGACTCACATTGGATAGTAGACATGAATAAACTATCAAACCAAACAATGTGGTCAAGAGTATTGTATTAGAGAAAGACCGTATTGCATTTGTAATCCTAAAACTGAATAGGTTCTCCACCTCTTCTGATTAGCTTGGGTAACCATGACATGCTGCTAGGCGTCAACCATGGTTTGTGGAAGCCCTAAAAGTGTATTATCACTAACGGGAGAATTGAAAGTAAGTTTCAATTCACAATCGATTTGAAAGAGTTTGAATCGCCCACTGCCTCGCTAAAAGGAACCTAATGGATCGTACACCGTGTAAGGTAGAGATTGAAGATTCAACGGAGATGAGTAAGAATAATTAAATGGTTTAATTATTTATGGCAAGGATTAATTAATATGTTAATTAATCAAACGAATAAGTTCGTTAAAGACCTCGGGATAGTTTTGGACCTTAAGGCCCAATGGGCTTCGAACGTCAAGTCCATTGACTTAAGTTGTATGACAACTTAATGAATAATGATTCACAAAGGCCCAAATAGCCCAATAAATCCCCTTAAATTCGGCCATTTAGAGGAGGGTAGTGAACTTGGCTTAATTGCAAGTTTGCCACTCCATTGTGAGGTGGTATAAAGACATCTTTATAGCCATTTCATCCTTAGGGGTTTTTCTAAGGAGTAAAGATGAGAACAAACTCTCCTTTCTCTCTAAAATGGCCGGCCACTCTTGAGGAAAACATCTAGCAATCTTACTTCCTCAAGGTCACTCATTTCTTCTCCAATCTTACCTTGGTGTGGAGACTTAGAGGTTCTCAATTTTGGGAACTTGGAGAAACCTTTTCATCCATCCAAATCCATGGATCTAAGATGCAAGGAATGAAGGCCCTCTCTTTGGGTGATTAGCCTTTGCTTATGCAAAGAGGAATCTACAAAGGTATTGATTTCTCAACTCACTTTGTTTTGAGTTGAGTCTTGGTTCACCTATCTACTAGGCTTTGAAGTTCATGGGTTAAGTTTTGTTTTTGAGTGCATATAAACATGATTCCGCCTTGTAATTGTTAATTGCATGTTGTTGATGTTGCTCAAATGAACTTGTTTTTCACAAATCTTCCTTCAGTAACATCATCTTTCTCCAATCATCTGGTTCCACCTCGACAGCACATACTTCTACGGGGTCTCCCCGTTCAAGTAGGGATGGGAGGGACATCACCCTTGTGCGTATTTCGTGTGCGCGCTGGAGAGTTTACTGATTGATCAAGGCTGGGTACGATCGCAGACTTGTGGTTGCAATTCGGCCTAGCTTGCCCCCCGTGAGTTGTGCTCCGGAGGCGATCTGGGCGAGTTCGTCGGCGTCTGTGTTGTGAATACTGATGTGAACTAATTAAGCACACAAATTAAAACCCTCTTTTGACAATTGTAGTAAAGATGCAAGTAGGGATCGTTCTAGACCGGGGATTAGGAGGGATTACTAAATCACTTGGAAACTGACTCAAAAACGTAAAACAAACGTTAAAAACATTAAACTAGACTTAAAGAATGCAAAACTAAACAATAAAACACTAAAACAAATCAAAAGACTCAAAGAATACAAAACAATTATAAACACAAACTAAGACACTTTCTAACTAAATTAGACACTAAAGTAAAGGGGGATTGAGGTTTTGACGAAATTAAACTAAATGCACAGATTGTAATTTAAAGGCAGAATGTAAATATGAATGTGATGAAAATATGGATGAATGCTAGCTAGAAGGTTCTTTTCCACACATGTCACACTTGCATACAATTTGATTTTCAGTTGGTCTTTCGATGAATTATGAAACTCAACACCCCGGGTTAATTAGGTCCGCTTAAATTAACCGTCAAGTTTTCCTTAAGTTAATGAATTGGATGGGTTAGCGCAACGCAATTCAAAACATTCTCCAAAAGTCCTTTACGTGAAAAGCACAATAAAGATACAATCAAAGATCATTAAGCATCATGAAAACTATAAGTGTTGACGAGGCATTCGTTACTATGATGAGCATGAAACTAGTGCCAAGAATTCATTTAACGTGATTGTTTATAAGCAACCTCCACTACTCGTGAATATAAGTTCATAACTATTAGGTGAAACTCACTTATATTCTAGCGTCATATTCATGCATGAAAATTAAGCGTGCACTCTCAATCAACATACATAAATAAGTTATCGATCAAGAAGTTAAACAAATTGAATTCACCATTCATGAAATTCCAACCAAAAGTAATCAAATCATATTGCAAGCATAAACATGGTTTCGAATCACCCCCTAGCTAAATAGGGGTTTAGCCTCTCATGTTCACAACAAGAAAAATAAAATTGAATTTAAACATAAAGAACAAAGGATGGATTACACCTAGAACGCCCAACGAATCCACTTGAATTTCTGCGCGTCTAAGCCCTCCTTCTTCTCCTTGCTGCGGCAGTGAAAGTCTAGGTGAGTTTTGGATGTTTTTCTGGTTTTGGGATTGGGTTTATAGAGGTTTAGTGGTGCGGCAATGGTGGGGAAGGTGTGGAAGAAGGCACGGCAATAATGGGAATTGGAGAATTATGGAAGGGTGGCTGCGGCTAAAGGACAAAGAAATGGGATTTGCGGATGGAATGGAGAAAAAGGTGAATGGGCTTTGCGGCTAGGTTCAAAAAAAAAGGTTAATGGCTGAATAATATATTGGGATATGGTGGCTGCGGCAAAGTCAATTAGGGTGAAAAAAATTCATGGAATGCACCGCCCAAGGAAGAAAATAAATGGGATTGTGGCTGCCTGTTTTTGTGGCTGAAAGGAATCCACTAAAACCCCCCCTAGGGTGCGGCTAAATTGTAAAAATGTGTAGGGTTTAAGAAATTCAAACCCTAACTTATTTTTATTAACTAAAATTAAATTAAAGGCTGCTAGAATAAGGGATTTAAATCAGAAATTAAAGGGATGGCTGCAAGGTGCGGCTAGGGTTAGGTTAGGAGAGGGAAATAGGGTTTAATTGCACAACATTGGACAAAAGTGCCCCCCCTTGCACGGCAAGGGAATGGAATTAGGGTTAAGGCACGGCAAGGTTGTGTAATTGGGCTAGGGCCTTGGTTTTGTGTCCTAAAGTGCCTACAAGGCCGTCAAAGTGGCTAGAAAATACGGACGTTTAAGTTTAGGAAAGGTTACCAAAACGGGAAACTTAGGGTTAACTTTCCTACTTCAAGTAGGAAACCTTGTTTTGGTAAGAATTCATCGTTGGAGTAGGAATTCGTCGTTTCTTCAAGTCTTCAACTCATTCATTCCTCTTCCGCTCCAAAATACTCCAATTTGCATCTTCTTGCACACTTTGGCCTTATAATCTGAAAATACACAAAAGTGGCCTTAAACACTAAAATAACTAAATAAACACAACATAAATGCACGAGAACAACCTAATTAAGTCGCATGAATATACTCCTATCAAATTCCCCCACACTTAACTTTTGCTAGTCCTCGAGCAAAACAAAACAACTAAAGTAAACAAGACGAAACAAAACAAACAAAACATAACCTAAACCTTCCAACGTTTGCCTCAGGGATTTCCAATGAAACATGACATGTCAAAGATCATTACTCACATAGCCTTTAGTCTTCCTTCCCCTCGAGCACATACTTAATCATAGTCACCATTCACTAATTCGCATTTAATCAAATAAAACACATTTTGAATGTAGTAACATGCCTTAGAGAATTCCCTCAATTCCTCACTAGTTATGTACTCAATTTTCACTCAGATTGTCTAACTACACACCCTACACTAGTTATATGTGAGAAGATTGATGTAAACATGAAAGACTAGTACTCACATACGTTATAACAAAGAAAGCAACTTCTGGAGTAATTAAACGTGATTAGATATGATCTCATGAATGGAATGCTACTACTTAGATGCGAGAACCAGTGAAACCATATGCTCATACCAAATTCAATCTCCACAATTGAAATGCACAACACTCAAGATAGAAGTCAAGGGTTGTAACGGGGCTTGAGGTATTGGCTCACAAGGAAAGGTAGGGATAAACAAAAGTTCTTTAAGCAATAGTAGCAAAGTAATGAAATTAAGACTTAGAATTCACTTAGAATGCAGAATTCAACTTTTAAACACATCAGGGAGATTCAAACAACTCTTAGGGCCTAATTCATTGTTTTGGGCCCTTACTTCAACAAACAATACTTTTCAACTCTTTTTCACTTCTTTTTCTTCTTCTTTTTTTTTTTTTTTTTTTCTTTTTCTAGCCATGCCTATGGCACATCAACTCACATAAATACTCTTTCCCCCACACTTATTTTCTGCAACACCATAATCAAAAGGAATTCATTCATGCTTACTATGCTTCAAGAACAAGGGTACGGATGGTCCTAATCTAGGCTAGGTGAGGATAATGTGGGTTAACAAAGAACATGGGCTAACATGGCTCAATGGGGTTAAACTTAAACACAAAATGAGTTAAGGACACATGGCTATTTGGCTTTTAGTGGTGGTCACTACACAACTTCATCTTGAACACGTGTTATGCAAATCAATGACATGCTTTGAATGAAATGGGCATGAGTTCTAGCATTTGGAACTAAGTGATGAAACGCCTTCTAAGTAGTAACCAAGCAATGAATAATGAGATCATGCAACGACTTTAGAAAACAATAATGCACAGATTTTAACTCTCCAAATAACGTTTAGGCTCAAGTCTCACTGGGATGTAGCGTTAGTTTGAGTTCATTCCTTCAAGCATGTTACAAAAACTGATTTTTTCTTTTGTGATTACATGTGAATTCGTAAACTATAACTACAAAAAAGCATAAACCAAAGAGTATATCAAACGTCCATCCATGTTTGTAACTTTCTTTAACCATCATGCACTTAAAAACCAAATCCTCATCATTGTGTTGGAAGGTGACCTACGACACAAACAAACACACAAAAACAACTCTTTTTGGGTTTTTCAAAACAATTTTTCAAATTTTTATGGTATTTTCGGATTTTTAAGTCAACATACTCTAAAACACTCTAAAATAGCTTAAAAACACTTAAAAACAGTGGGAAACAAGTTTAGACATGTTAGGTGGTAATACCCTACGAATTTCATGCAAAAATATCTCAAAACAGAATGTTACCCCCCCCCCACACCTAAACTAAACATTGTCCTCAATGTTTTAGACACAATTGATCACATTACACATAACATAAAGTAAGCAACAAAGGAAAGGGTTTAGGGACGCAAATCTGAGTGTGGAGCGATTCCCAAGTTCGTCCGTTGTTGATTGCATGGGTTGCCTCCCAAGTAGCGCTTGCTTTACCGTCTTCCAGCCGGACAAAACCTTCTTTTAATCTCCACTAGGGCTCACGGCATAGAATGGATCCTTGAATGGAAGGTGATACTTGAAGTGAACCGGTATTGGTTTGAATTCTAGTGTAGGTGCCTGATTCATCAAAATCAGCCAGTTAGTATAAAATGTAATGGAATTTGGAGAAGATGACTTACTTGTTTTGTCCGACAAGAACTCAATGACAAACACCACTCCTTTGAAAGTTTCAGGGATATTGGACTTGGCCAGATTGCATGTGATGGTTATGACTTGTCCAATGTCATCAAATTCAACTTCTTTGGGTTTTATGGTTTCAAATATGTCATCTTTGATGCCTTCTACATCTTCTCCAGCCACTACCTTCTCTTGAATTATTCTTCTTGGTGTACAAAGTCCTTTGAAGAATTCAACACCATCTAAAACTTGCTGTGTTGCACCAAGAATTGGAATAGCATTCTGCACCTTTGGGAAGGCTTCCACGATGTCCTTTTTACTCTCTTCTTGGTTGGGAATCAAAAACCTGCTAGGAAAAGGGACATTGGGTGGAATAACATCAGAATAACATGAAATTGGGACGTCCTTACTTGTGGTGGGTGGTTTAGAGGGCTTAGGGGGCTGCGGCAAGGGTTGTTCTACCCTTGCCGTGTGCATGTCTTCTTCCTCCTCCTCAATTAGCAGCTCCTCATCCACTTCTAGGCTATGTTTGGACATTTTTAGGTCAGCTCCAACCTCCATAGCACTTCCCAAAGTGATAGCATTATGGATTTCAAAATCTTCCTTCGAGTTTTCAATAGTTGAGTTGGAGAGTTCACATTGCTCTTGAATTTGTTTCATGAGCTCCATAATCTGCCCAATTTGCTCCTCCAATTTACCCAACTTCTTGTCTTGATTTTGTTCGTCCTGCGTCAAAGAGGTTAGTAATTGAAAATTTTTATCATTATCCATGGACATACTTGAACTTGATTGGAATTGTTGTGGGGGAGGTTGTGGTGGCTGCATAGGTGTTGTATAGAACTCCTCATATGGTTGCCAATATGCTTCTTGTTGAGCCTCCTTGGCTTGATTTTGTGAACCCTGCACCAAAGAATTTAATTCATTAAGAATTTGATTATAATCTATTGACGAACTTGAATTTAATTGAGCATATTGCATATGAAGTTGTGGTGGCTGCATAGGTCTTGAATAGAACTCCTCATATGGCTGCCAATATGCTTCACGTTGAACTTGTTGAGCTTCCCACCACATAGAGTTCGAATGATCCCTCCAATCTCTTTGTGGACATTGTTTGGCTTGAAATCCTTGCCTATATGAAGCACCAAATGTAGGGACACTCTGCATTGTGGTCCTTTCGGCATACGGCGACAATTGAGAAGTAAGATTTGCCAATTGAGCTTGAATGCTAGCAAAATTCATATCTTACTTCTCTAGTACCTAAAATCAAAGAAAGAGAACAAAATCAAATATCAAAAGTAACAACAAACAAAGAAAACAACACTAAGTTAGAAACTAAAACGGAAACAACTAAATCAAAAAGAAAAGAACCAAGGGATTAGCAAAGTTGCTAATCCCCGGCAACGGCGCCAAAAATTTGATGCGAACTAATTAAGCACACAAATTAAAACCCTCTTTTGACAATTGTAGTAAAGATGCAAGTAGGGATCGTTCTAGACCGGGGATTAGGAGGGATTACTAAATCACTTGGAAACTGACTCAAAAACGTAAAACAAACGTTAAAAACATTAAACTAGACTCAAAGAATGCAAAACTAAACAATAAAACACTAAAACAAATCAAAAGACTCAAAGAATACAAAACACTTATAAACACAAACTAAGACACTTTCTAACTAAATTAGACACTAAAGTAAAGGGGGATTGAGGTTTTGACGAAATTAAACTAAATGCACAGATTGTAATTTAAAGGCAGAATGTAAATATGAATGTGATGAAAATATGGATGAATGCTAGCTAGAAGGTTCTTCTCCACACATGTCACACTTGCATACAATTTGATTTTCAGTTGGTCTTTCGATGAATTATGAAACTCAACACCCCGGGTTAATTAGGTCCGCTTAAATTAACCGTCAAGTTTTCCTTAAGTTAATGAATTGGATGGGTTAGCGCAACGCAATTCAAAACATTCTCCAAAAGTCCTTTACGTGAAAAGCACAATAAAGATACAATCAAAGATCATTAAGCATCATGAAAACTATAAGTGTTGACGAGGCATTCGTTACTATGATGAGCATGAAACTAGTGCCAAGAATTCATTTAACGCGATTGTTTATAAGCAAAGGATGGATTACACCTAGAACGCCCAACGAATCCACTTGAATTTCTGCGCGTCTAAGCCCTCCTTCTTCTTCTCCTTGCTGCGGCAGTGAAAGTCTAGGTGAGTTTTGGATGTTTTTCTGGTTTTGGGATTGGGTTTATGGAGGTTTAGTGGTGCGGCAATGGTGGGGAAGGTGTGGAAGAAGGCACGGCAATAATGGGAATTGGAGAATTATGGAAGGGTGGCTGCGGCTAAAGGACAAAGAAATGGGATTTGCGGATGGAATGGAGAAAAAGGTGAATGGGATTTGCGGCTAGGTTCAAAAAAAAAGGTTAATGGCTGAATAATATATTGGGATATGGTGGCTGCGGCAAAGTCAATTAGGGTGAAAAAAAATCATGGAATGCACCGCCCAAGGAAGAAAATAAATGGGATTGTGGCTGCCTGTTTTTGTGGCTGAAAGGAATCCACTAAAACCCTCCCTAGGGTGCGGCTAAATTGTAAAAATGTGTAGGGTTTAAGAAATTCAAACCCTAACTTATTTTTATTAACTAAAATTAAATTAAAGGCTGCTAGAATAAGGGATTTAAATCAGAAATTAAAGGGATGGCTGCAAGGTGCGGCTAGGGTTAGGTTAGGAGAGGGAAATAGGGTTTAATTGCACAACATTGGACAAAAGTGCCCCCCTTGCACGGCAAGGGAAGGGAATTAGGGTTAAGGCACGGCAAGGTTGTGTAATTGGGCTAGGGCCTTGGTTTTGTGTCCTAAAGTGCCTACAAGGCCGTCAAAGTGGTTAGAAAATACGGACGTTTAAGTTTAGGAAAGGTTACCAAAACGGGAAACTTAGGGTTAACTTTCCTACTTCAAGTAGGAAACCTTGTTTTGGTAAGAATTCATCGTTGGAGTAGGAATTCGTCGTTTCTTCAAGTCTTCAACTCATTCATTCCTCTTCCGCTCCAAAATACTCCAATTTGCATCTTCTTGCACACTTTGGCCTTATAATCTTAAAATACACAAAAGTGGCCCTAAACACTAAAATAACTAAATAAACACAACATAAATGCACGAGAACAACCTAATTAAGTCGCATGAATATGCTCCTATCAAATACGTGAAATATGTTCAAATGTGATCCGTTCGAACGACTCGGCCAGGTAGTTGGCGACCATGTGATAGGGCGCTAAAGTACAACTCATGCAACGAAACATGCCGTTCAGTTGGTTAATCACAAGTTCGGAATCACCGAGGACGAGAACGCGGGAGGCCCGTAGATCGTGTAAAACGTGGAGGTCGATAATGAGGGCTTCATATTCGGCCTGATTATTTGTACAGGTAAAATCCAACTTGAGAGAAAAATACCATCGGCAGTGGTCGGGCGACTGAATTGCAATACCGACACCTGCCGAGGTCGAAGTACTGGAATCGTCAAAATGCATAGTCCAATGGTTATCACGTGTTGTGACTAAACCGATGTCGACGTCGCCTCCCCCAAAACCATAAGAGGAAGGGTGTTGGGCCAAGAAGTCGACGAGAGTTTGCCCCTTGATGGCCTTTTTGGGGTACGTACTGAAGGCTGAACTCCGATAAGGCGAGCGTCCATTTCCTGATTCGGCCTTTGAAGATGGGCCGAGTGAGCATGTAACGAATTACGTCTGTTTGGGCGATGACCTGCGTAACTGATGGGAGCATGTAGTGCCGAAGCTTTGATGCAGCAAAAAACAAAGCTAAGCAAAGTTTCTCGACAGGTGAATAATTGAGCTCTGGTGAATTCAGATTACGGCTAAGATAAAAGATAGCTTGTTCACGCCCTACATTGTTATCTTGCGCGAGGAGACAACCAATGGATTCAGCGGCTGCCGAAATGTATAATTTAAGGGGTTTGCCGCGACAAGGTGGAACTAGCACGGGTGGGGTGGAAAGGGCCACCTTGATTTGCGTAAATGCAGTTTGATGCTCTTCGCGCCATTCAAATTTGTCGGTATCCTTGAGTTTAAGGAGCGTAGAGAATTCCTTCATCTTACCGGCCGAATTGGCGATGAAGCGGCGGAGGAAATTTATCTGCCCGAGTAATGACTGGAGCTGTTTCTTTGTTGTCGGAGGTGGAGCGCTAATGATTGCGCGAGCTTTATTTTCATCGACTTCAATGTCGCGATGGTGCACCAAGAATCCTAAAAAATTACCGGCCGAAACACCAAAGGCACACTTGGCCGAGTTCATTTTGAGATTATTCTTGCGCATGCGAAGGAACGTTTGCCGCAGATCATCCAAGTGCGTGTGGCAACGTTTAGACTTTACCACCACATCATCGATATAAATTTCGACGATTGTACCGATTAAGTCGTGGAATATCATATTCATGGCTCGTTGGTATGTGGCGCCGGCATTCTTGAGGCCGAATGGCATAACTACCCATTCGTAAGTGATAGGAGCATATTTATGCGACTTAAATGGCTTGTTCTCGTACATTTACGTTATGTTTCTTTAGTTATTTTAGTACTTTAAGCTATTTTCGTGTGTTTGTAGGTCCAAAGGGCTAAAGGAGCAAAAAGATGCATTTTGGAGACTTTTGGAGCACTTTTGGGCTAAGGACGGATAGCTTATGCTTGAAGCCAAAGTGTTGGACGAAATTGAAGACCTAATTGGAGCCAAAGTGTTGGAACCTTGTTCTCTTTAGTTTTAGGACATTTAAACCTTTCCTAATCCCAATCATGCCATGCATAACACACATCCATTCTAACACATTGTCATTGCACATGCATTTCCTTCATTAGTTAACCCACATGCACTTATCACTTATCATCACCACATATCATATCACTTAATCACTTATCACTTATCATCACCACTTAACCACTTATCATATCATAACCACATATCATATCACTTATCACTTATCACTTAACATAACATCCACCCACTTCACCTACAACATCCACCCACTTCACCTACAACATCCACCTACTTCACCTACAACATCCACCCACTTCACCTACAACATCCACCCACTTCACCTACAACATCCACTTCACCTACAACATCCACCTACTTCACCTACAACATCCACTTCACCTACAACATCCACCTACTTCACCTACAACATCCACCTACTTCACCTACAAATGACATAGCCATATGTTCCCTCCACTACTCCTATAAATACCCTTGCATTCATTCATTCATGGACATCTCATTTCATACACAACACATTACAAACACATTCTCCCTTCCCTAGCCGTGAGCTTCCCATCTCTCCCCTTATAATCCAAACACCATTTTTCCATTCCCCTTCCACTTCTCCACCACTCCTCTTCCATTCCACACTTCCATCCCCCAAACCAATTATCCCTAGACCTTATGCTACAATAAAGAGGAAGAGAAGAGAGCCTAAACGTTCATACAATTCAAGTTTGAGTTGTTGGAATGTTTAGGCGTTTCTTTGATTTCAATGTTTAATTTCAATTCTCTTTGTTTTGTATGAGGAACTAAACCCCCCTTTAGCTAGGGGGTGATTCGAAATATATGTTTATGCTTGCATTTTGATTTGATTACTTCTAATTACGTTTCATAAGTTGTGAATTCAATTTGTTTAACTGTTTTATTGATAACCTATTTATGTATGTTTATTGAGAGTGCACACTTAATTTTCATGCATGAATTTGACGCTAGAATATAAGTGAATTTCACCTAATCGTTATGAACTTATATTCACAAGTAGTGGAGGTTGCTTATAAACAATCGCGTTAAACGAATTCTTGGCATAAGTTTCATGCAATCATAGTAACGAATGCCTCGTCAACACTTATAGTTTTCAAAGAACTTAATGATTCTTGCTTGTATCTCTATTATGCAATTCATGTAGGGAACTTGTGAGGAATGCTTTGGGTTGTCGTATGCAATCATCCAATTCATTAACTTAAGGAAAACTTGACGGTTAATTTAAGCGGACCTAATTAACTTGGAGTGTTGAGAATTAATGATTTATTGAAATGCAATTGGAAATCGTTTTATTATGCAAGTATAACATGTATGGAGATGAACCCCTTAGCTAGCATTCATCCATTCAATTCCATCACATTCATATTTACATTCTGTCTAGTTTATTAACTTGTTTCGTTATTTCAATTTTCGTAAAACCTAAACCCCCCTTTACTTTCTTGTTCTTTAATGCTTAGAATCTGTTTAGTTTATGTTTTAAAGTATTTTTGAATTCTTTGAGTCTAGTTTAGTGTTTTATATTGTGTTTTTATGTTTTTGAGTCAAATCCAAGTGATTAACAATCCCTCCTAATCCCCGGTCTAGAACGATCCCTACTTATACATATACTACAATTTGACGAAAAGAGGGTTTAATTTGTGTGCGTAAAATTCACGCATCAGTAAGTACCGAGTGCCCCAGGGCAGCGGAAAGCCGTCTTGTGGACGTCGGCTTCGGTGATGAAAATCTGGTTGTATCCCGCATGGCCGTCCATAAAAGATAGCAATTCATGATTAGCTGCGGCATCAATAAGCAAGTCTGAGATTGGCATTGTATATTCATCCTTGGGAGTGGCCAGATTTAGATTACGGAAATCGATGCAAATGCGAAGGGCTCCATTTTTCTTTAATACTGGGACGATATTGGCCAACTATTCGACGTACTGAGCGGTCCTAATAAACCCAGCTTTTAGAAGCCGAACTAACTCCTCTTTGATGCCGAGTTATACCTCGGTCGAAAATCGGCGAGGGGGTTGTCGAAAAGGCTTACACCCGTCCTTGATGCGTAGCTCATGCTCTACAAGGTTTCGATCGAGGCCTGGCATTTCATGGTAGTTCCACGCGAAGCAATCTCTAAATTCCTAGAGTAATTTACGGAGTTCGACCTTTATAGACGGTGGGAGTAACGCGCTGATAAACAATGTTCGAGGATCATCGGCCGTGCCTATATTAACTTCTTCTAATGGTTCCTTAACCTGGGGCCGATTGTCTTTGAGTTCGGCTGGTGCAGCCTGAACTTTATCAAAAGATAAAACGGGGCCGTTATCCACTTCGGCCAAAAATTCGATTAAATTGATGCCGGAATTTGGTTGCTTGGTAATGGCGTACCAATGGGCCAGCAGACGTTCCATTGTCGATGAAACCACGGCCTGACGCCGTTCTTGCTTGGTGTTATCAATCATTGGCATTGGTGACTAAATCGGCCAAGCCAAGTCTCGTCGAATCTTGTTGGACAGTCTCGGCGCCGACTTCAATCACTTTCTGTACCGAAATTCTCGTTGACCGCCCATCCTTGTTAAGGCCTTGGAAGGTGATGTAGCCGACGTGATCATCGTAATAGCGAGCCTGAATCATGTTGGTTTCAAATGGTTGATTATCGGCTGAGTAGACTACGACCGATTTGCCATCCCAAAAGATGAGGACTTGGTATAGTGATGAAGGAATGCAACTGGTTTGGTGGATCCAATTGCGGCCAAGTAATACGTTATAGTCGGTCTTGGAGTCAATTATAAAGAATGTCGTCATGTGTTGACGACCGGCAATGCTGACTTCTAACGGGAGCACTCCTTTGGTCTGAGACTTGTCACCAACAAAGCTGCTCATAGTGATACCTGACGGGATGAGTTCATTATCAGAGCGGCGTAAAGCCTTCATGACGGACATCGGCATAATGTTGACCGTGGCTCCACAGTCGACAAACACTTTAGAAATAGGAAATCCTTCGATATGAGTCGTGACGTACAACGGCTTGAGGTGTTGGAGATTAACCGAGGAGGAACGGGGAAATAGTTCGGCCAAAGCCACCTTAAGGTTGTCCCCGTTTCGGACTTCCCTATCGTCGTCGTTTGCGACGAAATCTACTTGTGTTGCTTCCTCAGCAACCACGTCCCCGTCCAAGAAATTTGACTGGTGGGTACTTGGTTGGAATTCAGCTGGTGGGACGTGGACCATACTGATCTCCATATGTTCCAGGACCAAGGGACCCATCGGATCGTGGTCATCGTCTTCCGCAGAAGTAACCATAGTATCAGTCGGCGGAACATCCTCAATCGAACTTTTGAGTGCCTCAGTATGAACCGGCATCTGAGGCGTGTTGACCAAGTTGAGTCTGTTTTGGCTATTTTCCTCGACTATGTTTACTGCCGAAGATTTATGTTGGTCCTGCGTTATACAAGCTCGTTCTTCATAGGCAATACAGGCGTTCTTCGTGTCTAGATATGTATCCAACTGTGCTATCCTTTTTTCCTCGTCGGCCGTGAGGCCGAAGAGAGATACCGCCGAGAAAACTTCAAAATGATAGTGCAAATGCTGAAGGTCTTCGAGTGAAAAGGGTAATTCGGCGGCGTCAATATCTGTGTAAGGATCGACCTCAAAACCAAGGACCCGAGCCTCCCGTATATGTTGGAATCTAGCTTTGATCGCTGGGTCGGAAGTTTTCTGAATAATTTGCTCGGCATCAGGGCAAGTTAGAGCTAGGTCGAGGGCTTCCTAGCATGCCTTGGGTAGTCCGTACAAGTCATTGGAGGAATATTTCTTATGAAACTCTCACATGTACTCCAGGGATTCAACGAGGAATGAAGGGTGTAAATTGCGTCGTATTTTGATGAACGACTCGCGCGGTGGTAACAGAGAAAGTTTCCTTTCGGCCTCTTGTCTAAAATGCTCGAGATGAGCTCTCGTCTCCCCAGGCCGAAAAAAAAGCTTGATACGTTTCTCAGACTCTTCAATAGTGGCTTCAAAGCCGGGAGCCGCTACTTTTCTCCCTTCGACTAACTCGGTCATGATAGTCAGGGTTGGCCGTTCACTAATGCTTTCCACGGCCTTTTTTGGTTGCCACCGGTTGGCAGGGCTGGTCTGCGCTTCTCGTCGTCGAGCCATGCAATCTATCCGTTGGCGACGACGCTTTTGAGATTTAGACAACGCCGTATATAGGCCAGTCGGAGAATTGTAACTGTACCAGCATTGATCCGACGTCCTGGTGGTTTGAAAGTTTTTCGATCGGCTGGTGAGCCTGAACTGCTGGTATTGCGCGAGTAATAATCCTCATTATAGAAAGGTGCGTCGAAGTCAAGACGCCGCCTAACCGGGGCCTGGTCTATTGTCCGTACTTGTGGGCCGAGTCTATCAAACACTTGGCGCCGTGGACCGTTACCAAGTCCCCGTGGCGATGTTGTAGGGGTCGTGGATGGTGTCGAATATGCCTTCTTCCCAGGTTCGACTGGTGTTTTACAATGGTCGCATAAAACCCTTGATTCATGAGTTTCGTCGGAACTCATCCCCGTCATAGTGGGTGGCCCCGAGCGTTCCGTCGGTGGTGCATTTGAAAATAAATCAATCTTTAGTCTTGTTTGACCATTCCGTTTAAGGATATGCTGCACCGGACGTATTCGGCCTTCCCTTTGTTTTTAGGAAAATGAGCATCCACCATACCAATTGTTGTTGAAGGGAAGGGATTGACGTCGACCGCCATCTGCTTTTCCGGAAATTTCAACTTTCCTTTCTCGATCCAACTTTGAATTGTGTCTCTGAATACAATACAATTATTAGTTGCATGCTTATTAGAATTATGATACTTGCAGTATATCTTGCCCTTCAACTCATCGGCCTTAGGGATAGTATGTCCCGGCCGAAGCTTAATGATTTTTGCTGCCAATAATTGATCGAAAATTGCATCGGCTTTGGTGATATCGAAAGTGTATACTTTAGATGATTTACTCATCTCCTCGGCGGCCGAACGAGTCTTGGTGTCTTTAGAACTTACTTGAGCTAAAGCCATGCAGACGTAAGGTTTATCTATTACTATCTCGGCCGCATCCACACTAGCATACTGAGGGTCCTCGCTTTCGGCCAATGCATAGCTAACCGTGGGATTCTTATACAAGGTCCCTCGGGATGGTGACTTTGATATCTTTTCTTCTCGGAGCAGATAATCATACAGTTCAACGTGTTGAGCAAGTTCGTACATATCTCGAATGTTTGCCCCCAGAAACTTCTTTTTGTATTCCACATCCAATCCGTTGAGGGCGATCCTGACGAATTCCACTTCAGGGAGAGGTACTCGGCACCAATTCCTAGCCGACTTAAACCTTGTTAGGTATTCCATTGGAGATTCGTCGGACGCTTGAGCCATCCTGGCCAACGCTGATACGGACATTTCCATCCTTGACAGATAGAATTGTTCATGGAACTTCTCGACTAACTCTTCCCAACTCTGCACGGAGTTGGGTGGGAGATTAATGTACCAGGCGAAAGCTGAGCCTGTCAGTGAAAAATTAAACAGCCGTAATTTATAGAAGTCGCTATTGACGTCTCCACACTGCGCTGTGAACCGAGCCACATGTTCTAATGAGGATAAAGACGATTCCCTGGCGAAGAGACTGAAATCAGGGATCTTAAAACCTCGTGGGTATTCAAACCTTTCTACATAAGCCGGGTATGGATGGATGAATTTTGGAAACTTCGGCCCCTTCTTTAGGGCCGAGTCAATCATTCTCTGGACTTCGGTCATGTTTACGGAGGCGGCTTCTTCTCCCTGGCTTGGTCCGTCAGATCTATTGCCCGGTCCACCTCTTTTATCTAAGGTGATTGGTTGTGGCCGGGCGGACCCTCTCTCGACTTGTATTGGAACATTCGTAGAAAGCTGCCGAGGCTGGTCGATTTGGCCATCTTCGAAGGCTTTACTAACCAACAGTTCAAGCATCTTGGTCTGGGTATCGTTGTTACTTCGTATTGCTTCCAATAAATCATTCATCTTTTGACCAATCGACTGCTCGACCTGTCGATACTGTTCATCAAGTCGTCTCCGAAGCAACAACCTAGTTGGTGGATCAGAACCCTCCCCACCATCGTCGTCGCAATCTTCCACTATTCCTTCCACGAACATGCCTGCTGTTTGGTTAGGGACCTCTGAGTTGTGAGGTTGTCCGCCGAGATAGATTTCATTCTCTCAGCGTGTCGCGCTTGTGGCCTCGGGCGGCGCAACAATGATCGGGTTTTTTGCAGGGTGCAAATCCTGCCCAAGGCCTTGCGCTGGTAAGTCAGCTATTGACTTTCCCATGATTGTTTTCTTCTTTACAGACCGTGTCTCAATGGTCATAAACTCCGAAGGTTTAACACAAATGTCCCACTAGGCGTGCCAAAATGTTGACTCTAAAAATTACAAACCTACGTGGCGCACAGGCCGAGTAACTAATAAGCTAACTACGTCCTTCGGTTGAATGCGGGGCGTGCCAACTCGTCGGTCGAGCTCGGCCGAGGAGTAAAATTCGTTGATGTCGCGTTGAGCGCATCGTTGACTTCTCTATCTTGCGATTGCGACCAAGGAAGGAACACTATCGGTCTCTAGGTTCTATAGCCTGAAGACAAGGCTACTAATTCTGCGGAGTTCACAAATCGTCGGAGCCCGATTCGGTCACTGTGATTATATTCGTAAGAGTATAAGCACGTCGAATCGAGACCAAACTGTATGGACACAGGTACTCAAATGTGATGTATGTCTTGATGGTAAATGTAGTTCGGCCGTCGGAATGCCGAACCCTGAAACTTACTTGCGAGTATCCAATCATAAAATCACTCGGCGTCCAGACGCCAAGCAACGCAATTTGTAACACTTGACTACGTCGAGAAGGCTAGCAAGATGACCTCTACCAACAAGGGTTCGAAAACCCTTCTCGGCCGAGACTTAGATAGGTAACCGGTCGGCCTCGACACAGTGTTGTTTATCCAAACTGAAGGTGCTTCTCGGTCGACTGATTCTGCGGCAGCAGTGCTGTTTATCCAAACTGAAGGTGCTCGCCGGGTGCCTCCACAGTGCTGTTTATCCAAACTGAAGGTATGTCGGCCAAAAAAGAAAAGGAAAAATATCAAGGTATTTGAGAGGTTTTGCGCAGGGCAATTGTATGCTGAATTGAAGGGGCCTCTTTTGTTGCATGATTTCTTGTATTTATAGCACCCCATTCCTTGAGACTGATCATTATCTGGATTGGGAGTCCTTGTCCCGTTTCAACTCTATCTCGAACAAACCTACTCCCACTAGGACTCTGAACTTTCCCCTTTTTCGAGGCTTTATTCTTTGCCGGCCGGGAATCCTGGTCGCACCAAGACTTCCTCGACCCTTTCTGTTTATCTGGACTACTTCTCAGGATAGGACTCGACCGACCCTGCCAACTAGCCCGGGATTTATCACTCGGCCCATAGCATTTGACACAGCCTTGGGCCGAGCACAACCTGCTGCTCAGCCCAACAATATTATTTTGGGCCCAAACACCTTTATATGAAACGCACATTAAAGATACATATCAAAAGTCATTAAGTTTTGTGAAAGTCATAAGCATTGACAAGGCATTCATCACTATGAAACGCATGAGACTCATACCAAGGATTTACTTAACGCGATTGTGACTAGCAACCTCCACTACTTGTGAATATAAGTGAATAACTATTATGTGAAACTCCCTTATACTCTAGCATCAAATTCATGCATGCAAATTAAGTGTCGACCCTCAACCCACACACATAAACAAGTTTTAATAACTTAGATTAGCAAATCACATTCATGCCTTAGGAAACAATAACTGGACGTAAATCAATTCATATAAAACATATAGTCATGGCTTCAAATTCACCTCTAACTAAAAAGAAATTAGTTCCACATGTTCATCATAATTGAAAACCAAATTAACATAAACATTGAACTAAAACTAAGGATAGAATACACCTAGAAACACTCCACACTCCAATGGCATGCACGGCACTCCCTTGGATGACAGATTGCATAAGTCTTCTTCTTCTTCCTTCCTTGCTTGCGGCACTAGGGTGGTGTAGGGTGAATTGTGGTGTTTGATGGCTGAAAGTATGAATGAATGAATGAGTGAATGGATGGGTTGAATGGTGCAACATAGGGTTGTATTTATAGGCTAATTTATGCATAATTTCTGAAGGAAAAAGATTGCACAATCCAATTGGAAAAGGGTTATAGTTTGGCAAAAACCTAAGGGGAAAGGGATACTAACCTGCGGCATTCAATTAGGATCAGGTATAGGCTTCTAGAAAGAATGTTTAGGTCAGATTTCTAGAAGAACAAAGACTAAGGGGTGTGGTACCTTTGTAGGAGAAGGATTACAACTCTTAAACCTCCAAGGAATGGCATATATGCGGCACATAAAGGCTTAGGCTTTTAGAATATGAGTTTATGTGTTTAAATTTATATCTAATCCCTTCTAAATAGCTAGATTTAAGGCACAACCTGATTTGGATAGGATAATATAGGATAATGTTAGATTTAGGAAAGGATAAGGTTGGTTAGGATAGGATAAGATAAGGTTGGATAAGGTTCCTTATTTCTTGCTCTTTCCTTATCTTCTTTGCATTATAACTTTTTTCCCAGATTTGTAGCCTTTTGTAGCCTCTCTTGATTCAATTTCGTCCATCCACATTGCTCCATGGTTAAGCAATCCAATCCATGCCCAAAACCGCTCCAAATAGCTCGAAAATGCACTTTCTTGCTCCTTTTGTCATTAGGACCTAAAAACATACGAAAATAGCTTAAAAGACTTTAATAAGTAGTAATTAACTATCTTTTTGCAAGGAAACAACATAGCTAAGTAGCATAAATATGCTCCTATCAAGGATTCTATAGGCGATTATCAAGGACTTTTCAAAAATTTCACAACCCTTTTGCCGTCTCCTTCAAAAGGAAGTGTCATTCGAGTTCAACGAGGAATGTGAGAAGGCATTCAAACACCTAAAGGAGCAACTTACCTCGGCCCCCATCATAGTTCCACCAGATTGAAGCATACCTTTTGACCTCATGTGTGATGCCTCAGATTATGCATTAGGAGCTATTTTAGCCCAAAGGAAGAACAAGCAACCACATGTCATCTATTATGCATCCCGGACCTTGAATGATGTTCAATTGAACTACTCTACCACTGAAAAATAAATTCTTGCTGTTGTGTTTGCTTTAGATAAGTTTTGTTCTTATTTACTTGGCACTAAAGTTATTGTTTATTCTGACCATGCAGCGTTGAAGTACTTATTCACCAAGAAGGAGGCCAAACCAAGGCTAATTCGCTGGATGCTCCTCCTCCAAGAGTTCGATATTGAAATTAGAGTGGTAGCTGACCACTTGAGCCGTTTGGTGCATAATGAGGAGTCCTTACCCATCCAAGAGACATTCCCAGATGAACAGCTGCTATCCATTGAGTTAAGTGAGCCATAGTATGCCAATTTGGTGAATTATTTGGTGTCTAAACAAGTTCCAAGCACCCTAAACAAGCACCAACGTTATAAACTAAAAAAGGATGCACAATTTTATGTGTGGGATGACCCATATTTGTGGAAATATTGCTCTGATCAGATTCTTCTAGGTGTGTGCATGATTTTGAGTTTAATTCAATTTTAACTTTTTGTCACACTTATGCATGTAAGGGTCATTTTGGCACACAACGCACATCCCTTAAAGTGTTAGAATGTGGATTTTATTGGCCTACAATCTTTAAGGATGCTAGAACTTTTTGTATGACTTGTGATCATTGTCAAAGAATGGGCAATATAGGTGCAAATGATCAAATGTCACAGACCCTTATTTTCTATGTTTGGGGTATTGACTTCATGGGTCCTTTTCCTTCTTCATATGGATTTACTTATATTTTGCTTGTGGTTAATTATATCTAGAAATGGGTGGAAGCAAAAGCCACCCGTACTAATGATTCTAGAGTGGTTGCAGATTTCATCAAAACTAACATCTTCTCTAGATTTGGGATGCCTAGAGTGCTCATAAGTGATAGAGGGTCTCATTTTTGTAATCGCACCATTGACGCGCTGCTCAAGAAATATAATGTCACACATAAGGTTTCAACACCTTATCATCCTCAAACAAATGGCCAAGCCAAGGTTTCAAATAGAGAAATCAAGCAGATTTTGGAGAAGACCGTTAAGCCAACAAGAAAGGATTGGAGCTTGGGTTTAGAGGATACACTGTGGGGATCGTACGGCCTACAAAACACCCATTAGAATGTCCCTATTTCAGCTTATCTATGGCAAACCATGCCATTTTCCCGTGGAATTAGAACACAAGGCGCATTGGGCTGTCAAAACATTCAACATAGACATAGATGTGGCTGGAATTCATAGAAAGCTTCCATTAAATGAACTTGAAGAGATAGGCACGAGGCTTATGAGAATGCTTGAATTTACAAGGAGAAGACAAAGGCATTCCATGACAAGATGAATCGGAGCAAGACATTTTCCATAGGGCAGAAAGTGCTACTTTTCAATTCCTGCCTTCGTTTGTTTCCCGGTAGGTTACGTTCTAAATGGATTGGTCCTTTTGTTATTACTAATGTTTTTCCTTATGGTGCAGTCCAAATTCAAAGCTTAAGGAACAGCCAAGAATTCAAGGTGGATAGGCATTATTTAAAGCCATACTATAAGAATGTCGAGAGGCAGGTTGTGGAGGATGTGCCCCTCCATGCCGTGGGCTCTAATGGAGCTTAAAAAGAGGTATCGTCCGGCTAGAAGACGTTAAAGCGAGTGCTTCTTGGGAGGCAACCCATGCATTTGAATAAAGAAGACCTAGGAATCTCCAACAATCCATAACCAGATTTGCGTTCCAAAACCCTACTCTTTATTGGTTTTACTTTGCCATGATAGTAGTGTTTGTTAGTTGTGTTGTTTTGATGGTTTGAGTATGAGTCTTTGTTTGAAACATTGAAGACAATGTTTGGATTAAGTGTGGGGGGGGGGGGGGTAAACAAGCTGTTTTGGCATGATTTTCGTGGGATTTTATAACCTATCACTTCTAATGTTGTTTCTCACTGTTTTTAAGTGTTTTTAGTGTGTTTTGAAGTGTTTTAATGTGTTTTGACCAGAAAATAGGAAAATTTAAAAATAAAAAAATTTGAAAAACAGTTTTGAAAAACCCAAAAGAGTTGTTTTTGTGTGTTTGTTTGTGTCTTAGGGTACCTTCCAACACAATGATGAGGATTTGGTTTTTAATTGCATGACTATTAAAGAAAGTTACAAACATGGATAGAGGTTTGATTTGCTCTTTAGTTTATGCTTAGTTGTGATAAGAGCATATTTATGCGACTTAATTATCTTGTTTTCTTGCATTTACATAGTTAGTTTCCATTTATTATAGTGATTTAAGCTATTTTCGTGTGTTTGTAGGTTTAAATGACAAAGTTGGCAAGAAAGTGCATTTTGGAGCTATTTGGAGCAGTTTTGGGCATGGAATGGATAGCTTGCATATAGAGCAAGGTGGATGGACGAATTTGAAGATCAAGAGAGGCTAGGAATGTGATTAACATCTGGAAGAATTAAATTGAAGACTTGGAAGATAAGGAATCAGCTACAAAGAAGGAACATTATCCAAATTACCTTATCTTATCCAAGCCTTATCCAACCTTATCTTATCTTATCCTATCCTAATCTTTTCCTACCTTAATTCCAGCTGCAAAGAGGACTCCTTTTCACTTTAGAACACCTAAATATCAGGTTCTAGAAGCCCTATTTTCGTGCCCTAAGTTTATGCCACATGTAACCCTTCAAGAAGTTTTAGAATCTACCACAAGGACCATTCCTTGTCCTCCCTGGAATTTGATTGAATGTGACCTTGTTCTCTAGTGATTTGGAATTCCTCTCCTTTTCAGCCCAATTTTATGCCTTCCCTTCACCCTATACATACATGATGCCGCAACATTCATAAACCACCACCCCTTACCATAATTTGACACCACACCTGGAGTCGTGCTTGCCATTCAAAACGTTGGATTGTTGGAGCGTTTCCAGGTGTATTCCATTCTTTGTTTTCAATGTTTAATTTAATTATCTTTGTTTTGCGAGCATGAGGAACTAAATTCGTTTCAGTTAGAGGTGAATTCAAAGTCATGAACATATATGTGATATGAATTGATTTCATCCAATTATTGTTTCATAAATCGTGAATGCAATTTGCTTAACTGCTTGATTGATAACTTATTCTTGTATGTTGATTAAGGAGGCCTACTTAGTTTGCATGCATGAATTTGATGCTAGAATATAAGGGAGTTTCACGTAATAGTTATTCACTTATATTCACAAGTAGTGGAAGTCACTAGTCATGATTGTGTTAAGTGAATCCTTGCCTGGAGTCTCATGCGTTTCATAGTGATGAATGCCTTGTCAATGCTTATGATTTTCATAGAACTTAGTTGTGCGATGCAATTACCTTGGGGCATTGTCATTCATGGTTTAAAGGAATAATAACTGGAAATCGATTTGTATGCATGTGTGTCATGTGTGAAGAAGGACCCTCTAATTAGCCATTCACCCATATTTCACCCAATTTTGTCCAAATTGTTTAGAGTCTTTAAATCTGTTTGTTTTTACTTTAATTTCATCCAAATCAATCTCCCCTTTAATTAAGTTTGTTAGATTAGTTAGAAACGTGTTCAAATCTGTCCAATTTAGTGTTTTGAGTCTTACTAGTCTAAAATTCATCCAAATAACTTCTTAGAGTCTGTTTCGAGTCAATTTAACTTATTTTGTGTGTTTTGAGTCTATTTAGCTTGTTTTGAGTTGTTAGAGTCTAGTTTTCTGCTTTTGAGTCTAATTTAGTGTTTTAGAGTTTAATTTGAGTAGATTAGCATCCCTTCTAATCCCCGGTCTAAAACGATCCCTACTTTCATATACTACAATCATAGGGTTTTAATTTGAGTGTTAGGATATTTCACATCAAGTTGTAGTTGTTGTTTATGAATTCACATGTAATCACAAAGAAAAAATCAGTTTTTGTAACATGCTTGAAGGAAGGAACTCAAACTAACACTACAACCCTGAGAGACTTGAGCCTAAACTTTGTTTGGAGAGTTATTAATCTGTGATTTCTTGTTTTCTAAAGTCGTTGCATGATCTCATTATTTCTTTGGTTGGTTGCTACTTAGAATGCGTTTCATCATTATAGTTACAAATACTAGAACTCATGCCCATTTCATTTAAAGCATGATATTGAGTTCATAACATACAATAAGATGCACTTGTTTAGTTAAACCAAAGCCAAAAAGCCTTACCCTTTGCATATGTATTGTAGGTTTAACCCCTTTTGATAGGAGCATATTTATGCAACTTAATTAGTTTGTTTTCTTGCATTTATGTTGTTGGTTCTGTGTTATTTTAGTATTTTAAGCTATTTTCGTGTGTTTGTAGGTCCAAATGGTTAAAGCGGCAAGAAAGTGCAATTTGGAGCAGTTTTGGGCTTGGAATGGTTAGCACATGCTTGGAGCAAGGTGGATTGACGAGATTGAAGACCAAAGGAGAATCTACTAAAGAGATGGAAGAAATTGATTCAAGATTTGGAAGAAAAGGAATCAGCTAGAAAGAAGGAAACATGAGTCAAATTTCCTTACTTTGACTTTGCTTCCCTAATCTTTTCCTACCTAAGTTCCAGCTACCAAAGAGGGTCCCTAATTAATTTAGGACACTTAAATATAAGTTCTAGAAGCCTTAATCCCAGCCAAAGAGGGATGCCGCACCACCTTACCCTTTTCCTTTCCTTTGCCGTGCAAGGCATCCTCTTTTCCCTTTCCCTTGTCCTTGCCGCAACTTTTCTATCCCTTTTCCCTTGGGATTCTGACTTTAATTACCCTTTTCCTTGAGGATTTGGGGTCTAAATCTTTCCTAAAACATTTAATTAAAGCCATGATCCTTTCCTTAAAATATTCACCTTGTGCCGCACTCATTCACACATCCATACAATCACATACACAATTCTAAACGATTCTCTTCACACACACAACCGCACCAACCATTCAGCCATCATTGTTCATACATAATTCCACACCCTACCAATCATCATACTACCCTACCATTCATCCATCCTTGACCATAATAGACCATAACCCAAATTCAGCCATTCCATACCCTCATGCCGCATTCTAGCAAGGAAGAAAGAGAAGAGGAATAGCCTTGGACCTTTTTGCCATTCAAGTTGGATTGTTGGAATATTTTTAGGTGTAATCTATCTTTTGTTTTCAATGTTTAATTTAAATTCTCTTTGTTTTGCTATGAACATGAGAGGCTAAACTTGTTTTAGCTAGAGGAGACTTTGAAACCATGATTATATTTGCAATATGAATTGATTAATTCTAGTTGTGATTTCATAAATTGTGAATGCAATTTACTTAACTATTTGATTAAGAACTTATTCTTGTATGTTGATTAAGGAGACCTACTTAGTTTGCATGCATGAATTTGATGCTAGAATATAAGGGAGTTTCACATAATCGTTACAAATTTATGTTCACAAGTAGTGAAGGTTGCTAGTCACACTCGTGTTAAGTTAAATTCCTAGCACGAGTATCATGATGTCATAGTTACGAATGCCTTGTCAATGCTCATGATTTTCATAAAAGCTTAATGATCTTTGCTTGTGTCTCTATTATGTAGTTCATGTATGGAACTTGGGAAGAATAATTTGGTTGCCGATGCGTTGTCCGTCCAATTCAATGATTTAATGAAAATCTGAGGGTTAATTAGTGATGTCACAGTTAATCTGGGGCATTGAGGTTCATGGTTTATTGAAAAAGCAATTGGAAATCAATTTGTAGGCAAGTGTGTCATGTGTGGAGAAGGACCCTCTAGCTAGCTAATCACCCATCCATTTACCTAATTTCGTGCCAAACTTTGTTTAAGTCTTTAAGTTACTTGTTTTTACTTTAAATTCGTCAAAAACCCAATCCCCTTTACTTTGTTGTGTCAAATTAGTTTGAATCTGTCCAAATTGTGTTTTTAAGTGTTTTGAGTCAAAACCAATTCAAGTTTCGTCCAAAGTAAGTCCTAGAGTATGTTTTGAGTCTATTTGATTGTTTTGTGTTGTTTTGAGTCTTTTTAGTTTGTTTTGAGTCATATAAGTCTAGTTAAGAGTCTTTGAGTTTAGTTAAGTGTTTTTAAGTCTAGTTTTGTATTTTTGAGACAGTTTTTAGTAAATTAGCAATCCCTCCTAATCTCCAGCCTAGAACGATCCCTACTTTTTCATATACTACAATTGTCAAAATGAGGGTTTAATTTGTGTGCTAGTTTATAACACATCACCTTTGAGCCTTATTTAGCCTATTTTCTTTGTTAGCCATATTATCCTTACCCAGCCTAGAATAGGACTATCCACACCCTTGTTCTTAAAGAATAGTGGAGCATGACTTAAAAGGAATTCCTTTTGATCAACATTTTGTAGAAAAACAAGTGTGGGGGAAGGGTTTTCATTGAAAAAAGAAGAAAAATGTGAAAAAGAAAAGAAAAAGAAGAAAAAGAGTTGAGAAATAAGTGAGAATGAACTCACAAGTATTGGTTGTTGAAGAAATGGTCCAAAAGTTTGAATTTGACCCTAAGTGTTACATGAACTTTCCCCTTGTGTTTAAGTTAGTTTCTGCCATCAAAAGTGAATTCTAAGTGTCAATTTCATTACTTTGCTTACTATTGCTTTAAGAACCCTTGTTATCCTGACCTTTCTTTGTTAGCCAATACCTTAGCCCCGTTGCAACCCTTAGACTTCTATCTTGATTGTTATGTGTTTCAATATGTGGAGTTTGAAATGGGTATCAGCATATAGAATCCCTGGCTCTCGCTTTTAAGTAGTAGCATTCCTTTCATGAGATCATATACATGTTCATATTAATAATTCCATAAAATGCTTTCTTTGTTATAACATATGTGAGTGCTAGTCTACATGTTTACATCAATCTTCTCAGATATACTTAGTATAGGGAGTGTAGTAAAAAAATCTATGTGAAAATAGAGAGTATATCCAGTGAGGAATTGAGGGAATTCTCGAAGGCATGTTACTACATTCAAAATGTTGTTTTAATTGATTAAATGTGAGCTAGTAAGTGGTAACTATGGTTTAGCGTTTGTTTAAGTGTAAAGAGAACTAAAATCTGTGGGAGTAGTGATTTTTAATATGTCATGTTCATTGGAAATCCCTGAGATAAATGTTGGAAGGTATAGATTGTGTTTTGTTTGTTTTGTTTTGCTTGAGGACTAGCAAAAGCTAAGTGTGGGGGAATTTGATAGAAGCATATTTATACGACTTAGTTAGCTTGTTTTCTTGCATCTATGTTGTTAGTTCCTAGTTATTTTAGTATTTTTAAACTATTTTCGTGTGTTTGTAGGTCCAATTGGCTATAGTGGCAATAAAGTGCAAATTGGAGCATTTCGGAGCAGTTTTGGGCTTGGAATGGGTAGCACATGCTTGGAGCAAGGTGGATGGACGAAATTGAAGACCAAAGGAGGCTAGGAATCTGCTAAAGAGATGGAAGAAATTAATTCAAGATTTGGAAGAAAAGGAATCAGCTACAAAAAAGGAAACATGAGTCAAACCTCCTTATTTTGACTTAGTCAATCCTAATCTTTTCCTACTTATGTTCTAGCTATCAAAGGGGTTCCTAATCAATTTAGGACACTTAAAAATATGTTCTAGAAGCCTAAATCTCATTCCCAAACTCAATGTCGCAACTTCCTTCCCTTTCCTTCTCCTTGTCGTGCAAGGCAGAACCTTTCCTTTTCCTATTTCCTATTTTCTGTCCTTGCTACACCCTTCTTCCCTTTTCCTTTGGGATTCTAACTTTAATTACCTTTTTCCTTGAGGACTTGGGGTCCAAATCTTTCCCAAAACATTTAATTAAAGTCATGATTTTTTGCCCTAAAATGTATACATTCTGCCGCACCCATTCACACATCCATATAATCACATACACAATTATGAGCCATTCATCCATTCTCTCCACACACACACAGCTGCACCAACCATTCAACCATCATCATTCATACATAATTCCGCACCCTACCAATCATCATACTACCCTACCATTCATCCATCCTTGACCATAATAGACCATAACCCAAATTCAGCCATTCCATACCCTTATGCCGCATCCTAGCAAGGAAGAAAGAGAGGAGGAGCAGCCTTGGACATTTTTGCCATTCAAGTTGGATTGTTGGAATATTTTTAGGTGTAATCTATCTTTTGTTTTCAATGTTTAATTTAAATTCTCTTTGTTTTGCTATGAACATGAGAGGCTAAACTTGTTTTAGCTAGAGGAGACTTTGAAACCATGATTATATTTGCGATATGAATTGATTAATTCCAGTTGTGATTTCATAAATTGTGAATGCAATTTACTTAACTGTTTGATTAAGAACTTATTCTTGTATGTTGATTAAGGAGGCCTACTTAGTTTGCATGCATGAATTTGATGCTAGAATATAAGGGAGTTTCACATAATCATTACAAACTTATATTCACAAGTAATGAAGGTTGCTGGTCACAATCATGTTAAGTTAAATTCCTGGCATGAGTATCATGATGTCATAGTTACGAATGCCTTGTCAATGCTTATGATTTTCACAAAGCTTAATTATCTTTGCTTGTGTCTCTATTATGCAGTTTATGTAGGGAACTTGGGAAGAATAATTTGGTTGCCGATGCATTGTCCATCCAATTCAATGACTTGAGGAAAATTTGAGGGTTAATTAGTGATGTCACGGTTAATCTGGGGCATTGAGGTTCATAGTTTATTGAAAAAGCAACTGGAAATCAAATTGTATGCAAGTGTGTCATGTGCGAAGAAGGACCCTCTAGCTAGTTTATCAGCCATTAATTCACCAAATTCGTATTCCTTTAGTTTGTTACTCAAATCTGTTTGTTTAGACTTTAAATTCGTCAAAAACCCAATCCCCCTTACTTTGTTGCGTCAAATTAGTTAGAATATGTCCTAATTTGTGTTTTGAGTCAAAACCGATTCAATTTTCGTCCAAAGTAAGTCCTAGAGTCTGTTTTGAGTCTATTTCATTGTTTTGTGATGCTTTGAGTCTTTTTAGTTTGTTTTGAGTTCTTTGAGTCTAGTTAAGTGTTTTTAAGCCTAATTTGTGTTTTTGAGTCAGTTTTAAGTAGATTAGCAATCCCTCCTAATCCTCGGCCTGGAACGATCCCTACTTACATCTTTATTACAATTGTCAATAAGAGGGTTTAATTTGAGTGCTATCTTTTATCACATCAAAGTTCTCGTGTGAGTTCCCAAAAACAAAATCGTGAGGGCATGGTAGGGGCCCAAATCGGACAATATCGTGCTACAGTAGAGTCAAGCCCAGGATGTGGTGGGGGCGCAGGCGGGGATGTGACATATACTATGCTAAACAGCAAAATTTATGTTCATGTAATTACCAAATTGCTCATATTTTTTATTTGAGTTCAGTTTTGGTGAAGGAGTTGAAATAATAATTTCCTAGAGTTTTGGTTGACAATCAGAATATAATTAATAAATAGATTAGATATGTATTATGACTTTTTGCATTGAGACGTTTTTAATAGAAAGTTCTCTTTCTTTTTTTAATTCTCCTAATGAGAAATTAGTTAAATTAATTTTTTTTTATCTTATTTATTAAAAAAGTCGTTTAATGGAGATTAATGAAATTAAATTCCTATATTATAGGCAGTTATTCGCTAATCTACCTTACGCCTCTACATAAATGGATTTATATTAATGACACGGAAATTAAATAAATAGAAAATTATTGAGGTGATAATTGGTTAAAGCACTTTAATCAACTCTTTAAAGGGAATAAATGTTTAATCTTAAACCAATAGAAAAATTGTAGGGCATATAACAATAAAAAAATGGCAGCAAACTCTTTCCATTGAGCCTTTAGTTTCTTACATGGCATTGAATCATTTGAATGTAAGGCCTTATGTGACACAACCCAACCGAAATCAAGGTGTGTTGGCTGTTACGTAAGGGTCACGTAGCCATGTGCACAGTGCGGAAGGAAAAATAATAATAAAAGTACGAATAAATAAAAACCAAACTACTAAATAAGCTAGTTAAAGTAACACACTAGTGTGAGACTAAGTGTGATAAACATAATCAGAGCACAAAAAGCCTAAGTGCAGTCCAAAAGAACGAATACTAATTACACAACACTCAAAGGTGATCCTACATTTGTGATGTTCTGTCAGAACCACCGTCAAGTCCTCGTGAGCCACCAAAGTGCTTCTAACTAGAACCTGGAGGGGCGCAAAACAGAAAGTGTGAGTGGGCAAAAACAAAGCTTTTCAAAATCATTTCAATCTCAAAAGTTCTAACCCTTCTCTGTAAATCCGTATAACTTCCCAGAAAATAGAATATATAAATATATCACAACCATGCTCAGAGTATCAACATTCACAAATATGTATGTATGTAAGCCATGTCAACTAACTCAGCATATGATGTAAGTAACCCATGCAATGTCAATCAATGCAAAATATATGTGAGCCGGAGTCACCTAATGTGACCTGTACAGCTGAATCTAGAGCTCAAACCCACAACTCAATCACTACACCTGCACATGAGTCGGAACCACCTAAAGTGGTCTGTACGACATGACTGACTGTAAATAAATAAGCTTGAGTGCTACGATCACGTGAAGACTGTGCGAATAATCGCGGGTCACCTACGAGTCGGAACCACCTAAAGTGGTCTGTACGACAGGACTGTGCACCTAACTTAGATCCAAGATGAGCGTGTGGTGTGGGAGGTGAACATCATGTGAAGGACTGTGCCCTACTCTGGGTGGGAGCACTAACACCGGGGTGAAGGTTTATGAGCTCTCAATGCATCTCACATAACTACTAATTCACAACCATAATCTATAAACTTACCTGGCACTTACCTATGCGTCCGCAACACCAATCATAAATATATGCAACTACTAATGCATAAATAAAATAGGCAAAGACTAGGCATGGCATTTAAAACATATAAACATTCAATTTCATTTTCTGGGAAAATTCTCAAGTTTATAGGTATATACGGAAAATCAAAAGCCTACTCACTGGTATGTGGAAATGTCGTAACCCCTGAGCCTTGAGTGACTGCGCTCGTCCTTCGGATAGGTCTCACCTATATGCGAAACAACTATAAAAACGTCAATTTAAGCACACAACCAAAACTAGGTAATAACTTCTCAAACAATGCTCAAATGAGGTGTTTGAATACACCAACGTGATCTACTCAACCTGACGAACATTCCCATATTTTTAAAATAATTTTCTGACCTCCCACGTGCCGCCACACACCGGCCACGCGCGGGCGTGTGCCTAGCACACTTGTGGCAACCCTAATGGTGTTAGGGAATATTTGGTCCAAAAATGGAATATACCGTTATATATACCTGACACCGTTAGTAACGCTGTTAGTGTATTCAGTCAAAGTTGAAGAAATATTCCTTGTCTTCTCCCGCGAGTCTCGCCAGTCGCCGCCGTCCGCCATTGTCAGCGCCGCCGTCTGCAACTCGAATTCTTGCCGGAAACTGGAAAATTTTCAAAACTTCATATCTTCTTCATTTCTCAACCAAAATCCATGAAATTTATACCAAAATGAAGCTTACAACGAGTACAACAAAATCTTACCACTTTCAAGTCCTGAAATTCACGGAATCTCACCGGAAAAACCACAAAATTCCGGCCAAACCTGCAACTCGCCACTCATGGCCTTCCCGACATCCAATTTCTTCCAAAATGCTTCTTCGAGCTTCGTTCTATGACCTTAGAAACTTCTAAAAACCCCACGATCACGTGTGCATGAACAATGCACAAAATCGGGGTTCCCTGGTTCTCAAGTTTTTGAGGGTTTCACGTCCAAAAATTGGTATGGATGAGTTCCTGAGCTTGCTAGGAGTCCAAAACCCACCTTTAAACCTTCGATCCATTCGTGGATAGTTGTCTTCGAAATGGTTCGTACACTTTGTAAAGAAAATGGAAGAAGTTCGAGAGAGAAGAGAGAGAGAAAGGTCACGGGAGTGTATGGTGTGGGTGTGTGTGTGTGTTCTGTAGAGTCAACCACCAAAAACAACAAAACAACACCCCCAAAATGGCAAATAACCACCAAGGGAAAAATCGTCATTTCACACCTACAGTACAAATAATTCGGGACAGGTTGTCACATTATGTTGTCAAATATGACAACATGTGTCAAATCCATTTAATAATTTTTAATAAATGTTATTTTGCGTTGCAAGTATTTGATTGTTTATCTCAATAATTGAACTTCACAAGAGATTTAAAAATTTATAGAGTGATACTATTATTTAACATATCGAGTGAAATAAAAAATTGTATAAAATGCTAAATTGCTACATAGACCAACAAATATCATTTTAAAATTTTAAATTTGACATTACCCTTAAAAATGCTCTAATTTTCTCAATTTTTTATTTTCGAGACCACTTTATTTGAAAGGTAAAATTTCAGTAACAGCCGTGATAAAAACCCTTTACAAAATAATACCGGACACTGAAAATATACAAGAAAAATAAAGCACAAGATCCATTGCCATTCACCTCTCTCCCCCTTACGTGCTCGCACACTCCTTCCCTAACCAGCAAAATCCCCACTTTCGTTCCCGCAGCGAGAGATAATTAGGGCAAATACAGATCCCCAAGATTGGGAAATGGAAGAAAATCGCGTGCAATTGTTGCAATGCGGTTGCTGATTGATCGAATCCATTGAGGTCGGAAGCTGTACTGGAATTTGATCCACTGATTGATGCTCTTCGGCCGAGCCCTGGTTCCAAGACACCGCCCATGGATTCGTTCTGGAGCCACAATGTGGCACCGGACTCATGGGATTTCCTCATCGCTGTCTACTTCGCTTTCGGATTTTTCGTTGCTCGCCTCTTCTTTGACAGATTTATCTTTCGCGTAAGATTTCGAGTTATTTGTAGCCATTTCAAGTAGCTTAAGATTTAGGTTTCTGTTGAATTTTCTATGAAAGTTGGTGGGGTTCTGTTTGGCTTCTAAGAAAATTGAGGAAAAAGAAAAATAAAACGAAAATCTTGAATGGTATTATCACTTTATCTTGTCCTGCTTTGCTTTCTTGTCTTTTACTAGCATTTTCTTCTTTTTTTTTGTTGTTGAAGAATTGTTTTTTAAGTTTTAAACTGCTATCCTAGTTAGATTGGCGCTTTTGTTTATTGGACTCAATTGACTTTTAGTTTCTAAGCTACGCATTCCAAGAATCGAAGTCGGTCTTTTAATGGTTGAGAAAGAATCTTAACATAATGGTCTTTTAGTGGGTGAGCAGAGCAGATATGTTATTTATTTTGGTGATCTGCTTGAATTAGTGTAGTAATTTCAGTTATTTGGAAGCACAAAAAAACTGCCCTGTTTGAGGATTATATAGTTAGTGGTCGTTTGTGGGGGAAATCTTGTTCTGATTTTCGAAGAATTTGAGGTTTAGAGGATTTATCAAATCCGCGATATTGGTTGTGAGGTTTATTATGAAATTGGTTTTATGATGGAATGTTCAAGGTTCTGATAGTGCAAGTTTCTGGTCAGGCATCTGGAAATGGTGATTTTCATGGCCCTTAAACTTGGTAGTAGCTTAACCTTGTCCTGATGTCAATAAAAGTTGAGATTTGCGCTGAGTTGTTAGATTTGGTCCTTTGGAGTATAGGTTGACTAGTTACATATTAACTTGCTGATGGCTGGCCGTTCAAGGTTTTGTACTGCAAGTTTTGGTGTAGCATCTGAAGGGGGTGCTGGTGTTGGACCCTTAACTTGTAGATGTTTAAGGTGAAATAGATGATGCCCTTGGAATTGTTGACTGGTTTTCCAAGTGTTGGTAATATAGGCTGTTTACACGCTTTTATGTTGGCCTCATCCCAATGTTTGGTGCTTAATTTCTTTCTAGAGTCAAGACTGAGTTCTGCAGCATATCCTAGGAGAACTAATGTTTTCGTGTTCTGTAGGGATATAAAACAATGTACTCTATTCTTGAGATATGAAAAAAATGATCTTCCTTTTATTCTGACATTTATTTTCACCATGGTAACAGAGCAACATGCTCGTTGTAACTTCAAGTGTGCCCCTCTAAACATTATCTTACCTTGAAGGCTTAAACTATAGCCGCCCACCCCCACCACATCATCTGTAGCTAGAATGCAGCTTTACCACATTTATATGTTTTCACAAATTCATAAATGAATGCAAAAAAAAGTGATTTTCAAATTGAAATATATGAACAAAGTGTCAGTCTTAGGCAAACGGTATGACACTACCTGGAACACATGCTTAATTTGATTGTGAAATTAGCAACAGTGTTCGTGTAGAAAAAAAAGAATATATATAGTTCAAAAGTGTTGAGATCTTAGGTTAAACTATAACCTTATCTTACCTTAAAACTATATCCCTCATACTACAATATTTATGTTTTTCCTTTCTGCTTTTCAGAAAATTTCTGTCTGGTTGTTGAGGAAGGGATCTGCTCCATTGAAGCTTGATATGGCCACACGGGCAAAGATTGTAAAATGTTCAGAGTCAATGTGGAAGCTAACATACTATGCCACTGTTGAAGCATGCATTCTCAGCATAGGCTACCATGAGCCTTGGTTCAGAGATACAAAAGAGTACTTTAAAGGCTGGCCAAACCAAGAGCTGGGGTGAGTGATTCACATGGTTGGGCTTAATAGTCCTAAAACTCTCACTACTGGTTAGATAACCATTTTTTTTTTTTAAATTGCTGAAGATGGGTCAGCCATGTCTTTAATTTTGCATGAACGTTTGGAATGACTTGAATATGTAAAACTCAAGATCTATGTGAGTTGAGTTTTACAGATGTAGTAGGCCAAAATTGTCTATTCTGACTCTTTATCATTTCTCATTTCAGGCTTCCCCTAAAGCTTTTCTATATGTGTCAGTTGGGATTCTACAGCTACAGCATTGCTGCCCTCCTTACATGGGAGACTCGAAGGAAGGATTTCTCAGTGATGATGTCTCACCATGTAATTACTGTTCTTCTAATTGGGATCTCATACATAACAAGGTATATTTCAGGTTTTCTGCAAGCACTAATGTCAGTACTGCAAAGAAAAACTTTTTAGCTGTGTTTTTTTTTTTGGTGATGTGAAGGACCTCATGCAATTATTTTCTTTCATGTTATTGTCCACTTTCAGCTTTTTTCGGATTGGCTCAATCATTCTTGCCCTGCACGACGGAAGTGACGTATTTATGGAAACTGCCAAGGTTTTCAAGTATTCTGAGAAGGAGCTCGCGGCAAGTGTGTTCTTTGGGTTTTTTGCTGTTTCGTGGGTCATACTGCGGTTAATATTCTTCCCCTTCTGGGTCATAAGCGCGTCAAGGTCTGCTTTCTTGGTAAATCATTTATTAAACCGCATTTACATGTATGGTGGCACCTCCAACTTACTGTTCTTATGGTTGATATTTTCCAGCTATAATCTTTGTGACTGCTTGGATCTATCGAAGCCCTCCCACAAAGCTCTGTATTATGCATTCAATACAATGTTACTGACGCTTTTTGTGTTCCACATATACTGGTGGGTTATGATTTGCTCAATGATAAGGAGACAGCTGAACAATAGAGGAAAAGTTGGAGAAGATATTAGATCAGGTAAACCATATATTCTGCTTGAAAGTTTAATTTTTACAAAGTCGTATATGGCTTATGGAATTTATTTTGTGAAGCACATTATGATATTTTAGAAAGTATACTTTCTCTGCCACTCTCTCTCATTAATCCAGTAATGGCTGGAAGCATTTAGTCAGTTTCTTCCGTAAAAGACACTTTGATAATAAGTGTGGCTTGATATTTAAGAACACCACTTAGCATAAAAAGTCCACATGTTACTAGTCTTTTTGGAACATGGTAAATTTGGGGCGTACATTACCTATATTATAATTCAATGGCTGCTTAGAGTTTGTTTTAGTTGTTACTACATGGGTTGTTTAAGGAAATTTGATCAGGGTCCAGGGAACTGATCCAGGGTTGGTGGCTAAGGCTACACATATTGAATTAAAATATTCATGAGTGCTACTAGTCCTAGTAATTTAATTTTCACTTTATCTATAGTTGTTTGGTATGGCTTGTCCCAAACGACCTGGTGGTTCTCGGCTCATGCTGCAAATAGCTTGTCGACAAATGGGGATATGGCTAGGCAATGCTACTTTTTCCGACTTTTCTTTCCTGACCTAATGTAAAACAATATAGTTGATTACATTAGAAAAGGAACACGATATTAAAGAACCCAATGTGAGCATGCATGTAAAAAACTGTAAAGTTGGGTTTTGTCATTGTCCTATGGCTGATACGTTTTGCTCTCCCCAGAGTCCCAGACCAAGTATTGGTGAAAGCTCTTCCCATAATCTAAGCTAAGGATTTTGGTTTGATGGCCACATTTCAAATTATGTCGCTGTATTGTGAGAATATTCATTGTACTTGGAATAACCATTTTGTGTTCTTTAAACCAACTGTATATTGTTAGGTTTTTTGGCTCATCAAAGTGTCCTAGTTGGTTTAGGATTGTTTTAGGGAAAATTAGAGGTATACCGATTCTTGTCCTAGAGGGTTTAGGAAAGAATTTCAGTTTTCCTTATTCAATTTAGGTTTGGATTTCTAGAAGTCTATTTGGATTTGGATAAGTGTATTTTCCTAATCCACTTAGAATAGAAATTCAATTAGCCTTGGAACATGTAAACCGAACCTATGCCTATAAATAGGTTGCAGCAGAGAAATCACAGCTGGATGTGAGCAAAAGTTCTGCCGAACTAGTATAAGTCTTGTGTTTTCTAAGTTTTCTATATTTGCTAGTTTAGTCTATTGCCGTTGGTTAATTAAAAAACAAGGTCTAGTGTGCGGTTTTTTAATAAATGGTATCAAGAGCTAGGTTCAAGGTGTTCTACGATGTCAAAAGGGAAGATGAATGCGGATCTAGGACTTGCGTTAAAGCCCTTTGATGGCAAGGATGACTTCACGGACTAGAAAGGATGATAAAGAACGTACTGATACAGCAGGATTTGGATGATGCACTCGATGGTGAGAAACCGGTAAACATGACAGAAGCAGCATGGACTAAGGTTCTCAAGAAGGCCAAGAGTTCCATCTCACAAGATCAGTTCGGTCACACATCACCGAAAAAATGACTGCCTAGGAAGCATGGAAAAAGTTGGAGAATGTTTATGTGGGTAAAATCATGTCCAATAAACTTTTTCTAAAGGATGAACTATTCAGGCTTCAACTAGAAGGAGGTGATATTGAAGATCACGTATGCAGGTTCTAGAATTGCATAGCTAATCTTCAGAAGGTCGAAGAAACTTACAAAGATGATGATATGGCTATCATCTTGCTGAGGTCCCTACATTGGTCTTTCAAGCACTTTCGAACAACTCTAATGTTTGGAAAAGAGTCCCTGAAGCTTGAAGACGTAATTCAAGCTCTTTAGTCATATGCTAAATTGGATGATAGAACTGAAAGCTCTCAAGGCCTTTATGCCAAAGGCAAGGAGAGGGGGCGGGAAAAGACAAAGGAAGAGAAAACCGGCAACAGAGGTAGGTCAAAATCCAAGAAGAAAAAGGAAAAGAATGAAGGTTGCTTCGAATGTGGTTCAGCCGATCATTGGAAGAACTGCAAGATTTGGAAAGAGAAGAAAGCCAAGATGGAAGGAAGCTTAGGTTCAGCTAATGCAGTCACCGAGCATGAGAGTGACGGGAAGCTTCTTTCAGTAACATCGGGCTCCAAGGCTTTCACAAATTGGATTTTGGATACCAGATGCACTGTTCATATGTGTGCAGTAAGAGAATGGTTCGATACTTACAAGGAAGTCGGCAGTGGGGAAGTCTTAATGGGGGACGATTCTTCATGTCTTGTAAGAGGAATTGACACTGTTCGAAACAGAATGTTCGATGGAATGATACGAGCTTTGGGAACATTAGGTATGTCCCTAGACTAAGAAAGAATTTGATTTCCTTGTGTACGGTAGATGAGGCTGGTTATGGGTACAAGTCTAAAAAAAAGAAGACTCAGGGTAATCAAAGGATCGCTAGTGGTAATGGAGGTGACGTACTACCCAATAAGTTGTATAAGTTAACTGGGACCACTATAGTCGGGGGAGCAACTGTTTCTGTAAATCAGAGTATAGAAGACAAGACTGAACTCTGGCATCATAGGCTCGGGCACACAAGCCAGAAGGGGTTGCAAGAATTACACAAGCAAGGCCTGTTGGAAGGCGTGTCATCTTGCAAACCGGACTTTTGTGAATACTGTGTTCTCAAGAAGCAAAGAAAGGTATCATTCGCAAGTAGCAATGCATATAACCGAAGCAAGGAGCAACTCAACTATATTCACTCAGATGTTTGGGGCCCTGCACCAACTAAATCAAATGGTGGAGCCAGGTATTTTGTTACTTTCATGGATGGTTTTTCTAGGAAGGTTTGGGTTTATTTCAAGGAATGGAAAACAGAAACCGAGAATCAAACTGGAAGAAAGTAGTAGAGAAGTGACAATGGAGGTGAATATACAAGTAATGAGTTTACCGATTACTGCAAGCAGGAAGGCATCATAAGGCACTTCACGGTAAAGAAGAATCCCCAACAAAATGGAGCTACTGAGAGGATGAACCGAACTTTCATTGAAAGAGAGAGGAGCATGCAATTTCATGCAGGATTGCCTAATAGTTTTTGGGCAGAGGCTGTTAATCATGCAAGTTATTTGATTAACAAATCTATTCCAAGCTCATGGTGTTCGGCTGTAGTGCTTATGCACATATTCCAAGTGATGAAAGGTCCAAGCTCAAACCAAAGTCTACACATTCCATATTCTTAGATTTTGATAAAGGAGTTAAGGGTTTCAAGATTTGGGATATCAACAACAGGAAAAAGGTTGTCAGCCGAGATGTTGTCTTTGATGAGACAACCATGCCTCTGAATAAAGTCGAGAGCAGTAGGGAGAAGAAGGATGATGCTGAAATTGAAGTAACAAAGATTCCGTTAATGAGTTCAAAAGAAGAAGCTCAAGTGGAGCAAATCAAGCAAGAGGCCGAATCTGATGGTTTTGAGGAAGAAGAAGAGCATCAGCATCATTCACCAGTTAGGAATCAGGTGGAGCAAGAAACAGAGCAGATTGAAGGCACTCTAATCCACCAGACATCCGAAAGGTTTCGAACTCCAACCAACAATCCACTTGCATTCCAGAGATGCATAGCATTACACAAACCTAATTGGAACAAGAAGAAATTTGACAGGTTTGGGTTTGATCAAGACGAAGTTAATTAGGCTCTTAACATTAGTCAAGGAGATCCGACTACTTATCAAGAAACTATAGCAAGTGATGAGCGACATAGTTGGATAAGTGCTATGACAGAAGAAATGGAGTCTCTTTACAAGAACTCTGTTTGGGAGTTGGTTCCTAAGCCCAAAGACAGAAAGCTAGTTGGATGCAAGTGGGTATTTAGGAAAAAGGAAGGACTAAATGAACAAGATGTCGTGAGATTCAAAGCAAGGCTCATGGCTAAGGGGTACTCACAAAAGGAAAGGGTGAATTATGATGAGATCTTTTCACCTGTAGCCAAGCATACTTCTATCAGATTGCTTTTAGCAATGGTAGCTCAACATGATGTGGAGATTGAGCAAATGGATGTGAAGACAACGTTTCTTCATGGGGATCTAAAGGAGACGACTTTCATGGCTCAACCAGAATGGTTTGTTGAAAATGGGAAAGAGAACCTACTATGTCAGCTAAGGAAGTCCCTGTATGGCCTGAAACAATCTCCAAGGCAGTGGTACAAGAGGTTTGATTTCTTCATGCTATAAATCAATTTTAGAAGATGTTTATATGACTGTTGCATGTACTATCATGTGTTCCAAGATGGAATGATCATATTGCTATTGCTATATGTGGATGACATGCTAATTACTCGTCAAGACAAGTCTAAAATTCAAGACTTGAAGAAGATGTTGAGCGAGGAGTTTGACATGAAGGATCTAGGTGCTCCACAGAAGAATCCTTGACATGGAAATTCAAAGAGATAGGATTGCTGGAAGGATCTGGATTTCACAAGCCAAGTATATTCAGAAGGTTCTTGAGAAGTTCAACATGCAAGAAGCAAAGGTAGTTTCAACTGCTTTGGCGGCTCACTTCATGTTAAGTGGGCAACATTGTCCTAAGTCCGAGGAAGAGCAACAAGTAATGGAGAAGGTGCCTTATGCTAATGTCGTGTGTTGCCTTATGTGTGCAATGGTATGCACACGTCCTGACATAGCTCAAGCAATCAGTGTCGTTTCTAGATACATGGCAAATCTAGGAAAGCAACATTGGGATGCAGTCAAGTGGATTTTGCGTTATTTTAAAGGTTCTTGGCGACAAAGAATTATGTTTGAGAAGCAAAAAGAAAATGCAGGGGTGTTAGGATATGGGGATGTTGATTATGCAAGGGGCTTGGACAAGAGAAGGTTAACTTCTAGTTATGCGTTTACATGCGCAGGAGGACCAATCAGTTGGAGGGCACTACTGCAACCAATTACAGCTTTGTCGACCATAGAGGCATAGTATATTGCATTGGCCGAAGTTGGAAAGGAAGCAATTTGGCTTAGTGGCTTGGTAAGTCAAATGGGAATCACTCAAGATTGTGTGAAGCTGAAGTGTGATAGTCAAAGTGCCATTGACTTGGCAAAGAATCAGGTTTTTTCTGGAAGATCAAAGCACATTGAAGCAAGGTATCACAGAATCAGAGATTGGGTGGAGTCTAAGGAGATTTGGATTGAAAAGATTCATACGGATGACAATGTCGCAGATTTCCTTACAAAGATAGTGTTGGCCAAGAAGTTCAAGCATTGCTTGAACTTGATCAATCTCGTTGATTGATTAAAGTGGAGCACCTCCTTACTTGAGGTGCAATGAGGCAAGAAGAAGATTGTCAAGGTGAAGACTCTTGAAGATTTCCAAAGGTTGAAAGATATTATGGGGTGCAACGATCAAGACTTGGTTTGACTCACCAAGGTGGAGATTGTTAGGTTTTTTGGCTCGTCAAAGTGTCCTAATTGGTTTAGGATTGTTTTAGGGAAAATTAGAGGTATACCGATTCTTGTCCTACAGGGTTTAGGAAAGAATTTCAGTTTTTCTTATTCAATTTAGGTTTGGATTTTAGAAGTCTATTTGGATTTGGATAGGTGTATTTTCCTAATCCACTTAGAATAGGAATTCAATTAGCCTTGGGACATGTAAGCCGAACCTATGCCTATAAATAGGTTGTGGCAAGGCATAGATCTGTGAGAGAAAAAACTATGACAGCCGAGACGAGAGAGGAGATTAGTTCTAGGGTTTTGCAAAAGTTTTGTAATTCTCTATTATTAATCAAAGGACCTAGAGAAATCACAACTAGACGTAGGCAAAAGTTCTGCCGAACCATTATAAGTCTTGTGTGTTTCTAAGTTTTCTATATTTGCTAGTTTAGTCTATTGCCGTTGGTTGCATTAAAGAACAAGGTCTAGTATGCGGTTTTTCAATTTATTTCACATCTACGTTAATGCACGACGCAACACATTTTAGAAGTGAAAACTGATGTCTCTTTAGTGATTGGATTTTTCTCCCCTATTCTAAAGATTGTTTTTCTGCATGTTTACAGATTCAGAGGACGATGATTAGGCGGAAGATTTCGAAGTTCTTTTTTTTTTTTTTTTTTTTTGTGTGTGGCTGTGCTAGTATGATGAGGAGACTGCTTTTGACATGGTTTATCGCTGCACTCTAAAATGTTCATTATCTGTAGGAAGGGCTTTGATAATTTCTTCCATCTACAAATTTTCTATGATGATTCTAATGTGTAGTCGTATGGAGGTAGGAACATGGAGCATGTCTCATGATATATTTGTTTGCCTTTCCCGGTGGAGTGTTTGTTAACCTTTCCGGTGTATAAATAGAAGGCAATTCTTGTATAATTCTTCTCTGGATAATCACTTGTTTCGACTTGGCCTTTGTATTGAGAAATGAAAGGTATTCACAATATAGAAAAGAGAAAATTTCTATGGTATGCTATGTGATTTGATTCAAGACCTCCCTCCTGTGTGGTAGTGCATCGAACTCTTATTTCTCTCTTCTATTTTTTTCTCCATCTGTAATGGAAAAACAAGAATAGAAACATTTCCAAGGGGACCCTTTGCTTTGCCATCTTCAGTTTATGTTGCGTAATTTGTTTGTTTTTCCCATAAAGATTAAAGATTGTTGTTATGTCCCAATTCCACATGCTTGCTTTTTATGCACAATTCAACTTCTTGCATTTTCCACTATATTTTGATTGATAATAAAACCTTCACTTTGGGGAGGCTCTCAAATTAAAAAAATTCGGCAATATGTCAATCAGATTGTGTGATTTGATCCGCCTCTGGACAGACAAAAATACGACTGAAATATTCCGTCTCCAAGTGCTTTTAGGTCCAGTTTGGTATTGTTTTTTATTTTTTTATTTTTTTTATTTTTTTTTCCAAAAACCGTTTCACTTTGAAGTTGAGCAGTAAAAAGTGTTTAGTGCTTCTTTTAAAAGCAATGACCTCCACACATTAGCTTTTAAAAGCATCTTGTAGTTTGCTTTTAAAAGTTGCTTTACAAAAAAGCAGAGTTGAGCCTTTAGAATATTTTTAATTCCTGTAATAAGCTTATTAATTCTAAACAATGACATTATTTATCCTTCAAGACATTACTTTTGCATTGCTTTTTATAATCATATCAGTTTTAAAAATACAGTTTATCAAACGCTTAACTGCTTTATTTTGCAATTAATTATTTCTAGAAGCATAAAAAAATCAATTTATTGAAAAAGCACAACAATCCCAAATTGATCCTTAAAAGGCTTAAAGCAATTTTTGGAAACAACAAATGGTTTCGGCAAGGTTTGGTGGAAGCACTTCGAAGTGCTTCTTAAAACTTTCAATCCGCTTCTAATTAATAAATGCATTTATGAGTATAAGTGATCATTCGTGAAATACAGAGTGTATTGAGCATAAGGGTTTTTTAGAGATCCGCTCTCAAACAGGCTGTTATTAGGTTTTGAAAGAGAGGTGTTAAAAATAGCAGACGCACGCAACCACCAAAAACAAAACTGACGCCAATGCAAATATAATGCTTGAGCTTGGCTTCCAATGTATTGACTGTTGATGATGGAGTGGGCTATGAGTAACGTTTTTACACCTCCAATCCAATCCAATCCATGTGAATTGTTACAGTTAGATAATTCCCTTGCTTACGGAAGTGATGGAAAATCCGAGTACAATCAGGGTGCCGATGGCAAGCGCTTGTGGGATGTGTAGAGGGTGATGGTGGAGATGTTTAAACAGTTAGATACTTCATGCTGCAGTACAAGGGGAAGTACGGCGGACGAAGAACTCGAATGGAGGAACACCGGAATGATTGGCTTGTCACCAGCAAAGTGCGACTTTTTGTAGACAATCATGATACAGATTCCACACAGAACATGTGGCCATTTCCATCAAGGTAAAGTCATGCAGGGATATGCATACGTTCTTACTCATCCGGGAATCCCCTCAATTGTAAGTTTCTAAATTTGATTTACCCTCTCTCAAGTAAGAAAGTTGACATCTTGGTAAGCGCTTTGCTTGTGCTTGTTTAGCGGATATAAAATATGAGATTTAGGAGGTTATGGAGTTCGGATTCTTGTAGTTATGAGAGCACAAAGCTGTTTAAACAGAAAAAGTTAACTTTCTTAGGATTTGGGTCTGATGTTGCCCAAGTGAACTTGTCTTTAACTGATTACTTTAGCTACATTAGGTATTAAAATTTGTTTATCTGATTGTCCTCATGACAGTTTTATGCCTACTTCTTCGATTGGGGCATGAAAGAGGAGATCAGTGAACTCGTTGCAATCAGGTCAAGGAACCGGATCAGACCTGACAGTGTCCTGCGTATTCTAGCTTCTGCTGCAGATCTTATGTAGCTTCCATATATGAGAAAATCATAATTAAGATTGGTCCAAGGTATGATGTTGGGAACCTACCAAATTGCAACTTCTGGAAATGACTACCGCGTGTGGGAGAAAAAGCATGTGCCCTTGTTGGAATGAAAACTAACTACAACTTCTGTATTACAGGTGTCTTATATGCTTATTATTGAGGAAAAACAAATAGTAGTCCTCAACCGAAAATGAAAATTCGATTCATTAAGGCCCCAATGAGGTTAGTACAAGAAAGTTAATTCAATTTACGTGTAGAATTTCTCTGGAAGCAACCATTTGGCCAAGTCAGGTTAGTGTTAATGTTGTCTGGTTTGATTCTGATAGGAGCATATTTATGCGTCTTAGTTAGCTTGTTTTCTTGCATTTATGTTGTTAGTTCCTAGTTATTTTAGTATTTTAAGCTATTTTCGTGTGTTTATAGGTCCAAAGGGCTAAAGAGGCAAGAAAGTGCATTTTGGTGCATTTTGGAGCAGTTTTGAGCTTGGAATGGATAGCACATGCATGGAGCAAGGTGAATGGACGAAATTGAAGTTCAAGAAGGGCTAAGAATATGCTAAAGAGATGGAAGAAATTAATTTAAGACTTGGAAGAAAAGGAATCAGCTACAAAGAAGGAAACATGAGTCAAACTTCCTTATTTTGTCTTAGTCAATCATAATCTTTTCCTACTTAATTTCCTGCTACAAGGAGGATCCCTATTTAATTTAGGACACCTAAATATATGTTTCTAGAAGTCCTAATCCCATTCCTAAAAGGAGCCGCACCTTTTTCTTCTAGAAAACCAAATCCTTGCCGTGCAAACCTCTTTCCCTTTCTTTCCTGGATCTGCCACATATCACTTACCCTTTTCCTCTTGGGATTTTGATTTGTTACCCTTTCCTTGGAGGATTTGGAGTCTTAAACCTTTCTCAATTTAATTCCAATCGTGCCCTTCCTTCCCAGATACAAAAGAGCCTTGCCACACCAAAGGGGGGAGCCATTCACTACTATTCATACTTTCAGCCATTCTTTCATGCAATTCATCACTCAAACCTTCACCACCTTGTGTCGCAGCAAAGAAGAAGAAGAAGGAGGACCCTGGGACGTGCTTGCCATTCAAGCTTGAATTGTTGGAGTGTTTCTAGGTGTATTCAATATTTTGTTTTCAATGTTTAAGTTTAATTATCTTTGTTTTGCGAACATGAGCAGCTAAACTTGTTTTAGCTAGAGGAGACTTTGAAACTATGATTATATTTGCAATATGAATTGATTAATTCCAGTTGTGATTTCATAAATCGTGAATGCAATTTACTTAACTGTTGGATTAAGAACTTATTCTTGTATGTTGATTAAGGAGGCCTACTTAGTTTGCATGCATGAATTTGATACTAGAATATAAGGGAGTTTCACATAATCGTTACAAACTTATATTCACAAGTAGTGAAGATCGCTAGTCACGATCGTGTTAAGTTAAATTCCTAGCATGAGTATCATGATGTCATAGTTACGAATGCCCTGTCAATGCTTATGATTTTCACAGAGCTTAATGATCTTTGCTTGTGTCTCTATTATGCAGTTCATGTAGGGAACTTGGGAAGAATAATTTGGTTGCCGATGCATTGTCTGTCCAATTCAATGACTTAAGGAAAATCTGAGGGTTAATCAGTGATAACACGGTTAATCTGGGGTGTTGATATTCATGGTTTATTGGAAAAGCAACTGGAAATCGATTTGTATGCAAGTGTATCATGTGTGGAAAATGACCTTCTAGCTAGCTTATCACCCATCTAAACACCCAATTCGTCCAAAGTTGTTTAGAGTCTTTAATTTACTTGTTTTTACTTTAAATTCGTCAAACCCTAATCCCCTTTACTTTGTTGTGTCAAATTAGTTAGAATCTGTCTAAATTTCTGTTTTTGAGTGTTTTGAGTCAAAATTAATTCAATTTTCGTCCAAAGTAAGTCCTAATGTTTGTTTTGAGTCTTTTTTATTGTTTTGTGCAGTTTTGAGTTTGCTTAGCTTGTTTTGAGTCATATAAGCTAGTTAAGAGTCTTAGAGTCTAGTTTTCTATTTTTAAGTTTAGTTTTGTATTTTTAAGTCAGCTTAGAGTAGATTAGCAATCCCTCCCTAGAATGATCCCTACTTATCCATACTATAATTCTCAACAAAAGGGTTTAATTTGAGTGCTGGTTTATAACACATAAGATTCAAGGGCATGTTAAGAATTCTTATCGATCAAGAACATTACACACCTAAATTTTTTAACTAAACTGGTTCAATTGATGGTGTGTGAACATGCATTGTCCCTTCTTAGTTGTTAAAACAAAAATGGGGATCAAAGTAGACTCGAATCTGAATCAGTGCTACTGCTTTACTTGACAAACAAACTTTAGTAACGCTAGCGACACTGCTAAAGCTTTCACAGACGAGCGATTATAAGCATTCATGGTTGGAATTTGATGTGCAAAAGTAGTAGACGCAGCAAACTGCACTTTAATTTCAAAAAAACAGCACAGAAAACTTATCTAATGGTTCAAGATCCTTGTTGAAGTAGGAATGGAACCCTAGTCATTAGTTTATCGGTAAAGTAGTGGTCAGAGTTTCTGTTAAACAAAACAGTCAGGATTTCACTTACCAAAACAGTCAAGTTTTTCATGTCTTTTGGCAAAGTATCAATCAGGGTTTCACTTGCCAAAATAGTCAGGATTTTGGAATCAAGTCAACTCTCCTCCTAAGGTTGATCATAAATTCATAATCTCCTTATGATTCATTTTGCAAGTTTGTAATTACGGATAGTTCCTACAAAGGATCGAACTAATGACATATACAATACTTGAATTGCTACATAGTTGATTCTCATCCTTCAAAGACTGAGTGTAATAGGAGCATCCGTCGACAAAAGGATCACCCTAAGATAATCACCTCATGGCTATTGAGAACGAATCAAATCAGATGGTTCTATTTCTCAATCTTTCTTACTTGCTCCTACGGAACCAAGGTCGAAAAGATTGAGCCCATTCACAACTACTGATGAAGAATTCCTCGAAAAGTTAAGGCTTAGTAATCCTTTTTAGAAATCGAATGGATTCGGTTTTATACATACGCAAGGAAGGTAATCAAAAAAGAAAGAAGATGAGTCTTGTTTATATATATAGAAAAAGAACATTCACAAAACAATTCAAGGCTTCAAGGTCATAGGAGACATGAACGCTGGGTCCGTTTCCCTCAACTGTTTCCTTCTCTTCATCACTCTCACATCCAACTTCACTGCTTCTCAGATTCTATTTCAGGTATTTATATGAATACTTAACCTCTCTCTCTGTCACTCTCCCTCCCTCCCTTAGAGACTAACATGATGGTGGTCAGAGGTTCAATTGGGAATCAAGCAAGAAAGGAGGATGGTACAACATTTTAAAGTAGTCTGTACAAGATGAGAGAGGAAACTGCAGAGAAGCAAGATGAGAGAGGAATATGGTGCATCTTCGAAGGAGGAACTAACGATAATCGTCTTGATTGGGGCCCATCTCTTATTTACAGCAATGACACGGCTTATTCTGATGGCAAGGGGAACCCTGACACTAGAGAGGACTTTGGCGCTGCTCCTGACATTGACCACAAAAACACTAGGGTCCAGAAAGAGCTCTCGGATTGGATGAATTGGTTAAAGACTGATATTGGATTGAGTGGTTGGGCATTTGATTTTGTCAAGGGATATGCTCCTGAATTTACCAAGTTGTATGCGACAAACACAAGTCCAAATTTCACATTAGGGGAACTTTGGAATTCCCTTTCTTATGGAAGTGATGGAAATCCGGACCCTTATCAGGATGCGCATCGTGGAGAGTTAGTGGGATGGGTGGAGAGTGCCGGAGGAGATGTCACAGCATTTGATTTCACAACTAAAGGGATACTTCAGGCTGCAGTCCAAGGGGAGCTTTAGTGGCTGAAGGACTCCAACGGCGATGCTTCGGGGATGATTGGCGTGAAGCCAGGAAATAGTGTAACTTTCATCGACAATCATTATACAGGTTCTCCACAACATGTGGCCGTTTCCATCTGGTAAGGCCATTCAAGGATATGCCTACATTCTCACCCATCCAGGAATCCCATCAATTGTAAGCTCTTACTCTTTCATCTAGCTTTAAGTAACGCTAGGCAAACCAAATTCACACCATTGTTGACACATTCACTAATAAAGTCGGTCCACATGAAGTGATAAAGTCCGCCTGTATTAGAATGTGTCGACAATGGTGTTAGTTTTACGTTTTTCACAAGCTAGAAATTTGCCATCTTTCTTTACGATGAACTACCTTTCCAATCTATATAAATATAAAAAAAAATGTGAGACTTGCGGCAGAGAAAGAAGTGATTGATTAGCATTTGAGTTATTTCTATTCCCTTATTTATAATTGATCTTACGGTACATGCTTAAATTTGTTATCTGATTATTGTTGTAACAGTTTTACGACCACTTCTTTGACTGGGGTTTGAAAGTCGATCTCTAAACTCACTGCAATCAGATCGAGAAATGGGATCAAACCCAACATTGCCTTGTGCATTCTAACAGCTGATGCATATGTCTATCTAACTGCCATAGATGAGAAAATCATCGTCAAGATTGGTCCGAATAGCAACGTAGGCCAACTTACACCTTCAAACTTCCACATTTCGACTTCTGGATGTTAACCATAGTGGAGAACTCAAGAACATAAAAAATGGAGAGAAAGCTTGAAAGAGAAGATACTAAAATCTTTGATTATTTTCTGTCAAAATGAATCTTTCCACAATCTTTGGTCTGACTTATTACAACAACCTTATCTTGGTTACAAGATTATCCATTACAGCTAATCCTAACAACCTTTATAACTGCCTAGTGTAATCTATCTCCCCGTTGACTGACAAGTGGCACAATCCTCATCATTCATTCTTCATACTCTTAACACCGGAGAATGTTTGACTTAGATGCTAAGGTTCCAAGGAGACATCTTTCGACTTCTGGAGAATGTTTACAACAAAAAGGACACCTGCTGATTGAAATATATTCAGTGCTAATTCTCAAGTATTTCAGTGCACTACAGACTGCAGAGTGTGAATGTTCTTCGAAGTTGGCAATACAATTACAAGTGTATTATGTGCTTAGTTATCAATCCGACCAAACCAAATTGATAACTAATTAAGCATGTAACAAATTAACTTGGGGTTAGTTTAAGTGGTGAGGTCAAGTGGAAAACATTGTTGGTTAGGTGGGATTAGGGATGGGAAAAATACCCACGTGGGTATGGATAACCGTGGTTACTAGCCCATTTAAAATTAACGATTACAGTTATGGGTAACCGTTTAAATAAATAAACGATTGTGACTATAACCGTTTACCCGTTACACTTAAATTGACGGTTATGGGTATTCCTCGCGGTTATAAATGGGTACCTGTTTAACCGTTTATTCCAATATATATAAATTTTAAAATAAAAACTAAAAAAACTTTAAAATTATAAGACAAATCTCAAACTTCTGTTGCTCATCTCTCTCCTCGCCACCCTCTCTCTCTTCTCCACCTCTCTCTCTCTCATCTCAAGCAGAACAATCGGTCTCTTCAATTAATCAAAAGAGAGGGTTTATGACTATCACTTGTCATTTTATTGATGCTTTGTAAACACTACAAAGTCAAATTTTGAAGTAATTCATTAGTTCATATAGTACATGTGATACATATAATTTTTTGCGTACTTTAGATTCAATGACATGTTGCATCAATGACAAAAATGATTGGTTTTATTGTAAACTCCAAACCTCCTAATGACATGATAAAAGTAGATTAATTCTTAAACTTGTCTGTTTTGTTATTCATCATTTCATCTCTATTTTGCAAGAGACGGAAAGGGTAAAGTGGGTAAGCCCACCATTGGAACACTGCTATACACATTGTTAAGACTTGATGCTCGTATCAAAGTGATTCTCCTGACTTATGTACATGTATAAATTATATAGGTAATTACACTAAAGTACCTCAACTTTAGGTCAAACTATAATATTATACTTCATGTTTTAAACATTGCAATTTCATACTTCAACTTATAAATTCGTTGCAATGTCAGACCTTCGTTAAATTTTCTATCAGTTTGGCTGGTAAATGATGACGCGTCAGGAGTGGGGCATATTTCTTAGAATAAAAAATTAATTAATTAATAATAAATTAAGGAATTTTTTTGTTTGAAAATTTTAAAATTAATTAACAAAATTCCTCTCCTCTGCGGCTTCATGCCCTCCAACCGCCCCCACCTCTCAACTTCACCCCATTCTTAGAAATGGATTTACCTAAAGCTTAAAGCTATGAAATTCAAGCAAAATCACAACCACCATGATTGGAGAAAGAGAAAATAATCATACTTAGAAGGGATTTTACTTTATTGCTCTGCAAATGCCCAAAGAAATGCCATTCAATGTCCTCCAGAAGCTGCAACACCCAAACGATCACCAAAATTTAAATTTCTTTCAGTACAAATAGGTTGCCCAAAACTCTTTAGAGAGAGGCATAAGTTTTATACCTGAGGAGCTTTGTCGACGATTTCTTGGACGTAGTTTTCACCGAAACAGCGATGGCCGGTGTCGTACACTTGGCGGAGCAGGGAGACTGGCTTCGTCTTGCTCATCGCCACCACTCGGATGTTTTGGGCTTCACGCGCTGATTTTTCAGCTGCCTGCTGGATCCGCTGCAGCACCGAGCGGAGCGCCGTCTCGTGGACACCGTCGATTGCGGCGGAGCTGGCATGCCTGGTTGCTCCTCTTTTTCGGGTTCGTTTTCTCTCTCCGCTTTCTCCAAATTGTTGGTTTGCGAATTGTGATTACACATCCATTGCATCTGTGGCGTGGAAGCTTAATGATTCGCCATTGCCATTGCCTCCAATCCGGCAACCTCCGCTTCGTCAACGGCTCCAGCATCACTCTCTGGGACTCAACACCGCCAGCCACAGCGTCTCGTCGGCTGAAATTGGCGATTTGATTCGAGCAAATTGGTAACCCAAAACGGCACCGTTCCGGACTGTTCCAACTTCGATAATCCCACTGATTCGATCGTCCAGGGCAGAAATTCACTATGAGTAAGGTTTTGCGATCTGGGTTTTCTTGTTTAAGCTTGAAAAAAAATGGGAATCTTACACTGGTAGCGTGTACTGGAAGGCCATTAAGAAGCTTGGAGAAGGACAAGGGAGAGAGAGAAGCGGAGAGACAAGAGAGGGATTCTTTTTATTTAATTTTAATTTTTTCAAACAAAAAAATTTCTTAATTTCTTAATAATTAATTAATTTTTTATTCTAAAAAGTGGGCCCTGCACTTGCCACATCATTATTTAACAGTCAAATTGATAGAAAATTTAATGGAATTCTGACATTGTAATGTTTAAAATATGAGATATAAGATTATGGTTGGATCCAAAATTAAGGTATTTTGTGTAATTTATCCAATTATATAATAGCATTTGCTTACACACTTTGTGTGTATGAACATATTTTTTAAGAAAATAAGAAGGAGAGAGGGAGAGAGGGAGAGAGAGAAAGTGGGGGGAGTGGGAGGTTTTTGTTTTTGGTTTTTTGTTTTTATTTTTATTTTTATTTTTTTATAAAAATTGGAGTTATTTTGGTTGTGTAAAATTACATTTTTACCCAATATTTCTTATTCATGTTATATTTTAATTAGAGGGTTAAACTGATAATTTCATAAGATTTTGGTTGACAATAAGTGTTTTAATAATTAGTGTGTATATATATATATATCCTAATCTCTCCATATTGAAATGGTATGAGGATTTAAAATATTGAAATACAAAAATGAATGTTAAATGTATATATAAATGGATAAAAAAAATGTGTAGACGAGTAAAAAAAAAAAGAAGGGTAAATGGGTAAAAAAGGGTAAAAGGCTAAACGGGTAAATAGGTAAATAGGTATGCCGTTACAGTTAAATGGGTACGCAGTTACTGGTACAGTTAACCGTTAGTACTAACAGTTATAGGTAGAAGTATAACTGTTTATGCAATTACCCAACTGGTAAACAGTTATACAAGTATGGATTTAAATGGTTATGGATAAATAACCGGGGTTACCCATCTGCCATAAACGTTGCCCATCCCTACATGGGATCAAGCGTTCGATTCCCTTTCATCGTAACAGAAAAGTTCGCACTAAATACACTAGCACAAAATAACACATACAAGACAATTCTCAAACGAAAAAATGCACATAATGATTTAACGAGTAGTACATCTCGAAGATCTCTATTCAATTTAGAATGTGAATTTTCTGCAAAATAAATTGGATATATGGTTTGATTCCAACCTAAATGTCTACATCAACTATTTTCTTTACGTCCAGACGTAATAGTTTTTAGTTTTATTTATTTTATTTATTTATTTTTTCTTTATTTATGTCCCACTGCATAATGTTTGGAAAGTGAAAGGAGGGGGTCGAATTTAACATTGGGAGAAATATTACTAGATCAGTAGCTTATGAACAATCTTTTACTACTGCAACTAGACTTAAAAGTAGGGGAGGAGAGATAGGAAGAGAACAAATGTAACGTCTCATCCCTGATATACTTATTTCTAAGAAATAATTCTGATGATAGACCCAATTTAAACTCTTGTTTAATTTACTACCATTAATCACGATTCTTTACTTCAATTCCTTAATTCCTCACAAAATTATATCCATATTTTAATTATCAAAACATACGATTAAATTATCAATTTAATCCCCAAATTTCTTTTATTAAAATAATTTCTCAACAAAAGATTAATTCTCAATTATTTAGGGCTACATCTAACCCCTGTTAGACTGCCAACGTACCCTTGAGCGGGATCAAGCCCTTCGTAGTTCACCATTCATTTTTTTTATCCATTTCCAAAAATATTCTAGTTCACCATTCATACAATTAAATTGTAAGATCCCACATCGACGATTGAGGGTTGAGCCTGGGCCTTATATGTCCATGCCCACATGTACCTTTCAGTGAGGCCTTTTGGAGTTGCGGCTTACAGAAACAAAACCGTGCGGTAGCTCGTTGTGGGGTCGGACCGGTGCGCCGGGTTCCACCACGGTCGAGAATGCCAAAACGGACAATATCACTGCGAGGGAAGGCGGGATGTGACAATTTGGTATCAGAGCCAGACTCAGGCTCGCGCGGTGTGCCGACGAGGACGTCGGGCTCCCTAAGGGGGGTGGATTGTAAGATCCCACATCGACGACTTGAGGGTTGAGCCTGGGCCTTATATGTCCATGCCCACATGTACCTTTCAGTGAGGCCTTTTGGAGTTGCGGCTTACAGAAACAAAACCGTGCGGTAGCTTGTTGTGGGGTCGGACCGGTGCGCCGGGTTCCACCACGGTCGAGAATGCCAAAGCGGACAATATCACTGCGAGGGAAGGCGGGATGTGACAATTTTAGTATGGGTAAGAATCATACCCTCAAAAGTATCCATTAATACTAAGATTCACCACAGATTGTTGTCGATACAAACTTAGCAGCTAAAACCTGAAGGGCACCAAACAGAAAATGTGAGTAAGCAATAAAACCAAGCTTCCCAAAGTTATTACCTCTCTAAAAGTAATGCCCCTAAATGTAAAACCCGTATCGTTTTCCATAAGACAGTACAACATATATACATATATCCAAACCATACTCAGAAATGACCAAAACCACGGTTTGCCATTAACTCCACCATACATTAAGTAGGCCAAATGAACTAAATCAATACAAAGTGATATATCAGTCAGAGTCATCTAAAATGACATGTACAACTTATCAGTATCTCATCAATCATGGCTAGCATATAAGTCGGAGTCACCTCTAGTGACCTGTACGACTTATCCATATCTCATCAATCCTGGCTAGCATATAAGTCGGAGTCACCTATAGTGACCTGTACGGCTTATCCATATCTCATCAATCCTGGCTAGCATATAAGTCGGAGTCACCTATAGTGACCTGTACGACTTATCCATATCTCATCAATTCTGGCTAGCATATAAGTCGGAGTCACCTATAGTGACCTGTACGACTTATCCATATCTTTAAAGAATCAATACTAACGGCGGTAGGACAATGATAGAATTATTTGGTAATATCTCTGGCGATACCTGATTATCAAAACATTAATTTAGGTCATCAACTTGCCTCAAATCTACACTTCCCCCCCCTCAAGGGAAATCTTCGTTTTAGTTCTATGGACATGGCCAAAATGATTTTATAAAATGTCGTCAAGGCCACAAGATTGTCCAAAACTGAAGAAAAGTTAACATATTTTTCCATATTCGACGAGGTGGCATCATTCGAACGTCAAACACAAAAACCAAGAGTACTCACATCACGCGTGTGATGAACACAATACTGCCCAACATATGCTCTGACATCGCGTGTGAAATGGGTTCGCTCCCACTCGTAGCGCACTCTGGTACTTAGACACTTTTAGATTCAAATTTATTCACTTTTTGTACACTATCACATTTTATGGCTTCGTCACCTTCCAGGTGTCGGCCAGCACAGCTCGATTCAGGGTCCAAGTGGACTTTCTGGGTCGGGGTGTGTCATAAATTATCAATTTAATCCCCAAATTTCTTTTATTAAAACAATTTCTCAACTAAAGATTAATTCTCGATTATTTAGGGTTGCTTCTAACCCCTGTTAGACTGCCTACGTACCCTTGAGCGGGATCAAGCCCTTCGTAGTTCACCATTCATTCTTTTATCCATTTCCAAAAATATTCTAGTAAAGAAAATATTCAACATTAGCTTTCACAATCGAATCACACCAAATGGGTACTATAACGCCCTAGAAATTCTGTATGAAAACTATTCACGGTGATAGGTCCAAAATAAAATCATCATTAATTAATATTCTATTAACCACCATAAATCAAATTCGATCATTTCATGGCTAAATATATATATATATATATATATATATATATAATCACATTTAAATTGAAATCACATTTATGTAACCATTTCATATTCACAAATGATATTAATTTAAGAAATCAGGGTAATAATCATATCACATAAATTCGAGTCACTCTCTAACCAATGTAGGCCTACAAGACTTCACTTAGTATCCCGTAGTACTAAATTTAAGATTCAGAACGTTACGATCCATGTTGACCAAAAGTCAACTCTCGATCAACGGTAGGGTCGACAATCCTACGAAATTTGATCCGGAAGATTCGCCCATCAGATTTTGGATCTGTAACTTCCTAAGGTCCGCATTATGCTTATAGAACGATATACTAAATTCTCATCGCCCTGACTCGCCAGAAAATTCAACTATTTCCAAAAATTACCAAATTTTACAGGCAATTTGGCCTGGAAAAGCTTCAATTTCCCTTGAATCCGCCGGAACCCTAGAATTTGGGTGTTATTCAATTCGACCAATTTTCAACACCACCGCCCCTAAAACAATTTGGGCTTTGTCCCTGGCCTCAGGAAAAATGGTTTGATGGTGATGGTGGTTGACATTACTTTCACGATCGTCGGATTTCCGCCGTGGCACCCTTGGAACCTATAAGTTCCGTTCTGCCCGAATTCAAGCTCAAACCTAATAAAATTGGGGTGGGAATGGAAAAGGGGAAAAGGCTGATTGATTTGAGGGTGGTGGCGAGGTTTGTATTTCTGGAAAACTGACAGAAAATCGTTGGGAAGGTGGCAAAACTGGTTGGGTCCAATGGGTTATTCGGGTCAACCTGTTTCCCTATTTCTTTCTTCTCTCCCGTCCCCTCCTTTCCCTCTTCCTGATTGGTCAATTCCCAATCCCCCTTTCTCCTTTCTCTCCATCCCTCTTCATCATAGCCACACACGTGGCATTCCCATTGCTCCAGATTTTCTGGAGCCTTCCAAATTAATGGCAAAATGACTATTTTGCACTCAACTTCAATCGTTAATAACTTGTTTGTTATAACTCCGTTTTACTAACAGTTTTCACCTACGCGCTTGTAGGGCCATTCTCTATTCAATTATATCAAGAAATCTAATAAAATATATGAGGATAAAATATGTCCTCCTATAATTACGTTAAGCCAACTAAGGCATTTTCATCTTTTTCACTTATCGATAAATTTTACGACCTAAATTATAATAATTTCCGGAAACAAAACTTTAAAGGTTCTCAATTCATTTTTCATAACCATAAATCGATTTATTTTCAATTTTTCTGATATGGTAGAAACTAACACACAAATTAAACCCTATAAATTATGCAATCGTAGTATGAGCAAGTAGGGATCGTTCTAAGTCGGGGATTAGAAGGGATGCTAATCAACACAAACTGGACTTAAAAACTGTAAACTAGGTGAAACTAACACAAATAAGAACTAAAGGGGGGGGGGGGTTTGGACGAATTTTGCATTGAAACAACTAAATTGCAGAAACAAAGTGAATTTGGACGAAAATTGGGTGAAAGGCTAGCTAGAGGATTCTTCTCCACACATGAACCATATGCATACAAATCGATTTCAAGTTATTATTCCATTAAACCATGAATGACAATGCCCCAAGTTAATAGTGAACAACACTAATTAACTCTCAGATTTTCCTAATTTCATTGAATTAGACTCAGCAACGCAATCAAATTATTCTTATCAAGTTCCCAATATGAACAGCTTGATAGAGATACATATCAAAGATCATTAAGTTCTGTGAAAATCATAATGATAGGAGCATATTTATGCTACTTAGTTATGTTGTTTCCTTGCATTTAGTTAGCTAATCACTACTTATTATAGTGTTTTAAGCTATTTTCGTGTGTTTGTAGGTCCAAATGGCAGAAGGAGCAAGAAAGTGCATTTTGGAGCTATTTGGAGCAATTTTGGGCTTATTATGGATAGCTTGCATATGGAGCAAGGTGGATGGACGAATTTGGAGTCAAAAGAGGCTAGGAACATGCTATAAATCTGGAGAAACAAGTTTGAGACAAAGAAGATAAAGAAAGAGCAAGAAGCATGGAACATTATCCAAACCACCTTATCTTATCCGAACCTTATCCTATCTTATCCTAACCTAATCTTGTTCCACCTTAATTTCAGTTGCAAAAAGGGCTTTATTTCAGATTTATACACCTAGATATATGGTTCTAGAACACCTTATCTGCTCCTAAAAGAGTGCCGCACCCTTTCCCCTTTATCACTTCTAGAAGTACCAAAATCTGCCACAAAACACATAGTTTCTAGAAGCCCTAATTTCTGGTGAATTTCCCTAACCTTTTTCCTCTTGGATTCTGATTTGAATTGGCCCTTTTCCTTGTGGATTTGGATTGTATAAGTCCTTATCAGAAATTAATCGGGCTATGACTTCTTTCCCAAGCCTTGTGCCATACCCTAAGGGCCCTAATCCTTTATTTCTACTAAGTTCTAACCCTAATATGATATTTCCTAGGGTTTTTCGTGCACTATATATATATATATATATATATATATATTTAAGTTGTGCCACACCCACCCATACACACCACGCACAACCATACATCCTTTCATTCATCCACACCACACCACATACCATATATTCAGAAAAACACCTTTGCCGCAGCCTTGGGGAGAAGAAGGACTTTGTGCCGCAAGCAATCTGCATCCATTGGAGATTTTTAGAGTTCTTTCTTCCTTCATTTCGTTTCCATGTTTATTTTAATTTGCTTTTCAATTGTTATGAACATGTGTAACTAAGTTTTTCTTAGTTAGAGGTGAATTCAAAGCCATGGACATATGTTTTATATGAATTGATTTTCTCCAGTTTTTGTTTCTTGAATTGTGAATGCAATTTACTTAACTGATTTGTTGAGAACTTGTTCTTGTGTGTTGATTAAGGAAGCATACTTAGTTTTCATGCATGAATTTGATGCTAGAATATAAGGGAATTTCACCTAATCGTTATGAACTTATATTCACAAGTAGTAAAAGTCACTAGTCATGATTGTGTTAAGTAAATTCTGGGCAAAAGTGTCATGCGATTCATAGTTATGAATGCCTTGTAAATGCTCATGGTTTCCACAAAGTTTAATGATCTTTGATTGTATCTTTATTATGCTGTTCATGTAGGGAACTTGATAAGAATAATTTGGGTTGTCGATGCGTATTCCAGCCAATTCAATGAAACTACGAAAATCTAAAAGTTAATTTGTGCTTCTCACAATTAATTTGGGGCATTGTCATTCATGGTTTAAAGGGATAATAACTGGAATTCAATTTGTGTTGCATATGTGCATGTGTGGATAAGGACCCTCTAGCTAGCCTTTACCCATTCAATTCAACCAATTTAATGTCTAATCTATTTAGTTTTGAAATCTGCCTAGTTTAGTTAATTTTGTCAAAACCAATCCCTCTTCAATATTTGGTGTTTTAACTTAGTTAGAATCTGTTTAAGTTTAGTTCTGTTAGTGTTTTGAGTCAAGTAAAGGTCAAAATTCGTCTTAATAACCCATTAGTTCTTATTCGTGTTAGTTTTGTTTCAATTTGTCAGAATCTGCCATATTGAGTCTTTTGAGTCTTTTTAGTTCAATTTTCATCCAAATCACTTTCTAGGACTTGTTTTGAGTCAATTTAATTTAGTTTGTGTGTTTTGAGTTTATTTAGCTTGTTTTGAGTCATTAGAGTCTAGTTTTCTGTTTTTGAGTCAGTTTTGAGTAGATTAGCATCCCTAGTTAATCCTCGGTCTAGAACGATCCCTACTTGCATATATACTAAAATTGTCAACAATAGGGTTTAATTTGTGTGTCAAGTTAATTTTCACATCAAATTTTGGTGCCGTTGCCGCGGATTAGCAAACTTGCTAATCCCTTTTGTTTGTGTCATGTCAAAGTGCGTCTTAAGGTCAAGTATGTCGTGTGTTCCTTTGTTTCTTTCTGTTTGTGTTTGCCGTGCTTTTTAAGATTGGTTGCTGTTTTGTTTTGTTTCTTTGTTATAGGTACTAGTTTATGACTCATAGTTCTCAACCTGTTCGTGAGAATATATTGGAGTTTGACGACGATTTTGAATGAACGTTGAGAAGAAAGAGGAGGCATCTAGAACCTAGTCCACCTAGTTCTGAGGTCAAATCTGAAGAAGAAGAAGTGGAAGAAGAAGAACAAGTCATGGCGGCGGTAATCAAACAATCAAGGAACTTTCAGCCTCGGGGTTAGACAATGTTGTGCCTTTATGCATTCAATACCCTATGGCAGCTCAAGGCAAGATCGATGAGTTCGAATTGAAGTCAAGCTTGTTGCATCACATTCCCAAATACCTTGGGTTGTCCATGGAAGATCCAAACAAGCATCTTAAGGAGTTTAAAGTGGTATGTTCGAGCATGACACCCATCAATGTCGATGGGAACATTTTGAAGATGAAAGCCTTGATAGGAGCATATTCATGCGACTTAAATGGCTTGTTCTCGTGCATTTACGTTATATTTCTTTAGTTATTTTAGTACTTTAAGCTATTTTCGTGTGTTTATAGGTCCAAAGGGCTAAAGGAGCAAAAAGATGCATTTTGGAGACTTTTGGAGCACTTTTGGGCTAAGGATGGATAGCTTATGCTTGGAGCCAAAGTGTTGGACGAAATTGAAGACCTAATTGAAGACCAAAGTGTTGGAACCTTGTTCTCTTTAGTTTTAGGACATTTAAAACCTTTCCTAATCCCAATCATGCCATGCATAACACACATCCATTCTAACACATTGTCATTGCACATGCATTTCCTTCATTAGTTAATTCACATGCTCCATACTTATCATCACCACTCATTACTTATCACATATCATCACCACTTATCACTTATCATTCACCACTTATCATATCATACATTCATTTATCACTTATCATAATCATTCACTTATCACTTAACATATCATACACTTATCACTTATCACTCATAATCACCTACAACATCCACCTACTTCACCTACAACATCCACCTAATTCACCTACAACATCCACCTACTTCACCTACAACATCCACCTACTTCACCTACAAATGACATAGCCATATGTTCCCTCCACTACTCCTATAAATACCCTTGCATTCATTCATTCATGGACATCTCATTTTCATACACAACACATTACAAACACATTCTCCCTTCCCTAGCCGTGAGCTTCCCATCTCTCCCCTTATAATCCAAACACCATTTTTCCATTCCCCTTCCACTTCTACACCACTCCTCATCCATTTCCATAATCCCCCAAACCTCACCTTAGACCTTGTGCTACAACAACGAGGAAGATAAGAGGGCCTAAACGTTCATACAATTCAAGTGTGAGTTGTTGGAATGTTTAGGTGTTTCTTTGATTTCAAAGTTATGAGGAACTAAACCCCCTTTAGCTAGGGGGTGATTCAAAATACATGTTTATGCTTGCATTATGAATTGATTACTTTTGGTTGGAATTTAATAAGTTGTGGATTCAATTTGTTTAACCGTTTGATTGATAACTTATTTATGAATGTTTATTAAGAATGCGCGCTTAATTTTCATGCATAAATATGACGCTAGAATATAAGTGAATTTCACCTAATCGTAATGAACTTATATTCACAAGTAGTGGAGGTTGCTTATAAACAATCGCGTTAAACGAATTCTTGGCATAAGTTTCATGCGTATTCCATAGTAACGAATGCCTCGTCGATGTTTATGATTTCCGTTGAACTTAATGATCTTTGTTGAATGTCTCTATCATGCGTATTCCATAGTTAGGGACTTTGATTAAGAATAATTTGGTTGTAATGCGTATTCCATTCAATCCAACGAATCTAGGGAAATCTGAAAGTTAATTTAAGCGGACCTAATTAACTTGGAGCATTGAGTTTCACAACTTATTGAAAGACCAACTGAGAATCAATATTTTATGCAAGTGTAACATGTGTGGAGAAGAACCCCTTGGCTATTCCATCATCCATATTTTTATCACCTTTGTATTTACGTTTTGCCCTTAATTATAATCTTTCCATTTAATTTAATCTTGCCCAAACACATTTCCCCCATATTTCGTTGAGTCTTAATCATTCGTATTTGTTTTATTTTCGTGTTTTAAGTATTTGGAGTCTTGTGTACTTGTTTTGAATTCTTGTTAAGTAAGTTAAGTGTTTTAAAAGTTAGTTTTATTTATTTGAGTCAAGTGTTTAGTATCCCTAGTTAATCCCCGGTTAGAACGATCCCTACTTATATCATTACTACAATTGTCACAAATAGGGTTTAATTTGTATGCGTATAATTCTCGTATCAAGCCTTTCCATTTTCTTTTTTGGAAAAGGCTAAAGATTGGCTATACAAATTGGCACCTAGGACCGTTACTTCTTGGGAAAGTATGAAGTAAGCATTCTTAAAGAAGTTTTTCCCAACTTCGAGAGTCATTCTCTTGAGGAAGAGAATTAGTGGCATTCAACAAACCCAAGGGGAGTCTTTTTCAGTGTACTATGAGCGTTTCAGGACTCTAGTTGCATCGTGCCCTCAACATCAAATGAAGGAAGAACTTTTAATTCAATATTTCTACAAATGACTCCTTCCAATTGAGAGACAAATGCTAGATGCTTCAGCGGGAGGTGCTTTGGTTGACAAAACACCAGTGGCTGCCAAGGTCTTAATTGCAAACCGAGCATTGAATGCACAACAATATGAAGGTGTTGGACAAAGAGAACCCCCACGGCAGCAACAACAAGTGAATGAGGTAAGTGCAATTTCTGAAATTCAAGCTCAATTAACTAATCTTACTGTTCTTGTGTCACAGGTTGTCGATGGATCCAAAGTGCAAGGTGCGGCCATATGTGGAATGTGCTCCATTGATAGGAGCATATTTATGTGACTTAGTTAGCTTGTTCTTGTGCATTTGTGTTGTTATTTCTTAGTTAATGTAGTATTTCAAGTCATTTTCGTGTGTTTGTAGGTCCAAAGGGTTAAAGTAGCAAAGAAGTGCATTTTGGAGCAGTTTTGGGCACTAAATAGATAGCACATGTATGGGCCAAGATGGATGGACGAATTTAGAGTTCAAAAGGCTAGGAATCTGATAAGAAGATGAAGAAATTAAATTCAAGACAAAGATGATAAGGAATCAGCTCAAAAGAGGAAACATTATCCAAAACCTTATCTAACCTTATCCAACCTTATCTTATCTTATCCTACTCTAACCTTATCATGGCTTAATCTTAGCTGCAAGGGGACCTAAATATATATTTCTAGAACCTATTTCTAGAAGCATTCTCTTCTAGAAGTCCCAAATCAGCCACAAAGCACATTATTTCTAGAAACCCTACAAAGGTGGCGCCTATTCCCTTCTAGAAAGCCTTGCCTTGCCTAGCAAGCCACTCTCCTTTCCCTCCAATAATTGATGCACCCTTCTATCCCTTTTCCCTTGTGGATTCTAATTTATTAGGCCTTATTCCTTGTGGATTTAGGTTATACAAATCCTTTTCTGAAATTAATTGGGCCAAACCCTTTCATTAGTGGATTTAAATTGATTGTGCCGAACCATAGGGCCCTAATCCTTAAAATTTGCTAAGTTGTAACCCTAATCTAATTAATCCTAGGGTTGGCCGAACCTATATATTCATATTCTCAGCCACAATTTCGGGAGAACCCTCATGCCATTCAGAAAACCCTTGCCGCAAGCCCTAAACACTATTCTACATCATTCATTCAATCTATTCACTTCCATACACAATCTGCCGCAAACTTTCACCCTCATCAGCCATCCTTCATCATCCTAAGCAAGAATACACCATTCAAAACCCCCAAAACCACCAACCACACCTTGTGCTGCAACGAGGAAGAAGGAGGAGATCCCTAGACATGCATGCCATTCGAATTGGATTGCTGGAACATTTTAGGTGTAATCTTTCTTGTGTTTTCAAGGTTTAAATTCAATAATCTTTGTTTTGTGAGTATGAGGAACTAATCCCCTCTTAGCTAGGGGGAATTTCGAAACCATGACTATATTTGCAATATGATCTGATTACTTCCAGTTATGATTTCATGAATTGTGAATTCAATTTACTTATCTGTTTAAATTAAAACTTGTTTGTGTATGTGGGTTGAGATTGCACACTTAATTTGCATGCATAAATCTGATGCTAGGATATAAGGAAGCTTCACCTAATTGTTGTGAACTTATATTCATAAGTAGTAAAGGTTGTTAGTTACAATCATGTTAAGTAAATTCCTGGCATAAGTATCATGCGCTTTTATAGTTACAAACGCCTTGTCAACACTTATGATTTTCATAGAATTTAATGATCTTTGATTGTTTCTATATTATGCGCTTTCATGTAGAAAACTTTTGAGGAATAATTTGATTGCAATAAGATAATTCAATTCAATTCAATAACTTATGGGAAATCTGAGGGTTAATTTAAGTGTACCTAATTAACTTGTGGTGTTGAGGTTCATGGTTCATTGAAAGAGCAATTGGAGATTGTTTTGTATGCAAGTATGTCATGTGTGGAGAAAGACCTCCTAGCTAGCCCATCATCCATCTATTTCCACCAAATTTGTGCAAATCTGCCTAGTTTTAGTTCTTGTTTTGTTTACTTTATTTTCGTCCAAAATCAAATCTGATGTGATAAAAGATAAGCACACAAATTAAAACCCTCTTTTGACAATTGTAGTATATGTATAAGTAGGGATCGTTCTAAACAGGGGATTAGGAGGGATTGCTAATTCACTTGAAAACTGACTCAATAACGTAAAACAAAGGTTAAAACACTAACTAGACTCAAAGAATGCAAAACTAAACACTAAAACACTAAAACAAACCAAAAGACTCAAAACAGCAATAAAACACTCAAAACTGCCTTAAAAACACAATCTGGGCAGTTTTGAACACCTAACACTAATTTGGACGAATTTGGGTAATAACTTGAATCAAAACACTTAGAAACACAAACTAAGACACTTTCTAACTAAATTGAAACACTAAAGTAAAGGGGGATTTAGTTTTGACTCAAAAGACTTAAAAAGACACTTTTGGACAGATTTAGAACAAGTAAGAAATGGGGGGCTTGAGTTTGGACAAATTTAAAAGAAAACAAGTAACTTAAAACTTGAAAACAGATTTTTGGACGAATTTAAGTAAAACCAATGGATGATGGACTAGCCAAGGGATACTTCTCCACACATGATACATTCAAACATAAGTTGATTTCCAGTTGCTTTTCCGATAAACCATGAACCTCAATACCCCAGATTAACCGTGACATCACTAATTAACCCTCAGATTTCCCTTAAGTTATTGGATTGGATGACATCATACGACAACCCAAAGCATTCTTCAAAAGTCCCCTACATGACATCATAATAGAGATACAATCAAAGATCATTACGTTCAATGGAAATCATAAGTATTGACAAAGCACTTGTAACTATGACATCATGATACTCATGTTAGGAATTTACTTAACATGATTGTGAAAACAACCGTAACTACTTGTGAATATAAGTTTGTAACGATTATGTGAAACACCCTTATATTCTAGCACCAAATTCAAGCATGCAAATTAAGTAGGCCTCCCTAATCAACATACAAGAATAAGTTATCCATCAAATGGTTAAGTAAATTGCATTCACAATTTATGAAATCACAACTGGAATTTATCAACTCATATTATAAACGTAATCATGGCTTTAAAGCATCCCTAGGCTAAAACGAGTTTAGCCTCTCATGTTCATAACAAAACAAAGGAAATTATAATTAAACATTGAAAACAAAAGATAGATTACACCTAAAACGTTCCAACACTCCAACTTGAATGCACAAACGTCCAAGGCTTCGTCTTCCTTCTCCTTCTCCTTGCTAAGTCACGGCACAAGGTCTAAGGTAGTTTTTATGGATGATTTTCTGGGTTTTGGATGGGTTTATGGAAGTATGGTGGTGCGGCAAGGCTTAGTGGTGGTGTATGGAAGTTGGTATGAATGTTTGGAAGTAGGGGAATGGTGGAACTTTGGATGGGAAGCTGCGGTAAAGGATGGGATTTTATGTGAATGGAGGCAGGTTGTATGGAAGGGAGATTAGCCCTCTAAAGGTGCGGCACAAGGGTATTTATAAGGAAGAAAGAACCCTAAGGCTTTATTTCTTAGTTTAGGAAAGGAATTAACTCTAAATCTTTCAAGAATAGGAAACACAAAATCAGAAATTGAAGGGAATAGGAATGTGACTTGCGGCAAAGGTTTGTAAGAAAGGGAATGTCATTTATTTTCTGAAATTAGGCAAGGACTTAGGAATATAAAAGGGTATGTGAGTTATGGCTGAGTTTGGTATGAAAAAGGAAGGTGTTTAAGTAGTTAGAATAGGTAACAAGGCCCTTCCTTGCACAGCAAGGAAGGGAAACATAAAGGGGACACACGGCATGACTTAAGGATTAGGAAAGATTAAACCAAAATAGGAAATCTTGGCTTAACTTTCCTACTTCAAGTAGGAAACCTTCTTTGACTAGGATTCCTCATTTGATTAGGAATCCTCTTGTGATTAGGAATCCTCTTGTGATTAGGAATCCTAACTCAATTAGGTCTTCAATTTCGTCCATTCCTTTTGCTCGAAACATAAGCTATCCATTCCAAGTCCAATTTTGCTCCAAAATGCTCCAAAATGCACCTTTTTGCTTCCTTAGCCATATGAACCTAAAAACACACGAAAATGGCTTAAACTACTAAAACAACTATGAATTAACAATATAAATGCACGAAAACAAGCTAAGTAAGTCGCCTAAATATGCTCCTATCAAATTCCCCCACACTTAGCTTTTGCTAGTCCTTTAGCAAAACAAAACAAAAGAAACCAAAAACAAGCCAAAACACATTCTAAACCTTCCAACATGTACCTCAGGGATTTCAAACGAACATGACACAATAAAGAACATCATTCCCACGGTTTTTAGCTTTCTTTAGACTTCAACAAACACTTAATCATAGCTACCACATATTAGTTCACATTTAATCAATTAAAACAATGTTTTGAATGTAGTAACATGCCTTAGAGAATTCCCTCAATTCCTCACTAGAATGCACTCTATTTTCACACAGATTTTTTAACTCCACACCCTACACTAGGTATATGTGAGAAGATTGATGTAAATATGAAGATTAACACTCACATATGTTATATCAAAGAAAGCATTTTCTGGATTTACAACAATGGCATATTTATGATCTCATGAATGGAATGCTACTACGTAGAACGAGAACCAGTGATTCCATATGCTCATACCAAATTCAAACTCCACATATTGAACACATAACATCAAGATAGAAGTTGAGGGTTGTAACGGGGCTAAGGGTATTGGCTAACAAAGAAAGGTAAAGGATAACGAAGGTTCTTAAAGCAATAGGAAGCAAAGTAATGAAATTGACACTTAAACTCACTTTTTAATGGCAGAAATCAACTTTTAAACACAAGGGAAGATTCATGCAATATTTAGGGTCAAACTCACTTTTTTGGACCCATCCTTTAATAACCAACACTTGTGAGATCATTCTCACTTATTTTTCAACTCTTTTTCTTTCTTTTCAACACTTTTCTATTTTCTTTTTATTTTTCCACGAAATTTTTTTTTTCTTTATTTCATTCTTTTGCCGTGCCTATCATCTTCCCCCATACTCGTTTTCTGCAATATATTGATCAAAAGGAGTTCATTCTAAGTCATGCTTCACTATCCTTTAAGAACAAGGGTATGGGAAGTCCTAATCTAGGCTAGGTAAGGATAATGTGGCTAACAAAGAAAATAGGCTTGTAAAGGCTCAAAAGGGGGTAATCCTACAATACATGTGAAAAGGGATAAGCTTTTTGGCTTTGGCTTGACTAACAACTTCATCTTATCATATGTTATGCAATCAATATCATGCTTTGAATGAAATGGGCATGAGTTCTAGTATTTGGAACTATAATGAAATGCATTCCAAGTAGCAACCAAGCAAAGAATAATGAGATCATGCAACGACTTAAGAAAACAAAAAAATCACAGATTATACTCTCCAAAGAACGTTATAGGCTCAAGTCTCTCAAGGATGTAGCTTTAGTTTGAGTTTCTTCCTTCAAGCATGTTACAAAAACTGATTTTCTCTTTGTAATTACATGTGAATTCATAAGCTATAACCATAACCAAGCATAAACCAAAGCATAAATCAACTTCCAGCCATGTTTACAACATTCTTTAATAGTCATGACATTAAAAACCAAATCCTCATCATTGTGTTGGAAGGTGACCTAAGACACAAACAAACACACAAAAACAACTTTAAAACAACTCTTTTTGGGTTTTTCAAAACTGTTTTGTAATTTTTTTGTAAATTTTCGGATTTTCTGAACAAAAGGCATGAAAACACTTCAAAACACTATAAAAACACTTAAAAACAGTGAGAAACAACATTATAAGTGATAGGTGATAAAATCCCACGAAATTCATGTAAAACATGCAAAAACAACTTGTTTACCCCCCCCCCCCCCCACACTTAAATCAAACATTGTCCTCAATGTTTCAAACAAAGACTCATATGCAAACGCAAAAACTAACTAGCATGACAAAATAAACATAGTAAAGAGATAGAGATTAAAGAACGCAAATCTGATTGTTTTGGCATGAATTGGTGAATTTCCCAAGTTTTCTCTAGTTGAATGCATAGGTTGCCTCCCAAGAAGCGCTTGCTTTAACGTCGTGCAGCCGGACGAACATGCTTCTTAGCCTCACTTAGAGCCCACGGCATGGAATATATGGTCCTCCACAATCTGCCCTTCAACACTTGCATAATAGGGCTTCAAATGATGTCCATTCACCTTGAAATCTTGGCCATTCCTCAAGCTTTAGATTTGAACTGCACCATATGGAAAAACATTAGTAACAACAAAAGGTCCAATCCACTTAGAACGTAACTTACCAGGAAATAAACGCAAGCGAGAATTAAAAAGTAAAACTTTTTGCCCTATGGAGAATGTTTTGCTTCGGATCATCTTGTCATGAAAAGCCTTGGTCTTGTCCTTGTAAATGCAAGCATTCTCATATGCTTCACGCCTAAGCTCCTTAAGTTCGTTCAATTGCAACTTTCTATGCATTCCAGCCGCATCTATGTCCATGTTGAATGTCTTGATCGCCCAATGAGCCTTGTGTTCTAAGTCCACGGGGAGATGACAAGGCTTACCATACACTAGCCGAAAAGGGAACATGCCTATTGGTGTCTTGTAAGCCGTCCTATAAGCCCATAATGCATCCTCCAAACGCACACTCCAATCTTTTCTTGTTGGTCCAACGGTCTTCTCCAAGATTTGCTTGATTTCTCTATTGGACACCTCGGCTTGGCCATTGGTTTGGGGATGGTAAGGTGTTGAAACCTTATGTGTGACTTGATATTTCTTGAGCAAGGCCTCTATGGTACGATTACAAAAGTGAGAGCCTCCATCACTAATAAGCACTATAGGCATCCCAAATCTAGCAAAAATGTTAGTCTTTATAAAATCTGCAACAACTCTAGAATCATTAGTCCGGGTGGCCTTGGCTTCCACCCATTTGGAAACATAATCCACCGCAAGCAAAATATAAGTAAAACCAAACGAAGATGGGAAAGGGCCCATGAAATCAATGCCCCAAACATCAAAAATTTCAACATTAAAGATGGGTGTTTGCGGCATTTGGTCTCTTGTACCTATATTTCCCATTCTTTGGCAACGATCACAAGTTAAACAAAATGTTCTAGCATCTTTAAAGAATGTTGGCCAATAAAAACCACATTCTAACACTTTAAGGGCAGTGCGTTGTGTGCCAAAATGTCCACCACAAGCATAAGTATGACAAAATGCTAGAATCGAATTCAACTCACAATCATGCACACAACGACGCACAATCTAATCTGCACAAAACTTCCACAAATATGGGTCATCCCATACATAAAATCGTGTATCTTTTCTTAATTTATCACGTTGGTGCCTAGCTAGGGTACTTGGAACACGTTTTGACACCAAAAATTTGACCAAATCGGCATACCAAGGTTCACATACCTTAATGGACACCAATTGTTCATCAGGGAAAGTCTCTTGGATAGGTAAAGAGTCCTCATTGCACACTAAACGACGTAGATGGTTAGCAACTACGTTCTCACTCCCCTTCTTGTCTCGAATTTCGATGTCAAACTCTTGGAGAAGAAGCATCCATCTAATGAGCCTTGGTTTAGCCTCCTTTTTAGTGAATAAGTACCTAAGAGCTGCATGGTCAAAATATACAATCACTTTAGTGCCAAGTAAATATGAACGAAACTTATCTAAAGCAAACACAACGGCAAGAAGTTCTTTTTCAGTGGTAGAGTAGTTTAATTGAGCATCATTTAGGGTCCTAGAAACATAATATATGGCGTGGGATTGCTTATTCTTCTTTTGACCCAAAACAGCCCCTATTGCATAATCGGATGCATCACACATTAGCTCAAAAGGCAATGTCCAATCAGGTGGAAAAATTATGGGTGTCGTGGTAAGCTTGTCCTTGAGAAGCTTGAATGCCTTCTCACACTCCTCATTGAACTCAAACGCCACTTCTTTTTGTAGGAGGCGGCATAAGGGTTGTGCAATCTTGGAAAAATCCTTGATAAATCGCCTATAGAATCCTGCATGGCCAAGAAAAGAACGAACCTCTCTAACCGAAGTAGGAGAGGGTAGGTAACGTACAAGATCTATTTTAGACTTATCAACTTCAATGCCTTTTTCAGAGATGATATGACCCAAAACTATGCCTTGTTTAACCATAAAATGACATTTTTCCCAACTCAAAACAAGGTTAGTTTCCATGCATCTTTTCAAGATTAAAGTAAGATTATGCAAACAATCATCAAATGAGTCTCCAAACACACTAAAATCGTCCATAAACACTGAGAATATACTTACCATGCATCGTTGGAAAGTGGCCGGTGCATTGCATAAACCAAATGGCATACGACGATATGCAAAAGTACCAAATGGACAAGTAAAGGTGGTCTTTTCTTGATCATCCGGCGCTATGACAATTTGATTATAACCCGAATAACCATCAAGAAAGCAATAAAAAGAATGACCGGCTAACCTTTCAAGCATTTGATCGATGAATGGCAAAGGGAAGTGATATTTCCTTGTTGTAGCATTTAGCTTCCTATAGTCAATGCACACTCTCCAACCGGTTTGAATGCGTGTAGGCACAAGTTCATCTTCTTCATTCTTCACCACTGTGACTCCGGACTTCTTGGGAACCACTTGGACCGGTGAAACCCAACAACTATCCGAGATAGGATAGATGACGCCACAATCAAGCAATTTGATGATTTCCTTCTTCACTACTTCCATCATTGGTGGGTTGAGTCGACGTTGGGCTTCCCTTGATGGTTTGGCGCCTTCTTCCATGAGAATTCGATGCATGCATGTGGTAGGACTTATGCCCTTGATATCGGCCAAAGTCCACCCAATGGCCGTCTTGTGCTCTTTGAGAACCCTCACCAATTTCTCCTCCTCTTGTGCCGTGAGTGATGGTGCCACAATAATTGGCAATGTGTCTTGCTCACCCAAAAACACATACTTCAAGTGATTTGGCAACGGTTTAAGCTTAAGGGTAGGTGGGTGTTCTATAAAAGGAAGCAACTTATTAGTCAAAATTGGAATTGAAATTGGACTAGGGGACTTACCTTGGAGCCGTGGCAATGACTCTAGGGCTGCCACGGTCTCAATTACCTCCTCATTAAAGGCCACGGCATGGGTGTTCAATTGTGTGCCGTGGGTTGTTATGGTGGCATCCATGTGATCCTTCACTTCTATGCCATTTGTAATGACCGTTTCAAGAGCATCGCCATGTAATTGATCAAGGTGTGCCTGCACCAAAGAATCAAGAATATCAATAGAGAAACATGAGTGATCATCATTAGGAAATTTCATAGTTTCAGAAATATTAAAATCAATCACTTCCCCATCGAATTCCATTGTTAAAGTGCCTTTAAACACGTCGATTTTAGTTCGGGCCGTCTTCATGAATGGCCTCCCAAGAAGAATCGGCAAGGATGGAGCATGGGTGGTTTCTTCCATTTCAAGAACGTAGAAATCCGTCGGAAAGATCAAATTATTCACCTGCACTAAGACATCTTCAAATACGCCCTTTGGATAGGCATTAGATCTATTGGCCAACTGAATAATCACACCATCATTTTTCAATTCACCAAGGTTCATTGAAGCATAAATAGAGTATGGCATGACGTTAATTGAAGCTCCTAAGTCTAACATAGCATGTTTGAACTTAGTTTGGCCAATAATACAAGGAATTGTAAAGCTACCTGGATCTTTGCACTTTGGTGGTAACTTTCTTTGTAAAACAGCGGAAACGTTTTCACTTACCCTTACTAGCTCTTTATTTGAAGCCCTCTTCCTTGTAGTGCATAATTCCTTTAAGAACTTGGCGTATTTGGGCACTTGCTTTATGGCATCTAAGAGCGGGATATTGACTTGAACTTCCCTAAACGTCTCAAGAATGTCTTTCTCAGGCTCCTCCTTCTTTGTTTGCAAAAATTTGTGAGGAAAAGAAACATTGGGTGGAACGGGGTTAGAATTAATCGAATCTGAACCCAACTTACCCTTGGTGGCCGAATAGGATGGCATGGATGAGTTCTGGTCCTTAGTTGCTTGCGGCATAGGTTGTTGTGTCCTTGCCATGGGCTTGCTTGCAGCCTCCTCTTCATGGTGCAACGTTTCTTCTTCGTTAGGACTTGTTTTGGGTGGTGTAGATGTGGTGCCAACTTTTTTTCCACTCCTCAAAGTGATTGCTTTGGAAGATTCAAACCCTCCATTTGGATTGACAATGGTTGAGCTTGGAAGCTTGCCTTGGTCTCGGAATTGTCCCACAAACTCCGCAATCTGCCCTATTTGCTTCTCTAGGTGGTCCACCCTTTTGTCTTGGTTTTGCATTGCTTTTTCTTGGTTTTGCAATGCTTTGTTTTGATTTTCTTGCCCCTGAGACAAACTAGTAAGTAACTTAAGAATTGTAGCATTATCTAAAGATGTACCTTGATGGTTTTGGGCAGATTGGGGGTTGGGTTGCTTCTTGGCCGTGTGTTTTGGTGTAAAACCCCGAGGGTTGCTGCCTAAAGCCTTCTTATTGGTAAGGTTGTTGAGGCTCCCTCCACTTGAAGTTTGGATGGTCTCTCCAACCCGGATTGTATGTATTGGAATATGGATCATTCCTTGGCTGATTTTGGCTTGGAAATCCAATGGCATTTGCACTCTCCCATCCCCCATTCTCAATCAATTGAGGGCACTTTTCCGAAGGATGACCTTGAATAGAACATACGCCACATACAATTGGACCTTGTATCTTCATTCCTTCGGCCATCTGAGACACAAGAGAAGTAAGATTAACTAACTGAGTTTGAATGTCGGATTGAGAACTTACCTCATGCACTTGTTGCCGTGGGGGGTCCCTTTGCCGAATTCCTTCGTATTGTTGTGCGTTTAGAGCCCGGTTTGCAATGAGATTCTTGGCTGCCATGGGAGTTTTATCCACCAACGCACCTCCTGCCAAAGCATCAAGCATTTGCCTTTCAATGGGAAGAAGAGCTTCATAGAAGTATTGAAGTAGAAGCTCCTCCTTCATTTGATGTTGAGGACATGATGCAACAAGGGCTTTAAAACGCTCGTAGTATGTTGGAAAAGACTCCCCTTGACTTTGTTGGATTCCGCTAATCTTCTTTCTCAAGAGAATGACTCTTGAAGTAGGAAAGAACTTTTCAAGGAACGCCCTCTTCATGCTCTCCCAAGAAGTGACCGTTCCGGGTGCTAACTCATATAACCAATCCTTGGCCTTCTCCAAAAGTGAGAACGGGAAAGCCTTCATCTTCAAAATACTACTATCAACGTTAATTGGAGTCATGCTTGAACACGCCACCTCGAACTCCTTCAAATGCTTGTTGGGATCCTCCATGGATAGTCCATGGAACTTCGGAATGTGGTGCAACAAACTTGACTTCAATTCAAATTCATCGGTTTTGTCTTGAGCCGCCCTTGGGTATTGGTTGCATAAGGGTGCGGCATTGTCCATTCCCGAAGCAGAAAGCTCCTTGATTGTACGGTTGTCCGCTGCCATGGTTTGGACCTCCTCTTCCTCCCTTGTCGTGGGTTCCTCTTCCTCCTCAAGATTGGAAGCCAAACTAGAACTTGTTGGGTGAAGTTCTGGGTTCTTCTTCTTCTTCCTCAAAGTGCGCTCAAAATCGTCGTCAAAATCCAAGATGTTTGCACTAATAGGTTGAGAACTACGAGTCATAAACTAGTACCTACAAACAAGGAAAGAAATAAGGTCAGCAGCTAAAACAAAAAGAAAACAAAAAGAGAACAAAAAGAAACAACGGGGGATTAGCAAAGTTGCTAATCCCCGGCAACGGCGCCAAAAATTTGATGTGATAAAAGATAAGCACGCAAATTAAAACCCTCTTTTGACAATTGTAGTATATGTATAAGTAGGGATCGTTCTAAACCGGGGATTAGGAGGGATTGCTAATTCACTTGAAAACTGACTCAATAACGTAAAACAAAGGTTAAAACACTAACTAGACTCAAAGAATGCAAAACTAAACACTAAAACACTAAAACAAACCAAAAGACTCAAAACAGCAACAAAACACTCAAAACTGCCTTAAAAACACAATCTGGGCAGTTTTGAACACCTAACACTAATTTGGACGAATTTGGGTAATAACTTGAATCAAAACACTTAGAAACACAAACTAAGACACTTTTTAACTAAATTGAAACACTAAAGTAAAGGGGGATTTAGTTTTGACTCAAAAGACTTAAAAAGACACTTTTGGACAGATTTAGAACAAGTAAGAAAGGGGGGGGGGGGTTTGAGTTTGGACGAATTTAAAAGAAAACAAGTAACTTAAAACTTGAAAACAGATTTTTGGACGAATTTAAGTAAAACCAATGGATGATGGACTAGCCAAGGGATACTTCTCCACACATGATACATTCAAACATAAGTTGATTTCCAGTTGCTTTTCCGATAAACCATGAACCTCAATACCCCAGATTAACCGTGACATCACTAATTAACCCTCAGATTTCCCTTAAGTTATTGGATTGGATGACATCATACGACAACCCAAAGCATTCTTCAAAAGTCCCCATACAATCAAAGATCATTACGTTCAATGGAAATCATAAGTATTGACAAAGCACTTGTAACTATAACATCATGATACTCATGCTAGGAATTTACTTAACATGATTGTGAAAACAACCGTAACCACTTGTGAATATAAGTTTGTAACGATTATGTGAAACACCCTTATATTCTAGCACCAAATTCAAGCATGCAAATTAAGTAGGCCTCCCTAATCAACATACAAGAATAAGTTATCCATCAAACGGTTAAGTAAATTGCATTCACAATTAATGAAATCACAACTGGAATTTATCAACTCATATTATAAACGTAATCATGGCTTTAAAGCATCCCTAGGCTAAAACGAGTTTAGCCTCTCATGTTCATAACAAAACAAAGGAAATTAGAATTAAACATTGAAAACAAAAGATAGATTACACCTAAAACGTTCCAACACTCCAACTTGAATGCATAAACGTCCAAGGCTTCGTCTTCCTTCTCCTTCTCCTTGCTAAGTCACGGCACAAGGTCTAAGGTGGTTTTTATGGATGATTTTCTGGGTTTTGGATGGGTTTATGGAAGTATGGTGGTGCAGCAAGGCTTAATGGTGGTGTATGGAAGTTGGTATGAATGTTTGGAAGTAGGGGAATGGTGGAACTTTGGATGGGAAGCTGCGGCAAAGGATGGGATTTTATGTGAATGGAGGCAGGTTGTGTGGAAGGGAGATTAGCCCTCTAAAGGTGCGGCACAAGGGTATTTATATGGAAGAAAGAACCCTAAGGCTTTATTTCTTAGTTTAGGAAAGGAATTAACTCTAAATCTTTCAAGAATAGGAAACACAAAATCAGAAATTGAAGGGAATAGGAATGTGACTTGCGGCAAAGGTTTGTAAGAAAGGGAATGTCATTTATTTTCTGAAATTAGGCAAGGACTTAGGAATATAAAAGGGTATGTGAGTTATGGCTGAGTTTGGTATGAAAAAGGAAGGTGTTTAAGTAGTTAGAATAGGTAACAAGGCCCTTTCTTGCACGGCAAGGAAGGGAAACATAAAGGGGACACACGGCATGACTTAAGGTTGCAAGGGATGTTGTTTTGTGACCTAGAATAGGTAGGAGCCTTCGATATTGCTGAAATATGGAGTCCTGAAGGATTAGGAAAGATTAAACCAAAATAGAAAATCTTGGCTTAACTTTCCTACTTCAAGTAGGAAACCTTCTTTGACTAGGATTCCTCATTTGATTAGGAATCCTCTTGTGATTAGGAATCCTCTTGTGATTAGGAATCCTAACTCAATTAGGTCTTCAATTTCGTCCATTCCTTTTGCTCGAAACATAAGCTATCCATTCCAAGTCCAATTTTGCTCCAAAATGCTCCAAAATGCACCTTTTTGCTTCCTTAGCCATATGAACCTAAAAACACACGAAAATGGCTTAAACTACTAAAACAACTATGAATTAACAATATAAATGCACGAAAACAAGCTAAGTAAGTCGCCTAAATATGCTCCTATCAAAATCCCCCTTTATTTTAGAGTGTCTAACTAGTTAGAATCTATTTTAGATTGTGTTTACAAGTGATTTGAGTCAAGTTAAAACTAAAATTCGTCCAAAATTGTGTTTAGATTCAAATCTACCCAGTTTGTGTTTTTAGGCAGTTTTGAGTGTTTTTAGCTTATTTTGAGTCTTATGAACTTGTTTTGAGTCTTTTAAGTTTGGTTAAGTGTTTTAAAGTTTAGTTTTATCTATTTGAGTCAGTTTAAAGTGTTTTAACAATCTCTCCTAATCCCCGGTTTAAGAACGATCCCTATTTACACATATACTACAATTATCAAAAGAGGGTTTAATTTGTGTGTTAAGTTAATTTTCGCGTCATCCATGCAAGGACATCTCAATGATCAATGTCCTCAATTGATAAAGAATGCAGGATGGGAAAGTGCCATTGCCATAGGTTATCAAGGCCAAAATCAGCAAATGAATGATCCATACTCAAATACATACAATTCGGGTTGGAGAGATCATCCAAACTTCAAGTGGAAGGTGCCCCAACAACCTCAGCAACAAGGAGGATATAGATAGCCACCTCCTGGGCTCTATCAAAGGCCATACGTACCACCACAATCTGCCTAACCAAATTCAGGTTTGTCTTTGGACAATGATAAAATGCTTCAAATACTAACTTCTTTGACTCAGGGATTACAAAATCAAGTGAAAGAGATGGGGGAAGTGAAGAAGCAAATTGGGCAGATGGCGGAGTTTATGGGGCAGTTTAGAGAAAAAGGCAAACTACTTAGCTCAACCATTGTCAATCCAAAAGGAGGTTTTGAAACCACTAAGGCTATCACCTTGAGAAGTGGCAAAGAAGTTGGAACCAACCCCAAACCAACCAAATCAAGTCAAAAAGAAGACGAAAAGCTGCTGCTCGAAGAGGATGAAGTGGACAAAGCCACGGCAAGGGTGGAACAAACCTTGCCGCAAGCCCTTAGTGCACCTAAACCGTCCCAAACCACCAAGGTAAGTCCAAATTCAAATTTTTCTAGTTCTGTTCCACTAAATGTGCCTTTTCCTAGCACGTTTAGGCAATCAAAGAAAGAAGAGAATGAGAAAGAGATTCTGGAAACCTTGAGGAAAATTCAAGTCAATATCCCCCTCCTTGATGCAATCAAGCAAGTTCCTAAGTATGCCAAATTCTTAAAAGAGCTTTGCACAACAAGGAAGAGGATTTTGAACAAGGAAGTGGTTCAGGTAAGTGAGAATGTCTTTGCGGTGTTACAAAGGAAATTACCACCTAAATGCAAAGATCCGGGTAGTTTTACAATTCCTTGTGTTATTGGTAATACTAAGTTTGAACATGTTATGCTAGACTTAGGATCTTCAATTAATGTCATGCCTTACTCAATTTATGCATCTATGAACTTAGGAGAGCTTAAAAACGATGGTGTGATTATTCAATTGGCCGATCGTTCTAATGCATATCCAAAAGGAGTTTTGGAAGATGTTTTGGTGCAGGTTAACAATTTGATCTTTCCAGCGGACTTTTATGTGCTTGACATGGAAGATTCAGCCCATTCTACCCCATTACCGATCCTCCTTGGGAGACCTTTCATGAAAACAACCCGCACCAAGATATATGTGTTCAAGGGAACGTTAACAATGGAATTTGATGGGGAAGTTATTGATTTCAATCTTTCTGAAACTGTAAAATATCATAAAGATGATCATTCTTGTTTTTCTATTGATGTACTTGATTCATTGGCGCAGGTGATAGGAGCATATTCATGCGACTTAATTAGCTTGTTCTCGTGCATTTATGTTGTGTTTCCTTAGTTATGTTAGTGTTTAAAGTCAGTTTTGTGTATTTTCAGATTATAAGGCCAAAGTGTGCAAGAAGATGCAAATTGGAGTCTTTTGGAGCAAAAGAGGAATGAATGAGTTGAAGACTTGAAGAAACGATGAATTCCTACTCCAACGATGAATTCCTACTCAAACGAGGAATCCTACTTGAAATAGGAAAGTTAACCCTAGGTTTCCCGATTTGGTAACCTTTCCTAATCTTAAACGTCCGTATTTTCTAGCCACTTTGAAGGCCTTGTAGGCACTTAAGGACACAAAACAAAGGCCCTAGCCCCCTTAACACCCCTTGCCGTGCCTTAACCCTTTTTTCCTTCCCTTGCCGTGCAAGAAGGGGCAATTGTGTCCTAGGTTTGCACTTAAAACACATGCTCCTAACCCTAGCCGCACCTTGCCCTTTTATTTCTGAACTTAAACCTATTTTTCTCCTAAACTAAACCCTAGCCGCACCTATTAATCAATTCCCTTTTAAATTTCTGATTTAATCCTCTAATTTTGGGAGCCTTTGATTTAATTTTAATAAGCTAGGGTTTTATTCTCTATAACCATATATAAACTAAATATCAGCCGCACCCTAGCTCTTCTTTCATTCATTCTTCATATCATTCAGCCACCATAACCCTATTTCCCCCTAAGCCGCAGCCACCATCACCCTAATTCTCTTCCTTGCCGCAGCCTTCTCCACCCATTCCAGCCACTTCCCACCTTTACCGCAACCATCCCCACCCTTCCAGCCACCATACAAACCTTCCTCCACCACTCACACTTCTTGCCACACCGCCATATCACCCTAAACCCATCTATAACCCAGAAAACCATCCAAAACACCATAAAACCTCTCTACCGCAGCAAGAAGAAAGGAGAAAGAGGAGCTTAAACGCGCAGAAATTCAAGTGGATTCGTTGGGCGTTCTAGGTGTAATCAATCTTTTGTTCTTTATGTTTAATTTCAATTTTGTTTCTCTTTCTGTGAACATGAGAGGCTAAATCCCTAGTTAGCTAGGGGGTGATTCGAAACCATGTTTATGCTTGCAATATGAATTGATTACCTTTGGTTGGAATTTCATGAGTTTTGGATTCAATTCGTTTAACTGCTTGATTGATAACTTATTTTTGTATGTTTATTGAGAGTGCACGCTTAATTTTCATGCATGAATTTGACGCTAGAATATAAGTAAGTTTCACCTAATAGTTACAAACTTATATTCACAAGTAGTGGAGGTTGCTTATAAACAATCGCGTTAAATGAATTCTTGGCACTAGTTTCATGCTCATCATAGTAACGAATGCCTCGTCAACACTTATAGTTTTCATGTTGCTTAATGATCTTTGATTGTATCTTTATTGTGCTTTTCACGTAAAGGACTTTTGGAGAATGTTTTGAATTGTGTATGCGCTGTCCCATCCAATTCATTAACTTAAGGAGAACTTGAAGGTTAATTTAAGCGGACCTAATTAACCCGGGGTGTTGAGTTTCATGATTCATCGAAAGACCAACTGAAAATCATCTTGTATGCAAGTGTGACATGTGTGGAGAAGAACCTTCTAGCTAGCATTCCATCCATATTTTCATCAAATTCATCTTTACAATCTGTTTTAATTACAATCTGTGCATTTTATTTAATTTCGTCAAAAACTAAATCCCCCTTTACTTTAGTGTCCAATTTAGTTAGAAAGTATCTTAGTTTGTGTTTCTAAGTGTTTTGATCCAATTTATTACCCAATTTCGTCCAAATTAGTCAAAGTGCTCAAAACTGCCCAGATTGTGTTTTTAAGGCAGTTTTGAGTGTTTTGGGGCTGTTTTGAGTCTTTTGGTTTGTTTTAGTGTTTTAAGTGTTTAGTTTTGCATTCTTTGAGTCTAGTTTAGTGTTTTAACCTTTGTTTTACGTTTTTGAGTCAGTTTCCAAGTGATTTTGCAATCCCTCCTAATCCCCGGTTAAGAACGATCCCTACTTATACATATACTACAATTGTCAAAAGAGGGTTTTAATTTGTGTGCTTAAATATTTCGCATCAGCAGGATTGTCTAGATTCATTGGACAAAGATCCTTTTAAAATAACAATTGCCGAGGGATTGGGGTTAAAACCCAATCTGGCCGTGCCTAGTGATGAGTTGGCGAGATGGTGGCTACCCTTGAGTCGTTGCCACAACACCTTGGTAAGCCTCCAATCCCAATTCCAATTCCCTTTTCTACTAACAAGTTGTTACCTTCAGTGATTCAGGCACCTATTGTTGAGCTTAAACCATTGCCGGATCACTTGAAGTATGTCTATTTGGGAGAAAAAGAGACGTTGCTTGTCATTGTGTCTTCATCCCTCATAGTGATGGAGGAGGAGAAATTGATTCGGGTGTTGAAAGAGCACAAAACAGCCATAGGATGGACCTTGGCCAACATTAAAGTCCTACAACTTGCATGCATCGCATACTTCTAGAGGATGGAGCTAAACCAACTCGAGAGGCTCAACGCTGACTCAACCTTCCAATGATGGAAGTTGTGAAAAAGGAGATTATCAAGCTTCTTGATTGTGGAGTGATTTATCCTATCTCGGATAGCCGTTGGGTTTCACCGATTCAAGTTATGCCAAAGAAATCCGGAATGACTATGGTGAAGAATGCCGAGAATGAGCTTGTGCCAACCCATATCCAAATAGGTTGGAGAGTGTACATTGACTATAGGAAGCTCAACGCCACCACAAGGAAAGATCACTTCCCTTTGTCGTTCATTGATCAAATGCTTGAAAGCTTAGCCAGTCATTCTTTTTATTGTTTTCTTGATGGTTATTCGGGATATAATCAAATTGTTATAGCTCCAGATGATCAAGAAAATACTACTTTTACTTGTCCATTTGGTACTTTTGCTTATCATCGAATGCCATTCGGTTTATGTAGTTCACCAGCCACCTTTCAAAGATGCATGGTAAGTATCTTTTCAGATTTTGTAGAGAAGATTATTAAAGTTTTCATGGATGATTTAGTGTATTTGGTGATTCGTTTGATGATTGTTTAGATAATCTCACATTAATCTTGAAACGATGCATTAAAACTAACCTTGTTTTAAGTTGGGAAAAATGTCACTTTATGGTAAAACAAGGCATAGTTTTAGGTCACATTGTTTCGGCCAAGGGTATTGAAGTTGATAAATCAAAAATAGATCTTGTACGCTACTTACCTTCTCCTACTTCGGTTAGAGAGGTTTGTTCTTTTCTTGGACATGCAGGATTCTATAGGTAATTCATCAAGGACTTTTCTAAGATTTCCCAACCCCTATGCTGACTTCTCCAAAAGGATGTACCTTTCAAGTTCGATGAAGCATGTGAAAATGCCTTCAAGCACCTCAAATAGATGCTAACTTCGGCCCCTATTATTGTTCCACCAGATTGGCGCCTTCTTTTTGAGCTTATGTGTGATGCCTCATATTATGCATTAGGAGCTGTTTTAGGCCAAAGGAAGAACAAGTAGCCACATGTCATCTATTATGTATCCCGGACTTTAAATGATGCTCAATTGAACTACTCCGTAACGAAAAAAGAACTTCTTGCTGTTGTTTTTGCTTTAGATAAGTTTCGTTCTTATTTACTTGGTACTAAAGTTATAATCTACTCTGATCATGCAGCGTTGAAGTGCTTACTTACGAAGAAGGAGGCCAAACCAAGGCTTATTCGTTGGATGCTTCTTCTCCAAGAGTTCGATATAGAAATCCGGGACGAGAAAGGAAGTGAAAACGTGGTGGCTGACCACTTAAGTCGTATGGTGCATGAGGAGGATGCCATGCCTATCCCAGAGACATTCCCAGATGAGCAGCTACTGTCCATCGAGGTAAGTGTGCCATGGTATGCCGATTTAGTGAATTATTTGGTGTCTAAACAAGTTCCAAGCAACCTAAACAAGCACCAACGTGATAAACTTCAAAAAGAGGCTCGTTTTTATGTGTGGGATGACCCATATTTGTGGAAATATTACCCTGATCAGATTCTACATAGGTGCGTGCATGAAAGGAGTTTAATTCAATTTTAACTTTTTGTCACACTTATGCATGTGGGGGTCATTTTGGCACTCAAAGAACAACACATAGAGTTTTAGAATGTGGATTTTATTAGCCTACTATATTTAAGGATGCTAGAACTTTTTGTGTGACTTGTGATCGTTGTCAAAGAACGGGCAATATAGGTGCAAAAGACCAAATGCCCCAACATAATCAAAGAGTAAGGACCTAACCACAAGTCATTTTCCTTCCTCTCATGGTTTTGTTTATATTTTACTTGCGGCTGATTATGTGTCGAAATGGGTGGAAGCAAAAGTCACCCATACTAATGATTCCAAAGTGGTTGCAAAATTTGTGAAAACTAACATATTTGCAAAATTTGGAATGCCAAAGGTTCTTATAAGTGATGGAGGTTCTCACTTTTGTAATCGGACCATTGAGGCGTTGCTCAAGAAATATAATGTCACGCACAAGGTTTCAACACCTTATCATCCTCAAACAAGTGGGCAAGCCGAGGTTTCTAATTGAGAAATCAAGCAAATTTTGGAGAAGACCGTTGGGCCACCTCGGAAGGATTGGAGTTTGTGTTTGAATGATGCATTGTGGGCATATCGTACCACCTACAAAACACCAATTGGAATGTCTCCATTTTGGCTCATCTATGGGAAACCATGCCATCTTCCCGTTGAATTGGAGCATAAAGCACATTGGGCTATCAAGACGTTCAATGTGGACATAGATGCCGCTGGAATTCATAGGAAGCTTCAATTGAATCAGCTTAAGGAGATAGGGAATGAGGTTTATGAGAACGCGCGCATTTACAAAGAGAAAACAAAGGCTTTCCATGACAAGATAATTCATAGCAAGACGTTCTCTATAGGGCAGAAAGTTTTACTTTTCAATTCTGGCCTTCGGTTGTTTCCAAGTAAGTTACGTTCTAAATGGATTGGTCCTTTTGTTATTACTAATGTTTTTCCTTATGGTGCAGTCCAAATTCAAAGTTTGAAGACGGGACATGAATTTAAAGTGAATGGACACTGTTTGAAGCCCTACTACGAGCATTTCAAGGAGCATGCCGTGGAGGACATACCACTCCAGGCTGTGAGCCCTATTGAAGCTTAAAAAGAGGTATCGTCCAGCTAGAAGACGTTAAAGCAAGCGCTTCTTGGGAGGCAACCCATGTGTTCAAACGAGGAAATTATGGATCTCTAGCTCCACAACCAGATTTGCGTTCCTAAACCCTACTCTTTATTGCTTTTACTTTGCCATGATTGTCATGTTTGTTAGTTTTCTTATTTGTTTATTTGTTTGTGAGTCTATGCTTAAAACATTGAGGACAATGTTTGGTTTAAGTGTGGGGGAGTAAACAAGTTGTTTTTGCATGATTTTCATGGGATTTTATCACCTATCACTTCTAAAGTTGTTACTCACTATTTTTAAGTGTCTTAGGATACCTTCCAACACAATGATAAAGATTTGGTTTTTAATTGCATGACTGTTAAAGAAAGTTACAAACATGGATGGAAGTTTGATATGCTCTTTGGTTTATGCTTAGTTGTAGTTGTCATTAACAAATTCACATGTAATCACAAAAAAAAAAAATCAGTTTTTGTAACATGCTTGAAGGAAGGAACTTAAACTAATGCTACAACCCTGAGAGACTTGAGCCTAAACTTTATTTGGAGAGTTATTAATCTTGATGTTCTTGTTTTCTAAAGTCATTGCATGATCTCATTATTCTTTGCTTGGTTGCTACTTAGAATGAGTTTCATCACTATAGTTCCAAATACTAGAACTCATGCCCATTTCATTCAAAGCATGATATTAAGTGCATAACATGTACCAAGATGAAGTTGTTTAGTTTAAACCAGAGCCAAAAAGCCTTACGCCTTGCATATGTGTTGTAGGTTTAACCCCTTTGAGCCTTAGTTAGCCTATTTTCTTTGTTAACCACATTATCCTTACCTAGCCTAGAATAGGACTATCCATACCCTTGTTCTTAAAGGATAATAAAGCATGACTTAGAGGGAATTCCTTTTGATCTAAAAATTACAAAAAAACAAGTGTGGGGGAAGAGTTTGTTTTGAAAAAAAAAAAAAAAAAAACGTGAAAGAAAGAAAGAGTTGAAAATAAGTGAAGTATTGACTGTTGAAGAAAGAGTCCAAAAGTACCCTAGCCCCGTTACAACCCTTAGACTTTCATCTTGATTGTTATGTGTTTCAATATGTGGAGTTTAAAATTGGTATGAGCATATGGTATCCCTGGTTCTCGCGTCTAAATAGTGGCATTCCATTCATGAGATCATCTCATATACATGTTAATAATTCCAAAAAGTGCCTTCTTTGATTATACATATGTAAGTATTAGTTTACATGTTTACATCAATCTTCTCACATATACCTAGTGTAGGGAGTGTAGTCAGAAAATCTGTGAGAAAATAGAGAGTATATCCGGTGAGGAATTGAGGGATTCTCTAAAATCTGTAGGGACAGCTAAAATCTATGTGAGTGGTGATCTTTAATATGTCATGTTAAATTGAAAATCCCTGAGACAAATGTTGGAAGGTTTAGTTTGTGTTTTGTTTGTTTTGTTTGTTCTGTTTTGCTCAAGGACTAGCAAAAGCTAAGTGTGGGGGAATTTGATAGGAGCATATTTATGCTACTTAGTTATGTTGTTTCATTGCATTTAGTAGCTAATTACTACTTATTATAGTGTTCTAAGCTATTTTCGTGTGTTTGTAGGTCCAAATGGAAAAAGGAGCAAGAAAGTGCATTTTGTAGCTATTTGGAGCAGTTTTGGGCTTATTATGGAAAGCTTGCATATGGAGCAAGGTGGATGGACGAATTTGGAGTCAAAAGAGGCTAGGAACATGCTACAAATCTGGAGAAACAAGTTTGAGACAAAGAAGATAAGGAAAGTGCAAGAAACATGAAACATTATCCAAACCACCTTATCTTATCCAAATCTTATCCTATCCTATCCTAACCTAATCTTGTTCCACCTTAATTTTAGTTGCAAAAAGGGCTTAATTTCAAATTTATACACCTAGATATATGGTTCTAGAACACCTTATCTGCTCCTAAAAGAGTGTCGCACCCTTTGCCCTTTGTCCCTTCTAGAAGTACCAAAATCTGCCACAAAACACATAGTTTCTAAAAGCCCTAATTTCTGGCGAATTTATCTAACCTTTTCCCTCTTGGATTCAGATTTGAATTGGCCCTTTTCCTAGTGGATTTGGATTGTATAAGTCCATATCCGAAATTAATTGGGCTATGACTTCTTTCCCAAGCCTTGTGTCGTACCCCAAGGGCCCTAATCCTTTATTTCTGCTAAGTTCTAACCCTAATCTGATATTTCATAGGGTTTGCCGTGCACTAGATATATATATATATATATATATATTTAAGTTGTGCTGCACCCACCCCTACACACCACGCACAACCATACATCCTTCCATTCATCGATTCATTCATCCACACCACACCACATACCATATATTCAGAAAAACACCTTTGCCGCAACCTTGGGGAGAAGAATGACCTTGTGTCGCAAGCAATCTACATCCATTGGAGATTTTCAGAGTTCTTTCTTCCTTCGTTTCGTTTCCATGTTTGTTTTAATTTGCTTTTCAATTGTTATGAACATGTGTAACTAAGTTTTTCTTAGTTAGAGGTGAATTCAAAGCCATGGACATATGTTTTATATGAATTGATTTCCTCCAGTTTTTGTTTCTTGAATTGTGAATGCAATTTACTTAACTGATTTATTGAGAACTTGTTCTTGTGTGTTGATTAAAAATGCATACTTAGTTTTCATGCATGAATTTGATGCTAGAATATAAGGGAATTTTAACTAATCGTTATGAACTTATATTCACAAGTAGTAAAAGTCACTAGTCATGATTGTGTTAAGTAAATTTTGGGCAAAAGTATGATGCAGTTCATAGTTACGAATGCCTTGTCAATGTTCATGATTTTGACAAAGTTTAATGATCTTTGATTGTATCTTTATTATGTTGTTCATGTAGGGAACTTGATAAGAATAATTTGGGTTTTCGATGCGTATTCCATCCAATTCAATGAAACTACGAAAATCTGAAAGTTAATTTGTGCTTCTCACAATTAATTTGGGGCATTGTCATTCATGGTTTAAAGGGATAATAACTGGAAATCAATTTGTGTTGCATATGTGCATGTGTGGAGAAGGACCCTCTAGCTAGCCTTTACCCATTCAATTCAACTAATTTAGTGTCTAATCTGTTTAGTTTTGCAATCTGCCTAGTTTAGTTAATTTCGTCAAAACCAATCCCTCTTTAATATTTGGCGTTTTAACTTAGTTAGAATCTGTTTAAGTTTAGTTCTATTAGTGTTTTGAGTCAAGTAAAGGTCAAAATTCGTCTAAATAACCCATTGGTTCTTATTTGTTAGTTTTGTTTCAATTCGTCAAAATCTGCCATATTGAGTCTTTTTAGTTCAATTTTTGTCAAAATCACTGTCTAGGACCTGTTTTGGGTCAATTTAACTTAGTTTGTGTGTTTTGAGTTTATTTAGCTTGTTTTGAGTCATTAGAGTATGGTTTTCTGTTTTTAACCCTAGTTTTATGTTTTTGAGTCAGTTTTGAGTAGATTAGCATCCCTAGTTAATCCTCGGTCTAGAACGATCCCTACTTGCATATATACTACAATTGTCAACAATAGGGTTTAATTTGTGTGTCAAGTTAATTTTCACATCACATAAGCATTCATAAGGCATTCGTAACTATGAACTGCATGATACGCCTGCCAGGAATTTACTTAACGCAATCATGACTAGTTACCTTTACTACTTGTAAATATAAGTTCATAACGATTAGGTGAAATTCCCTTATATTCTAACATATAATCCCTGCATGCAAGCTAAGTGTGTACCCTTAATCAACACACAAGAACTAGTTCTTAATAAAACAGATAAGTAAATCGCATTCATGTTTTATGAAACAATAACTAGATGTAATCAATTCATATAAAACATACGTTCATGGCTTCAAATTCACCTGTAGCTAAAAAGAAATTTAGTTACACATGTTCGTCATAACTAAATAAAAACAATCTAATTTAAACATTGAAACTAAAACTACGGATAGAAGGAACCCAGAAAAGCTCCAGCAATGGCAGATTCGGCACCCCCTTTCCTAGATGGCAGATGTGGCTCCTTCTCTCCTCCCAAGGCTAAGGCACACTTCTATTTCTCTTTATTTTTTTCTGTCTTTTTTTCCCCTGAAAGCTACGGCAATAACTTGTATTTATAGGGCTAGGGCACGACCTACTTTGTGGTGGAAAAGGATTGAGTTGTTTGTAGTGTTTTAGGACTCCTTAAATCAGATTAGAAGTGGTTGAATGTGATAAGGAATTCCCCTTGCAGCTGGAGATAAGGTAGGATAGAATAAGGATAGGATATGATTAGATAAGGTTTGTTAAGGATAAGTTTGGATAAGATAAGATTGGATAAGGTTTCCCTTTAATTTCTGATTCCTTGTCTTCTAAGCCTCAATCCTAATGCTTCCAGATTGTAGCACATTCATAGCCTCATTTAAACACCAAAAATATCCATCCAAAGTGCTCCCCACACATGCTATCCAATCCAAGTCCAAAACTGCTCCAAATTGCTCAATTTAGCCATTTATTGTCATCTTTGCCAATTGGATCTACAAACGCACGAAAATAGCTTAAATCACTATAATAAATAGAAACTAACTCACTAAATGCAAAGAAACAGGCTAACAAAGTCGCATAAATATGCTCCTATCATTTTCTCCACATATGCTTCTAGCCACACTATAACATCCCGCATTGCCTAGAGGAGTGGATCCTCTGAGCCTTATATGTACATGCCCACCTCCATATAGCACGAGGCCTTTTAGGAGCTCATTGGCTTCGGGTTCCATCGGAATTTTGAAGTTAAGCGAGTTCGCGCAAGAGTAATCCCAGGATGGGTGACCCACTGGGAAGTTCTCGTGTGAGTTCCCAAAAACAAAACCATGAGGGTGTGGTCGAGGGCCAAAGCGGACAATATTGTGCTATTGGAGTTAAGCCCGGGATATGGTGGGGGCCCAGGTCGGGATGTGACAATTTGGTATTAGAACCAATCCCTGGTCGAAAGTGTGCTGATGAGGACTTCAGGCCCCTAAGGGGGGTGGATTGTAACGTCCCACTGAAGGAAAATTTATGTCCTAGCTAAGAACATGTAAAGAACATTTGAATACATAGGCAAACTATTAACAAATTAAAGTAGGCATGCATCCAAAAACAATTCATAAAACCCATGACTTTCAAAGCCTAGTATATGGTGAACCATAAGACTCTTTAACAATATTAAAGAGAATAAGAATTTAGAGATTCTTTACCCTTGAAGCTCATCCTTGATTGCACAAGGGATTCACCCAAGTGGAGGGCCTTCAAGTCACCTCCTTGCTCCTTGGATCTTCCTTGTGATTTCCTCCCTTTTAGTGCTTATTTTCTTCTTTGAGGATTTGAGGATTTGTTCTCCAAAACACCAAAGGTTTGGTGTCTCTAAGTCTCCACACCAAAGATGTAGTGTGAAGATGAAATGGATGACTTAGGGAAGAATAGATTGCTAGATGTTCCTCCCCTAAGTGGCCGGCCTCTATGTAGAAAATGAGAGAATATGTTTCACCCAAATTCAATTAGAAAACCCTAATGTGAAACAAAGCTATAATGTTGATTTTATACTTCATTTCATGTGAGTGGCAAACTTGTAATTAATACAAGTTTGCTACCCCTCACCCTTATGGCCGGCCATATGTTGTTATTGGGCTTAATTGCCCATTTTGTTTTAGTTGTCATACAACTTAAACATAATGCGCCTTGTGGACCAAAACGTTTTTGTGACCCGAAGCCCAAAACTAACTTAAACGCCCAATACGAACGTTTCGTATAATTAATTAACTATTTAATTAATCTTGACCATTCTTCAATTAAACCATTTAATTGCTTATCCATTTCATATAATTTCTTCACTTATATCCTTACTCGGTGTACGATCCATTAGGTTCCAATTAGCGAGGTAGTGGGTGATGTTACTCTTAACGATCGATTGTGAATTGAAACCACATTTCAATTCTCCCTTAAAATTAGTGTTTGCTAATCTTTAGGGCTTCCACAAACCATGGGTGATGCCTAGCAGCATGTCATGGTTACCCAAGCTAAGTAGAAGTGGTTGGAGAACCTATCCAGTTACAACTACAATGCAATACGGTCATTCTCTAATACAATACTCTTAATCACATTGTTTAAGTGATAGTTTGTTTCATGTCTACTATTGATAGGAGCATATTTAGGCGACTTACTTTGCTTGTTCTCGTGCATTTACGTTGTGTTTCTTTAGTTATTTTAGTCCTTTATGCTTCTTTTGTGTGTTTTCAGGATATTAAGACGTGTTTGACGAAAGGATGCATTGTGGAGTGTTTTGGAGCACTATTGGGCTAAGGATGGATAGCTTATACTTGGAGCCCAAGTGTTGGATGAAATTGAAGGCCTTGTATGCACTTGAAGACACAAAACAATGGCCCTAAACCAATCACATAACACCTTGCCATGGGCTTAACACAAACACCATTCCTTGCCATGCAAGGATGAGCAATTTGGGTCCATTTCATGTACTTAAACTCTAGCCCAATCCACAATCACTTCAAAGCCATGCAAAACCTTTCAACACCCTTTAATCATCCCCCTTTAAGTTATGATTTTATTTCCTAACCCTACATGCATTATTTATTAGCATCTTCACATGCATTCACACACACTTTACACATTCAAACACTAGCCAAAACCGTGAGCTCCCATTCCCTTATGCCATTTTCAGATTTCCACCCACTAACCTAGTCATCAACACATGCATTCCCTTCACATTCACCCACATGCACTCCCACTCTTTAATCATATGCACTCCCATTCTTTAATTCAACCACATTCCAATTCAACACATGCAATTACACACACCACTCAACCCTTTTTCCATCCTTTGTGCCGTGCATTCCCAATCCCTTTCCATCAATTCACATGCATTTCCCCCTAATTCCAACTCATCAAGAACAAGCCACATGCATTTACACCCCACATGTCCCTTTAATCATTCAACCATAAAGCCACATGCACTCCCATTTCTCTTCCCATTCACCCTTTGCCGTGCATAACCTTGACATTTCTAATCTAATCCACAACTTTTCCTAGCTGTTTGCATGTGCATTCCCCATTCAAACTTCCAGCCTTCATTCTACATTATTGCAGCTGCATCCTCTCACCCTTTAATCATTAAGCACATGCAAAACTTCATCATTCATCACACAGTCCTTGGCATACAAAACAGCACCATTTAAACCCCAAAACAACTCTTTGCCGTGCCTTTCCATCATTTCCAGCATCCACACACATTGCTGCAGCTTTCCAACTTTCATTCTTCATCATTGCATCCATTCCACATGCATTCTTCATCATTGCACCACAATTCAATTAATCCCACACTCCATGCCGTGGCCTATTCTCATTTCAGCACACTCCACATGCAATTCCAACTTTTCTCCTTCTCTTTGTAGCCACAAGTCACATGCATTCACTCATAATCATTCACCAAACATGCAGCCACATTTCCACCCACCTCCTAGCTGTTATGTTCCCTCCATTACTCCTATAAATACCCTTGCATTCATTCATTCAAGCATCTCATCTCATTCACAACACAACACACCACACAAATACACATCCATTGCCGTGCATATCCTTCCAATCTGTGCAGTTTTTATCCTCCATTTCAGCCACTATCCAACCACTTCCCATCCCTCCAAAACACTTCACATAATCCCCAAAGCTCACCTTAGACCTTGTGCCACAACAACGAGGAAGAGAAGAGTGCCTAAACGTTCATACAATTCAAGTTTGAGTTGTTGGAATGTTTAGGTGTTTCTTTGATTTCAATGTTTGAATTCAATTTTCTTTGTTTTGTAATGGAAGAGAAGAGTGCCTAAACGTTCATACAATTCAAGTTTGAGTTGTTGGAATGTTTAGTTGTTTCTTTGATTTCAAGGTTATGAGGAACTAAACCCCCTTTAGCTAGGGGGTGATTCGAAACTATGTTTATATTTGCAATATGAATTGATTACTTTTGGTTGGAACTTCATAAGTTGTGGATTCAATTCGTTTAACTGTTTGATTGATAACTTATTTATGTATGTTCATTGAGATTGCAAGCTTAATTTTCATGCATGAATATGACGCTAGAATATAAGTGAGTTTCACCTAATCATTATGAACTTATATTCACAAGTAGTGGAGGTTGCTTATAAACAATCGCGTTAAACGAATTATTGGCATAAGTTTCATGCGTATTCCATAGTAACGAATGCCTCGTCAACACTTATAATTTTCATTGAACTTAATGATCTTTGTTGAATGTCTCTATTATGCGTATTCCATAGTTAGGGACTTTGATTAAGAATAATTTGGTTGTAATGCGTATTCCATTCAATCCAACGAATTTAGGGAAATCTGAAAGTTAATTTAAGCGGACCTAATTAACTTGGAGCATTGAGTTTCACAACTTATCGAAAGACCAACTGAGAATCAATATTGTATGCAAGTGTAACATGTGTGGAGAAGAACCCCTTGGCTATTCCATCATCCATATTTTCATCACATTCATATTTACATTTTGCCTTTAATTATATTCTGTCTTTTTAATTTAATATCGTCCAAACACATTTCCCCCATATTTCGTTGAGTCTTAATCATTCGTATTTGTTTTATTTTTGTATCTTTAAGCTTTTGGAGTCATAAACACTTTCAAATTCGTCTAAATCAAGTTCTAGTTTCTATTTGAGTCAATTTGATTGTTTTAAGCAGTTTGAGTCTTTCAAAGCTATTCTGAGTCATAGTAATTTTGTTAAGAGTCTTTACATTTAGTTTTTGTGTTTTCAAGTCAATTCAAAATAGATTAGCACCCCTAGTTAATCCCCGGTTAGAACGATCCCTACTTACATCATTACTACAATTGTCACAAATAGGGTTTAGTTTGTGTGCGTATAAATCTCGCATCAAATTTTGGCGCCGTTGCCGGGGATTGGCAAAGTTGCTAATCCCTTGTCTTGAGTCTTGTTTAAATTGTTTAGTTTAGTTTCTGTTTTGTTTTAATTTTTTTGCACCGTGTGTATGTGTTTTTGTGCCGTGTGTGGCAACTTGTTTTCTTACTTGTGCCAAGTCTATTAAGTTGGTTACTTATCTTGTTTACTTTTGTGTGTAGGTACTAGTTTATGACCCGTAGCTCACAACCTGTTCGTGAGCAAATCTCCGACTTTGACGGTGATTTCGAGAGGACTTTGAGAAGGAACAAGAAATTTCAAGAGTCTAATCCTCCTAGTCCCGAACCTGAAGTAGAAGAGGAAGCCACGGATTGGGTTAAAGAGGAAATACCAACCATGGCGGTGGATAATCGAACCATTAAAGAGCTTTCTGCCTCAGGTTTGGCCAATGCAGCCCCTCTTTGCATTCAATACCCCGCGGCTGCCCAAGACAAGACCGATGAATTCGAATTGAAGTCAAGCTTGTTGCACCACATTCCGAAGTACCATGGGCTTTCCATGGAAGATCCCAACAAGCATCTCAAGGAGTTCGAGGTTGTTTGTTCGAGCATGACACCCATCAATGTCGATGGGAACATTCTGATGATGAAGGCTTTTCCATTCTCTCTTGTGGAAAAGGCTAAGGATTGGCTTTATGAATTGCCACCCGGGACCGTTACTTCTTGGGAGAGCATGAAGAGAGCCTTCTTGGAGAAGTTCCTCCCTACTTCAAAAGTCATTCTCTTGAGGAAGAAAATTAGCGGAATCCAACAAAGTCAAGGAGAATCTTTTCCGGCATACTACGAGCGTTTTAAAGTCCTTGTTGCATCATGTCCTCAACATCAAATGAAGGAGGAGCTTCTCCTTAAATACTTCTATGAGGGCCTTCTTCCCATTGAAAGGCAAATGCTCGATGCTTCGGCGGGAGGTGCATTGGTGGACAAAACACCTATGGTAGCCAAGACCCTAATTGCAAACCGTGCTCTAAATGCACAACAATATGAAGGTGTTGGTCAAAGAGAAGGGCCACGACAACAAAGTGTGAATGAGGTAAGTGCAATTTCTGATATTCAGTCACAATTGGCTAATCTTACTTCTCTCGTGTCTCAGGTTGTCAAGGGGTCAAAATCACAAGAAAACCAAGTGTGTGGCGTGTGTGCAATGCAAGGGCATCCATCCGAGACATGCCCTTAATTAATAGAGAATGGGGGATGGGAATCTGCCAATGCCATAGGCTATGGGAATCAAAACCAACCGAGGAACGATCCATATTCTAACACATATAATCCAGGTTGGAGAGACCACCCAAATTTCAGATGGAGAGATGCACAACAACCTGCCCAACAATCTGCACCACAAAGGGGATTTCAACAAAACCCACCTGGATTCCCGCGACCATACCAATCCAACCAACCACCATCGTCACAAAACAACTCAGGTTCGTCTTTTGATAATGATGCGAGAATTATACGCACACAAATTAAACCCTCTTTTCGTCAAATTGTAGTATATGTATAAGTAGGGATCGTTCTAGATCGGGGATTAGGAGGGATTGTTAACCACTTGAATTTGACTCAAAAACGTAAAATATCAATATGAAACACTATACTAGACTCAAAGAATGCAAAACTAAACTTTAAAACACTAAAACAAACCAAAAGACTCAAAATAGCACCAAAACACTCAAAACTGCCTAAAAATCACTTTCTGGGCAGTTTTGAGCACCTTGAGTACTTTGGACGAATTTGAGAAACAAAATGAATCAAAACACTTATAAACACAAACTAAATGTATTTCTAACTAATCTAACACTTTAAAAGAAATGGGAGATTGGTTTTGAATGAAACTTGAAATAAAAACAGAAACTTGGAAACAAACAGATTGTAAATTAAAGCATAAGGAAATGAAGTAAACACAAGATGAATGAATCAACAACTAATAAAATAAGAGAGTACCAATGAAGATGAAGCTAGAGATTCGATTTCACCATTGCTAAGCCAAGTCCATGCTTGTTAAGTCAGATTATACTCATCCCTCTACTTATTTCTTGGGTTTGTTTCACTTAGATATGATCAGCCATATGATGTGTGGATTTGATCAAATGTCTCTAATTATGAGCCTAATTGTGATGTGCAACTTTGATTCCTAATCAAGACTATGTAGTGCATAAGAAACTTTCACAAAACCAAAGGGAACACTCGGCAGGATGTTTGCAAAACATTCCCTTCATTCATTCACATATCCACCAAGATTATGCATGATGTGTGCTTTAATCTTGGCTAAACAACCTGTGGTTAATTCAAATGATGATCAAGCACTAAAATTAACACACTAAGTCACAATTAAATCGGAGAATAAAGCAAGAAATAGATAGATTAAATGAGAATTCCGAATTAACTACATGGCAAACTTTGCAAGGCTACATCGAATCCCTAGAGGAGGATTAGTTACAATTCATGTTTGCAAAGGATTTAACATAAAAATATAAAGCATGAACGAACATAGAATTAATAAGAAGAAAGAACCCTTGAAGCAAAACTGATGTAGAATCAAAGAAACACCTAAACATTCCAACAACTCAAACTTGAATTGTATGAACGTTTAGGTCCTCTTATCTTCCTCTTCGTCGTAGCACAAGGTCTGAGGGATGTTGTTGGTGTGTTGAATGGATTGGGGAATTATGGAAATGGAAGGATGATGTTTGGATTGTAAGGGAGAGTCACGGCACAAAGGGGGGTTTATGGTCTACATTTCTGCAATGGATGAAGTGTATGAATGGAATTGATGGACTTTGTGAAGGGCACGGCCCCAAGGGACCAATTTCTGTTGTGAAATGAATTGTGGATGAATGAGAATGAATGAATGAGTATTTATAGGTGAAATGGGGGGAACATGACAGCTAGGTTGCATGTGCTAATGTTTGTGTGTGCATGTGAAATCTGGAATTGCATGTGTGTTGAATGTGAAAGCATGTGCAATGAATGTGTGGTGCAATGATGAAGGAATAATCTGCCAAGATGCATGTGTTATGAAGTGCATTTTCTGATTGCATATGGAATGAATGATTTCTTGGTGAGGGGATGCATGTGTTGATTAAAGGGGAAATGACAATCTGAAATGGGATAGCATGTGGGTGGAAATGCATGTGGGTGAATGTTTAAAGTGCATGTGCAATGTTTTAAAGGATGGAATGATGGAGGAACAAGTGCATGTGAATGCATGGTGATAGCATGTGCACGGTTTTGGTTGGAATGATGGCAGATTGTGAAAACATGTGAATGCATGTGTTTGATGAATGATAAGTGGTGAATGATATGATAAGTGATAAGTGGTGAATGATAAGTGATGAATGATAAGTGATATGATATGTGATTATGATAAGTAATGGGAGCATGTGTATGGTTTTGGGAGAAAGGTGGAGATGCACGGCATAAGGGAATTGGAAAGGTTTAAATGTCCTAAAACTAAAGGGAACAAAGTTCCAACACTTTGGTCTTCAATTTCGTCCAACATTTTGGCGCCAAGCATAAGCTATCCATCCTTAGCCCAAAAGTGCTCCAAAAGTCTCCAAAATGCATCTTTTTGCTCCTTTAACCCTTTGGACCTACAAACACACAAAAATAGCTTAAAGGACTAAAATAACTAAAGAAACATAACGTAAATGCACGAGAACAAGCCATTTAAGTCGCATGAATATGCTCCTATCAGATAATTCTCAAGTTATTCAATTGCTAACTACATTGGCGCAGGGGCAAGAAAAACAAACAAAAGACATGCACAATTACGCCAATGAGGTGCAGAATCAAGCTCAAAAGGTGAAGGAGTTGAAGAGACAACTGGGACAAATGGCTGAATTCATGGGGCAATTTAATAGAGAACAAGGCAAGTTACCAAGTTCAACGCAGGTGACTCCGAAAGGAGGATTCGAATCTGCAAACGCCATAAGTTTGAGAAGTGGTAAGGAGGTCGGAACCACCCCAAGGCCGTCCAAAACAAGTCAAGAAGAGGACATGTTGCTACAAGAAGAGGAGGAACAAGCAAAGAAGGCCACGACAAGGGTGAAAGAAACTTTGCCGCAGCCCCTTATTGTGCCAAAACCGTCCAACACGCCTAAGGTAAGTCCAAATTTGACTTTGTCAAGTTCTATTCCACTAAACGTGCCCTTTCCTAGCAGGTTTAGGCAATCAAAGAAGGAGGAGAGTGAAAAGGACATTCTGGAAACCTTTAGGAAAGTTCAAGTCAACATTCCGCTCCTTGATGCAATCAAGCAAGTCCCTAAGTATGCCAAGTTCTTAAAAGAGCTTTGCACAACGAGGAAGAGGATTTCAAACAAGGAGGTGGTCCAGGTAAGTGAGAATGTGTCTGCAGTGCTACAAAGGAAACTACCACCTAAATGCAAAGATCCAGGTAGCTTTACAATCCCTTGTATTATTGGTCAAACTAAGTTCGAACATGCTATGTTAGACTTAGGAGCTTCAATTAACGTCATGTCATACTCTATTTATGCCTCAATGAACCTTGGTGAATTGAAAAATGATGGTGTGATTATTCTTTTGGCCGATAGATCTAATGCCTATCCAAATGGCGTATTGGAAGATGTCTTAGTGCAGGTGAATAATTTGATCTTCCCAGCGGATTTCTACGTGCTTGACATGGAGGATTCACCCCATTGCCGATTTTATTAGGGAGGCCCTTCATGAAGACAGCCCGCACCAAGATAGATGTGTTTAAAGGAACATTAACGATGGAATTTGATGGGGAAGTCATTGATTTCAATCTTTCTGAAAGTATTAAATTTCCTAAGGACGATCATTCTTGCTTTTCTATTGATATAATTGATGATTTGGCGCAGGAATTTCTCGATTCTTTGGAGAGGGATACACTTGAAACAACAATTGCACAAGGAATTGGGCAAAAATCTGGTTTTGCCGTGCCTAGAAGTGAAGATGAGGCCGAGATGGTCGCTGCACTTGAGTCATTGCCACAACACTGTGGTAAGCCTTCTAACCCAATTTCAATTTCAGTTTCCACTAATAAGTTGTTACCCTCAGTGATTCAGGCACCCGTACTTGAGCTTAAACCGTTGCCCGATCATTTAAAGTACGTCTTCTTGGGAGACAACGAGACATTGCCCGTCATTGTCTCCTCATCACTCACGGCCATAGAGGAGGAGAAGTTGATTCGAGTGTTGAAAGAACACAAGACGGCCATTGGATGGACTTTGGCCGATATTAGGGGAATTAGCCCGACTACGTGCATGCATCGCATACTTCTAGAGGAGGGGGCTAAACCAACTCGAGAGGCTCAGCGCCGTCTCAACCCTCCAATGATGGAAGTTGTGAAAAAGGAGATTATCAAACTTCTTGATTGTGGAGTGATTTATCCGATCTCTGATAGTCGTTGGGTGTCACCGGTGCAATGTGTTCCAAAGAAGTCCGGAGTGACAGTGGTGAAGAATGCTGAGAATGAGCTTGTGCCAACCCGTATCCAAACAGGTTGGCGAGTGTGCATTGATTATAGGAAGCTCAACGCCACCACAAGGAAGGACCACTTCCCTTTGCCGTTCATTGATCAAATGCTTGAAAGGTTAGCCGGTCATTCTTTTTATTGTTTCCTTGATGGTTATTCTGGATATAATCAGATTGTCATAGCGCCGGATGACCAAGAAAAGACAACTTTCACATGCCCCTTTGGTACTTTTGCTTATCGTCGCATGCCTTTTGGTTTATGCAATGCTCCGGCCACGTTTCAAAGGTGTATGGTAAGTATCTTTTCAGATTTTGTGGAAAAGATTATTGAGGTATTTATGGATGATTTCAGTGTGTTTGGTCATTCATTTGATGGTTGTTTGGAAAATCTCACAATGATTTTGAAACGATGTGTAGAAACTAACCTTGTGGTTAATTGGGAAAAATGTCACTTTATGGTTAGACAAGGCATAGTTCTAGGGCATATTGTTTCAGAAAGAGGAATTGAAGTGGATAAATCGAAAATAGATCTTATACGCTACTTACCCTCTCCTACTTCGGTTCGAGAGGTTCGTTCGTTTCTTGGTCATGCAGGATTTTATAGGCGATTTATCAAGGACTTCTCCAAGATCTCAAACCCTCTTTGCCGTCTCCTCCAGAAAGATGTGGCGTTTGACTTCAACGAGGAGTGTGAGAAGACGTTCAATCACCTCAAAGAAACACTAACTTCGGCCCCTATCATAGTTCCACCGGATTGGAGCCTTCCTTTTGAGCTTATGTGCGATGCTTCCGATTATGCATTAGGAGCTGTTTTGGGGCAAAGGAAGGAAAAGAGACCGCATGTTATCTATTATGCCTCTCGGACTTTAAATGATGCACAATTGAATTATTCTACCACTGAAAAAGAACTTCTTGCTGTTGTATTTGCTTTAGATAAATTTTGTTCTTATTTGCTTGGTACTAAAGTTATTATTTATACTGACCATGCAGCATTGAAGTATTTGTTCACCAAGAAGGAGGCCAAACCACGACTCATTCGTTGGATGCTTCTTCTCCAAGAGTTCGATATCGAAATCCGGGACAAGAAAGAAAGTGAAAACGTGGTGGCTGACCACTTGAGCCGTATGGTGCATGAGGAGGATGCTGTGCCTATCATAGAGACGTTCCCAGATGAGCAACTGATGTCCGTCAAGGTAAGTGAACCGTGGTATGCTGATTTGGTGAATTATTTGGTGTCTAAACATGTTCCTAGTGAATTACTTAAACACCAATGTGATAAATTGAAGAAAGAGGCACGGTTTTATGTGTGGGATGACCCGTATTTATGGAAATATTGCCCTGACCAAGTTATACGTAGGTGTGTGCACGATTCTGAGTTTAATGCTATTCTAACCTTTTGTCACACTTATGCTTGTGGGGGACACTTTGGCACTCAAAGAACAGCACTTAAGGTGTTAGAATGTGGTTTCTATTGGCCTACCATCTTTAGGGATGCTAAAACATTTTGCATGTCTTGTGATAGATGCCAAAGAACGGGCAATATTGGTCCTAAACAGCAAATGCCGCAAACCCCCATTTTTAGTGTTGAAATCTTTAATGTTTGGGGTATTGATTTTATGGGTCCCTTTCCTTCGTCACATGGGTTTCTTTATATATTGCTTGCTGTGGACTATGTGTCGAAATGGGTGGAAGCAAAAGCCACCCGAACTAATGATTCTCGAGTGGTTGCAGATTTTGTGAAAACTAACATTTTTGCAAGGTTTGGAATGCCACGAGTGCTAATCAGTGATGGAGGTTCCCATTTTTGTAATCGAACAATCGAGGCGTTGCTCAAGAAATACAATGTCACACATAAGGTGGCCACACCTTATCATCCTCAAACGAGCGGGCAAGCCGAGGTTTCGAATAGGGAAATCAAGCAGATTCTTGAGAAGACTGTGGGGCCTACAAGGAAGGATTGGAGTTTGTGCTTAAACGATGCATTGTGGGTGTATCACACTGCCTACAAAACCCCCATTGGGATGTCACCTTTTCGGCTCATCTATAGGAAGCCATGCCATCTTCCCGTCGAATTAGAGCATCGTGCACATTGGGCCGTCAAAACATTCAATATGGACCTTGATGCCGCAGGTTTACATAGGAAGCTTCAATTGTGTGAGCTTGATGAAATCCGAAATGAAGCATATGAGAATGCCCGGATTTACAAGGAGAAAACGAAGGCATTCCATGACAAGATGATTCGTGCCAAGACGTTCTCTATTGGGCAGAAAGTGTTGTTGTTCAATTCTCGCCTTCGGTTGTTTCCGGGTAAGTTGCGTTCCAAATGGGTTGGTCCTTTTATTGCCACTAATGTTTTCCCTCATGGTGCAGTACAAATCAAAAGTTCAAGGACGCAGCAAGAATTCAAAGTGAATGGGCATCGATTGAAGCCCTATTACGAGACGTTTGAGGAGCATGTCGTGGAGGAGGTACCCCTCCATGCCGTGGAACCTAGTCAAGCTTAAACGGAGGTACCGTCCGACTGCAAGACGTAAAAGAAAGCGCTACTTGGGAGGCAACCCATGCATTCAACAAAGGAAGACTTAGAAAGCACTCCAATTCCAGATTCCTAAAAACTCTTCTCTTTGTTGCTATTTCGTTTCTGCCTTGTTAGGTTGTTTAGTTATTGTTGTTTGTTTATTAATTGTGTGAGCCTATGATTGTAACATTGAGAAAATGTTTGATTTATTGATAGGCACTGCTAAACAAAGAAAGATGGAGCCTTCACAAAGGGCGTTTACTTGAAGCCCCACTACGAGGCGTCGAAGCAGAAGGCATAGAAGCGGGAGGCATAGGGGCAGAAGACATCGGAGCAGAAGACATCGGAGCTAGAGCATTCCAGGCCTCAATACTTGGCCAAGCGCTGGATGACCCAGGAAAAAGGTGCCTCTGGAGATAAGTAGCAAGCTTTTGACGGTCACTTTGAATCCGACCTTCAGATTCTTGCAGCTCATCAAGCTTTCTCTTCATGCCCGCCGAATAGTTATTTGCAAGCACATGCAAACTTCTATTCTCATACTTAAGTTGCTGGATCTCCTGCTTGAGACTTTCCACCTCTGCCATCAATGATTCCACCTGACGGGAGCGGGCAAGCAGGCGTTGGCCCATGTTGGACATAGAACTCGCACACTGAACACTAAGTGCAAGGGACTCTTGAACGGCCAACTCATCGGACCGTCCTGACAGCAGCCTACTATCTTTTGGAGTGAGGAGGTTCCTAGCTACTATTGTAGCTGTTGTGGCGTCCTGCATCACGGAGTCTTCACCTGTAAGAAGACCGTTAGAAGATAAGAAAGAAGGGCGCCATACGTTACCTTGACGCGGCGCGCCCGTATCACTGCTAAGGCTCAATTCCAAGCTAAGGTTCAATGAGTTTGCCATTTTCAAAAGTGTTCAAAAAGAAGGGGAGGATGAAGTTAAAATTTCAAAGGGCCGGAGACGATGTTCAAGAATGGGAAATCTTCAGAGTGTGTATGTTGGCGGTGATCGATACCTCTATAAGAAGCCAAGGCGACGCGTCCACCAATTCAAAGAGCCGGATTTTCCGGCGTAAGTTAGGCGACGCTCCCTCGGCTTTTCAGAAAACGCGTTCAACTTTGTCAAAAGATTTCTGACAAAGCTGAAAACACGTGGACGCCATCATCGCAACTACACATCTTTAGCCGACAAGCGCAAAGTTCGACGACGCTTTCTCTGCTTTTCAGAAGACGCGTGCAGCTTTGTCAAAAGGAGCCGCATCTGCACTACCACGTGTCGTTCAGAAATCGAAGGGGCGCCTGCTCAGAAATCGAAGAGGCGTATTCAAAGATCGAAGAGGCGCCACTATTTCAAAAAGCCGGAGTTGCGGGATCAAAACGTTTGTCGACAAAGGTAAAAAGTACCACCACTTGCTATTATCTCTATATATGTCGACCTTCGTCTTTTATGGCAGGGCAAACCTGAAGAAAATGCCCAACTCTCCCTCACCTCTGAGGGCGCACTCCCAGCAAAGCCTTTCGAAATACTAAATTCCTTCTTCTTCCCCAAAGATGATACCAGATGTCTGGAGTACAGATGACCCAGGAGGAAACAGCACAACAAATACATGTGCTGATTCATTCACCGCTTCTTCAAAAGCAAAGGTATCTCATATCATCAAGGTCAAAAGCAAAAGTATCTCATATCATGCTCTTTCCCTGTCTTTTTCTTTGTCCTTGTTCTTACTCGCATGGCAAAGTAAAAGAAGCAATCAGCCGGCACTTGGAGTCAGTCTTCCGTTCTGGAGCCAACTGCCTGGAATCTATTCCTGATTGCTTACCTAGCGTTGCTCTCGAGTAGTCATCTTCAACGGTTGATACACTTCCGGGGAAGGGACCACTTCTGCAAAGGGGAGCGAGTAAGGCAAGTGAAAATGATACATTGAAGCATGTGGAGACAAACATAGGCTGAGTTATCCTCCAACCCTTTTCATTACGAATTGGAAAGATTGAACAAAGAAACAGACCAAAGGGGTAAGCTCAGACCTTCGGGGAAGACCAAAAGAATCCTCCAGCCCAGTAGCACAATGGAAAATCAATGATGGGCGGAAACCAGTTCGAGAGTAAGCCTGTGGAATCATCAAGATCAAGCCTCAATGCAATCAAGAAAGAGAAGAGGGAATTTACACTCCATAACCAGATTTGCGTCCCTAAACTCTTCTCTTTGTTAATTACATTCTGCCATGTTTAGTATGTTTAGTTGTTGTTTGTGTGTTTACTTATGTTTTGTGTGAATCTATGCTTAAAACATTGAGGACAATGTTTGATTTAAGTGTGGGGGGGTAACTAAGTATATTTAATGCAAATTCGTGGGATTTTATCACCCACATAACTTCAAATGTTGTTCCTTGCTATTTTAAGGTGTTTTTAAATTGTTTTAGAGTGTTTTAGAGTGTTTTGTTTTATAACTCCGAAAATCACATAAAAATTTGAAAAAAAAAAAAAAATGTTTTGAAAAGCCTAAAAAGAGTGTTTTGAGTCGTTTTTGTGTGTTTATGTCTTAGGGTACCTTCCAACACAATGATAAGGATTTGGTTTGTAATTGCATGACGGTTAAAAAGAGTTATAAACATAGAAAAAAGTTTGATTTACTCTTGGTATATGCTTGGTTATGGTTATAATGTATGACTTCACATGCAATCACAAAAGAAAAATTCGTTTTTGTAACATGCTTGAAGGAAGGAACTCAAACAAACGCTACATCCCTGTGAGATTCGAGCCATTACTTTCTTTGGAGAGTTATTTTCTGTGATTCTTTGTTTTCTAAAGTTGTTGCATGATCTCATTATTCCTTGCTTGGTTAATACTTAGAATGCAATTGTATCATGATAGAACTAAATGCTAGAACTTATATCCGTTTCATTCAAAGCATGACATTGAATTGCATAACATATATCAAGATGAAGTTGTGTAGTTGCCACCATAGCCAAATAGCCTTACTTCCCATATTTCGTATATATTAGTTTTAACCCCGTTGAGCCTCGTTTATCCTATTTTCTTTGCTAACCACATCACCCCTTACCTAGCCTAGAGTAGGACTTTCCTATACCCTTGTTCTTAAAGTATAGTAAGCATGACTTAAATGAATTCCTTTTGAGTTACATTATGCAAGAAAATGAGTGTGGGGGAGTAAAAGTTTGTTCTTACGTTTATATGTATGTTCCGAGATTCAAAAAAACAAAAAAAAGAAGAAGAAAAAAAAAAAAAAAAAAGAGTGAAAATAAGTAAGAATGAACTCACGAGCGTTGATGGTTGAAGAAAGGGTCCAAAAAGTTGAATATGGCCCTAAGTTTTGTGTGACTTTCCCTTGGGTGTTCAAAGTTGATTTTTGCGTTCTAAAGGGAATTCTAAGTGCCTAATTCAAATACTTTGCTCACTATTGCTTTAAGAATGTTTGTTTATCCTTCACCTTTCATTGTTAGCCAATACCCTAGCCCCGTTACACCCCTTTGACTTCTATCTTGATCGTTATGTGTTCAATAATGTGGAGTTTGGAATTGATACGAGCATATGGTGTCACTGGTTCTTGCATCTAAGTAGTAGCATTCCATTCATGAGATCATACCTAAACATGCTTATTAACTCCAGAAATTGCTTCCTTTGAAATACATATATGTGAGTGTTCATTTTTATGTTTACATCAATCTTCTCACATATACCTAGTGTAGGGTGTGTAGTCAGAAAATCTGTGTGAAATACGAGAGTATATCTTGTAAGGATTTGAGCAAATTCTCTAAGGCATGTTACTACATTCTAAATGTGTTTTAAATGCTTAATTGTGAACTAGTATGTGGTGACTATGATTAAAAATGTACTTAAGTGTAGAGATGGCTAAAATCTGTGGGAATAATGATTTTTAACTTGTTATGTGCATTGGAAATCCGTGAGACGATTGTTGGAAGGTGTAGGTGGTGTTTTGTTCGTTTTGTCTAGTTTCGTGTTCTTTTGTTGTTTTGTTTTGCTCGAGGACTAGCAAAAGATAAGTGTAGGGGTATTTGATAGGAGCATATTTAGGCGACTTACTTTGCTTGTTCTCGTGCATTTACGTTGTGTTTCTTTAGTTATTTTAGTCCTTTATGCTTCTTTTGTGTGTTTTCAGGATATTAAGACGTGTTTGACGAATGGATGCATTGTGGAGTGTTTTGGAGCACTATTGGGCTAAGGATGGATAGCTTATACTTGGAGCCCAAGTGTTGGATGAAATTGAAGGCCTTGTATGCACTTGAAGACACAAAACAATGGCCCTAAACCAATCACATAACACCTTGCCATGGGCTTAACACAAACACCATTCCTTGCCATGCAAGGATGAGCAATTTGGGTCCATTTCATATACTTAAACTCTAGCCCAATCCACAATCACTTCAAAGCCATGCAAAACCTTTCAACACCCTTTAATCATCCCCCTTTAAGTTATGATTTTATTTCCTAACCCTACATGCATTATTTATTAGCATCTTCACATGCATTCACACACACTTTACACATTCAAACACTAGCCAAAACCGTGAGCTCCCATTCCCTTATGCCATTTTCAGATTTCCACCCACTAACCTAGTCATCAACACATGCATTCCCTTCACATTCACCCACATGCACTCCCACTCTTTAATCATATGCACTCCCATTCTTTAATTCAACCACATTCCAATTCAACATATGCAATTACACACACCACTCAACCCTTTTTCCATCCTTTGTGCCGTGCATTCCCAATCCCTTTCCATCAATTCACATGCATTTCCCCCTAATTCCAACTCATCAAGAACAAGCCACATGCATTTACACCCCACATGTCCCTTTAATCATTCAACCATAAAGCCACATGCACTCCCATTTCTCTTCCCATTCACCCTTTGCCGTGCATAACCTTGACATTTCTAATCTAATCCACAACTTTTCCTAGCTGTTTGCATGTGCATTCCCCATTCAAACTTCCAGCCTTCATTCTACATTATTGCAGCTGCATCCTCTCACCCTTTAATCATTAAGCACATGCAAAACTTCATCATTCATCACACAGTCCTTGGCATACAAAACAGCACCATTTAAACCCCAAAACAACTCTTTGCCGTGCCTTTCCATCATTTCCAGCATCCACACACATTGCTGCAGCTTTCCAACTTTCATTCTTCATCATTGCATCCATTCCACATGCATTCTTCATCATTGCACCACAATTCAATTAATCCCACACTCCATGCCGTGGCCTATTCTCATTTCAGCACACTCCACATGCAATTCCAACTTTTCTCCTTCTCTTTGCAGCCACAAGTCACATGCATTCACTCATAATCATTCACCAAACATGCAGCCACATTTCCACCCACCTCCTAGCTGTTATGTTCCCTCCATTACTCCTATAAATACCCTTGCATTCATTCATTCAAGCATCTCATCTCATTCACAACACAACACACCACACAAATACACATCCATTGCCGTGCATATCCTTCCAATCTGTGCAGTTTTTATCCTCCATTTCAGCCACTATCCAACCACTTCCCATCCCTCCAAAACACTTCACATAATCCCCAAAGCTCACCTTAGACCTTGTGCCACAACAACGAGGAAGAGAAGAGTGCCTAAACGTTCATACAATTCAAGTTTGAGTTGTTGGAATGTTTAGGTGTTTCTTTGATTTCAATGTTTGAATTCAATTTTCTTTGTTTTGTAATGGAAGAGAAGAGTGCCTAAACGTTCATACAATTCAAGTTTGAGTTGTTGGAATGTTTAGTTGTTTCTTTGATTTCAAGGTTATGAGGAACTAAACCCCCTTTAGCTAGGGGGTGATTCGAAACTATGTTTATATTTGCAATATGAATTGATTACTTTTGGTTGGAACTTCATAAGTTGTGGATTCAATTCGTTTAACTGTTTGATTGATAACTTATTTATGTATGTTCATTGAGATTGCAAGCTTAATTTTCATGCATGAATATGACGCTAGAATATAAGTGAGTTTCACCTAATCGTTATGAACTTATATTCACAAGTAGTGGAGGTTGCTTATAAACAATCGCGTTAAACGAATTCTTGGCATAAGTTTCATGCGTATTCCATAGTAACGAATGCCTCGTCAACACTTATAATTTTCATTGAACTTAATGATCTTTGTTGAATGTCTCTATCATGCGTATTCCATAGTTAGGGACTTTAATTAAGAATAATTTGGTTGTAATGCGTATTCCATTCAATCCAACGAATTTAGGGAAATCTGAAAGTTAATTTAAGTGGACCTAATTAACTTGGAGCATTGAGTTTCACAACTTATCGAAAGACCAACTGAGAATCAATATTGTATGCAAGTGTAACATGTGTGGAGAAGAACCCCTTGGCTATTCCATCATCCATATTTTCATCACATTCATATTTACATTTTGCCTTTAATTATATTCTGTCTTTTTAATTTAATATCGTCCAAACACATTTCCCCCATATTTCGTTGAGTCTTAATCATTCGTATTTGTTTTATTTTTGTATCTTTAAGCTTTTGGAGTCATAAACACTTTCAAATTCGTCTAAATCAAGTTCTAGTTTCTATTTGAGTCAATTTGATTGTTTTAAGCAGTTTGAGTCTTTCAAAGCTATTCTGAGTCATAGTAGTTTTGTTAAGAGTCTTTACATTTAGTTTTTGTGTTTTCAAGTCAATTCAAAATAGATTAGCACCCCTAGTTAATCCCCGGTTAGAACGATCCCTACTTACATCATTACTACAATTGTCACAAATAGGGTTTAGTTTGTGTGCGTATAAATCTCGCATCAACTATCCAATGTGATACTTCTCTATATGATTCAATTGAATAAGATTTGGAACAAGCTTCCTTAGTCATATTGATGCGATATTTATACGCACACAAATTAAACCCTCTTTTCGTCAAATTGTAGTATATGTATAAGTAGGGATCGTTCTGGACCGGGGATTAGGAGGGATTGCAAATCTCTTGGAAACTGACTCAAAAACGTAAAATAAAGTTTTAAAACACTAAACTAGACTCAAAGAATGCAAAATTAAAGTTTAAAACACTAAGAAAAATCAAAAAATCAAAATGCTTTAAAAACACAAACTAAATTGAATTCTAACTGATGCGAAAATAGTTAAGCACACAAATTAACCCTCTTGTTGTCAAATTGTAGTAAAGATGCAAGTAGGGATCGTTCTAGACCGGGGATTAGGAGGGCTTGCTAAAACCTCTAAACTGACTCAAAAACATAAAAACAAAGTTAAAAACGTTCACAAAGACTCAAAGGACTCAAAATAGGTTCAAAAGACTCAAAACTGCCTAAAAACACTAAATAGGCAGTTTCTGACCTTAAACACAATTTTGGACGAATTTAAGGTTATGACTTGATTCAAAACACTTTAAAACATAAACTAAACAGATTCTAAACACTAAAGAACAAGAAAGTAAAGGGGGGTTTTGATTTGACGAAAATTGAAATAACAAAACAAGTTGTAAAACTAGGCAGATTGTAAAACGAATTTTGGAAACAATATGATGGATGGATTAGTTAGAGGTCCATTCTCCACACATGACACATTTATATATGAATCGATTCTCCAATTGCTTTTCATTAACTATGATGCTCAACACCCCAAGTTAACCGTGATGCACTAATCAACCTTCAAATTTTCCTTATGCTATTGAATTGGATGATGCATGCGACAATTCAAATCATTCTCCAATGGTTCTCAACATGAATGCATAGAAGAGATACAATGAGAGATCATTATGCTCTATGAAAATTATAAGTGTTGACGAGGCAATTGTAACTATGAATGCATGATACTCTTACCAAGAATTCAATTAACACGGTTGTGACTAGCAACCTTCACTACTCATGTTTATAAACTTGTGACGATTAGGTGAAACTCGTTTGTAAACTAGCATCGAGTTTATGCATGAAGACTAAGTATGCATCCCTAATCAACATACAAAAACAAGTTTTTAATAAACAGATAATTGAATTGCAATCACAACTTAACAAATCACAATTGGAAGAAATCAATTCATATTTCAAACATGTTCATGGCTTCAAACTTTCCCCTAACTAATTAGGGGTTTAGCCACTCATGATTACAACAAACTTAGAAAGGAATAACAAAGTAAACATTGAAAACAAGAACGAAGTACACCTAAAACGCTCCAATCTGCAAGCATGAACCGTTCTAGGCTTCCTTCCTCTCCTAGTTGCTGCGGCACAAGGGTTTTTGGTGAGTTTTGGGGGTTATGGATGATGTAGAATGATGTGTTTAGGGTAGGGATGGATGTAGGGGATGGCAAGGAGTGTTTTTGGGCAGAAAATATGAAGAATGGTGAAGTATGGCTGTGTTAGAGAGAGGGAATGAATTTCTGGCGTGAATGAATGTGTATGAGAGGTGGTTTAATGTTGTGTGAAGTGTGTATGGTTTTTATAGGGAGATGAATGGATGGGAGAGGGAACATGATAGCTAGGTTAAGTGAATGCATGTGCAAAACAGCTAGGATAGCTGAAATTGTAAGGGGAATGCATGTGCAATGTTGGAAATCTGATGGGAGAAAGGTGGATGCATGTGTTGGCTGATTTAAAGAATGTGAGGGAATGATGAAAGGGGAAACATGACAGCTAGGATGAATGCATGTGGAGTGCATGTGCAATGTTTTAAAGGATGGAATGCATGTGAATATGCTAGAAATCTGATGGGAATGAATGATTAAATGTGAATGGCTGATTAGAATCTAGGGTGCATGTGGGTTAGAAATGCATGTGGGTGAATGTTTGAATGATTAAAGGGGAGACATGACAGCTAGGTTGGTTGGTGGCTGCCATGGAGGTGTGGAATGATGGAATTGCACAAGGGGAATGCATGTGCACGGTTTTGGTGTGGAGAAATGATTATGGATGCATGTGTTGAATGATTTCTTGGTGAGGGATGTGGAGTGGCTGGAATGATGAAAGAATAAAGGGTGCGTGTGGGTTAATTAATTAAAGGGAGTGCATGTGCAATGTTGTTGTTGGTGCAATGATGGAGGAACAAGTGCATGTGGCTGAAATGTGGAAGGTGTGTGGCTACTTCAAGTAGGAATCCTTGTGACATCAACTCTTCAATTTCGTCCATTCCTTTTGCTCCAAGTATAAGTTATCCCTTCCAAGTCTAATTTTGCTCCAAAATGCTCCAAAATGCATCTTTTTGCTTCCTTAGCCACATGAACCTAAAAACACACGAAAATGGCTTAAACGACTAAAACAACTATGAATTAACAATATAAATGCACGAAAACAAGCTAAGTAAGTCGCCTAAATATGCTCCTATCACTAACTAAAATGAACATTAAAGCAAAAGGGGGATTGAGGTTTTACGAAAATTGAAATAACGAAACAAGTTAATAAACTAGACAGAATGTAAATATGAAATTTATGGATGAATGCTAGCTAAGGGGTTCATCTCCATACATGTTACACTTGCAAACAAGATTGATTCTCAGTTGGTCTTTCGATAAATTATGAAACTCAACACTCCGGGTTAACTAGGTCCGCTTAAATTAACCGTCAAGTTTTCCTTAAGTTAATGAATTGGATGGGTTAGCGCAACGCAATTCACAACATTCTCCAAAAGTCCTTTACGTGAACAGCACAATAAAGATACAATCAAAGATCATTAAGCATTATGAAAACTATAAGTGTTGACGAGGCATTCGTTACTATGATGAGCATGAAACTCATGCCAAGAATTCGTTTAACGCGATTGTTTATAAGCAACCTCCACTACTTGTGAATATAAGTTCATAACGATTAGGTAAAACTCACTTATATTCTAGCGTCATATTCATGCATGAAAATTAAGCGCGCATTCTTAATAAACATACATAAATAAGTTATCAATCAAACGGTTTAAACAAATTGAATCAACAACTTATGAAATTCCAACGAAAGTTAATCAATTCATATTGCAAATATAAACATAGTTTCGAATCACCCCCTAGCTAAAGGGGGATTAGTTCCTCATTACTTTGAAATCAAAGAAACACCTAAACATTCCAACAACTCAAACTTGAATTGTATGAACGTTTAGGCACTCTTCTCTTCCATTCCTCATACGTACAAAACAAAGAGAATTGAATTTAAACTTTGAAATCAAAGAAACACCTAAACATTCCAACAACTCAAACTTGAATTGTATGAACGTTTAGGCCCTCTTATCTTCCTCGTTGTTGTAGCACAAGGTCTAAGGTGAGGTTTGGGGGATTATGGAAATGGATGAGGAGTGGTGTTTGGATTATAAGGGAATGGGAACTCACGGCTAAAGAAGGTGGAGAGTGAATGTGGTGTGTTGTGTATGAAAATGAGATGTGATTTTTGTGTATGAATGCATGGGTTTTTATAGTGGGAATGGGAGAATATGTGGGTGATTGTTTAAGAGTGAATGTGGTTGTTATGATTGAGAGTGCATGTGGATGAAATAATGATGGAAAAAGAGCTAGGTTGTTGGTGTGTGAATGCATGTGTTGAATTGGTGGTGCAATGATGAAAGAGTAAGTGCATGTGTGTGTGAATGGTGGTGCAATGATGAAAGAGTAAGTGCATGTGTGTGTGAAAGAGTAAGTGCATGTGTGTGTGAATGGTGGTGTAATGATGAAAGAATAAGTGCATGTGTGTGTGAATGGTGGTGCAATGATGAAAGAGTAAGTGCATGTGTGTGTGAATGGTGTTTCTTGATGGTTTTGGGGTTGTGATGCATGTGAATGCATGTGGCTAAGGGTTGTTGATTGGGCTAGAGGTTTTGCATGGCTCAAAGGATTGTTTGATTGGGCTAGGCCCTTTGTTTTATGTCCAAAGTGCATACAAGGCTTTCAAATTCGTCCAACACTTTGGCTCCAAGCATATGCTATCCATTCCAAGCCCAATTTTGCTCCAAAATGCTCCAAAATGCATCTTTTTGCTTCCTTAGCCATATGAACCTAAAAACACACGAAAATGGCTTAAACTACTAAAACAATTATGAATTAACAACATAGATGCACGAAAACAAGCTAAGTAAGTCGCCTAAATATGCTCCTATCAAATTCCCCCACACTTAGCTTTTGCTAGTCCTCGAGCAAAACAAAATAATAACAAATAAACAAAACGACACTAAACAAGTAAAACACAACCTAAACCTTCCAACAACCGTCTTAGGGATTTCCAATGCACATGACAAGTTAAAAATCATTATTCTCACAGATTTTAGCCATCTTTACACTTAAGTACATTCTTAATCATAGTCACCACATACTAGTTCACAATTAAGCAATTAAAACACATTTCAAATGTAGTAACATGCTTTAGAGAATTTACTCAATTCCTTACTAGAATGCACTCTATTTTCACACAGATTTTCTGACTACACACCCTACACTAGTTATATGTGAGAGATTGATGTAAACATGAAAGACTAGTATCTCACATATGTTATAACAAAGAAAGCATTTTCCGGATTTACGATAATGACATGAATATGATCTCATGAATGGAATGCTACTACTTAGAATGAGAACCAGTGATTCCATAAGCTCATATCAAATCCAAACTCCACATTATTGAACATATAACGATCAAGATAGAAGTCAAAGGGGTGTAACGGGGCTAGGGTACTGGTTAACAATGAAAGGTGAAGGATAAACAAACATTCTTAAAGCAATAGTGAGCAAAGTATTGAATTAGGCACTTAGAATTCCCTTTAGAGCGCGGAAAACAACTTTTAGACTAATAGGGGAAATTCAAACAACTCTTATTTTTCTTTTCTTTTTCATTTTTTTTTTTTCAATTTTTTTTTTCTTTTTTTTTTTTTTTTTTAGCCGTGCCTATGGCACAACAACTCTCATCAATAATCCTTCCCCTACACTTATTTTCTGCAACATATTAATCAAAAAGGAATTCATTTTCCGTCATGCTTACTATGCTTTAAGAACAAAGGCATGGATGGTCCTATTCTAGGCTAGGTAAGGATAACATAGGTTAAACAAGGCTCAAAGGGGTTAAAACTTACAACAAATACAAAATATGGGAAGTAAGGCTATTTGGCTATGGTGGCAACTAAGTAAGGAATAATGAGATCATGCAACAACTTTAGAAAACAAAGAATCACAGAAAATAACTCTCCAAAGAAGGTAATGGCTCGAGTCTCACAGGGTTGTAGCGTTTGTTTGAGTTCCTTCATTCAAGCATATGTTATGCAATTCAACGTCATGCTTTGAATGAAATGGATATAAGTTCTAACATTTAGTTCTATCATGATACAATTGCATTCTAGGTAGCAACCAAGTAAGGAATAATGAGATCATGCAACAACTTTAGAAAACAAAGAATCACAGAAAATAACTCTCCAAAGAAGGTAATGGCTCGAGTCTCACAGGGTTGTAGCGTTTGTTTGAGTTCCTTCATTCAAGCATGTCACAAAATTTTTTTTTATTTTTTATGATTGCATGTGAAGTCATACATTATAACCATAACCAAGCATATACCAAGAGTAAATCAAACTTTCATCCATGTTTATAACTCTCTTTAACAGTCATGCAATTACAAACCAAATCCTTATCATTGTGTTGGAAGGTATCCTAAGACACAAACACACAAAAACGACTTAAAACACTCTTTTTAGGCTTTTCAAAACATGTTTTTTTTTTTTTTTTAAATTTTTATGTGATTTTCGGAGTTATAAAAACAAAACATTCCAAAACACAACTTAAAAACATTTAAAACAGCAAGGAACAACGCTTGAAGTTATGGGTGATAAAATTCAACGAATTTGCATCAACAAACTTAGTTACCCCCCCCCCCCCCCACACTTAAATCAAACATTGTCCTCAATGTTTTAAGCATAGATTCACACAAAACATAAGTAAACACACAAACAGCACTAAACATACTAAACATGGCAGAATGTAATTAACAAAGAGAAGAGTTTAGGGACCCAAATCTGGTTATGGAGTGTAAATTCCCTCTTCTCCTTGGTGATTGCATTGAGGCTTGATCTTGATGATTCCACAGGCTTACTCTCGAACTGGTTGCCGCCCATCGTTGATTTTCCTTTGTGCTACTCTTGATCTGGGCAGCAGGATTCTTTTGGTCTTCCCCGAAGGTCTGAGCTTACCCCTTTGGTCTGTTTCTTTGTTCAATCTTTCCAATTCGTATTGAAAAGGGTTGGAGGATAACTCAGCCTATGTTTGTCTCCACATGCTTCAATGTATCATTTTCCCTTGCCTTACTTGCTCCGTTGAAGATGACTACTCGAGAGCAACGCTAGGTAAGCAACCAGGAATAAATTCCAGGCAGTCGGAACCAGATCGGAAGACTGACTCCAAGTGCCGGCTGATTGCTTCTTTCACTTTGCCATGCGAGTAAGAACAAGGACAAAGAAAAGGACAGGGAAAGAGCATGATATGAGATACTTTTGCTTTTGACCTTGATGATATGAGATACCTTTGCTTTGAAGAAGCGCTCAATGAATCAGCACATGCTTCAATCCGCCGTTTCCTCCTGGGTCATACGTACTCCAGGCATCTGGTATCATCTTTGGGGAAGAAGAAAGAATTGAGTATTTCGAAAGGCTTTGCTGGGAGTGCGCCCTCAGAGGTGAGGGAGAGTTGGGCATTTTCTTCAGGTTTGCCTTGCCATAAAAGACGAAGGTCGACATATATAGAGATAATATCAAGTGGTGGTACTGTTCTTTTACCCTTGTCGACAAATGTCTCTTCGATATCTGAACGACGCCTCTTCGATTTCTGAGCAGGCGCCCCCTTCGATTTCTGAACGACGCCCCTTTGCTTTCTGAACGACACGTAGTAGTGCGGATGCGGCTCCTTTTGACAAGCTGCACGTGTTTTCTGAAAAGCAGAGAAAGCGTCGCCGAACTTTGCGCTTGTCGGCTAAAGATGTGTAGTTGCGATGATGGCCTCCACGTGTTGTCTGAAAAGAAGAAATCTTTTGACAAAGTTGAACGCGTCTTCTGAAAAGCCGAGAAAGCGTTGCCTAAAGTACGCCGGAAATTCCTGCTTTTTGAATCGGTGGACGCGTCGCCTTGGCTTTTTTATTGAGCTATCGATCACCACAACAAACACACTCTAAAGATTTCCCATTCTTGAAAATCGACTCCGGCCCTTTGAAATTTAACTCCATCCCATCTCTTTGAACATTTTTGAAAAATGGCAAACCCATCGAACCTTAGCTTGGAATTGAGCCTTAGCAGTGATACGGGCGCGCCGCGTCAAGGTAACGTATGGCGCCCTTCTTTCTTATCTTCTAACGGTCTTCTTACAAGTGAAGACTCCGTGATGTAGGACGCCACAACAGCTACAATAGTAGCTAGGAACCTCCTCACTCCAAAAGATAGTAGGCTGCTGTCAGGACGGTCCGATGAGTTGGCCGTTCAAGAGTCCCTTGCACTTAGTGTTCAGTGTGCGAGTTCTGTGTCCAACATGGGCCAACGCCTGCTTGCCCGTTCCCGTCAGGTGGAATCATTGATGGCAGAGGTGGAAAGTCTCAAGCAGGAGATCCAGCAGCTTAAGTACGAGAATAGAAGTTTGCATGTGCTTGCAAATAACTATTCGTCAGGCATGAAGAGGAAGCTTGATGAACTGCAAGAGTCTGAAGGTCGGATTCAAATTGACCGTCAAAGGTTTTCGTCTTTCCTCCAGAGGCACCATTTTCCTGGATCATCCAGTGCTTGGCCAAGTATTGAGGCCTGGAATGCTCTAGCTCCGATGGCTTCCGCTCCGATGCCTCCCGCTCCGATGGCTTCCGCTTCTATGCCTCCTGCTTCTATGCCTTCCGCTCCGACGCCTCGTAGTGGGGCTTCACGTAAACAACCTTTGTGAAGCTCCATCTTTCTCCATGTTTAGTATCTTTATTTAATATATAAATTTTTTTTTTTTTTTTTTTAACATGCTTTGTTTATTCAGTGCATTGGGTTGCCTCCCAAGTAGCGCTTTCTTTTACGTCTTGCAGCCGGACGAAGAACCCAATCATTCCAGGATATGTTCACGAATCGAATGAGAACTCCGAGTCATGAACTAGTACCTAAAACAAGAAACAAAACAAAATTAATAATCTGGAAAAATAAAAACAAACGAAAATAAAACAATCCAAGGGATTAGCAAATTTTCTAATCCCCAGCAACGGCGCCAAAATTTGATGCGATATTTATACGCACACAAATTAAACCCTCTTTTCGTCAAATTGTAGTATATGTATAAGTAGGGATCGTTTTGGACCGGGGATTAGGAGGGATTGCAAATCTCTTGGAAACTGACTCAAAAACGTAAAATAAAGTTATAAAACACTAAACTAGACTCAAAGAATGCAAAATTAAAGTTTAAAACACTAAGAAAAATCAAAAACTCAAAATGCTTTAAAAACACAAACTAAATTGAATTCTAACTAAAATGAACATTAAAGCAAAAGGGGGATTGAGGTTTTACGAAAATTGAAATAACGAAACAAGTTAATAAACTAGACAGAATGTAAATATGAAATTTATGGATGAATGCTAGCTAAGGGGTTCATCTCCATACATGTTACACTTGCAAACAAGATTGATTCTCAGTTGGTCTTTCGATAAATTATGAAACTCAACACTCCGGGTTAACTAGGTCCGCTTAAATTAACCGTCAAGTTTTCCTTAAGTTAATGAATTGGATGGGTTAGCGCAACGCAATTCACAACATTCTCCAAAAGTCCTTTACGTGAACAGCACAATAAAGATACAATCAAAGATCATTAAGCATTATGAAAACTATAAGTGTTGACGAGGCATTCGTTACTATGATGAGCATGAAACTCATGCCAAGAATTCGTTTAACGCGATTGTTTATAAGCAACCTCCACTACTTGTGAATATAAGTTCATAACGATTAGGTAAAACTCACTTATATTCTAGCGTCATATTCATGCATGAAAATTAAGCGCGCATTCTTAATAAACATACATAAATAAGTTATCAATCAAACGGTTAAACAAATTGAATCAACAACTTATGAAATTCCAACGAAAGTTAATCAATTCATATTGCAAATATAAACATAGTTTCGAATCACCCCCTAGCTAAAGGGGGATTAGTTCCTCATTACTTTGAAATCAAAGAAACACCTAAACATTCCAACAACTCAAACTTGAATTGTATGAACGTTTAGGCACTCTTCTCTTCCATTCCTCATACGTACAAAACAAAGAGAATTGAATTTAAACTTTGAAATCAAAGAAACACCTAAACAATCCAACAACTCAAACTTGAATTGTATGAACGTTTAGGCCCTCTTATCTTCCTCGTTGTTGTAGCACAAGGTCTAAGGTGAGGTTTGGGGGATTATGGAAATGGATGAGGAGTGGTGTTTGGATTATAAGGGAATGGGAACTCACGGCTAAAGAAGGTGGAGAGTGAATGTGGTGTGTTGTGTATGAAAATGAGATGTGATTTTTGTGTATGAATGCATGGGTTTTTATAGGGGGAATGGGAGAATATGTGGGTGATTGTTTAAGAGTGAATGTGGTTGTTATGATTGAGAGTGCATGTGGATGAAATAATGATGGAAAAAGAGCTAGGTTGTTGGTGTGTGAATGCATGTGTTGAATTGGTGGTGCAATGATGAAAGAGTAAGTGCATGTGTGTGTGAATGGTGGTGCAATGATGAAAGAGTAAGTGCATGTGTGTGTGAAAGAGTAAGTGCATGTGTGTGTGAATGGTGGTGTAATGATGAAAGAATAAGTGCATGTGTGTGTGAATGGTGGTGCAATGATGAAAGAGTAAGTGCATATGTGTGTGAATGGTGTTTCTTGATGGTTTTGGGGTTGTGATGCATGTGAATGCATGTGGCTAAGGGTTGTTGATTGGGCTAGAGGTTTTGCATGGCTCAAAGGATTGTTTGATTGGGCTAGGCCCTTTGTTTTATGTCCAAAGTGCATACAAGGCTTTCAAATTCGTCCAACACTTTGGCTCCAAGCATATGCTATCCATTCCAAGCCCAATTTTGCTCCAAAATGCTCCAAAATGCATCTTTTTGCTTCCTTAGCCATATGAACCTAAAAACACACGAAAATGGCTTAAACTACTAAAACAATTATGAATTAACAACATAGATGCACGAAAACAAGCTAAGTAAGTCGCCTAAATATGCTCCTATCACATATTCATATGCTTTGGCCAAAGACTCTCGAATCATATCTTAGAGTATTCTCCTTCCACCATGGAAGGTTAGAGATCCCTGTTGTGCATTCATATGCCTACATGACTAGATAGCTTGACCCCAACAATGCCGTGGACACTCCAATGGAATGCCGTTGACATAATCAAAGATCAAGGACCTAACCATTAGACATCAATGATGCCTCAGGTCAAAGGATTACTTTGCATATTGCAACTATCGAGTTCTCACATGACATGTATGTTCGAACTCTCGTTTGATCGTTGTTCAGTGTACTCGATTACTCTTTCGAGCACCTATGTGTTTGCCTTAGTGTCCAACACCAAATGACTTGAGACTAGTTCATACTCACGCTTGAGTCGACATAACACATACTAACCTTAGCGGATTGTCAATGCCCAATTGGCAATCCTATGGCTAGGAACATTTTAGGAATGAACATAAGAAAAAGGTCTCGTTAATTTAACTAACTTAAATCACTTGTCTCTTAGATCAAATAAATTCCTTGGATTCCCTTATTGCTTAAACACAAGATACTATAAATAGTGATTAACAATAAGCTTTGCCCTCTATTAAACATATAAAAGTTTAACACAATAAGTATTCCAAAAAGCTATTACATCAAATGAGTGGCTTTGTGGGCATACTTCCAACAATCTCCCACTTGCACTCAAAGCCATTCTCCCATGTATCTAATACCCATCTTTTCCATATGGCGGTCAAGTTGGATTTGAGACATTGGCTTCGTTAGTGGATCTGCTACGTTATCGGCTGAAGCAACTTTGAGGATGTTAACTTTCCCCTCGGCAGCATATCTTCTAATGATATCAAAGCACCTATCAAAATGCTTGTTCTTTTGATGTGCCCTGGGTTCCTTGGCTTGAGCTATCGCCCCACTATTATCACAGTACAAAGTTACTGGTGATGTAATGGTTGGAACCACTCCAAGTTCAGTGATGAACTTCTTCATCCAGAACGCTTCTTTGCCGGCTTCAGCTGCAGCGACATATTTAGCCTCTGTCGTGGAATCAGCAATTACACTTTGTTTCTTGCTTTTCCAGCTGACAGCCCCACCATTCAGAGTGAATACATATCCGGAGTTGGAACTTCTATCATCGACGTCAGATTGGAAATCTGCATCTGTATAGTCTTCCACTCGCAACTCTGTCGCTCCTCCATAAACGAGGAACATGTCCTTAGTTCTTCTTAAGTACTTAAGGATCGTCTTGACAGCTGCCCAGTGTTCTGATCCTGGGTTAGATTGATATCGACTAGTAATGCTCACAGCATATGCGATATCAGGCCTTGTGCATATCATGGCATACATAAGACTTCCTATGGGGGAAGCATAAGGAATCATATTCATATGCCGTATCTCTTCAGGAGTCTTAGGTCCCATGGACTTAGAAAGATGAATTCCATGTCCTACAGGAAGAATACCTTTCTTAGATTGCTCCATCTGGAACCTACTTAGCACCTTATCAATGTACATAGATTGGGATAATCCAATTAATTTTCTGGATCTATCACGATAGAGCTTTATCCCAAGTACATAAGATGCATCTCCTAAATCTTTCATGTGGAAGGTTTTGGACAACCACACTTTTACAGAAGAAAGTACTGCAGTGTCATTCCCGAATAGTAATATGTCATCTACATATAACACTAGGAATACAACTGCTTCCCCAACGACTTTTTGATAAACACAATTGTCGTCTTCGTTTTGAGTAAAACCAAACGATTTGATTTCATTATCAAAACAAATGTTCCAGCTCCTGGAGGCTTGCTTAAGTCCATAAATGGACCTCTGAAGCTTGCATACCTTAGTCTTTTCAAACTTGGACACGAAACCTTCGGGTTGAGCCATATAAAGCTCTTCCTCTAGGTAGCCGTTCAGAAAGGCTGTCTTCACATCCATTTGCCAAATTTCATAATCATGGTACGCAGCTATAGTAAGCAAAATCCGAATGGACTTAATCATGGCTACAGGAGAGAAAGTTTCTTCATAGTCAATCCCTTCTCGTTGCCTGTAACCTTTGGCTACTAGTCTAGCCTTATAAGTCTCCACGTTCTCATCAACGCCTATCTTCCTCTTGAAGACCCATTTGTTTCCAACAGGTACTATACCTTCTGGAGGGTCTACAAGAGTCCAGACCTGATTTTGATACATGGAATCCATCTCGGATTTCATGGCCTCTTGCCATCTCTTTGAATCAATGTCGGACATTGCTTCTTTGTAGTCCCTAGGGTCCTCCTTTGTGTCATTGTCACCCAGAAGGTACAATTCCGCAAAGTCATTGTCTAAGCCATACCTCTTAGGTGGCTTACTAACCCTTTCAGATCTTGATGCGATAATTATACGCACACAAATTAAACCCTCTTTTCGTCAAATTGTAGTATATGTATAAGTAGGGATCGTTCTAGACCGGGGATTAGGAGGGATTGTTAACCACTTGGATTTGACTCAAAAAAACGTAAAATAACAATATGAAACACTATACTAGACTCAAGGAAAGCAAAACTAAACTTTAAAACACTAAAACAAACCAAAAGACTCAAAACAGCACCAAAACACTCAAAACTGCCTTAAAATCACTTTCTGGGCAGTTTTGAGCACCTTGAGTACTTTGGACGAATTTGAGAAACAAAATGAATCAAAACACTTACAAACACAAACTAAATGTATTTCTAACTAATCTAACACTTTAAAAGAAATGGGGGACTGGTTTTGAATGAAACTTGAAATAAAAACAGAAACTTGGAAACAAACAGATTGTAAATTAAAGCATAAGGAAGTGAAGTAAACACAAGATGAATGAATCAACAACTAATGTACAAGGATAGTACCAATGAAGATGAAGCTAGAGATTAGATTTCACCATTTCTAAGCCAAGTCCATGCTTGTTAAGTCAGATTATACTCATCCCTCTACTTATTTCTTGGGTTTGTTTCACTTAGATATGATCAGCCATATGATGTGTGGATTTGATCAAATGTCTCTAATTATGAGCCTAATTGTGATGTGCAACTTTGGTTCCTAATCAAGACTATGTAGTGCATGAGAAACTTTCACAAAACCAAAGGGAACACTCGGCAGGATGTTTGCAAAACATTCCCTTCATTCATTCACATATCCACCAAGATTATGCATGATGTGTGCTTTAATCTTGGCTAAACAACCTGTGGTTAATTCAAATGATGATCAAGCACTAAAATTAACACACTAAGTCACAATTAAATCGGAGAATGAAGCAAGAAATAGATAGATTAAATGAGAATTCCGAATTAACTACATGGCAAACTTTGCAAGGCTACATCGAATCCATAGAAGAGGATTAGTTACAATTCATGTTTGCAAAGGATTTAACATAAAAATATAAAACATGAATGAACATAGAATTAATAAGAAGAAAGAACCCTTGAAGCAAAACTGATGTAGAATCAAAGAAACACCTAAACATTCCAACAACTCAAACTTGAATTGTATGAACGTTTAGGCCCTCTTATCTTCCTCTTCGTCGTAGCACAAGGTCTAAGGGATGTTGTTGGTGTGTTGAATGGATTGTGGAATTATGGAAATGGAAGGATGATGTTTGGATTGTAAGGGAGAGTCACGGCACAAAGGGGGGTTTATGGTCTACATTTCTGCAATGGATGAAGTGTATGAATGGAATGGATGGATTTTGTGAAGGGCACGGCCCCAAGGGACCAATTTCTGTTGTGAAATGAATTGTGGATGAATGAGAATGAATGAATGAGTATTTATAGGTGAAATGGGGGGGACATGACAGCTAGGTTGCATGTGCTAATGTTTGTGTGTGCATGTGAAATCTGGAATTGCATGTGTGTTGAATGTGAAAGCATGTGCAATGAATGTGTGGTGCAATGATGAAGGAATAATCTGAAAATGCAAGGTGAAATGAAGTGGAATGACAATGGCATGTGGAATGAATGATTTCTTGGTGAGGGGATGCATGTGTTGATTAAAGGGGAAATGAAAATCTGAAATGGGATAGCATGTGGGTGGAAATGCATGTGGGTGAATGTTTAAAGTGCATGTGCAATGTTTTAAAGGATGGAATGATGGAGGAACAAGTGCATGTGAATGCATGGTGATAGCATGTGCACGGTTTTGGTTGGAATGATGGCAGATTGTGAAAACATGTGAATGCATGTGTTTGATGAATGATAAGTGGTGAATGATATGATAAGTGATAAGTGGTGAATGATAAGTGATATGATATGTGATTATGATAAGTAATGGGAGCATGTGTATGGTTTTGGGAGAAAGGTGGAGATGCACGGCATAAGGGAATTGGAAAGGTTTAAATGTCCTAAAACTAAAGGGAACAAAGTTCCAACACTTTGGTCTTCAATTTCGTCCAACATTTTGGCGCCAAGCATAAGCTATCCATCCTTAGCCCAAAAGTGCTCCAAAAGTCTCCAAAATGCATCTTTTTGCTCCTTTAACCCTTTGGACCTACAAACACACGAAAATAGCTTAAAGGACTAAAATAACTAAAGAAACATAACGTAAATGCACGAGAACAAGCCATTTAAGTCGCATGAATATGCTCCTATCAGATCTACGTGGAGCTTGGGGTCCAGGAACAGGGTTGTCAATATGTCTTGTGCTTGTTTGTGGTTCATCTTTAATCTCATTAATTTCCATCGTTTTACTTATAGTTCCTTTGGGAACAAATTCGTGCTCTAGAAACTTAGCAGTTCTGGCGACAAAGACTTTCTGGTCGTCAGGATGGTAGAACTCATATCCCATAGTTTCTCTAGGATATCCCACAAAATAGCACCTTACTGATCTCGCTTCAAGCTTAGTAGCTTCAAGCTTCTTGACATATGCTTCACAACCCCAAATCTTAATATGATTAAGACTTGGCTTTCTTCCATGCCATATCTCATAGGGCGTTTGTGAAACTGATTTGGAAGGTACTCTATTAAGCAAGTAAGCTGCTGTATATAGAGTGTATCCCCAGAATGTTACTGGCAGATCAGCGGAACTCATCATAGAACGAACCATGTTCATCAAGGTTCGATTTCTCCTTTCAGAAACTCCATTAAGTTGTAGAGTTCCCGGTGGAGTCCACTGTGATATTATTCCACACTCTTTGAAATAATCTAGGAATTCATTACTCAGATATTCACCCCCTCGATCTGATCTTAGGATTTTTATCCGTTTCCCAGTTTGCTTCTCAACTTCATTCTTGAATTCTTTGAACCTTTCAAATGATTCTGACTTGTACTTCATAAGATACACATAGCCAAACCGAGAGTGATCGTCGGTGAATGTGATATAGTAGGAGAAACCTCCTCTCGACATAGTAGACATAGGTCCACATACGTCAGTGTGGATTAACCCTAGAATTTCAGTGGCACGCTCTCCTTTCCCAGTGAATGGAGATTTGGTCATCTTCCCTTTCAAACAGCATTCACAAGTACCCATCTGGTCATTACCTAATAGGCGGACATATCCGTCTTTCGACATCTTGCGAATCTTTTCAAGGTTGACATGTCCAAGTTTAAGATGCCACATCCTTTCTTGGTTAACTTCTTCTCTAGCCCTTTTGGGTTTTAAGGTATTCCCGCTTTCAATACAGTGCATCCTACTATTCGTCTCTAGGTGAAAAAGTCCCTTTATCATATTACCATGAGAGATAATACGACCGTTCAAGTATAAAGTGCAACTCATTTTGTCAAACAATACTGAGTGCCCATCTCGTAAAAGCTTAGAGATAGAAATCAAATTCTTTATACATGAAGGAAAATATAAACAATTTTTAAGTTCCAGGACTTCCCCAGAGGGTAGGTTAAGCATGTAGGTGCCTATTGCTTTTGCAGAGATTTTAGCGCCGTTCCCAACTCGCACAACCATCTCCCCATTGCGCAGTGTCTTGCTCCCTGCTAGTCCCTGTATCATATTACAGATATGTTGACTACACCTGAAGCAAATATCCAGGAATTAGAGCTCACTGTAAAAGCACTTTCTATGACAGAAATAGTCTCTTCAAAAGTTCGTGTCATAAGGCTCGCAATGCGCACCCTGTATTTCTTCTTCCAACGTCCATCCTTTCCACAATGAAAGCATGTTCCTTTGGATTTTCTTGCCTTCTTCTTATTTAACCTTTTCCTTGTGTTTTCATTCTCACTCCCACTGTCCCTTTTGAAACCTTTTTCAAATTTACAGCACATGTCAATCATCTCATTAAAAGTATGATCGAATCTATTCACTTTATAGTTTACAATAAATTTAGTGAAATCATCCGAGAGAGATGCAAGGAAAAAATCTTGGGCCATTTTCCCATCGATGGAAGTTCCTAAACTTTCAAGATCTTGAAAGATCCTTTCCATCTTTTGTCCATGTTTATGGACCGATGCCCCTTTTGCCATTTTGGCATTTAATAGACTACAAACATTTGAGAATCGTACTTTACTAGTCTCAATGTCATGCATCTTATGTAAACTTTCAACCATGGCACATGAAGTGTCCATGTGCTTATGTAGCTTCATAAGCTCCTCACTAAGTGAAGTGAGGATTAAGCATTTGGCTTGTAAGTCATCCTCATAGCGTCTTGCATAATCATGACACTCTTCCTTCGAAGCTATTTTCTTAGGAGGTACATGAGGAGGGGATTGCTTAAGCACATACAATATGTCTTTCACCTTTGAGACATTCTCAATGTGGCGATACCAAGCAAGGAAACGTTGGCCCCTAAGGCCCCTTTTGTCAAGTATAATGGTGGGTATTATTTTAGGCATGTCGTTAACTACATAACATAACAGAAATCGTATTAGATTGTTGATTAACTACTTGATTGGGTCTTGAATCAAATAGTACCACCCACTATTTTTGGCAAATTCCATATCCCTCAATAGAATCCGAGAGTTATGTTGAACTCTTAGTGGGGTATGGGAGACTCACCATTACCAAGCCCACCTCACGATGATACGATATCGGTTAGCAAAAATAATGATGAGAGAATAACACTTTACTCATTTACAACTCTTGTAATTACCAATCTAGTTTCGCCTCTAGAGAATGTGGCCTCACGATGATAGGATATCGGCACCATTGCACTTAGTTAAGTTATTCCCACCATGCTTAGTTCATGAAGGGGTTCAAGAATAGCCTCACAATGATATGATATCGGCCATCCTCGTTGCCTACACTTACCTCATCATATGTTTATGGACTCCTCCTGAGTGTAAGCATGCACTTTGTACTCCCCCATGATAGGGTGAAGCCAGTGTACAAGTCACAAACGATTGGAGCCCACCACGGTGGAAGGCCTACGAAGAAATGTTCAAAACATCTCTCGTTTATCAACTTAATATTCGTTTGTTGAGGTAGTAGTTTTGGGCTACATCAAAATCATTTTAATCATATTAAAAGAACATGGCCCTATCATAACTATTGGTCCAAGTTAATATGATTTAGTAGCATATAATACTCCCACTGTTTCGTTGAAACAAGCGAGACTATATGGAACTACTAACGAACGCATTGCATCCTCATATGGACTATATAGTCATATTAGGTTTTAGGATGATTATGAACCGTTTGATTTGATCCAACACGAGCCTTGTGTTGGACCTTGGGTTTAAGGTAGATAGTTGTTGATTTTAGTTACGCGTTTAATCCAATTAAACCGTTATTTCCTATTGGGCGTTGGACCCAACTATTCCAATTTGCATACATATAAACAAAGAGGAATACATGAAATAATAAGAAGGGCTTATGCCCTTTTACAACACAAATAATGGGCTTATGCCCTTTACAACAAATTGAAGGACTTATGCCCAATACAACAACTTGAATTAATCAAATTACATTCAAATCTACATTACTTAAAACCCAAGCATTCATAATGTAAATCGGCCAATCACATAGCTCAATTATCGAGGCCTTTGGTTCATAATCACCCTTTTCTTAATTAACTAAATTAACTAAGAAAGCAACTTTAAACAATTGGTTTTTGGATCCATAGAATTGATTTAAATGGAACTAAATATAATGAAAATCAAATTCTCATTAAAGAGACAAAACAATTTTTGTTCTCATTTTGTTTTGGGCCAAAAACAATGACCACAACAATTTGGGTCACTTTGTTAAAACAAAAAACTTTTGGGGTCAAAATGCAAATACACAAAAGTATCAAAACTTTATATAATTGCACAAAAGTCCCTCCAACACCTTTTACCAAAGGTGGCCGGCCATAGTGTTGAAAATTTGAAAAAATCTAAAGTTTTGTAAGTGGTTTTTGGTAGGTGAGACAAAGGTGACTTTGATGGTTTGTAAGAAAATGTTTTTTATAAAACTTTAAAATTCTTTTAGTCACATCTCACCAATAACTATCACCCACCATTTGAAAAACAAAACTTTATGAAAAACATAAAACTCTTGAATCAAAACTTCAAAACTTTTTGTTCTTGGTAAGAACTTTAAGAAATATGAAGAACATACATGAAAACTCATAATAGCTCCATGGATGTTTTCTTTCACCAAAAACTCAAATTTTCACAACTCAAAAGAGGGTTAATATCCTAGGGTACTTAGGGGTTCCAAAAAGCACTTTAAAACCATTTTAACAAGACTAACAAGAATCCAAAAAATCACCCTTTGGATTTGGCCGAAAATCCCAAAACACTTGGCACCAACTTTTAGTTCCATTATTCATGCTTTAATGAAATACATCTACAACATTTGAGATGCTAAATTTTCAAGCAAAATTTATATTCAAAGCAAGAACAAAGCTTGTAACATTTACAACACTTAAATCACAAAATATGAAAAATCACAAAACCCAAAAGGATCCACCATAAACTAGGCCTAGGCTTTGATACCACTTGAAGGAAAATTTATGTCCTAGCTAAGAACATGTAAAGAACATTTGAATACATAGGCAAACTATTAACAAATTAAAGTAGGCATGCATCCAAAAACAATTCATAAAACCCATGACTTTCAAAGCCTAGTATATGGTGAACCATAAGACTCTTTAACAATATTAAAGAGAATAAGAATTTAGAGATTCTTTACCCTTGAAGCTCATCCTTGATTGCACAAGTGATTCACCCAAGTGGAGGGCCTTCAAGTCACCTCCTTGCTCCTTGGATCTTCCTTGTGATTTCCTCCCTTTTAGTGCTCCTTTTCTTCTTTGAGGATTTGAGGATTTGTTCTCCAAAACACCAAAGGTTTGGTGTCTCTAAGTCTCCAAACCAAAGATGTAGTGTGAAGATGAAATGGATGACTTAGGGAAGAATAGATTGCTAGATGTTCCTCCCATAAGTGGCCGGCCTCTATGTAGAAAATGAGAGAATATGTTTCACCCAAATTCAATTACAAAACCCTAATGTGAAACAAGGCTATAATGTTGATTTTATACTTCATTTCATGTGAGTGGCAAACTTGTAATTAATACAAGTTTGCTACCCCTCACCCTTATGGCCGGCCATATGTTGTTATTGGGCTTAATTGCCCATTTTGTTCTAGTTGTCATACAACTTAAACATAATGGGCCTTGTGGACCAAAACGTTTTTGTGCCCCGAAGCCCAAAACTAACTTAAACGCCCAATACGAACGTTTCGTATAATTAATTAACTATTTAATTAATCTTGACCATTCTTCAATTAAACCATTTAATTGCTTATCCATTTCATATAATTTCTTCACTTATATCCTTACTCGGTGTACGATCCATTAGGTTCCAATTAGCGAGGTAGTGGGCGATGTTACTCTTAACGATCGATTGTGAATTGAAACCACATTTCAATTCTCCCTTAAAATTAGTGTTTGCTAATCTTTAGGGCTTCCACAAACCATGGGTGACGCCTAGCAGCATGTCATGGTTACCCAAGCTAAGTAGAAGTGGTTGGAGAACCTATCCAGTTACAACTACAATGCAATACGGTCTTTCTCTAATACAATACTCTTAATCACATTGTTTAAGTGATAGTTTGTTTCATGTCTACTATCCAATGTGATACTTCTCTATATGATTCAATTGAATAAGATTTGGAACAAGCTTCCTTAGTCATATTCATATGCTTTGGCCAAAGACTCTCGAATCATATCTTAGAGTATTCTCCTTCCACCATGAAAGGTTAAAGATCCCTTGTTGTGCATTCATATGCCTACATGACTAGATAGCTTGACCCCAACAATGCCGTGGACACTCCAATGGAATGCCGTTGACATAATCAAAGATCAAGGACCTAACCATTAGACATCAATGCCTCAGGTCAAAGGACTACTTTGCATATTGCAACTATCGAGTTCTCACATGACATGTATGTTCGAACTCTCGTTTGATCGTTGTTCAATGTACTCGATTACTCTTTCGAGCACCTATGTGTTTGCCTTAGTGTCCAACACCAAATGACTTGAGACTAGTTCATACTCACGCTTGAGTCAACATAACACATACTAACCTTAGCGGATTGTCAATGCCCAATTGGCAATCCTATGGCTAGGAACGTTTTAGGAATGAACATAAGAGAAAGGTCTCGTTAGTTTAACTAACTTAAATCACTTGTCTCTTAGATCAAATACATTCCTTGGATTCCCTTATTGCTTAAACACAAGATACTATAAATAGTGATTAACAATAAGCTTTGCTCTCTATTAAACATATAAAAGTTTAACACAATAAGTATTCCAAAAAGCTATTACATCAAATGAGTGGCTTTGTGGGCATACTTCCAACACCCACATCGCCCATGGGAGTGGATCCTCTAAGCCTTATATGTACATGCCCACCTCCATATAGCACAAGGCCTTTTGGGAGCTCACTGGCTTTGGGTTCCATCAAACTTTTGAAATTAAGCAAGTTCGCGCGAGAGCAATCCCAGGATGGGTGGCCCACTAGGAAGTTCTCGTGTGAGTTCCCAAAAACAACCGTGAGGGTGTGGCCGGAGCCAAAAGCGGACAATATCGTGCTACGGTGGATTCTAGCCCAGGATGTGGTGGGGGCCCAGGGCGGGATGTGACACACACACATTGGTAAAATAGATATCAACCATCAGAAATTTTTTTCCATATCCATCATTAGCAAAACAAATATCATGAACTTCGGCCAAAATCATTGGAATTCCAATCACCATTACTCACCACTATATATTAAAACAATTCTCTGCAATATCGTTACCATTGAATGAAATCAAAATCTCATTCTATGATTTCCTTCATATCCACTAATAAACTAAATTACCCATAGTAAATTTAAAAGCCTTTTAATTCTTTCCTTTTTAAATCGCTACAAAGTGCAGCCATCGATCAAATAAATTAGTGAATCGCACTTCAAGAGTACTATTCACATTCCATCAACCAAAGAAGAGAAATTTAAATATATTACAACTCTATTGGCCAACAAAACTAAACCTTATTAATCACATAGCCATGAGAATACATGCTCTTCATCAGTTATATTCGCAATATCAAATCCAACAATGACAACTCATGACTATGGCAACTAAACCAGTGAAATTTGTAATTACAATCTTTCCCCATCAATTCTTTTTATCAAACGTAAAAAAAACACAACTAGAAAATCGTTTATATTAAAGGAACTCGAAAACTCACTATATAATTGTTCATGTCCACCACTAATTCAATAAATGAAGAATCTCCATGGTCTTTCCACCATTCTAGTTATAATGGGCAAATCATAACCTCAATTTATGATTTCATTCAAGTTCGATAAATCATCATAACTTTCATAAATATTAGAATTTCCAACCATAATTATCATTGACAAAACAATGATTTCATCCCATTTTTCTTTTATCCCATTCACTGACTAGTAGACGGGAAAAGACTGTATTATACCTGGCCAATACACATCACACTTTTTTGTCACTTCAATAATTCATTCTCACAGCCCACACATAGAGCTTCTCCCTGAAAACACTAGGTCTTTGTGCCCATTCAACCATTCATTCACATTTCACGGGTCATTTCACCCAATTCATCATTCACAGGCCACTTTGCCCAATCACACATTCTCAGGGCTTTTTTCCCAAATTAACATCCACGGGCCTTTTTCGCCCAAATCAAACATTCCTCAATGGCACAGGTATAATACAACTTTTTCATATACTTGTCACAATTCCACAATCATCTTATTTAAAAATTTTCATAACGCATAACATAATATCAATCCAATTCAAGGTTAATCTGAAACTTAAATCAAATGCTCATATTCTAAGCTATACATAAAATATGACATTTTAAAATTTTCTACTCCTACTCAATTCAATTCACTTCATAGTGATTCACAATATAGGCATTTCACCTAAATTCCTTCACATTCATAAAATTTATAAAATAATGCAATATCAATGAAATTCATAATTCACATCCACAAACTGAATAATAATATCTCACACTGTAAGATATGATCATTTGCTCTGATACCATTTGTAACGCCCTACCCCCGAAATACTTATTTTTAGGAAATAATTCTGATGATAGGCCCAATTTAAATTGTCGTTTAATTTACTACCATTAATCACGATTCTTTACTTCAATTCCTTAATTCCTCACAAAACTATATCCATATTTTAATTATCAAAACATACGATTAAATTATCAATTTCATCCTCAAATTTCTTCTGTTAAAACAATTTCTTAACAAAAGACTAATTCTCAATTATTTAGGGCTGCATCTAACCCCTGTTAGACTGCTTATGTACCCTTGAGCGAGAATAAACCCTTCGTAGTTCACCATTCATTCTTTAATCCATTTCCAAAAATATTCTAGTAATGGAAATATTCAACATTAGCTTTCACAATCGAATCACACCAAATGGGTACTATAATGCCCCAGAAATTCTGTACGAAAACTATTCACACTGGTAAGCCCAAAAAAAAATCATGACTAATTAATATTCTATTAACCACCATAAATCAAATTCGATCATTTCATGGATAAAATATATATATATATATATATATATATATAATCACATTTATATAACCATTTCATATTCACAAACGATATTAATGTAAGAAATCAAGGTAATAACCATATCACATAAATTCGAGTCACTCTCTAACCAATGTAGGCCCACAAGACTTCACTTAGTATCCCATAGTACTAAATTCAAAAGTCAACTCTCGATCAACGATAGGGTCCACAACCGTATGGAATTCGATTCAGAAGATCTGCTCATTAGATTTCGGATCTATAACTTCCTAAGGTCCGCATTATGCCTATAGAACGATATACTAAATTCTCATCGCAATCCAACGATCAGATCTTCGCTAATTACTCGGATTAGGTGGGGGTCAACAATTTATTTTACAAACTTAGAAATCCAATTCGAAAAGATCTGTACTTCAGATTTCTGATCCATCAGTTCCTAATATCCTCAAATATTACGTTCTATAATGCATTAGAGTTTGGTGACGATTCAACGGTCAGATCGTCAATTCAAATAATAATCAAGTAATGCACCTTAATGAAACTAGGTTCACAATAATCAAATCACATACTACGGGTGTCAAATTTGAGATCAAGATATCAATTTAGCGTAAAATAACATCGGTGGCCCATTGGCCACGCACTGCCGCAGGTGGTGGTCGGCCGCCCCGACTTATAGGAAAATTCAACTATTTCCAAAAATTACCAAATTTTACAGACAAGTAGATCTTAGTGAGGGAAGAAATTTTCATACCTGTAACTAAGCCCAATTTGGCCGTGAATAGCTCCAATTTCCCTCGAACCCGCCACAACCCTAGAATTTGGGTGTTCTTCAATTTGTCCAATCTGTAACACCACCGCCCCTAAAACTGTTTGGGTTTTGTTCTTGTCCTCAGGAAAAGTGGTTTGATGGTGTGGTGGTCAACATTACTTTCACGATCGTCGGATTTCCACCATGGCACCCTTGGAACCCATGGGTTCCGTTCTTCCCAAATTCAAGCTCAAACCCAATAAAATTTGGTGGGAATGGAAGAGGGGAAGAGGCTGACTGATTTGAGGGTGGTGGCAAGGTTTGTATTGTCGGAAAACTGACGGAAAATCTTTAGGAAGATGGTGGAATGGGTCGGGCCCGATGGGTTATTCAGGTAAACCCATTTCCCTCTTTCTTTCTTTTCTCTTGTCCCTTCATTTCCCTCTTCCTGATTGGTCAATTCCCAATCCCCCTTTCTCCTTTCTCTCTGTCCCACTTCATCACAGCTACACACATGGCACTCCCATTGCTCTAGATTTTCTGGAGCCATTCAAATTAATGGCAAAATGACTATTTTGTGCTCAACTTCAATAGTTAATAACTTCTTTATTATAACTTCGTTTTACTAACGATTTTTGCCTACACACTAATAGGGTTGTTCTCTATTCAATTATATCAAGAAATCTGATAAATTATATGAGGATAAAATACATCCTCATATAATTACGTTAAGCCAACTAAGGCATTTTCATTTTTTTCACTTATCGATAAATTTTACAACGTAAATTATAATAATTTCCAAAAACAAAACTTTAAAAGTTCTCAATTCAATTTTTCATAACCATAAATCGATTTATTTTTTATTTTTCTCCACATATTCATATATTTAAAGTTTTAGGGTATTACAACAAAAATGGTGGAAGGGATGTTTCTATCCTTCACTTGCCATCTATATTCATAACTTTTTTATGAGGTTGAGTTAGGTGAGTGGGTCGTCATGAAATGGATATGAAGTCACTGGAGCATTTCAAGCTACATAATAGTACATTGTCATGTGGAAGGAAATGTACATATAACATTGATTTATAGTGTGTGAAGTTATAATAGTGGTATAACCGATAGAAGTCAGTCTTATTTTGAGGCAATCAAGTCATAAAGAAAAAAATAATGAAAGGAAATTATTTTCCCACACCCATTATCTCCAATGTAGACCCATTTTATTTCTAGTCTTCAAATTAAAAAAAATAATAATCAAAAGAGAATTAATGAACAAAACAAATAAGACTGCTTGTGCAGAAAATTAAACCCGGGTTGCGAAAATAACTTTTAAAAATTAGAATATATAATCTAGCACTTAACGTCCGTTAGTTAAAGTTTAAGACCATCAGTGCACAAACAGCTAGGTTGATATTTGGTGGGGGTCCCACTCCAGCCTTTCGACTGCACTGCCACAGCTCATGATACTGACGACCGTGTTTTTTTATTGGAAAGTCCAAAGTTCAACATCAATGGCAAAAACTAGGGTCTACAATAAAGACATATTTGTACTTTATAGCACTGCATCAGGTCGTACAATTGCCAGTTGCATCCTTGGTGTGAATTTACACATAATGCCAACACAAAGTTGATTAACGGATAGTATTTATTGTATTCGTTTCATTTTTATATTATATTCGTTATTTTAAAATGAAGTATTGTAGTTTAATGAGTTTTTAATAGGTGACCTAATAGCGATCTGATTAATTAACAAGTCGTGTCATTTTGTGTTCGGTTAAGGGGTGTTGAAATGTTCATGTCAAATGTATAAATCTGGTAAACGATTTCTTCGGGTTCTTAATGGGTGATTGGATAACGACCCCACTTGTACATAGATTCTTAATAGGTGATTTGATAACAACCCAACTTGTTAGAGGTTGACCCAAAACCTGTTATCTTTCATGTCATTCATATTAAGTTAATGAATCGTGAAAATTGCCAAACTTACAAAATAGTACATGGAGAAATTTAGTAATGTCTCCCCAGTTAATAATGATCTTCCAATTTTCTCTTCAAACTTTTAATTTGATTTCAGCGACTTAAACTTTTATAACTCTTCAATTTGCGTTTATATGTTAAATTTTCTCAAATTTTCTTTGTTAGCTGCGGCACTTAAATTGATGCATCTTAAAAGATTATGTGGCAATTTAAGGGAAAAAAAAGTAAGATAAGGCCTTAAGTTCATGAGACATTGCTAAAATCTACAATATAGTCTAATGAATCTAATTAATTTGTACAGATGAACCATGTCAATCACCTACTAGTATGTTCATATTCATTGAAAATTCTAGGATCATCTTATTTGATTGAATACACATGACATTTTGACACACTGTAGCCCGTATTATTGACAAAATTCGAGTTTTTGTACCTACTAGTATCATTTGCAAATACCTTTGCTTGTTCTGTTTGCAATTTATGTTGCTACGACTCACGAGGAGCTCTTGATTTTATTAAAGATGTGTTAATTAGTTGTAGTATGTGAGATACTCTTTTTGCAGCCGAGTAAAACAAAATTGTACATTGTCCCAATAACATTCTATATCGATCAATATAAGAACATGTGTAATTTCTCTTTCTATGATGTTGTATATTATTAAAATAAGACACCACAATGATAATATAATTGTATAGTTCAGTTGCTCTCTTAAAACAAATAGTCCTTACGTGTTGAAAATGAATCTCACATTGATGAGATGAGAGACTTCGAATGAGATTATAAGTAAGTTGGGCAACTCCCATATTACCAATTGGATTTATGGTAAAACCTCGACTTTCTTCATTATATCAAAGCAAGGTCGTCCACGTGTGAAGCCGAACGGCTACTCGTGCTTCACGCTACTCCATTGTGTTGTCCATGTGTTAAGCTTAAAAATTCGCACACTTGAGGAGACGTGTGAGAATAAATCCAAATTGAAGAGAGGAGAGACCTTATATAAATTTATAAGTATGTTGAGCTGTTCCATGTATTAACAAATGATTTTACTATGAATCCTTAACTTCTTCATTACCTTTTGTACCCATCTTCCATGTGAATGAATTTCACTTCTTTTCAATATTTTCAAGAAAAATAATGCTCACATTTTCATACCTTTTCAAGATTTTCACAGCATAAGTTGACTGAATATTTAAGAACAAGTAAAGAAATTGTTTGTCATGTAATGATGACGTAATCACCTGCGTAACTTCTTCATACATCTTCTGTTGGTTGTTATCGTTGACCACGATGAAACTTTCGCAAACTCGTGGGCCCCAATGAAAAGTTCCAATTTTCCATCTTTAGATAACGTCACCTTCCGCAGTCAAAACGGCGCGTGTGTCTCCCGCCCTTTCGAATCCCAAACTACGGTCCACTGCTACGCGCCATAACAACACAAAAATTCCCACGTGCGCGACCAATCCGTGTGTGAACGGTGTTAGACAAATGTCGTCCACGTCATCCTCCCAAGCATATATAAATCCCCCGCGGCTTTCTCCCCAACTCAAAAATTCAAAGCTTTTCCCACCACCACCACCACCAACATTCTCAACTTTCTCTCTCTAGAAAACACCATGCAACCTTCATACGAGCGATTCAAGCCCTCCGACTCCCAGCCAGCCCACTCGGCCCCTCCTCCGTTTCAGCCTTCGCCACCGCCGCCCCGCCTCACCCAAGATCAAGAATACACGGTAATTGTCTCTGCGCTTCGAAACGTCGTCGCTGGAACCGCCACAGCCGCCTCCGTGGACTTGAATTCGCTCCTCCCCCCACTACAACGCGCTGCCACTTTCTCTCCCCGCTATACTACAAGTACTAGCTGCTCCAGCAACACTCTCTTGGTGCCGTCCGATTTGGACACCTGCGACGTGTGCAAAATCAAGGGGTGTCTCGGGTGTACTTTGTTCCCGCCAGCAGCCCAGGAGGAAAAGGGAAGTAGTAGTAACAAAAGAGGGCCGAAGAAGAGGGTGAAGAAGAACTACAGGGGAGTGAGGCAGCGGCCTTGGGGTAAATGGGCTGCCGAGATTCGGGACCCGAGACGGGCGACTCGGGTCTGGCTAGGCACTTTTACAACGGCTGAGGAGGCGGCCCGGGCTTACGATAAAGCTGCGATCGAGTTTCGGGGGCCAAGAGCGAAGCTCAATTTTCCGTTTCCGGACACAACATTGGTGACCCAAGAAAGTAATTCATCACAACCACAACAGCAACAAGTAGTTACAGAGCAAAGGAATAAAAATGTCGAATTTTCGGGGGAAGTTGAAACGACGGGGATTATGAAGGAAAATGAGTTACTGGAAGAGGACTTCCAACAGTGGATGATGATGCTGGATGCTACTAATAATTCTTCGGATTCAGGAAATGTTCATATATAGCATTTGAGTACAATAATAAAAATTGTATTCTTTGATTGTTTTATTAGAAACAACTGTAGCTTGTATGTGACTAAAACAAGTTCATTTGTTCTTTTAATTACCAATGATGTGATCAATTTTAATGAAAAATCACATTTTATCTACAAATAATTTTGCGTATCGAAAGTTCTATTAAACTTTTATCGGTTGGACTTTCTCGCTGTACTTTCTCTGCTCTTTTTCTCGTTGTATATGTAACTAAAACAAGTTCATTCGCTCTTTCTAGTTGCTGATCCTCTCATACTTTCAAATAGGAATTTTTTGGATATTTACGAAGATAAATAAGCATGACCCACAAGTAGGAATCCAACTCTTCGAGGTTGCGATAGGAAGTAAAAGAAAGAACAAAAAATGACAATAAAATATGAGAAATATTATGTGTCAATAACTTGAACCAACACACCAAATATTATAATACAAGTAGTTGAATTTTTTTTTCAAGTATCCAATCATTTTGAATTTTTTTTTGAAGTATCTAATCATTTATATTATAACACATAGCGTAATTTTTACACTTTCATAAAATACAGCATGTGTGCTAATAAATTCGGAAAGCCCTACCGAAGATGCCCACGTGTACTTAAAGCGGTAAACAATTTGTCACCTGTGAGTTCTAAAACACGTGCACTTTTATTTACCTGATTAAATTAATAAGGATGGCGTCTTACACGTTTTTAAATAGCTACTGTGAACTGGAACATCACTAAATTAGTGGATTATCCAAAGGAACTTTTTTCACAGATTTGATTTAAAACATTAAATATTGTCTAATTGGTCCGCTAAAACGAGTAGGGTCATCTAATTTGACAATTTTTATTTTTTTTATTTTTAATAAGGACGCATGATTAACGCCTGAACCTCCAAACGACGGTTGAAAATTTTACTTAATTATGCTAGCCGTCGTTGTTTTGTTTCTATTTGACATATTCGTGGAAATCCACTTATATTAATCTACTAGTTGTTAAAAGAGACCAACCCCAGCCCATTCTACACAAATCCAGAAAATTCTAGCACCAAAGTCGATGCATCATGCAGGCATATCAATATGCTAGATAATTCTAGCACTATCCTATTAAGTCAGTGGGTGTGTGTGCGCGTATAATAATGTGCTAGAAAGTCCTAGCAGCTTGTACAATTGTGTGGCTGCCATACAAAGCCCAATGGTGGTGGGCAATTGTAGTTGGCAAAACCACACCTATAAATAGGTGTGTGTGCATGTGTTGCAATGCAACCAACCAAGCAAGCTTGTAAGCAAGCAAGCAAGTGAGAGTGAGAAGAAAGAATAGTCTTGTAAGAGTGTGAGTGCTCTAGAGTTTGTCTCTAGAAAGTGAGTGAGTGTCTTTGATAGTTTGTGTTGTAATATTTTGTTTGTATAATACAAGTAATTAGTTTACTTGTGTTGTCTCTCCAACACTTGTGCTAGAGTTGTGTACTCTAAGTTTTTTCCCCCAACAATTGGTATCAGAGCGGTACGATCAGGGACCGTCTCTATTGAAGCTTTTGAGAATCGTGAGAAGTTTAGTACTTCGCAAGATTATTCGTTAATCTTGTTTGGCTTATCGAAGCTTTGCCGACACGATGGGAGATCTTCAAGTTGTTGGAGGAATCAAGAAGTTGAACAACAAAAATTACAACACATGGGCGACGTGTATGGAGTCTTACCTACAAGGCCAAGATCTTTGGGATGTCGTCGGCGGTAATGAAGTTACGCAGCCAGAAGAAGACACCAGCGGCGCTTTGAGGAAGTGGAAGATCAAGGCAGGTAAGGCCATGTTTGCCTTAAAAACCATAGTTGAAGATGACATGTTAGAGCACATACGGAAGGCCAAGACACCAAAAGAAGCATGGGACACCTTCGCCACACTCTTTTCAAAGAGGAACGATACAAGACTGCAGCTTCTCGAGAACGAGTTGTTATCAGTGGCCCAAAGGGACATGGCGATTGCGCAGTATTTCCACAAGGTAAAGTCTATTTGCCTTGAAATTTCTGAATTAGATCCTAGTGCTGCCATTGTAGAATCCAGGATAAAAAGAATAATTATCCATGGATTGAGACCTGAATATCGAGGCTTCGTTGCCGCTGTACAAGGATGGCCGACCCAACCATCACTTGTTGAGTTCGAGAATTTGCTTGCCGATCAAGAAGCTTTGGCAAAGCAAATGGGAGGGGTCTCGTTAAAAGGTGAGGAGGAAGCGCTCTACACCAAAAGTAAAGGCAGCTTTAAGTAGCGTGCTGGTGGTGGATCTAAAAGAAATGGTGACAAGGAAAAAGGTCATCAAGGAGGAGGGAGTTCTCGGCCAGGGGGAGCTCCGAAGTATCACGGCAACCGTGGTCAGTCCCAGAATAATAAAAGATTTGAGGGCAAATGTTACAATTGTGGAAAGAATGGCCACATGGCGAATGATTGCTGGTTCAAAAGGCCTGCAAAAAGTAACGTCGCCAACTCAGAGAAGAAAATTGAAGATGATTGGGATGTCGTTGCGTCTCTAGCTGTGGAGGAAGAATGGGACGCAGAAGCATCATCTTGTTGGTGCTCAGAAAATGAGGCGTCACCTGACCCAAAAGAGTTTGAAGATACGTTGCAAGGGAAACTGGGAGACCAAGCTGCCCAAATCCAATCAAGTCCAGATGAGCCTGAAGATTTGATTGTTGGAGACGATGTCGAGCAAGAAGTACCTAAGAGTCCTTGGCAAACAGGTGTGTACCAACAACCACAAGAAGTTAGACCTAGTAGAGTAGAAGTATCAACTCCATAATCACAACTAAGATGGTCAACAAGAGTACGAAAGCCAAGTCCTAAATATGCTAATGCTGCCATAACTGATGGAGCACCAAAAGAACCTGAGGTGTTTGAAGAAGCATCACAGAGTTCTGAATGGATAAGAGCTATGGAAGAAGAAATCACTGCGCTTAAGCAGAATCAGACTTGGGATTTGGTGCCAAAGCCAAGGGATGTGAAACCCATATCCTGCAAATGGGTGTACAAGATAAAGCGTCGTCCTGATGGTTCAGTTGAAAGGTACAAGGCTTGGTTGGTGGCTCGAGGCTTCTCTCAGCAATATGGACTAGACTATGATGAAACGTTTAGTCCAGTAGCAAAGCTTACAACCGTACAAGTCCTACTTGCACTTGCAGCTAACAAAAATTGGAATCTATACCAGATGGATGTGAAGAATGCTTTCTTGCATGGAGAGTTAGATCGGGAAATCTACATGATGCAACCAATGGGCTTTGAAAGTAAAGTTCATCCCGAGTACGTGTGCAAGTTGAGGAAAGCACTCTACGGTCTAAAACAAGCACCAAGGGCGTGGTACAGTAAAATTGCAGAATTTCTAACGCAAAGTGGTTACTCAGTGGCGCATGCAGATTCCAGCTTATTTGTTAAAGCTAATGGAGGAAAGTTAGCTATCGTGCTGGTGTACGTGGATGACCTAATCATCACTGGCGATGATGAGGTTGAAATTTGTCGAACAAAAGAAAATTTGTCAGTTCGGTTCAAGATGAAAAAGCTTGGACAACTCAAGCACTTTCTTGGATTAGAGGTTGATCGCACACAAGAAGGCATATTTCTGTGTTAACAAAAGTATGTGATGCGAGATTTATACGCACACAAATTAAACCCTCTTTTCGTCAAATTGTAGTATATGTATAAGTAGGGATCGTTCTGAACCGGGGATTAGGAGGGATTGTTAATCACTTGGATTTGACTCAAAAACATAAAAACAAAGTTAAAAACGTTCACAAAGACTCAAAGGACTCAAAACAAGTTCAAAAGACTCAAAACTGCCTAAAAACACTAACTAGGCAGTTTCTGACCTTAAACCCAATGTTGGACGAATTTAAGATTATGGCTTGATTCAAACGTAAAATAACAATATAAAACACTATACTAGACTCAAAGAATGCAAAACTAAACTTTAAAACACTAAAACAAACCAAAAGACTCAAAACAACACAAACACACTCAAATCTGCCTAAAAACCACTTTCTGGGCAGATTTGAGCACAAACACAAATTTGGACGAATTTGTGTAACAAAATGACTCAAAACTCGTATAAACACAAACTAAGACACTTTCTAACTAAATTAGACAATAAAGTAAAGGGGGATTTTAATTTGACGAAAATTGAAATAACGAAACAAGTTTAATAAACTAGACAAAATGTAAATATGAATGCGATGAAAATGAATGGATGAATGCTAGCTAGAAGGTTCTTCTCCACACATGTTACACTTGCATAATAAAATGATTTCCAATTGCATTTCAATAAACCATGAATTCTCAACACCCCAAGTTAACCGTGATGCACTAATTAACCTTCAAATCTTCCTAACGTTATTGAATTGGATGGGTTAGCGCATACAACAATTTAAAACATTCCCCACAAGTCCCCTACATGATTGCATAATAGAGATACAAGCAAGAATCATTACGCTCTATGAAAATTATAAGTGTTGACGAGGCATTCGTTACTATGGAATACGCATGAAACTTATGCCAAGAATTCGTTTAACGCGATTGTTTATAAGCAACCTCCACTACTTGTGAATATAAGTTCGTAACTATTAGGTGAAACTCACTTATATTCTAGCGTCATATTCATGCATGAAAATTAAGCGTGCACTCTCAATAAACATACATAAATAAGTTATCAATCAAACGGTTAAACAAATTGAATCACAACTTATGAAACGCAATTAGAAGTAATCAAATCAAAATGCAAGCATAAACATATATTTCGAATTTCCTCATAACTTTGAAATCAAAGAAACACCTAAACATTCCAACAACTCAAACTTGAATTGTATGAACGTTTAGGCACTCTTCTCTTCCATTCCTCATACGTACAAAACAAAGAGTATTGAAATTAACATTGAAATCAAAGAAACACCTAAACATTCCAACAACTCAAACTTGAATTGTATGAACGTTTAGGCACTCTTCTCTTCCTCTTCGTTGTGGCACAAGGTCTAAGGTGAGTTTGATGGTGTGAATGGTTTGGGGAGTGGTGGAGATGGAAGGATGGTGTTTGGATTGTAAGGGAAACTCACGGCACAAAGGGGGAAGTGTTGGTGGTATGTACAATGGAATGGAAGTGTTTATGGAATGGATGAATTTCTGGCACAAAGGCCTTATTTCTGTGGTGAATGGATCCCCCCCTTTGTGGCTGCAATGAAGGTTTATTTATAGGTGAAATGGGGGGAACATGACAGCTAGGAGGGTGGTGGAAATCTGGAATGGTGATGGGAGATGCATGTGGCTTAATTAATTAAAGGGAGTGCATGTGCAATGTTTTAAAGGATGGAATGCATGTGAATATGATGGAAATCTGATGGGAACTCATGGCAAGGATGATTTCTGGTGGTGAATGGGTGTATGTTTGAATGATTAAAGGGACATGTGGGTTGGAAATGATGAAGGAAATGCATGTGAGTGACAACTAGATATGTTGATGAATGCATGTGGAATGTTTGTGGTGAGTGAATGTGGTGGTGAATGTGGCTGATTTGATTTATGGAAGATGCATGTGGATTAAAGGTGAGTGAATGATTATGGAATGCAATCTGAAATGGGAGATGGAATGGGATGTTTTGCATGTGAATTAAAGAGTAAATGCATGTGAATTAAAGAGTGAATGCATGTGCAATGACAGCTAGGTTGAATATGCATGTGGAATGGCTGATTTATTTGAAGATGCATGTGCAATGAAGTGGAATGACAGCTAGGTTATGATGATGAATGCATGTGGCTGATTTAATTGAATAGGAAAGCATGTGGATTTAATGGTTTAAAGGGTGAATGTATGTGGATGCATGTGTTGATGAATGGGATTAGGAAAGGTTTAAATGTCCTAAAACTAAAGGGAACAAGGTTCCAACACTTTGGTCTTCAATTAGGTCTTCAATTTCGTCCAATACTTTGGCTCCAAGCATAAGCTATCCATCCTTAGCCCAAAAGTGCTCCAAAAGTCTCCAAAATGCATCTTTTTGCTCCTTTAGCCCTTTGGACCTACAAACACATGAAAATAGCTTAAAGTACTAAAATAACTAAAGAAACATAACGTAAATGCACGAGAACAAGCCATTTAAGTCGCATGAATATGCTCCTATCAGTATGCAAAAGACTTGTTGCAGAAGTTTGGGATGCTTGAATGCAAGCCAATCTCAACACCGGTGGAACCTAATGCCAAGATGTGTGCACATGAAGGCAGAGACTTGGAAGATGCAACAATGTATCGACAATTGGTAGGTAGTCTGATCTATCTGACTTTGACTCGACCTGACATTTCTTATGCAGTTGGTGTTATGAGTTGATACATGCAAAATCCAAAGAAGCCTCATCTAGAAGCGGTTCGACGAATATTAAGATATGTAAAAAGTACAATTGACTATGGTCTTTTGTACAAGAAAGGAGAAGATGGTAAGTTGGTTGGCTATTGTGATGCAGATTTTGCAGGAGATCACGACACCAGGAGATCGACGACTGGGTATGTCTTCAGAATTGGTTCTGGAGTAGTTTCTTGGTGCAGCAAGAGACAACCAACGGTGTCTTTGTCAACCACAGAAGCAGAGTATAGAGCAGCAGCAATGGCAGCTCAAGAGAATGCATGGCTGGTACAGTTGATGAGTGATCTACATCAACCAGTAGATTATTGATAACCAATCAGCAATTCGCTTGGCGGAAAATCCAGTCTTTCATGCAAGAACTAAACATATGGAGGTACATTATCATTTCATTAGAGAAAAGGTCTTGCAAGAAGAGATTGAGATGAGACAAATCAATACAGATGAACAAGTTGCGGACTTGTTCACTAAAGGTTTGAGTACCTGCAAGTTTGAAAAGTTTCGTTGTCAACTCAGCATGGAGAAAAGAATGAGCTGGTGTTGAGGGGGAGTGTTAAAAGAGACCAACCCCAGCCCATTCTACACAAATCCAGAAAATTCTAGCACCAAAGTCGGTGCATCATGCAGGCATATCAATATGCTAGATAATTCTAGCACTATCCTATTAAGTCGGTGGGTGTGTGTGTGTGTATAATAATGTGCTAGAAAGTCCTAGCAGCTTGTACAATTGTGTGGCTGCCATACAAAGCCCAATGGCGGTGGGCAATTGTAGTTGGTAAAACCAACCAAGTAAGCTTGTAAGCAAGCAAGCAAGTGAGAGTGAGAAGAAAGAATAGTCTTGTAAGAGTGTGAGTGCTCTAGAGTTTGTCTCTAGAAAGTGAGTGAGTGTCTTTGATAGTTTGTGTTGTAATATTTTGTTTGTATAATACAAGTAATTAGTTTACTTGTGTTGTCTCTCCAACACTTGTGCTAGAGTTGTGTACTCTAAGTTTTCCCCCCCAACACTAGTCTCTTTGTATGCGCTTTCGCATATGTGAAAAGTTTTTTCCTAGTCACGATTAGGGCTGGGCATAAAAACTGTGAAATCGATTCAAATAGCGACAAAATAAACCATTAAAAACCGTTTTGACAAAAAAAGTCAAACTAAATTTAAGAATCGGATCGAACCGTTCATACCGGTTTCGGTTCCAATTCTTATGTTCGTAGAACTGCTTAAAACCGAATGGAACTGTAACTATAAATAATTAATTAAATTTAATAGCTGTATAATGTGTCACTAAATGAGTGGTGAAAATCAAACTGGTTTCGCCTAGTGCGACTGCATGGGAACATTTCTCAATTAGGTCTTTCACTTGCATGGTTCACCTATAATGCATGTATTTTGAAAAGGAGGCCATTTTCTCTCATAAATTTCCAAATTTGACATCCAGGTTTCGATTCATATTTTTCTTGGATAGAATGATCTTAAGGTGTTTTTTTTTTTAATTTTTTTTTTTTATTATTTTATTTTTTTATGTCAAACGATAGATTTTGTCAGATTAGCCACCAATAGGGTTTAAACTCACGCTATCATGTAAGAGCTCAACACCTTTCCACCACTGTAGTAAAGGGTCACTTGCTACTTTTTGTTTCCCTTTTTCCTGGGCTTTGTTTAATGTGGGGCGCACAAATTGAATCCAACGGTCTCCATTAACTCATTTTCTTGGCACACCACACACAAACCAACAACTCTAATTTCTTTTACACACTAATCAGTGCCCCAGATGGGTTGATCTTTAGGCTCTAGACACTAAGGTATGGAGCGGATCCAATTCCCTTAGTAAGTTCTTTTTGGGCTTAAATTATGGTATTCGCACTAACATTCTTACTGCATAATGGATATATTTGTATGCATGAATTTATATTTGTATTATGAATGAATATGTACATTTGAATTGTGTTTCAGTTTTCGTTTACTTGGTGTCAAGGACATTTACATTTTGATTTAGTATTTGAAAAGGATATATGTTGTTTGTAACTTTGTATAACCATTTTAGAAGTCATAATTGAATGCGAGCATGCAAAAAACAAGAAAACGAAAACAAGTAAACTTAAATACCATTTTGATTTGGTATTCAAATGATTTAGTATTTGGAACCATAAATAGGCATAGACCGAACCGAAACTAATGTGAATCGAACCATACGGTTTCAGTAATAAATTTAAGCGAAATCGTATCAAACAGTTGATATTTAACTTGCTCTAGTTTCAATTTGAGGGTGAAACTACACCGAATTACATATTTTTAATTTTTACAGATGTACATGCAAAATTACCTTTTTTTTAATCACACGAATTACATATTTTTATTTAATTTATCAAAAGAAAAGGGAACATATGAAAAAAATAACTATAATAGTTTCATATCAAATATTTCTTACTGCATCATTTATGTGTATGTTGTGAGCTTAGAGGTTAGAGGATAAATATTTTGTACGCCACAGCTGGACTTGTCATCAACATCTTCCTCCCCCCTCCCCCCAAACAACCTGTCCATTCTCTAGACTCTACTCCTCCCGGCAAATTTGGCAGTATCAATGGCCTCACCTACGACTGTACGAGACATCCACTTCCCCACGGATTAACATCAGCCTGTGAGGATCCTCTATCCATTGAACCTACCAACAACACTCAAGCATCTAAATTCTCGCATTGGTAGCAAGCGATGAAGGAGCAATATGATGCACTTCTCCAGAATCAAACCTTGTCTCTCTTCTCTGCTACTCCTCTTATGAATATTGTAGCATGCAAATGGTTATTTTGTGTTAAACGAAAAGCCAATGGCTCTATTGACAACCATAAGGCTCGTCTCATCACAAAAGGGTTCAATCAACAAGTTAGGCTTGACTATGACGAAACCTTTAGCCCCGCTGTTAAACCAGGTACTATCCTACCATTCTTGCCTTAGTGGTTTCACAAAATTGGCCATTGCAATAACTTGACGTCCAGAATGCTTTCCTGAACGGAATTCTTCACGAGAAAGTTTATATGAAACAACCGTCTGGCTTTGTTGATTCCAGACACTCCCAGTATGTTTGTTGCCTTAACAAGGCTATTTATGGCCTTAAACAAGCACCCCGCACTTGGTTTCAGTTTTTAGCCTCCTTCTTACACACTCAAGGCTTTTTCCATAGCAAATCGGATGCATCTTTGTTTGTTTACCACTCCTGTACATACCCACTATATGTTTTGGTATACGTTGGTGATTGATAGGAGCATATTTATGCGACTTTGTTATCTTGTTTCTTTGCATTTACTTAGTTAATTTCCATTTATTTTGGTCATTTAAATTATTTTCGTATTATTGTAGGTCCAATTGGTAAAGATGATAATAAAAAGCTAAATGGAGCAATTTGGAGCAACTTTGGAATTGGATTGGATAACATGAGTGGATAGCATATGGGCTGAATGTTTTTGGTATATAAATGGTGCTAGACATGTGCTAAAATCTGGAGAAATTAAAGTTGAGGCTTGGAAGACAAGGAATTACACAAGAAAGAGGAATCCTAATTGGAGAGGAATGTTATCTTATCCTATCTTATCTTATCTTATCCACCATTATCTTATCTTATCTCCAGCTGCAAGGGGGAATCCTAATCACATTCCAACAATTTCTACTTGATTTTTAGAGTCCTAAAATAACTTTAAAACGCCAAAATCCTTTCCTCCTTGGATTCAGCCATTTTCCCCTATATATATGAAATTCCTGCAGAGGTTTAGGGTGTGCCATGCCTACCATTCTTCCATTGAAGTTGCTGGAATTTTCAGAGTTCTTTCTCTCTTTGTTTTAAGTTTCAATGTTTATTTTAGATTGTTTTTCAATTATGATGAACATGTGTAACTAAATTTCTTTTTAGCTAGAGGTGAATTTGAAGCCATGATCATATGTTTTATATAAATTGATTACATCCAGTTATTGTTTCATAAAATATGAATGCGATTTACTTATCAGCTTTATAGAGAACTTATTCTTGTATGTTTATTAAGGATGCACATTTAGTTTGCATGCAGGGATTTGATGTTAGAATATAAGGGAATTTCACCTAATCGTTATGAACTTATATTTGCAAGTAGTAAAAGTCACTAGTCATGCTTGAGTTAAGTAAATTCTTGGCAGGAGTATCATGCTTTTCATAGTTACAAATGCCTTATCAATGCTTATGATTTTCACAGAACTTAATGATCTTTGAGATGTATCTCTATCATGCTTTTCATAGTTAGGGAACTTGAGAAGAATAATTTGGTTGCGTCGCTGAGTCCAATTTAATGAACTTAGGAAAAATCTGAGAATTAATTAGTGCTGTTCATAGTTAATTTGGGGCATTGTCATTCATGGTTTATAGGAAGAATAACTGGAAATCGATTTGTATGCATATGTTTCATGTGTGGAGAAGAATCCTCTAGCTATCCTCTCACCCATATTTCATTCACAACTTAATTTACTTTCTGCCATTTACTTTTGTTCTCATTAAATTTGTCCAAAATCCCCCCAGTCATTGTTTAGATGTTAGTTTAGCTTAGTTTTTAGTTTTACAAGTTTAATTTATGTTGATTAGCATCCCTTCTAATCCCTGAAATAGAACGATCCCTACTTACTTGTACTACGATTGCATAATTTATAGGGTTTAATTTGTGTGTTAGTTTCTACCACATCAAATTTTGGTGCTGATGTATTATAAACTAGCACAAAAATTAAACCTCTTGTTGACAATTGTAGTATATATGTAAGCAGGGATCGTTTTAGGCCGGAGATTAGAATTGATTGCTAATCTACGCTAAACTAACTTAAAAACACAAAACTAGACTCTAAGACTCTTAACTAGACTTATATGACTCAAAACAAACTAAAAAGACTCAAAACAACACAAAACAATAAAAAAGACTCAAACTAGACATTAAAGGGTGATTTGGACGAATTCTAACTTTAATTTGACTCAAAACACTTAAAAACACAAATTGGACAGATTCTAACTAATTTGACACCACAAAGTAAAAGGGATTGGGTTTTTGACGAATTTAAAGTAAAAACAAGTAACTTAAAGATTTAAACAAATTTGACACGAAATTGGGTGAATGAATGGGTGATAATCTAGCTAGAGGGTCATTCTCCACACATGACACACTTGCATACAAATTGATTTCCAGTTGCTTTTCCAATAAACCATGAACCTCAACGCCCCAGATTAACCGTGAACAGCATTAATTAACCCTCAGATTTTCCTTAAGTCATTGAATTGGATGGAATATGCATCGGCAACCAAATTATTCTTCAATAGTTCCCTACATGAACAACATAATAGAGGTACAATCAAAGATCATTAAGCTTTGTGAAAATCATAAGCATTGACAAGGCATTCGTAACTATGAACAACATGATACTCTTGCCAGGAATTTACTTAACACGATTGTGACTAGCAACCTCCATTACTTGTGAATATAAGTTCATAACGATTATGTGAAACTCCCTTATATTCTAGCATCAAGTTCATGCATGCAAACTAAGTGTGCACCCTCAATCAACATACAAGAATAAATTATCAATCAAGCAGTGAAGCAAATTACATTCACGATTTATGAAATCACAACTAGAGGTAATCAATTCATATTGCAAATATAATCATGGTTTCAAAGTCTCCTCTGGCTAAAACAAGTTTAGCCTCTCATGTTCACAACAAAACAAAGAAAACTTAAATTAACCATTGAAAACAAAAGATTGAATACACCTAAAAACGCTCCAACAATCCAACAATCTTGAATGGCAAGCACAGCTCCAAGGGGTCTTCTCTCCTTCTTTTTGCTGTGGCACAAGGTTTGGGTGAAGGTTTGAGTGATGAATTGTATGAAAGATTGGCTGAAAGTATGAATTGTAGTGAATGCCCCCCCCAAAGGCTGCAGCAAATGGCCTTTATTTATAAGTTTAAGAAAAACAAGGCCTAACTTAATTTGGTAAACAGGTTTGATCCCAAATCCACAAGGAAAAGGAGAAATAAATGTTAGAATCCTAGGGATAAAGGGTAGGAAAGTTGCAGCAGCACCTAGAGAGAGAGGGAAAGTGACTTCCTTGCACGGCAAGGAAATGCAAAGGGAGAATTGGTGCGGCATCCCTCTTTGACTGGGATTAGGGCTTCTAGAACTTATATTTAAGTGTCCTAAATTAATTAGGAACTGATGCGTTATTTTATACGCACACAAACTAAACCCTATTTGTGATAATTGTAGTAATGATGTAAGTAGGGATCGTTCTAACCGGGGATTAACTAGGGGTGCTAATCTATTTTGAAATGACTTGAAAACACAAAAACTAAATGTAAATACTCTTAACAAGACTACTATGACTCAGAATGGCTTTGAAAAACTCAAACTGCCTAAAACAATCAAACTGACTCAAATAGAAACTAGAACTTGATTTAGACGAATTTGAAACTGTTTATGACTCCAAAAGCTTAAAGATACAAAAATAAAACAAACACGAATGATTAAGACTCAACGAATTATGGGGGAAATGTGTTTGGACGATATTAAATTAAATGGACAGAATATAATTAAAGGCAAAATGTAAATATGAATGTGATGAAAATATGGATGATGGAATAGCCAAGGGGTTCTTCTCCACACATGTTACACTTGCATACAATATTGATTCTCAGTTAGTCTTTCGATAAGTTGTGAAACTCAACACTCCGAGTTAATTAGGTCCGCTTAAATTAACCGTCAAGTTCTCCTTAAGTCAATGAATTGGATGGTTAGCGCAACGCAATTCACCACATTCTCCAAAAGTCCTTTACGTGAAAATCACAATAAAGATACAATCAAAGATCATTAAGCATTATGAAAACTATAAGTATTGACGAGGCATTCGTTACTATGGAATACGCATGAAACTTATGCCAAGAATTCGTTTAACACGATTGTTTATAAGCAACCTCCACTACTTGTGAATATAAGTTCATAACGATTAGGTGAAATTCACTTATATTCTAGCATCATATTTATGCATGAAAATTAAGCGCGCATTCTTAATAAACATTCATAAATAAGTTATCAATCAAACGGTTAAACAAATTGAATCCACAACTTATGAAATTCCAACGAAAGTTAATCAATTCATATTGCAAATATAAACATAGTTTCGAATCACCCCCTAGCTAAAGGGGGTTTAGTTCCTCATAACTTTGAAATCAAAGAAACCCCTAAACATTCCAACAACTCAAACTTGAATTGTATGAACGTTTAGGCACTCTTCTCTTCCATTCTCATACGTACAAAACAAAGAGAATTCAATTTAAACTTTGAAATCAAAGAAACACCTAAACATTCCAACAACTCAAACTTGAATTGTATGAACGTTTAGGCACTCTTTTCTTCCTCGTTGTTGTAGCACAAGGTCTAAGGTGAGCTTTGGGGATTATGTGAAGTGTTTTGGAGGGATGGGAAGTGGTTGGATAGTGGCTGCAATGGAGAAGAAAAACTGCACAGAAATGGAGGGGGATTTGCGGCACAAGGGTTGTGTTTGTGTTGTGTGAATGCATAGAGGAAATCTGAAAATGGTCATAAGGAATGCACGGCAAAGGAAGTGTGAGTTGGTGTGTGAATGCATGTGGTTTAAATGATTAAAGGGGGTGAAAGATGGCTGAATGATAGATTGAATAATTAGGCTCTAGGGTGGAATAAATGGTGATGCATGTGGGTGAATGTGAAGGGAATATCATTTGCACGGCAAAGAGGGATTTGTGGTGAAATGGATGAATGATTAAGAGTGCATGTGGGTGATTTGAATGAATGCAAAGTGAATGAATAATGAAATGGAAAAGCATGACCAAGGTGGAAATGCATGTGAAATGTTGGAAAGGGATTGGGAATGCACGGCTTTGGGAAAGAATGAGTGGATGTGCAAATGTGGTTTAATTAATGAAAGTGTTTGGAGAATGAATGCAATGATGAAGAGTGAATAAAGAATGCATGTAGGGTTAGCTAGGTTGGCTTTGTTTGGGTGCATGTGTGTTAATGGTGGTTTTGCATGTGAATTGATGGATTGTTTTTGATGGAATGGATGGTTCTTTGCATGGCTATAAGGGAGAGAATAAGAGAGAATGGGCTAGGCCCTTTGTTTTATGTCCAAAGTGAATACAAGGCCTTCAAATTCGTCCATCCTCTTGGCTCCATGGATAAGCTATCCAATCCATGCCCAAAAATGCTCCAAATGGCCTCAAAATGCACTTTCTTGCTCCCTAGGCCCTTAGAACCTGAAAACACACAAAAGAAGCATAAAGGACTAAAATAACGAGAGAAACATAACGTAAATGCACGAGAACAAGCCATTGAAGTCGCACGAATATGCTCCTATCAAACTCCCCCACACTTATCTTTTGCTAGTCCTCGAGCAAAACAAAAAAACAAAACAAAACCTAAACCTTCCAACAATCGTCTTAGGGATTTCCCATGCACATGACATGTTAAAAATCATCATTCCCACAGATTTTAGTCATCTTCACACTTAATTACATTCTTAATCACAGTCACCACATACTATTTCACAATTAGGTATTTAAAACCATGTTTTGAATGTAGTAACATGCCTTAGAGAATTTGCTCAATTCCTTACAATATATGCACTCAGTTTTCACTCAGATTTTCTGACTACACATCCTAAACTAGTTATATGTGAGAAGATTGATGTAAACATAAAAACGAACACTCACATATATGTATTTCAAAGGAAGCAATTTCTGGAGTTAATAAGCATGTTTAGATATGATCTCATGAATGGAATGCTACTACTTAGACGCGAGAACCAGTGACACCATATGCTCATACCAAGTTCAAACTCCACAAATTGAAATACACAACACTCAAGATAGAAGTCAAGGGTTGTAACGGGGCTTGGGGTATGTGGATAACAAAGAAGGGATATGGAAAACAAAGGTTCTTAAAGAAATAGTGAGCAAAGCATTTGAATCAACTTAGAATTCACTTTTGAATGAAAACTCAACTTTTGAACAAAAAGGGAGAATTTAGACAATTTACGCCCAGAATTGGTGTTTTGGAACCTTTCTTCAATCACTTATTCTTTCATTCATTTTTTTTTTCTTTTTTTTTTTTTTTTTTTCAAGCTCTTTTTTTTTTTCTTCCTTTCTTTTCTCTTTTTTTTTTTTTTCTTTTCTTTTTCTTTTCTTTTGAATCTCAAAACATAAACACTTAAATATTCTCTCCCCCACACTTATTTTCTTTCATAATGTAACTCAAAAGGAATTCAATTAAGTCATGCTCACTATCTTTTAAGAACAAGGGTGGGGATTGTCCTAAACTAGGCTAGGTGAGGAAAATGTGGGTAAACAAAGAATAAAGGCTAAACAAGGCTCAACGGGGTTAAAACTTACAACATATACGAAGTATGGGAAGTAAGGCTATTTGGCTATGGTGGTGGTCACTACACAACTTCTTCTTGAATATGTGTTATGCAAATCAATAACATGCTTTGAATGAAATGGGCATGAGTTCTAGCATTTGGAACTATATGATGAAACGCCTTCTAAGTAGTAACCAAGCAAAGAATAATGAGATCATGCAACGACTTTAGAAAACAAGAAATCACAGATTATACTCTCCAAAGAACGTTATAGGCTCAAGTCTCTCAGGGTTGTAGCGTTTGTTTGAGTTCCTTCCTTCAAGCATGTTACAAAAACGAATTTTTTTCTTTTATGATTGCATGTGAAGTCATACATTATAACCATAACCAAGCATATACCAAGAGTAAATCAAACTTTTCTCTATGTTAATAACTCTTTCTAACCGTCATGCAATTATAAACCAAATCCTTATCATTGTGTTGGAAGGTACCCTAAGACACAAACACACAAAAACGACTCAAAACACTCTTTTTAGGCTTTTCAAAACATTTTCTTCAAATTTTTATGTGATTTTCGGAGTTATAAAACAAAACACACTAAAACACTCTAAAACAATTTAAAAACACCTTAAAACAGCAAGGAACAACATTTGAAGTTATGGGTGATAAAATCCCACGAATTTGCATTAACAACATTAGTTACCCCCCCCACACTTAAATCAAACATTGTCCTCAATGTTTTAAGCATAGATTCACACAAAACATAAGTAAAAACACAAAAAGCAATTTAAACATACTAAACATGGCAAAATGTAATTAACAAAGAGAAGAGTTTAGGGACGCAAATCTGGTTATGGAGTGTAAATTCCCTCTTCTCCTTGGTAATTGCATTGAGGCTTTGATCATAGTGACTCCACAGGCTTACTCTTGAACTGGTTTCCGCCCATCATTGATTTTCCTTTGTGCTACTCTTGATCTGGGCAGCAGGATTCTTTTGGTCTTCCCCCGAAGGTCTGAGCTTACCCCTTTGGTCTGTTTTTTTGTTCAATCTTTCCAATTCGTATTGAAAAGGGTTGGAGGATAACTTAGCCTATGTTTGTCTCCACATGCTTCAATGTATCATTTTCACTTGCCTTACTCGCTCCCCTTTGCAGAAGTGGTCCCTTCTCTGGAAGTGTATCAACCGTTGAAGATGACTACTCGAGAGCAACGCTAGGTAAGCAATCAGGAATAGATTCCAGGCAGTTGGCTCCAGATCGGAAGACTGACTCCAAGTGCCGGCTGAATTGCTTCTTTTACTTTGCCATGCGAGTAAGAACAAGGACAAAGAAAAAGACAGGGAAAGAGCATGATATGAGATACTTTTGCTTTTGACCTTGATGATATGAGATACCTTTGCTTTTGAAGAAGCGGTGAATGAATCAGCACACTTCAATCCGCCGTTTCCTCCTGGGTCATCTGTACTCCAGGCATCTGGTATCATCTTTGAGGAAGAAGAAAAAATTGAGTAATTCGGAAGGCTTTGCTGGGAATGCGCCCTCAGAGGTGAGGGAGAGTTGGGCATTTTCTTCAGGTTTGCCTTGCCATAAAAGACGAAGGTCGACATATATAGAGATAATATCAAGTGGTGGTACTGTTCTTTTACCCTTGTCGACAAATGTCTCTTCGATATCTGAACGACGCCTCTTCGATTTCTGAGCAGGCGCCCCTTCGATTTCTGAACGACGCCTCTTTGCTTTCTGAACGACACGTAGTAGGGCGGATGCGGCTCCTTTTGACAAAGCTGCACGCGTTTTCTGAAAAGCAGAGAAAGCGTCGCCGAACTTTGCGCTTGTCGGCTAAAGATGTGTAGTTGCGATGATGGCCTCCACGTGTTGTCTGAAAAGAAGAAATCTTTTGACAAAGTTGAACACGTCTTCTGAAAAGCCGAGAAAACGTCGCCAAAATTACGCCGGAAATTCCGGCTTTTTGAATCGGTGGACGCGTCGCCTTGGCTTTTTATAGAGGTATCGATCACCGCCAACAAACACACTCTGAAGATTTCCCATTCTTGAAAATCGACTCCGGCCCTTTGAAATTTAACTCCATCCCTTCTCTTTGAACACTTTTGAAAAATGGCAAACTCATCGAACCTTAGCTTGGAATTGAGCCTTAGCAGTGATACGGGCGCGCCGCGTCAAGGTAACGTATGGCGCCCTTCTTTCTTATCTTCTAACGGTCCTCTCACAGGTGAAGACTCCGTGATGCAGGACGCCACAACAGCTACAATAGTAGCTAGGAACCTCCTCACTCCAAAAGATAGTAGGCTGCTGTCAGGACGGTCCGATGAGTTGGCCGTTCAAGATTCCCTTGCACTTAGTGTTCAGTGTGCGAGTTCTGTGTCCAACATGGGCCAACGCCTGCTTGCCCGCTCCCGTCAGGTGGAATCATTGATGGCAGAGGTGGAAAGTCTCAAGCAGGAGATCCAGCAGCTTAAGTACGAGAATAGAAGTTTGCACGTGCTTGCCAATAACTATTCGACGGGCATGAAGAGGAAGCTTGATGAGCTGCAAGAGTCTGAAGGTCGGATTCACAGTGACCGTCAAAGGTTTTCGTCTTTCCTCCAGAGGCACCTTTTTCCTGGCTCATCCAGCGCTTGGCCAAGTATTGAGGCCTGGAATGCTCTAGCTCCGATGCTTTCCGCTCCGATGCCTTCCTCTTCGATGCCTTCCGCTCCGATGCCTTCCGCTCCGATGCCTTCCTCTTCAAAGCCTCGTAGTGGGGCTTCACGTAAACAACCTTTGTGAAGCTCCATCTTTCTCCATGTTTAGTATCTTTTTTTTTTTTTTTTTTTTTTTTTTTTTTGGGGTAATCAAATTGGAGATCAATGGACAACTTTATTTTATTCAGTGTATTGGGTTGCCTCCCAAGTAGCGCTTGCTTTAACGTCTTCCAGCCGGACGGTACCTCCGTTTAAGCTTGACTAGGTTCCACGGCATGGAGGGGTACCTCCTCCACAACATGCTCCTCAAACATCTCGTAATAGGGCTTCAATCGATGCCCATTCACTTTGAATTCTTGCTGCGTCCTTGAACTTTTGATTTGCACTGCACCATGAGGGAAAACATTAGTGACAATAAAAGGACCAACCCATTTGGAACGCAACTTACCCGGAAACAACCGAAGGCGAGAATTGAACAACAACACTTTCTGCCCAATAGAGAACGTCTTGGCACGAATCATCTTGTCATGAAATACCTTGGTTTTCTCCTTGTAAATCCGGGCATTCTCATATGCTTCATTTCGGATTTCATCAAGCTCACACAATTGAAGTTTCCTATGTAAACCTGCGGCATCAAGGTCCATATTGAACGTTTTGACGGCCCAATGTGCACGATGCTCTAGTTCGACGGGAAGATGGCATGGCTTCCCATAGATGAGCCGAAAAGGTGACATCCCAATGGGGGTTTTGTAGGTAGTGCGATACGCCCACAATGCATCGTTTAAGCGCAAACTCCAATCCTTCCTTGTAGGCCCTACGGTCTTCTCAAGAATCTGCTTGATTTCCCTATTCGAAACCTCGGCTTGCCCGCTCGTTTGAGGATGATAAGGTGTGGCCACCTTATGTGTGACATTGTATTTCTTGAGCAATGCCTCGATGGTTCGATTACAAAAATGGGAACCTCCATCACTGATTAGCACTCGTGGCATTCCAAACCTTGCAAAAATGTTAGTTTTCACAAAATCTGCAACCACTCGAGAATCATTAGTTCGGGTGGCTTTTGCTTCCACCCATTTCGACACATAGTCCACAGCAAGCAATATATAAATAAACCCATGTGACGAAGGAAAGGGACCCATAAAATCAATACCCCAAACATCAAAGATTTCAACACTAAAAATGGGGGTTTGCGGCATTTGCTGTTTAGGGCCAATATTACCCGTTCTTTGGCATCTATCACAAGACATGCAAAATGTTCTAGCATCCCTAAAGATGGTAGGCCAATAGAAACCACATTCTAACACCTTAAGTGCTGTTCTTTGAGTGCCAAAGTGTCCCCCACAAGCATAAGTGTGACAAAAGGTTAGAATAGCATTAAACTCAGAATCGTGCACACATCTACGTATAACTTGGTCAGGGCAATATTTCCATAAATACGGGTCATCCCACACATAAAACTATGCCTCTTTCTTCAATTTATCACATTGGTGTTTAAGTAATTCACTAGGAACATGTTTAGACACCAAATAATTCACCAAATCAGCATACCACGGTTCACTTACCTTGACGGACATCAGTTGCTCATCTGGGAATGTCTCTATGATAGGCACGGCATCCTCCTCATGCACCATACGGCTTAAGTGGTCAGCCACCACATTTTCACTTCCCTTCTTGTCCCGGATTTCGATATCGAACTCTTGGAGAAGAAGCATCCAACGAATAAGTCGTGGTTTGGCCTCCTTCTTGGTGAACAAATACTTCAATGCTGCATGGTCAGTATAAATAATAACCTTAGTACCAAGCAAATAAGAACGAAATTTATCTAAAGCAAATACAACAGCAAGAAGTTCTTTTTCAGTGGTAGAATAATTCAATTGTGCATCATTTAAAGTCCGAGAAGCATAATAGATAACATGCGGCCTCTTTTCCTTCCTTTGCCCCAAAACAGCTCCTAATGCATAATCGGAAGCATCACACATAAGCTCAAAAGGAAGGCTCCAATCCGGTGGAACTATGATAGGGGCCGAAGTTAGTGTTTCTTTGAGGTGATTGAACGCCTTCTCACAGTCCTTGGTGAAGTCAAACGCCACATCTTTCTGGAGGAGACGGCAAAGAGGGTTTGAGATCTTGGAGAAGTCCTTGATAAATCGCCTATAAAATCCTGCATGACCAAGAAACGAACGAACCTCTCGAACCGAAGTAGGAGAGGGTAAGTAGCGTATAAGATCTATTTTTGATTTATCCACTTCAATTCCTCTTTCTGAAACAATATGCCCTAGAACTATGCCTTGTCTAACCATAAAATGACATTTTTCCCAATTAAGCACAAGGTTAGTTTCTACACATCGTTTCAAAATCATTGTCAGATTTTCCAAACAACCATCAAATGAATCACCAAACACACTGAAATCATCCATAAATACCTCAATAATCTTTTCCACAAAATCTGAAAAGATACTTACCATGCACCTTTGAAACGTGGCCGGAGCATTGCATAAACCAAAAGGCATGCGACGATAAACAAAAGTACCAAAGGGGCATGTGAAAGTTGCCTTTTCTTGGTCATCCGGCGCTATGACAATCTAATTATATCCAGAATAACCATCAAGGAAACAATAAAAAGAATGACCGGCTAACCTTTCAAGCATTTGATCAATGAACGGCAAAGGGAAGTGGTCCTTCCTTGTGGTGGCGTTGAGCTTCCTATAATCAATGCACACTCGCCAACCTGTTTGGATACGGGTTGGCACAAGCTCATTCTCAGCATTCTTCACCACTGTCACTCCGGACTTCTTTGGAACACATTGCACCGGTGACACCCAACGACTATCAGAGATCGGATAAATCACTCCACAATCAAGAAGTTTGATAATCTCCTTTTTCACAACTTCCATCATTGGAGGGTTGAGACGGCACTGAGCCTCTCGAGTTGGTTTAGCCCCCTCCTCTAGAAGTATGCGATGCATGCACGTAGTCGGGCTAATTCCCCTAATATCGGCCAAAGTCCATCCAATGGCCGTCTTGTGCTCTTTCAACACTCGGATCAACTTCTCCTCCTCTATGGCCTTGAGTGATGAGGAGACAATGACGGGCAATGTCTCGTTGTCTCCCAAGAAGACGTACTTTAAATGATCGGGCAACGGTTTAAGCTCAAGTACGGGTGCCTGAATCACTGAGGGTAACAACTTATTAGTGGAAACTGAAATTGAAATTGGGTTGGAAGGCTTACCAAAGTGTTGTGGCAATGACTCAAGTGCAGCGACCATCTCGGCCTCATCTTCACTTCTAGGCACGGCAAAACCAGATTTTTGCCCAATTCCTTGTGCAATTGTTTTTTCAAGTGTATCCCTCTCCAAAGAATCGAGAAATTCCTGCGCCAAATCATCAATTATATCAATAGAAAAACAAGAATGATCGTCCTTAGGAAATTTAATACTTTCAGAAAGATTGAAATCAATGACTTCCCCATCAAATTCCATTGTTAAAGAGCCTTTAAACACGTCTATCTTAGTTCGGGCCGTCTTCATGAATGGCCTCCCAAGAAGAATCGGCAAGGATGGAGCATGGGTGGTTTCCTCCATTTCAAGGACATAGAAATCCGCCGGGAAGATCAAATTATTCACCTGCACTAAGACATCTTCCAATACGCCCTTTGGATAGGCATTAGATCTATCGGCCAACTGAATAATCACACCATCATTTTTCAATTCACCAAGGTTCATTGAAGCATAAATAGAGTATGGCATGACGTTAATTGAAGCTCCTAAGTCTAACATAGCATGTTCGAACTTAGTTTGACCAATAATACAAGGGATTGTAAAGCTACCTGGATCTTTGCACTTTGGTGGTAACTTTCTTTGTAAAACAGCGGAAACGTTCTCACTTACCCTTACTATCTCTTTATGTGACGCCCTCTTCCTTGTAGTGCACAATTCCTTCAAGAACTTAGCGTATTTGGGCACTTGCTTTATGGCATCTAGGAGGGGGATATTGACCTGAACTTTCCTAAACGTCTCAAGAATGTCCTTCTCATGCTCCTCCTTCTTTGTTTGCCTAAACCTGCCAGGAAAGGGCACGTTTAGTGGAATAGAACTTGACAAAGTCGAATTTGGACTTACCTTAGGCGTGTTGGACGGTTTTGGCACAACAGGGGATTGCGGCAAAGTTTCTTTCACCCTTGCCGTGGCCTTCTTTGCTTGTTCTTCCTCTTCTTGCAGCAACATGTCCTCTTCTTGACTTGTTTTGGATGGCCTTGAGGTGGTTCCGACTTCCTTACCACTTCTCAACATGATGGCCTTGGCAGATTCGAATCCTCCTTTCGGAGTCACCTGCGTTGAACTTGGTAACTTGCCTTGTTCTCTATTAAATTGCCCCATGAATTCAGCCATTTGTCCCAGTTGTCTCTTTAACTCCTTCACCTCTTGAGCTTGATTCTGCACCTCATTGGCGTAATTGTGCATGTCCTTTGTTTGTTTTTCTTGCCCCTGCGCCAATGTAGTTAGCAATTGAATAACTTGAGAATTATCAAAAGACGAACCTGAGTTGTTTTGGGATGATGGTGGTTGGTTGGATTGGTATGGTCGCGGGAATCCAGGTGGGTTTTGTTGAAATCCCCTTTGTGGTGCAGATTGTTGGCCAGGTTGTTGTGCATCTCTCCATCTGAAATTTGGGTGGTCTCTCCAACCTGGATTATATGTGTTAGAATATGGATCGTTCCTCGGTTGGTTTTGATTCCCATAGCCTATGGCATTGGCAGATTCCCATCCCCCATTCTCTATTAATTGAGGGCATGTCTCGGATGGATGCCCTTGCATTGTACACACGCCACACACTTGGTTTTCTTGTGATTTTGACCCTTTGACAACCTGAGACACGAGAGAAGTAAGATTAGCCAATTGTGACTGAATATCAGAAATTGCACTTACCTCATTCACACTTTGTTGTCGTGGCCCTTCTCTTTGTCCAACACCTTCATATTGTTGTGCATTTAGAGCACGGTTTGCAATTAGGGTCTTGGCTGCCATAGGTGTTTTGTCCACCAATGCACCTCCCGCCGAAGCATCGAGCATTTGCCTTTCAATGGGAAGAAGGCCCTCATAGAAGTATTGAAGGAGAAGCTCCTCCTTCATTTGATGTTGAGGACATGATGCAACAAGGGTTTTAAAACGCTCGTAGTATGCCTGAAAAGATTCTCCTTGACTTTGTTGGATTCCGCTAATTTTCTTCCTCAAGAGAATGACTTTTGAAGTAGGGAAGAACTTCTCCAAGAAGGCTCTCTTCATGCTCTCCCAAGAAGTAACGGTCCCGGGTGCCAATTCAAAAAGCCAATCCTTAGCCTTTTCCACAAGAGAGAATGGAAAAGCCTTCATCATCAGAATGTTCCCATCGACATTTATGGGTGTCATGCTCGAACAAACACGAACTCCTTGAGATGCTTGTTGGGATCTTCCATGGAAAGCCCATGGTACTTCGGAATGTGGTGCAACAAGCTTGACTTTAATTCGAATTCATCGGTCTTGTCTTGGGCAGCCGCGGGGTATTGAATGCAAAGAGGGGCTGCATTGGCCAAACCTGAGGCAGAAAGCTCTTTAATGGTTCGATTATCCACGGCCATGGTTGGTACTTCCTCTTTAACCCAATCCGTGGCTTCCTCTTCTACTTCAGGTTCGGGACTAGGAGGATTAGACTCTTGCAATTTCTTGTTCCTTCTCAAAGTCCTCTCGAAATCACCGTCAAAGTCGGAGATTTGCTCACGAACAGGTTGTGAGCTACGGGTCATAAACTAGTACCTACACACAAAAGTAAACAAGATAAGTAACCAACTTAATAGACTTGGCACAAGTAAGAAAACAAGTTGCCACACACGGCACAAAAACACATACACACGGTGCAAAAAAAAAAAAAAAAAAAAATTAAAACAAAACAGAAACTAAACTAAACAATTTAAACAAGACTCAAGACAAGGGATTAGCAACTTTGCCAATCCCCGACAACGGCGCCAAAATTTGATGCGTTATTTTATACGCACACAAACTAAACCCTATTTGTGATAATTGTAGTAATGATGTAAGTAGGGATCGTTCTAACCGGGGATTAACTAGGGGTGCTAATCTATTTTGAAATGACTTGAAAACACAAAAACTAAATGTAAATACTCTTAACAAGACTACTATGACTCAGAATGGCTTTGAAAAACTCAAACTGCCTAAAACAATCAAACTGACTCAAATAGAAACTAGAACTTGATTTAGACGAATTTGAAACTGTTTATGACTCCAAAAGCTTAAAGATACAAAAATAAAACAAACACGAATGATTAAGACTCAACGAATTATGGGCGAAATGTGTTTGGACGATATTAAATTAAATGGACAGAATATAATTAAAGGCAAAATGTAAATATGAATGTGATGAAAATATGGATGATGGAATAGCCAAGGGGTTCTTCTCCACACATGTTACAGTTGCATACAATATTGATTCTCAGTTGGTCTTTCGATAAGTTGTGAAACTCAACACCCCGAGTTAATTAGGTCCGCTTAAATTAACCGTCAAGTTCTCCTTAAGTCAATGAATTGGATGGTTAGCGCAACGCAATTCACCACATTCTCCAAAAGTCCTTTACGTGAAAATCACAATAAAGATACAATCAAAGATCATTAAGCATTATGAAAACTATAAGTATTGACGAGGCATTCGTTACTATGGAATACGCATGAAACTTATGCCAAGAATTCGTTTAACACGATTGTTTATAAGCAACCTCCACTACTTGTGAATATAAGTTCATAACGATTAGGTGAAATTCACTTATATTCTAGCGTCATATTTATGCATGAAAATTAAGCGCGCATTCTTAATAAACATTCATAAATAAGTTATCAATCAAACGGTTAAACAAATTGAATCCACAACTTATGAAATTCCAACGAAAGTTAATCAATTCATATTGCAAATATAAACATAGTTTTGAATCACCCCCTAGCTAAAGGGGGTTTAGTTCCTCATAACTTTGAAATCAAAGAAACACCTAAACATTCCAACAACTCAAACTTGAATTGTATGAACGTTTAGGCACTCTTTTCTTCCTCGTTGTTGTAGCACAAGGTCTAAGGTGAGCTTTGGGGATTATGTGAAGTGTTTTGGAGGGATGGGAAGTGGTTGGATAGTGGCTGCAATGGAGAAGAAAAACTGCACAGAAATGGAGGGGGATTTGCGGCACAAGGGTTGTGTTTGTGTTGTGTGAATGCATAGAGGAAATCTGAAAATGGTCATAAGGAATGCACGGCAAAGGAAGTGTGAGTTGGTGTGTGAATGCATGTGGTTTAAATGATTAAAGGGGGTGAAAGATGGCTGAATGATAGATTGAATAATTAGGCTCTAGGGTGGAATAAATGGTGATGCATGTGGGTGAATGTGAAGGGAATATCATTTGCACGGCAAAGAGGGATTTGTGGTGAAATGGATGAATGATTAAGAGTGCATGTGGGTGATTTGAATGAATGCAAAGTGAATGAATAATGAAATGGAAAAGCATGACCAAGGTGGAAATGCATGTGAAATGTTGGAAAGGGATTGGGAATGCACGGCTTTGGGAAAGAATGAGTGGATGTGCAAATGTGGTTTAATTAATGAAAGTGTTTGGAGAATGAATGCAATGATGAAGAGTGAATAAAGAATGCATGTAGGGTTAGCTAGGTTGGCTTTGTTTGGGTGCATGTGTGTTAATGGTGGTTTTGCATGTGAATTGATGGATTGTTTTTGATGGAATGGATGGTTCTTTGCATGGCTATAAGGGAGAGAATAAGAGAGAATGGGCTAGGCCCTTTGTTTTATGTCCAAAGTGAATACAAGGCCTTCAAATTCGTCCATCCTCTTGGCTCCATGGATAAGCTATCCAATCCATGCCCAAAAATGCTCCAAATGGCCTCAAAATGCACTTTCTTGCTCCCTAGGCCCTTAGAACCTGAAAACACACAAAAGAAGCATAAAGGACTAAAATAACGAGAGAAACATAACGTAAATGCATGAGAACAAGCCATTTAAAAACACTTTGTTTTTCAAAACTTTTTTCGAATTTTTTCTCAGATTTTCGTATTTTCTGTTCAAAACACATGAAAACACTTCAAAACACACTAAAAACACTTAAAAACAGTGAGAAACAACATTAGAAGTGATAGGTGATAAAATCCCACGAAAATCATGCAAAAACAGCTTGTTTACCCCCCCCCCCCCACACTTAAACCAAACATTGTCCTCAATGTTTCAAACAAAAGACTCACACACAAACAATCAAACAACACAAACTAACAAACATAACTATCATGGGAAAGTAAAAGCAATAAGGAGTAGAGTTAGGAACGCAAATCTGGTTGTGGATTGTTGGAGAGTCCTAGGTCTTCTTTATTCAAATGCATGGGTTGCCTCCCAAGAAGCACTTACTTTAATGTCTTCCAGCCAGACGATACCTCTCTTTAAGCTTCATTGGAGCCCACGGCATGTAGGGGTATATTCTCCACAACCTGCCCCTCAAATAATAACGCTCTATGAATGGAAGGGGATAATGATCCTCCCTGATTGTGGTGTTGAGCTTCCTAAAGTCAATGTGAACTTTCTAACCACCTTGATTTCAATTGGGAACCTGCATCAAAGAAGGTAACAACGTATTAGTTGAAATGGGAAATGGAATTGGGATTGGAGACTTACAAACATATTGTGACAGAGGCTCAAAATTGGCAGCACTGTCAACAATTTCACTATGGCTGCTCTTGGCCAGATTGGGTGTTTTTAGGGTAGCCACTCTAATTCCCTCTTCGATGGTGGTTCTAGATGCATCCTTCTTGATAGGTGTGGATTGTTTCTGCCCTATATCTTTATTCACATCAATGGCAAAACAAGGGTGAACATCATTAGGATTCTTAATAGATTCAGAAACATTGAATTTAATTATATCACCACCAAACTCCATTGTTAATGCTCCCTTGACCACATCAATTTTGGTTTAGGTTGTTTTCATGAATGGTCTTCCAAGTAGGAATGGCGATGGTGTTGAATGAACTAAATCTTCCATTTCAAGCACATAAAAATCAGCCGGAAAGATTAAGTGATCAACCTGTACCAAAACATCTTCCAAAACTCATTTTGGATATGCATTAGAACGATCAGCTAATTGAATAATAACTCCATCATTTTTAAGCTCTCCTAAGTTCATAGATGCATAAATAAAGTAAGGCATGACATTAATGGATGCACCTAAGTCTAACATAGCATGTTCAAACCTCGTATTACCAATTACACAAGGTATAGTGAAACTACCTGGATCTTTGCATTTAGGAGGCAATTTCCTTTGTAACATTGCAGAGACATTTTCACTTACATGCACCACTTCCTTGTTCGAAATCCTTTTCCTTGTTGTGCAAAGTTCTTTCGAGAATTTGGCATACTTTGGAACTTGTTTGATGGCATTAAGGAGAGGGATATTGACTTGCACCTTTCTAAATGTCTCAAGAATGTCCTTGTCACTCTCTTCTTTCTTTGATTGTAAAAGTCTATGAGGGAAAGGCATATTTGGTGGAATAACATTAGAAACAATTGAATTTGGACCTACCTTACCTTTGTTGGACGGCCTAGGAGCATTGAGTGGCTACGGCAAGGGTTGCTCCACCATTGCCATGGCTTTGCCTTTGTCTTCCTCCTCTTGCAGTAGCTTTTCATCCTCCTTTTGGCTTGATTTGGGTGGTTGTGGGGTGGTTCCAACTTCCTTGCCAATTCTTAAAATGATAGCATTGGCGGTTTCAAATCCTCCTCTTGGATTCACAATGGTTGACCTAGGCAGCTTTCCTTGTTCCCTAAATTGGCCTATGAATTCTGCCATTTGCCCCATTTGCTTCTCCAATTCATCCACCTTTTTAGCTTGATTTTGCACTATCTGCGTCAAAGAGGTGAGTAATTAAATAACTTTATCATTATCCAAAGATGTACCTGAATTTGATTGAATTGGAGGTGGTTGAGGTTACATTGTTGTGAATGGCCTTTGAAATATCCCAGGGGGTGATGGACGAAATCCTCCTTGTTGTTGAGGTTGTTAAGGCTCCATCCACTTCATGTTTGGATGATTTCTCCATCCTGGATTGTAAGTGTTTACATATGGTTCATATTTGGGCTGATTTTGGCCTTGAAATCCCACGACATGGGCACTTTCCCATCATCCATTCTCTATCAATTGAGGACATTGCTCAGAAAGGTGTCCTTGCATGGTGCACATGCCACATACACTTGCTTTTTGCACTTTGGATCCATCAACAACTTCTGACATAAGAGCAGTGAGGTTAGCCGATTGAGATTGAATTTCAAAAATTGCACTTACCTCATTCACTTGTGGTTGCTGCCGTGGGATGTCCCTTTGTCCAACTCCCTTGTATTGTTGTGCATTCAAGGCTCGGTTTGCAATTAAAGTCTTGGCATCAATTGGTTTTTTGTCAACCAAAGCTCCTCCCACTGATGCATCTAGCATTTGTCTCTCAATTGGAAGAAGTCCTAATCTAGGCTAGGTAAGGATAATGTGTTTAACAAAGAAAATAGGCTTTGAAAAGGCTCGAAAAGGTTAATCCTACAATACATATGCAAAAGAGTTAGGCTTTTTGGCTTTGGCTTAACTAAACAACTTCATCTTATTGTATGTTATGCAATCAATATCATGCTTTGAATGAAATGGGCATGAGTTCTAGTATTTGGAACTATAATGATGAAATGCATTCTAAGTAGTAACCAAGCAAAGAATGATGAGATCATGCAACGACTTTAGAAAACAAGAAATCACAGATTATACTCTCCAAAGAACGTTTTAGGCTCAAGTCTTTCAGGGATGTAGAGTTCCTTCCTTCAAGCATGTTACAAAAACTGATTTTCTCTTTGTGATTACATGTGAATTCGTAAACTATAACCATAACCAAGCATAAACCAAAGCGTAAATCAAACTTCCATCCATGTTTACAACATTCTTTAATAGTCATGCAATTAAAAACCAAATCCTCATCATTGTGTTGGAAGGTACCCTAAGACACAAACAAACACACAAAAACAACTTTAAAACAACTCTTTTTGGGTTTTCAAAACTATGTTTCAATTTTTTTGTAAAATTTTCGTATTTTCTGATCCAAACACATAAAAACACTTTAGAACACACTAAAAACACCATTAGAAGTGATAGGTGATAAAATCCCACGAAAATCATGCAAAAACAACTTGTTTACCCCCCCCACACTTAAATAAAAAATTGTCCTCAATGTTTCAAACAAAGACTCACATTCAAACAAACAACATAAACTAATTAACTTAACGAAATAAAAACAATAAAGAGAGAGAGAGAGAGAGAGAGAGAGAGTTAGGAACACAAATCTGATTGTTTGGAATGAAATGTTGGATTGCCTAAGTCCTCTCTAGTTGAATGCATGGGTTGCCTCCCAAGAAGCTCTTGCTTTAACGTCTTGTAGCTGGACGAATTCTTCTCTTAGCATCAATTAGACCTCACGGCATGGAGGGTGACATCCTCCACAATCTGCCCTTCAACACTTTCATAATATGGCTCAATGAATGGAAGGGGATACTGATCCTCCATGATTGTGGGTTTTGGTTCCTAAAGTCCATGTAATGCTCCCACCACCTTGAAATCGATTGGGTACCTGTACCAAAGAAGGTAACAACCTATTAGTTGACATGGGAATTAGAATTGGGATTGAAGACTTACAAACATATTGTGATGAAGGATCAAAAGTGGCAGCCCTATCAACAATGTCACTATGGCTACTCTCGGCCATATTGGGTGGTTTTAGGGCAACCACTCCAATTCCCTCTTCAATGGTGATTCTTGATGCATCATTCTTTATAGGTGTGGATTGTTTCTGCTCTATATCCTTATGTACATCAATGGAAAAACAAGAACGAACATCATTAGGATTCTTAATAGAGTCAGAAACATTGAATTTAATTATATCACCACCAAACTCCACTGTTAGTACTCCCTTGGCCACATTAATCTTTGTTTGGGTTGTTTTCATGAATGGTCTTCTGAGTAGGAGTGGCAAGGGTGGAGAATGAACCGAGTCTTCCATTTCGAGCACATAGAAATCCGCTGGGAAGATCAAGTTATTCACTTGCACTAAAACATCTTCCAAGACTCCCTTTGGATAGGCGTTAGATTTATCGGCCAATTGAATAATCACACCATCATTTTTCAATTCACCAAGGTTCATGGATGCATAAATAGAGTATGGCATGACGTTAATTGAAGCTCCTAAGTCTAACATAGCATGTTCGAACTTAGTTTGGCCAATAATATAAGGAATTGTAAAGCTACCTGGATCTTTGCACTTTGGTGGTAACTTTCTTAGTAAAACAGCGGAAACATTTTCACTTACCCTAACCACCTCTTTATTCGAAGCCCTCTTCCTTGTGGTGCAAAGTTCCTTCAAGAATTTGGCATATTTGGGCACTTGCTTGATGGCATCTAGGAGCGGGATATTGACTTGAACTTTCCTAAACGTCTCAAGAATGTCTTTCTCATGCTTCTCCTTCTTTGCTTGCAAAAATCTGTGAGGAAAAGGAACATTGGGTGGAATGGGGTTAGAATTAATCGAATTTGAACCCAACTTACCTCTAGTGGCCGAATTGGATGAATTAGATGACTTGGGGTCTATACGTGGTTACGGCAAGGGTGTTGCTACCCTTGCTGTGGCCTTGCTTGACTCCTCCTCTTCCAATTGCAGCTTCTTATCTTCATTTGGACTTGTTGTGGATGGTTTTGGATTAATGCCAACTTTTTTTCCACTCCTCAAGGTGATTGCCATGGCAGATTCAAACCCTCCCTTTGGATTGATAATGGTTGAACTAGGGAGCTTGCCTTGGTCTCGGAATTGCCCTACAAACTCTACAATCTGCCCAATTTGCTTTTCCAAGTGGTTCACCCTTTTGTCTTGGTTTTGCATTGCTCTTTCTTGATTTTGCAATGCTTTGTTTTGATTCTTTTGCCCTTGAGACAAATTGGTAAGTAACTTAAGAAGTGTCTCATTGTCCAAAGACGTACCTTGATTGGTTTGGGCAGGTTGAGATTGGTTTGGATTGGAGTCGTATGGCTTGGTGTAGAACCTCGGGGGTTGTTGCCTAAAGCCTCCTTGTTGTTGAGGTTGTTGAGGCTCCCTCCACTTGAAGTTTGGATGGTCTCTCCAACCTGGATTGTATGTGTTGGAATATGGATTATTCCTTGGCTGATTTTGGCTTGGAAATCCAATGACATTTGCACTCTCCCATCCCCCATTCTCAATCAATTGAGGGCACTTTTCCGAAGGGTGTCCTTGGATAGAACATACGCCACATACAATTGGTCCTTGTATCTTCATTCCTTCGGCCATCTGAGACACAATAGAAGTAAGATTAGCTAATTGAGTTTGAATGTCGGTTTGAGAACTTACCTCATGAATTTGTTGCCGTGGGGGGTCTCTTTGCCCAATTCCTTCATATTGTTGTGCATTGAGAGCACGGTTTGCAATTAGGGTCTTGGCTGCCATGGGAGTTTTATCCACCAACGCATCTCCTGCTGAAGCATCGAGCATTTGCTTTTCAATGGGAAGAAGGCCTTCATAGAAGTATTGAAGTAAAAGCTCATCCTTCATTTGATGTTGAGGACATGATGCAACAAGGGCTTTAAAACGCTCATAGTACGCCGGAAAAGACTCCCTTTGACTTTCTTGGATTCCGCTAATTTTCTTCCTCAAGAGAATGACTCTTGAAGTAGGGAAGAACTTCTCAAGAAACGCCCTCGTCATGCTCTCTTAAGAAGTGACCGTTCCGGGTGCTAATTCATATAACCAATCTTTGGCCTTCTCCAATAGTGAGAATGGAAAGGCCTTCATCTTCAAAATATTGCTATCAACATTAATTGGAGTATGGTGCAACAAACTTGACTTCAATTCAAATTCATCGAACTCTTTTAAATGCTTGTTGGGATCCTCCATGGATAGTCCATGGAACTTTGGAATATGGTGCAACAAACTTGACTTCAATTCAAATTCATCGGTTTTATCTTGAGCCGCCCTTGGGTATTGGATGCATAATGGTGCGGCATTGTCCATTACCGAGGCGGAAAGCTCCTTGATTGTACGGTTGTCCGCTGCCATGGCTTGGACCTCTTCTTCCTCCCTTGCCGTGGGCTCCTCTTCCTCCTCAAAGTTAAAGGCCGAACTAGAACTTGATGGGTGAGGTTCTGAGTCCTTCCTCTTTCTTCACAAAGTGCACTCAAAATCGTCATCAAAATCCAAGATGTTTGCACAAATAGGTTGAGAACTACGAGTCATAAACTAGTACCTACAAACAAGAAAAGAAACAAGGTCAGTAGCTAAAACAAAAATATATGAAAAAGAAACAAAAAGAAACAACAAGGGATTAGCAAAGTTGCTAATCCCCGGCAACGGCGCCAAAAATTTGATGTGGTAAATAATAGCACTCAAATTAAACCCTCTTTTTGACAATTGTAGTATAAATATAAGTAGGGATCGTTCTAGGCCGGGGATTAGGAAGGATTGCTAATCTAATGAAAACCGACTCAAAGATACAAAAATATGCTTAAAAAAACACTTAAACAAACTCAAAGACTCTTAACTAAACCTATATGACTCAAAATAAACTCAAAAGACTCAAAACAACACAAAACAATCAAAAAGACTCAAACTAGACTCTAGGATTCAATTTGGACGAAAATAGAATTGGTTTTGACTCAAAATACTTAAAAACACTCTTTAGGACAGATTTGAAACAAGTAAGTAAAGGGAATTGGGTTTTGGACGAATTTAAGACAAAAATAAGTAACTAAAAGACTTAAATGCAATTTGGACGAATTTGAGAAAAACAATGAATGATTAGATAGCTAGACGATACTTTTCCACACATGATACATTCAAACACAAATTGATTTCCAGTTGCTTTTTCGATAAACCATGAACCTCAACACCCCAGATTAACCATGACATCACTAATTAACCCTCAGATTTTCCTTTAGTTATTGGATTGGAAGACATCATACGACAACCCAAAGCATTCTTCAAAAGTTCCCTACATGACATCATAATAGAGATACAATTAAAGATCATTACGTTCTATGAAAATCATAAGTATTGACAAAGCACTTGTAACTATGACATCATGATACTCATGCTAGGAATTTACTTAACATGATTGTGAAAACAACCTTAATTATTGTGAATATAAGTTTGTGACGATTATGTGAAACTCCCTTATATTCTAGCACCAAATTCAAGCATGCAAATTAAGTAGGCCTCCCTAATCAACATTCAAGAATAAGTTATCCATCAAATGGTTAAGTAAATTGCATTCACAATTTATGAAATCACAATTGGACTTAATCAATTCATATCATAAATATAATCATGGTTTCAAAGCCTCCCCTAGCTAAATTTTAGCCTCTCATGTTCACAACAAAACAAAGGAAAATTGAATTAAACATTGAAAACAAAAGATAGATTACACCTAAAAACGTTCCAACACTCCAACTTGAATGCACAAACGTCTAAGGCTTCTTCTTCTTCTCTTCTTCCTTGCAAGGCTGCGACACAAGGGTCTAGGGATGATTTTGGATGGATTTTTGGGTTATGAATGGGTTTAGTTGGTAGGGTGGTGCGGCAAAGGTTAGGGATGGTGTATGGATGTTGGGTGAAGGTATGGAAGTAGGAGAATGGTGGAAAGATGGGTTGAAGGCTGCGGCAAAGGGGTTTGTTTATGTGAATGATGGCAGACTGTGTGGGTGAATGATTAGGGTAGAATAAGGGTGCGGCTTTGGTATTTATTTGAGAGAAAGATTCCTAAGGTTTATTACATAGTTTAGGAAAGGATTCAACCCCAAATCCATAAGGAAAAAGAGATATGAAATCAGAAATCAAAGGGAAAAGGGAAGGTAATTTGCGGCATCAATACTATGAAAATGAATGTGATTTAATGCTGAATTTAGGCAAGGATTTGGGATAGAAAAGGTATGTAAGGTGCGGCTAAGATTGGGGTGAAAAGGAATGTGGTTTTATGACATAGAATAGGAAACAAGGACTTCCCTTGCACGGCAAGGAAGGAAAACTCTATGGAATGCACGACAAGGGTAATTAGGTTGCAAGGAAGGCTTGGTTTGTGTCCTAAAATGCATAGGAGTCTTCAATGTTGCTGAAACATAAGGTCTTTTAGGATTAGGAAAGGTTAAACCAAAATAGGAAACCTTGGCTTAACTTTCCTACTTCAAATAGGAAACCTTCTTTGACTAGGAATCCTCTTGTGATTAGGAATCCTCACACCTTTAGGTCTTCACTTTCATCCATTCCTTTTGCTCCAAGCATATGCTATCCATTCCAAGTCCAATTTTGCTCCAAAATGTTCCAAAATGCACCTTTTTGCTTCCTTAGCCATATGAACCTATAAATACACGAAAATAGCTTAAACTACTAAAATAACTATGAACTAACAACATAAATGCACGAAAACAAGCAAACTAAGTCGCCTAAATATGCTCATATCAGTTGTTGAGGTTGTTGAGGCTCCCTCCACTTCATGTTTGGATGATTTCTCCATCCTGGATTGTAAGTGTTTACATATGGTTCATATTTGGGCTGATTTTGGCCTTGAAATCCCATGGCATGGGCACTTTCCCATCATCCATTCTCTATCAATTGAGGACATTGCTTAGAGAGGTGTCCTTGCATGGTGCACATGCCACATACACTTGCTTTTTGCACTTTGGATCCATCAACAACCTGTGACATAAGAGCAGTGAGGTTAGCTGATTGAGATTGAATTTCAGAAATTGCACTTACCTCATTCACTTGTGGTTGCTGCCGTGGGATGTCCTTTAGTCCAACTCCCTTGTATTGTTGTGCATTCAAGGCTTGGTTTGCAATTAAAGTCTTGGCATCAATTGTTTTTTTGTCAACCAAAGCTCCTCCCACTGATGCCTCTAGCATTTGTCTCTCAATTGGAAGAAGTCATCCTTAGAAATATTGAATTAGAAGTTCTTCTTTCATAGAAGTTCTTCTTTCATTTGATGTTGAGGGCATAATGCAACTAGAGTCTGGAAAAGCTCATAATACGCTGGAAATGACTCTCCTCATTTTTGTTGAATGCCACTAATTTTCTTTCTCAAAAGAATGACTTTGAAGTGGGGAAGAATTTCTCTAAGAATGCTTTCTTCATGCTTTCCCAAGATGTGACAATTCCAGGTGCTAATTCATAGAGCCAATCCTTAGTTTTTTTTTCCAAAAAAGAGAATGGAAAAGCTTTCATCTTCAAAATATTGCCATCCACGTTGATTGGGGTCATGCTTGAACAAACCACTTCAAATTCCTTCAAGTGCTTGTTTGGATTCTCCATGGACAGCCCATGGTACTTTGGAATGTGATGCAGCAAGCTAGACTTCAATTCGAACTCATCGGTCTTTTCTTGAGGTACCCTAGGATATTGAATGCATAGGGGTATGGCATTGTCCAATCCCGATGCTGAAAGCTCCTTGATTGTTCAATTATCTGCTGCCATGTCTTGTTCTTCCTCTAATTTCGTTGCCGTGACCTCCTCTTCCTCTTCTATTTCTTGTTCTTCAAGCTCAGGTTCAGGGCTAGGTGGATTAGATTCTTGTTGATTCCTTGTCCTTCTCAAAGTCCACTCAAAATCGTCGTCAAAGACCAAGATATTTGCACGAACATGTTGGGAACTTTGAGTCATAAACTAGTACCTAAAAACAAGAAAACAAAACAAAGTCAGAAGCTAAGATTAAAAGACAAGAAAAAGAAACAACGGGGGATTAGCAAAGTTGCTGATCCTCGGCAACGGCGCCAAAAATTTGATGTATTATAAACTAGCACACAAATTAAACCCTTTTGTTGACAATTGTAGTATATAAACTAGCACAAAAATTGCTGCTCGAAGAAGACGAAGAAGACAAGGCCACGACAAGGAAGGAACAAACCTTGCTGCAACCTTCTAAAGCCCCTATGCCACTCAATTCAGGTAAGGTTGTTCCAAATTCAATTCTTTCTAGCCGTATTCCACTAAATGTACCTTTTCCTAGCAGGTTTATGCAATCAAAGAAAGAAGAGAGTTAAAAAGACATCTTCGAAACCTTCAGAAAAGTACAAGTTAATATCCCGCTTCTTGATGCATTAAAGTAAGTACCAAAGTATGCTAAGTTTTTTAATAAGCTTTGTCCAACAAAGAAACGGATTCCAGAGAAGGAGGTGGTACATGTAAGTGAAAATGTCTATGTAGCTTTGCAAAGAAAGCTGCCACCCAAATGCAAAGATCCAGGTAGTTTCACTATCCCTTGTGTTATTGGTAATACAAGGTTTAAACATGCTATGCTAGATTTAGGTTCTTCCATTAATGTCATGCCATATTCTGTTTATGCATCTATGAATCTAGAAGAGCTTAAAAATGATGGTGTCATTATTCAATTGGCTGATCGATCTAATGTATATCCGAAAGGAGTTTTGGAAGATGTTTTGGTGTAGGTAGACCATTTGATTTTTCCAGCAGATTTTTATGTGCTTGAGATGGAGGATTCAACCCACTCTACACCATTGCCAATCTTACTTGGAAAACCTTTCAGGAAAATAGCCCAAACCAAAATTGATGTGTCCAAATGAGCATTAACTATGGAGTTTGATGGCGATATGATTAATTTTAACGTTTCTGAATTTGTTAAGTATCCTAATGATGTTCATTCTTGTTTTTCCGTTAATTTGATTGAAAATATAGGGCAGGAACATTCAGCACCTATCAAGAAGGATGTATTTAGAACCACAATTGAAAAGGGAATTGGAGTGGATCACACAGGACAAGCCACTGCCCTTAAAGCACCCAAGGCCGAGAGCACCACCTCTAAAATTGTTGAGAGTGCTGCTACTTTTGAGTCTTCATCATAGTACATCGGTGAGCCACCTATTCCTATTCCAATTCCAATTCCCATTTCAACTAATAGGTTGTTACCTTCTTTGGTTCAGGTGCCCAATCGAATCCAAGCTAGTAGGAGAGTTTATATCAACTTTAGGAAGCTCAACGTCACAATCAAGAAGGATCACTATCCCCTTCCATTCATAGATCCAATGCATGGAATTTTTGAAGAGCATGTCGTGGAGGATGTACCCTCCATGCCATTGGTCCTAGTGAAGCTTAAATGGAGCTATCGTCCGGTTGGAAGACATTAAAGCAAGCGCTTCTTGGGAGGCAACCCATGTATTCAAATAAAGAGATAATGGAATTTCCGGCTCCTACAACCAGATTTGCTCTCTTTTACTCTTCTTTTTATTGTTTTTACTTTGCTATGATTGTCTTGTTTGCTAGTTATCTTTTGTTGCTTTCTTGTTTAAGTGTATTTTTGAAACATTGACGACAGTGTTTGGTTTAAGTGTTGGGGAGGGCAAACATATTGCTTTTCATGACTTATTGTGTTTGGTTTATGTTTGGTTTAACTGTTTTAAAGTGTTTTATTGTGTGTCATATAACAAATTTTTTTTAAAAAAAATATTCGAAAAAGTTTGAGAAAAACAAAAAAAAAAGTCGCATTTGTTACTTGTTTGTGTCTTAGGGTGCCTTCCAACACAATGAAGAGGATTTGGTTTTTAATTGCATGACTGTTAAAGAAAGTTATAAACATGGGTGGTAGTTTGATATGCTCTTTGGTTAATACTTAGTTGTAGTTGTCATTTACGAATTCACATGTAATCACAAATAGAAAAAAAATTAGTTTTTGTAACATGCTTGAAGTAAGAAACTCAAACTAACGCTACAACCCTATGAGACTTAAGCCTATTCTTTGCTTGGAGAGTTATTAATCTGTGATATTGTTGTTTTCTAAAGTCGTTGCATGATCTCATTATTTCTTTACTTGGTTGCTACTTAGAATTTTTTTCATCATTTTAGTTCCAAATACTAGAACTCATGCCCGTTTCATTCAAAGCATAAAATTGATTGCATAACAAATAATAAGATGAAGTTGCTTAGTTACCACCAGAGCCAAAAAGCCTTATCCCTTGCATATATATAGTAGGTTTAACCCCTTTGAGCTTTGAGCCTTATTTAGCCTATTTTCTTTGTTAGCTTGCATTATCCATACCCCATACCCTTGTTCTTAAATAATAGTGAAACATGACTTATTGGGAATTCTGTTTGATCTACAATTTGCAGAAAAATAAGTGTGGGGGAAGAATTTGTTCTTTTGAATCCAGTGAAGTAGTGCATATGTTTTATGTTTCAAATAAAAAAAAAGAAGAAAAACTTTGAAAAAAAAAGAAAAGGAGAAAAAGAAAAGAGGATGACGAGAAGTGAGAATGAGTTCATAAGTGTTGGTTGCTAAAGAAGGGTCCAAAAATATGAATCTGACCCTAAATTTGTACGAATCTCCCCTTTGTGTTTAAAGTTGGGTTCTGCAATCAAAAGTTGAATTCTAAGTGTTGATTTCATTACTTTACTTACTATCACTTTAAGAACCTTTGTTTATCCCTAACCTTTCTTTGTTAGCCAATACCTTAACCCCATTACAACCCTTAGACTTTTATCTTGATTGTTATATGTTTCAATATGTGGAGTTTGAAATTCGTATGAGCATATGGAATCCTTGGTTCTCGCTCCTAAGTAGTGGCATTCCGTTCATGAGATCATATACATGTTTGTATTAATAAAATTCAGCAAGTGCCATCTTTGTTATAACATATGCGAGTGCTAGTCTACATATTTACATCAATCTTTTCACATATACTTAGTTTAGGCAGTGTAGTCAGAAAATCTGTGTGAAAATAGAGAGTATATCTGGTGAGGAATTGAGTGAATTCTCTAAGGCATGTTTACTACTTCCACATGTTGTTTTAATTGATTAAATGTGAGCTAGTGAGTGGTTATTGCGATTAAGTATAAACTCAAGAGTAAGGATGGCTAAAATCTATGTGAGTAGATTGGAGATCTATGAGGCAATTGTTGGAAGGTTCAGGTTTTGTTTTGTTTTCTTTGTTTTGCTCGGGGACTAGCAAAAGTTAAGTGTGGGGGAATTTCATAGGAGCGTATTTATGCAACTTTGTTATCTTATTTCTTTGCATTTACTTAGTTAATTTCCATTTATTTTGGTAATTTAAGTTATTTTCGTATTATTATAGGTCCATTGGTAAAGATGAAAATAAATAGCTAAATGGAGCAATTTGGAGCAGCTTTGGACTTGAATTGGATAACATGAGTGGATAGCATATGGGCTGAACATTTTTGGTGTTTAAATGGTGCTAGACATGTGCTAAAATATGAGAAATTAAAGTTGAGGCTTGGAAGACAAGGAATTACACAAGAAATAGGAATCCTAATTGGAGAGGAACATTATCTTATCTTATCCTATCTTATCCAACATTATCTTATCTTATCTCCAGCTGCAAGGAGGAATCCTAATCACATTCCAACACTTTCTACCTGATTTTTAGAGTCCTAAAATAACTCAAAAACGCGAAAATCCTTTCCTCCTTGGATTCAGCCATTTCCCCCTAAATATATGAAATTCCTGCAGAGATTTAGGGTGTGCCATGCCCACCTTTCATCTATTGAAGTTGCTGGAATTTTCAGAGTTATTTCTCTCTTTGTTTTAAGTTTCAATGTTTATTTTAGATTGTTTTTCAGTTATGATGAACATGTGTAACTAAATTTCTTTTTAGCTAGAGGTGAATTCGAAGCCATGATCATATGTTTTATATAAATTGATTACATCCAGTTATTGTTCCATAAAACATGAATGCGGTTTACTTATCTTCTTTATAGAGAACTTATTCTTATATGTTTATTAAGGATGCACACTTAGTTTGCATGTAGGGATTTGATGCTAGAATATAAGGGAATTTCACCTAATCGTTATGAACTTATATTTGCAAGTAGTAAAAGTCACTAGTCATGATTGAGTTAAGTAAATTCTTATCATGCTTTTCGTAGTTATGAATGCCTTGTCAATGCTTATGATTTTCACAGAACTTAATGATCTTTGAGATGTATCTCTATCATGCTTTTCATTATTAGGGAACTTGAGAAGAATAATTTGGTTGCGTCGCTGAGTCCAATTCAATGAACTAAGGAAAATCTGAGAATTAATTAGTGCTGTCTGCAGTTAATTTGGGGCATTGTCATTCATGGGTTATAGGAAGAATAACTGGAAATTGATTTGTATGCATATGTTTCATGTGTGGAGAAGAATCCTCTAACTATCCTCTAACCCATATTTCATTCAAAACTTAATTTACTTGCTGCCATTTACTTTTGTTCTCATTAAATTCGTCCAAAATCCCCCCAGTCATTGTTTAGATGTTAGTTTAACTTAGTTTTTAGTTTTACAAGCTTAATTTGTGTTGATTAGCATCCCTTCTAATCCTCGGAATAGAATGATCCCTACTTACTCGTACTACAATTGCATAATTTATAAGGTTTAATTTGTGTGTTAGTTTCTACCACATCAATGATCTCATTGCCACATGTCCGAACAATGATGCTATTCATAGGGTCATTGATATCTTTCATGGAGCATGTCAACTTTAGTGTTGCTTTAATCCAAGGGATAAATGTAAACTGCACGACATTAGGGTAGAGTGGCCATTAGGGGTCACATGGTGAGTTACATTTGATGAAGGATGTAATGAACACGTAAAAGGATGATGTGATATGGAATTTTGTGGCTAAAGCTTTGATATTATTCTCATATTTTCTAGTGTGTGTAAAATGGTGCTGCTTAACTGGCATATTACAATTCTACTCTCGGCAAAGGTGGTTGTTGCTCACCCCTCACCCTTTTATTTTACAAATGAGTTATTTGGCAAGAGAGGTGCTAAATGAGCTAAGGTTGTGTTAGGCGAGGAATGTATGGGTTTCATTTATTTTTGTACACTTGTAAGTTTTTTTGGATTATTGGAATAAGAGAGGTTTGTTTTTCATTTTTTTTTTACTTTTACTCACACATCGGGCGTGGGGTTAATTTTTCCACTGACGCAGGGTCCGGGGCGTGACAAGGATGCTTTTAGACCATCTCCAAAAGAGATGTCAAATTTTAAATTTGAAAGCTAATGCAGCCTTTGATTTATTTATTTATTCATTTTTTATATTGTTCTCCACTTTAGACTATTATTTACCTTTCATAATTGTAATAAGTATCTTTAAAACCAAAAATAGATTTGAAGTTACTGTCAAATTTGACAGCAACTATCTTTGCTATCAATCCATATCATGCCACATAGGAATTGGCATTTTAGTTGGAAAACACTAATGTTGTTTTTCATTTTTTTTTTTTTTTTACACCATTATTGTTGATGTGGACTTTTTGACTCTTTCTTTAGAGATGCTCTTAGCTCATTGTTTTTTAAATTACATATCTCACAATATTCTACTCTAAGAAGAGGCGTGAAATGGGCCAAGCCACACTTATGGGTCTACAACAAGGTAGAAAATTCCACACATAAATATACCACATCCACCTCACCATCCATGAAAGAAAAATATTCTCTCACGTTTTAGTCAATACGTGGTTATTTAATTACGTTCATTAAATTTAAAGTTGTTGTAGTTCTAACTTTATTAGGAGTGTGATTGTGTAAACCTTAGTAGATTATGTGTAGGATTATGTGAGATTTCCTTGTTGTACTTATATTACTTGGAGAGCAAGATTTCTCTTCCTTATCATTGTAAATAAAGGCCCAAAGGGGTGAGAAATCACACTACAGACCAATCATTCATCTTCAAGAATAAAGGCAAAGCTCAAACCAATCAAGCTTCTACCGATCTTGGTATGTGTTGCCATTGTGGTTCCGAAGATTATAGGTCCCACATTTGCCCAACTTCTTCTCAAGCCATTACTAATATCTTTCACGTTGTAAGAAGAGTGAGACAAATTTCGCTCGAGGGGATAACCTCGAAGATACCACCATGGAGATGCCTGGCCTCCAAGAGGCATTTGTTCCCATGAAAGATTATTGTCTGTGCCAGCCAAATATGAGTCCAAAGGGGTGAGCTTCAAAAGCCTTGGGGCTAGTATCTTGTTTCCGGCCCAACTGCTAAATCCAATCTTGGTATTTCCATCTTTGTCAGTGAACAGAGTGCAAATTAGTACCAAATATGTATCAGTGGTGCCCAACACCAACTTCCCATCATAAGTTACATCAATAAGCGTAATGGGAGGATCGAGACCCGGAAAAGCAGTTTTTGCTTGCCTCATGGAGGTCTTGGAATACAACCTTATCCATCTTTCCAAACCCCCAACAACAATGGAGCCGACTTTAGTGGTAGAAAATTATTGAAAATTGGTCCCTCGAGAAAACTAATGCCCTTGGGTCCAATGAAGGACCGGGGAATTCACATTAGCAATGTTCTGGACCATTCCAGCATGGTCATGCATATCCCATTTACACAGCATGTTATCATCCAAACCCAAAAAGGTCGATTCAGAAAGATCTAATTGTGACCCTTTAGTGTCATTAATGATATCCCTCATTGTAATATATGTTCCATCCTTTTGAAACTTCCATTCTGAGACAATCTTGCCCATCTCAATGTCGAGCTGTTGAAGCCCATTAGATTGAGGCCTACCTTCCTTTGATAGACTCATAAGTAGCATATTAGTCTTAGCCCTTGTCACAGAGCCGTATTTGGTGTCGATTTCCCCAAACTTGAACCTCCGATATCGAATTTCCAAACACTCCCTTCCTATGAATGCTATGGTTGAAATTTTGGAAGACCTGAACACCACTCTCGTTAACCAAGTAGCTATTGTCCAATGTGCCAAGAGTTAAGCTCTGGACACCTCCATTGGTAGCCTCCTCGAACTCTTCCATTAAGTCGTGGCCTGGCCGCCCCAGTGTGGCTGAATTTGGGCTTTTCTTGTAATCCTTATAGTCCCATGCTGAATCGTTAATTGCCTCTGGCTTAACCTACCCAAGAAAATCCTTGCCATAAACCTTGACCTTGTTCTCATCTGTGGCCTCGAGTCTGTACACGTTTTCGAACAAGTAGTCTAGAAACTCTGTCACGAACCTCTGGTACCGCTCGTCGATGTAAAATTTAATAAGAGCCCAAACGCCCTTGGACACAAAATCGACACGGCGTTGATTGCCGAACATCTTCAGTTGCATGTCGATAGAAACCCCGGCTTAAACTTTTGAGCTGACTTTCAGAAACCATTCTCCCTCGCGGTCCATCTTTTCATCGTTGTCGTAATCAAGGTCATCTTCAACATTAGAGATCTTGACAAAGGAGTAAGCAGTCTTCTTAGAGACGATCCACTTGGCCTTAGGAGTGTTACCGCCGACGTGGAGGTAGAGCTTGACAGCGTTCGGGCCTTGCGCCGTGGAGGCAGCTGAAAAAGGAGAAGGAAGGAGAGGCGTACTTGAGTTTAAGGGCTTTGAGTCTAGCGTCGGCTTGTTGACAATGGAGTTTAGGATTTCGGATTTGGGTTTCAAAGTAGTAGTTTATTGTGGCTTGTAGTCGGCCTTTGCGTCGTCGTATTGGTCCTCCTCTTTCGATTGCTGTTCCTCCTCATCCGACTCGTAGTCGTCGGAGTCGATGATGTGATCCTCATGGCTCTGAGCGGTTCCCATGACTTTTTGGAAATTCGAAATCCGATTTATCGTGAAGAGATAAGTAAGAGTGAATTTTTGGAGAATTTGGGAAATGAAATCGATCGGCTGAGAATTTTAAGAAATACAAAGTATGAAGGTTGTGAAATGGTAGGAGTGATGGCACAGTTGGGTTGCTGACTGGGTTGATTTTGCCCTTCTGTTATATATGCTTTTATTTCCACACTAAGCGTTGATTTGATGTGGTGGTTGCTTCTTGGCTAAGGAAGTGATTGGGTGTCGTGGGAAAATACTTCTCGCGGTAAAAAAAAATTGATAGAAGTGTTCTAGTCTTAATTATTTAGTAATGTGATCGTGTAAACTCTTGTAAAATTTTTAAGAAATTGTTATGGAATTCTACTATCTTTTTTGTTTATATTGTCTTATTAAGTTGTAACATATTAGGGTAAGGAATTTACCTTCTCATCATTATAAATAAGGGCAGAATGGGGATGAGATCAAACATTCCTCAAAATTATGTCAACTCTCTCTTGTCCCCTCTCTTGCCACTGCTCCCTTTCTCTCTGCCCTATAATTCCTTAATTAAGTAGGCCTATTGTGGATGGAAATTTCCGTCTTCTCTTGCCTTGATGAAAATGAATTTGCAAAACAATCAACACCTTTGATTAAAGACCTAAGTCTCGTGTGCCCACGAGGTGGGGGGTTAGGCCAATGTTGTGTTCCTTTTCTAGTGCAAATATAAGGATAGTATAATGGCACAAGTAAGGGTGTCGAACCAAAGGGACTGATCTCTACAAATTACTAGCTTTATGTGAACCCTATCTAAACAATGAAACTAACAAATTGAGTTTGGATTTTGATATGAAGAGTAAAGTAACTTAATGCAAGAGAATATAAATATGAAAAATAGAATAATTCAGAAACGAAGGGAATGGAACTAGGGATACCGATTTCACCATTACAAGCCAATTCCATGAAAATTAAGTCAAAACACATTCAACTCTCCAATCTGTGATAACTCATATATTTCATGCATTTATACCATCCATTTCTAGTCTCTTTGTGATGTTTTTGAGTTAAACTGGTTGCATTTTACCCTATTTTGTGTTAGTGTGCAATTACATGTACTTTAGGATCAATTTGAGGGCAAAAGAAGTGATGTGCAATTACATGTACTTTAGGATCAATTTGAGGGCAAAAGAAGTGAAAACATGCCCTTTTTGGAGTTGATCCTTATTCAAATGTGGAAAGAAGTTTAGTGGCCTGTTTTGGAGCCCAAATAAAGTTGTTGCTTGTTTTGAAGTCCAAATAAAGAATCTAAGATGAATCTAGCTTGTTAGAAGATCATGAACAGAATGGGAAAAGAATTGGGATATCTAACCTGATTTGGAGGTGCCAAATAAGGCAAAAACGTGCAAAATAAAGGCTAAGTTGCTAGGATCACTTTGGAATATCTTCCAGCCTTTTTTACCCCATAAAAACTTGCCTTTTAGCCACTTTTACATGCCCTATTTATTCTAGGCGAATTACACAATTCTGAGGACCTTTTTTTCCTCTCTTTTCATTCACTCTTAAGAAAAACCCTAGCCGTTCCATACACTTTCACCACTACTGAAGACTCATCGCAGAAGGCTGTTCTTGGAGAAGTTCTACATCAGAATTACTTCAAGGGTTTCCTTTCCTGAATTTATTTTCACTCATGTTGCATATTTTCGTTTTAATTTCTGTGAACATGATGTGTAACTAAGTTCATAGCTAGGGATTTCCATGTAACCTTGCAAAATTGATCCATGTTTTTAAGTTAAAGTATTCAGTTTATCAATCTACTTCCTGTTTCATTCATTGAATCTATTGTTAAATTTGTTTGTTGATTTTAATGTTTGGTCACCATTAGGGGTTAACTACAGACCATCTAATCAAGATTATAGTAAACATCGTGCTTAATCTTGGTAGACATGTGAATGAATGAAGTGAATGCTATGCAAACATCCTGCCATGTATTTTCTTTGGTTCTTTAACGTTTTCTTGCATGCTAAAGACTCTTAATTAGGAACCGAAGTTAAACATCCCAATTAGGTTGCAGATTAGGAGAATTTGATCAAAACCACACATCATATGGCTGATCATATATATGTAAAACGAACTCAGGAAACAGGTTGGTAGTTCAATACGACATAACTTTATAAACATGGAATTGGTTTTATAATGGTGAATTCGAATCCCTGGCCTCATCTCCATTGCTTCTACATCAATATATTATTTACTGCTACATTCTTGCATTTTAATTTAATTAAGTTTACAGCACAAAAACTACTCCCAATTGGTCACTTCCATTCTTTAGTTAGGGTTCTTTCAAAGTTAGTAATTTATAGAGGTCCAATCAGTCCCTGTGGTTCGACACCCTTACTTGTGCCATTATACTAACCATATTTTTGCACTAGGAAGGAACACAACAATCTGAAACTAGGGTTTGTTTTACTCATTTATGATCATCCATTTGATGTGTGGTTGTGATGAAGTACTCCTGTGCACTAGGAAGGAACACAACAATCTGCAACTAGGGTTCATTTTACTCATTTATGATCATCCATTTGATGTGTGGTTGTGATGAAGTACTCCTAATCTGCAACCTAGTTGTGAGGTTCAACTTAGATTACCAAATAAGAATCCATTAAGAACAAGAAAGCTTCAAAGAACCAAAGAAATCACATGGCAGGATGTATGCATAGCAGTTTCTTCATTCATTCACTTGTCCACCATGATTAAGCATGATGTGTGCTATAACCTTGATCAAATAATCTGTAAGAAACCCTAATGGTGATCAAACATTAAGATTAACAGACAAAGTAAACTATAAAATCAATGAATGAAACAAGAACACAGATTGATAATTTGAATACTTTTACTTAATACCAAAGATAGTTTTTCAAGGCTACATTGAAATCCCCAGCTATGAGCTTAATTACACAACATGATTACAGAATATATAAATATCAAGAACAACATGAGTAAAACTAAAGTTCATAGAAGAAACCCCCTTGAAGCAATTCTAATGTTGAACTTCTCCAAGAACAACATGGTTGCATGGTTTCTTCGGTGGCAGTGGATGGTGAAAGGAAATAGGGTTTTGTTTCTAAAAGAAAGGCCAAAGAAAGAGAAGAGAGAGAGCTCTAGGTGACCCCAAGGGGGGCTTGTGTAAAAGTGATTTGAAACCCTAGTATTTATATGCTAAATGGGGCTGCAAGATATTCCAAAGTGATCCTAGCAACTTAGCCTTTATTTTGCACATTTTTGCCTTATTTGATACCTCTAAATTAGGCTAGATATCCCAATTCCTTTCCCATTCTGTTCCTGGTCTTCTACCAATCCAAATTCGTCTTGGATACTGAAGTGATATATAATAGCACTTAAATTAAACCCTCTTATTGACAATTGTAGTAAAGATGTAAGTAGGGATTGTTCTAGGCCTGGGATTAGGAGGGATTGCTAATCTACTTAAAACTGCCTCAAAAACACAAAACTAGACTTAAAAACACTTAACTAGACTCAAAGACTCTTAACTAGACTTATATGACTCAAAACAAAGGCTCAAAACAACACAAAACAATCAAATAGATTCAAACTGGACTCTAAAGGGTGATTTTGGACGAATTCTACTTAACTTTGACTCAAAACACTTAAAAACACAAGTTTGGACATATTCTAACTAAGTTGACACAACAAAGTAAAGGGGGGATTGGTTTTGACGAATTTAAAGTAAAACAAACAGATTTAAAGACTTAAACAACTTTGGACGAAATTAGGTGAATTTATGGGTGATAAGCTAGCTAGAGGATCCTTCTCCACACATGACACACTTGCATACAAATTGATTTCCAGTTGCTTTTTCAATAAACCATGAACCTTAATGCCCCAGATTAACAGTGGCATCACTAATTAACCCTCAGATTTTCCTTAATTCATTGAATTGAATGGACAACGCATCGGCAACCAAATTATTCTGCCTAAGTTCCCTACATGAACTGCATAATAGAGACGCAAGCAAAGATCATTAAGCTTTGTGAAAATCATAAGCATTGACAAGGCATTCATAACTATGACATCATGATACTCATGCCAGGAATTTAACTTAACACGATTGTGACTAGCAACCTTCACTACTTGTGAATATAAGTTTGTAACGATTATGTGAAACTCCCTTATATTCTAGCATCAAATTCATGCATGCAAACTAAGTAGGCCTCCTTAATCAACATACAAGAATAAGTTCTTGATGTGAAAATTAAGTAAATTGCATTTACAATTTATGAAATCAGAATTGGAATTAATCAATTTATATCGCAAATATAATCATGTTTTCAAAGTCTCCTCTTGCTAAAACAAGTTTAGCCTCTCATGTTCACAGCAAAACAAAGAGAATTTAAATTAAACATTGAAAACAAAAGATAGATTACACTTAAAAATGTTCCAACAATCCAACTTGAATGGCAAAAATGTCTGCTTCTCCTTTCTTTCTTCCTTGCTAGCCTGCAGCACAAGGGTGTGGAATGGCTAAATTTGGGTTGTGATGTATTATGGGAAGGATGGATGAATGGTAGGGTAGTATGATGAATGGTAGAGTGCAGAATTGTGTATGAAGGATGATGATGGCTACGGATGGGGGTGTGTAAGGGATGAATGATGGTTGAATTGTGTATGTGATTCTATGGCTGTGTGAATGGGTAGGCCGAGTGTATATATTTTAGGGAAAGGATCATGGCTTTTATTAAATATTTTATGAAAGATTTAGACCTCAAATCCTCAAGAAAAAAGGGTAATTAAAGTTAGAATCCTAGGGGAGAAAGGATAGGAAAGTTGCGGCAGGAATTTAAAAGGGAAAGGGAAAGGCAGAATTGGTGCGGCAAGGACCCTTTGGCTGGGATTAAGGCTTCTAGAACTTATATTTAAGTGTCCTAAATTGATTAGGAACCCCTTTGATTGCTAGAACATAAGTAGGAAAAGATAAGGATTGACTAAGTCAATATAAGGAAGTTTGACTCATGTTTCCTTCTTTGTAGCTGATTCCTTTTCTTCCAAGTCTTGAATTAATTTCTTGAAGGAAGATTTGTGAAAAACAAGTTCATTTGAGCAACATCAACAACATGCAATTAACAATTAAAAGGCGGAATCATGTTTATATGCACTCAAAAACAAAACTTAACCCATGAACTTCAAAGCCTAGTAGATAGGTGAACCAAGACTCAACTCAAAACAAAGTGAGTTGAGAAATCAATACCTTTGTAGATTCCTCTTTGCATAAGCAAAGGCTAATCACCCAAAGAGAGGGCCTTCATTCCTTGCATCTTAGATCCATGGATTTGGATGGATGAAAAAGGTTTCTCCAAGTTCCCAAAATTGAGAACCTCTAAGTCTCCACACCAAGGCATATTGAAGAAGAAATGAGTGACCTAGAGGAAGTAAGATTGCTAGATTTTCCCCTCTAGATTGGCCGACCTCTTTGAGAGCAAAGGGAGGTTTTGTGTTCTCATCTTTACTCCCAAGAAAACCCTTAGGATGAAATGGCTATAAAGATGTCTTTATACCACCTCACAATGGAGTGGCAAACTTGCAATTAAGCCAAGTTCACTACCCTCCTCTAAATGGCCGGCCATATGGGATTTATTGGGCTATTTGGGCCTTTGTGAATCATTATTCATTAAGTTGTCATACAACTTAAGTCAATGGACTTGACGTTCGAAGCCCATTGGGCCTTAAGGTCCAAAACTATCCCGAGGTCTTTTAACGAACTTATTCGTTTGATTAATAATCATATTAATTAATCCTTGCCATAAACAATTAAACCATTTAATTATTCTTACTCATCTCCGTTGAATCTTCAATCTCTACCTTACACGGTGTACGATCCATTAGGTTCCTTTTAGCGAGGCAGTGGGCGATTCAAACTCTTTCAAATCGATTGTGAATTGAAACTTACTTTCAATTCTCCCGTTAGTGATAATACACTTTTAGGGCTTCCACAAACCATGGTTGACGCCTAGCAGCATGTCATGGTTACCCAAGCTAATCAGAAGAGGTGGAGAACCTATTCAGTTTTAGGATTACAAATGCAATATGGTCTTTCTCTAATACAATACTCTTGACCACATTGTTTGGTTTGATAGTTTATTCATGTCTACTATCCAATGTGAGTCTTGTGCTTATATGATTTCCTTGAATGTGATTTGGAACACATTCCTAAATCTCATTCATACTTTGGCCAAAGATTCTTAATCATATCATAGAGTATTCTCCCTCAAACAGTTTGAAGGTTTGAGATCCCTTGTTGCGCATTCACTTGCCTCCATGGCTAAGTGGCTTAACCCCAACGATGCCGTGGACACCCTCCTGATGGAGTGACTTTGACATAATCAAAGATTAAGGACCTAACCACAAGACAACTATGATGCCTCAGGTCAAAAGACTAATTTGCATTATCCCAACCATGAGTTCTCATGTGACATGAATATGAGAACTCTTCGTTGATCGTGTTCAGTGAACTCATTCTCTATTGAGCACCTACGTACTTGTCTTGATGTCACACACACCAATGACTCGAGACTAGTCACTCTCCCTGAGACAAGACATAGCACGTACTGATCTTAACGGACTGTCAATGCCCAATTGACAATCCTATGATCAGGAACGTTTAGGATGTGTCAACGAAAGAATGGTCTCATGAATCTAACTTCTTTAGATCGCATTCTTCCAATCACATATTCCTTGGACTTATCGTTTAAGCATATAACATTTATATGAGACAGCTCAAACAATAATCTTTGCCCTTTACATTTAAACTACATTAGTTTGAAATGTCCGTAAAGTATCATCATATGATTGGTTTTAGGGCACATTTCCAACAATCTCCCACTTGCACTAGAGCTAATCAGCTTAGTCATCATTGATGATACCTCTTCTGTAATTCATTTCATAAATGGCTGAGTAGTAGGCCTAAACAATGGATATCTATATGTTATCCATAGAAACAACCTTGAGAATAACGACGTCACCATTATACATGATTCTCAATCATGTGGTTCAGTCTCTCATTTGAGTTCGGACCTTGATGAGACCTTGATTCCCTGGCTTGAGCTATCGCCCCATTAGTGTCATACACTTTCTGGTTGGAACCGAATGGAGAGTTCATGAATGAACTTTCCCATCCAAACAACAATGTTGTAAGCTTCTATATGGCAATATATTTTGCATACATGATGGAACACATTAAAGTCATTTACTTTTAACGTTTCCACCCAAATATCTCTTTAGTCATAATAAAGAGATATCTCATTATCACTTCATTCATAATGAAGAGATATTCTATGATGGATTAGATTCATAATCTAATACATTTACGCTTCCATTACGTTACTCTAATTCTTCCTCATTCTTGAGGAATCCATCCTTAGTATTTCTTAAATACCTAAGGATTCACTTGACAGTTGCCATGGTTCTGATCCTGGGCTTGCACTGATATCATCTTGTACCATTCTAGGTACAACTTATATCAATGTTTTCATACAATATGTAATACATAAATCACCTTTCTGCGTATGCATAAAGGATTCTATTTACGCATTATTTCTTTGGGAGTCAAAGGGTACATTCCCTTTGAGAAGAACAACTTCCTTGTCTCACTAGAATTGTCATTCTTATTGAAGTTTATCATCATATGAGAAACTTCCTAGCATCTCATTGTCTATTTTAGGGATTGATATAATCCAATTATATCTTGAAATCTATCATTATAGATTTCCATCCCATGTATATAGACTATGTCTCCCATATACATTCTATCATTATAGAATGTTTAAAGTCATAACTTTAACGATGAAGAATTCCTTTCATTTTCAAAATTAATATATATCATGTATATATATTCAAATTTAGGAATATGATCAACTCCCACTAATCTTTTGTAAACCTAGTAAACAAAAGATTCATTTACATCTTTATGAGAAATCAAACAATTGATCTTTTCTCATAAGACGCTTATAGCTCCCACTAGCTTGCTAAGATCCATGATGGATGGATCTCTACAACTAACATGTCTTAGAAGTATATATCATATATATATGGGTAATTGATAATGTCCAACGAACTAAATCTTATTTATGTTCATTCTTCTCCTAATGGAGAAATTCATTATCTTACGATGCTACTTTCCTTGATATTTTTCAAGGAAATTAATCTAAAGTGTTACTTTTTCCTTGGATCAAATCTAAGGAGGTAAATACTTTAGACGTCTTACTCATCTACTTACATTTCTTGAATTCTTTGAAACCTTTTGCAAAGTATTCGGACTTGTGTTTATTCAAAATAAACTACAGTCCAACCGAGAGTGATCTTCGGTGAATGTCATACAACATGAGTAGTATTATGTTGTGGACAAGTGCCACTAACATCTAAGTGAATTAACCTCAACAACTTTGTGATTCTTTCTTCTTTCCAAAAGAATAAAGATTCGAACATTTCGCCTCTATACAATTTTAACAAGAAGGTATTGGATCCGGATCTAACGATCCAAAGCATCCATCTATGACCAACTCGTAACTTATGTTTTAGAGGTATCACAACTCAGTTGGGATTAGTCACTACCTTGCAACCTTTTTTGGGTTTTAAGCATCGTTATATTCTTAAACAGTTAACACTACCACATCATCTCTACTATAGAGACAATTAATTAGATTACCATAATCTAATCATAAAGAACAATGTTTTGTCAAACAAAACATTCATCCATCTCTACAACTGTGACGGAATTATGTTCCTTTAAAATTGGGACGTAAAGACAATCTTTGGTTTTTCCAATTTCTTTGGTAGTTCATATGAGGAAGTAAGTACAATCCGTTTTCGCAGAGATCTATATTCGATTCACGTTTGGAATGTGAAGTACTTTCTCTTCTCTCATTAATCTTCTACTTCTTATTAGCACACTTTTACAACAATTGTAAAACATAGTTACTAATACAGAATCATGCATTCAAGTAGAAGAACCAACTGTTATGAACTTTTCAAGAACATTTTACAACACCTTCAAAAGGTGTGTTCTTGACACTTGCAAGACATTTCTTGCAAATACCCCTTCCAATGTCCATCCTTTCATAAAGAAAGTTTGTTCCCTTGGAGTTATTTTGCCTTCTTCATTTGACTTCCCTTTTGATTACAATAGTCATGGTCCCTAAACTCCCACTATCTCTCTTGAAACTTATTTCAAATGTGTTATACACATCAAACGATTTGGAGAGCGTGCGGTTATTGTTCACTATATAGTTTACAATAAACTTAGTGAACCATTAGGATAGGGACACAAAGGTGAAGTCCTTGCCTAGTTTCCGTCTCGTTAAGTGGTTTAACACTTCAACACTCAATGATTCAAAATCATCATAAGTCTATATAAATGGACTATTTTTGTCAACCAACCATTATGTTCTAAACATAATAACAAACTTTCAAGAGTTGTTCAAGGCAACTCTCATTTCTTCATACAACAATTTGTAAGTGAAGAATCATGGCACATAAAGTGTCCATGCCCTTGTGCTTACTTCTCAAGTTCCTTGTTCGTGTAACAAAGAGACAAGCACTAGAGTTTGCATTGTCCTCTTCATGGTAGACTTATCTAACCATTGATACATTATCAATAGGAAGATTGTGAGGATGAGACTACTTAGGTACTTTTACAATCCATTCAAGACAATCTATGGGATTGTGGTACCAAGTTCGGAAACTAAAGCGTTCGGTTTTTCTTTGTCAAGTTTTGGATAGCGTTTGCAAATATATTGGTAAACAAATACATAACGAATATAAATTGATTGATTTTAAGCTATTTGATCCGGGTCTTTAAATCAAAATAGCACCACCCACTATTTTTGGCAAATTCCATATCCCTCATCGGAATTCGAGAGTTTTGTTGAACTCTTAGCAGGGTATGGGAGACTCACTATTACCAAGCCCACCTCACGATGATACGATATCGGCTAGCATTAATAATAATGAGAGAGTACGCTTACTCATTTGCATCTCTTGCAAGTACCCATCTTATTTGGCCTCTAGAGAATGTTGCCTCACAATGATATGATATCGGCGCCATTGCACTTAGTTAAGTTATTCCCACCATGCTTAGTTCATGAAGGGGTTCAAGAATAGCCTCACAATGATATGATATTGGCCATCCTCGTTGCCTACACTCACCTCATCATATGCGTATAGACTCCTCCTGAGTGTAAGCATGCACTTTGTACTCCCCCATGATAGGGTGAAGCCGGTGTACAAGTCACAAACGATTGGAGCCTACCACGGTGGAAGGCCACGAAGAGATATTCAAAGCATCTCTCGCTTATCAACTTAATAATGGTTTGGTTGAGGGTTTTAGGTCTCATCACATAAATATTCATTTTAATCTAATTAAAACAATTTTGGTCCTATTACAACTATTGGTCCATTTAATTGATTTAGTTGTATATAATACTCCCACTAAGCTTTTAAAATGATTTTTAAAGCAAGAGTATATGATACTACTAACATAAGGTTTGCATTCATTGATGGACTATATAGTTGCCTTAGGGCCTTAGGATGACTATGAACCTTTGATTAGATCCAACACGAGCCTTGTGTTGAATCTCGGTCTAGGGATGGTGATTGATTTTAGTTACGCGTTTAATCACATTAAGGTGTGTTGTCTTATTGGGCGTTGGACCCAACTACTCCAATTTCATGCATATCGAATAAAACAAGAAAGGAGTACTTCAAAGTAAATAAGAGCTTATGCTCTTTTACAACAATTGATCAAATCAAATTACTTTAAAGTAAAGAAGAGCTTATGCTCTTTTACAACAATTGATCATATCAAATTACAACCAAAATTTAATCTACACATTCCCATGGTTCAAACAAATTTGAAACGGCCATTCACATAGCTCAATTATCGTAGGCTAAGGTTCATAATCACCCTTTCTTTAATTAATTAACGCTTTAACTAATTAAACTTGAATGCAACATTTTCATTTGGTTTTTGTATCCATAGAATTGATTTAAATGGAGCTAAATGAAATGAAAATCCAATTCTCATTTAAAGAGACAAAACAATTTTGTTCTCTACCTAATTTGGGCCAAAATGCTATGACCTCAACTTTTGGGCCATTTTGCAAAACTTAAACTTTTGGGGTCACTTTGTAAAAACACAAAAGTCCACTACTTCATGTAATTACAACTAGAACCCAAAAATTTCCACAAAAGCTAAAACTTCATTAAAGGAGCAAAACAATTTGTCCTTTTAGTGATTTTGGACCTTTACGTAAAAAACGTAAACTTTTGGGTCAAAGTACAAATACACAAAAGTATCAAAACTTTATGTAATTGCATAAAAGCCCCACAAGGACCCTAATTGAGTAGGGTGGCCGGCCATTGAAGCAAAGTATATAAAAAATTTCAAAGTTTTGTAAGTGGGGTGTGTGAAATGGAATAAATCATTACACACCTACCCACTAAAATTTCTTTAATTTTTCAAAACAAATATCTAAAATATTTAAACATAAGAAATATTTCAAAACAAAAACTTTATGAAATAAATCAAAACTTTGAATCAAAACACCAAACCTTTTGTTCTTGGCAAGAACATATTAAGAACAATGAAGAACATCCATGAAAACCCATAAGAGCTCCATGAACATTCTTCACCCAAAAACATACCAAAACCACTCAAACTTAAGGGAAATAACATACAACCATACTAGGGTACATAGGGGTTCCAAAAGTCACTTTAAAACACTTTTAACAAGTCAAACAAGAACCCAAAAATCCACCCTTTGGATTTGGCCGAATTTCCCCAAAAACATGGCACCAAATTTTAGCTCCAAAATTCATGCTCATATGAACTACATCTACAACATTTGAGATGGCAAATTTTCTAACAAAATTTACATTCAAAGAAGCAAGAATAAAGCTTGTAACAATTACAACATTCAAATCACAAACTATGAACTACAAAACCCAAAAGGATTCACCAACTACTAGACTTAGGCTCTTGATACCACTTGAAGGAAGATTTGTGAAAAACAAGTTCATTTGAGCAACATCAACAACATGCAATTAACAATTAAAAGGCGGAATCATGTTTATATGCACTAAAAAACAAAACTTAACCCATGAACTTCAAAGCCTAGTAGCTAGGTGAACCAAGACTCAACTCAAAACAAAGTGAGTTGAGAAATCAATACCTTTGTAGATTCCTCTTTGCATAAGCAAAGGCTAATCACCCAAAGAGAGGGCCTTCATTCCTTGCATCTTAGATCCATGGATTTGGATGGATGAAAAAGGTTTCTTGATAGGAGCATATTCATGCGACTTAAATGGCTTGTTCTCATACATTTACGTTATGTTTCTTTAGTTATTTTAGTCCTTTATGCTTCTTTTGTGTGTTTTCAGGATCATAAGACGTGTTTGACGAAAGGATGCATTGTGGAGTGTTTTGGGGCCTTTTGGAGCACTATTGGGCTAAGGATGGATAGCTTATGCTTGGAGCCCAAGTGTTGGATGAAATTGAAGGCCTTGTATGCACTTGAGGACACAAAACAATGGCCCTAACCCAATTACATTCACCTTGCCGTGGGCTTAACACAAACACCATTCCTTGCCATGCAAGGGGGAGCAATTTGGGTCCATTTCATGCACTTAAACCCTAGCCCAATTACACACCATTGCAGCCAAATCCATTCTTTGCCATGAACATTCACCACCAATTCAACCACATGCACTTATTCCTCCATCATTGCACAACATTGCAGCCACATGCACCAAAAACTACACTATGCCGTGCATTCCATTCATTCCAACCTAGCCACATCAACATGCATTCACTCATAATCATTCACTCACCATGCAGCCACACATTCTTTCTCCACACCTTGCCATGCATAATCCACTACTTTCCCCCTTTAATCCACATGCACTCCCAACCATTTCATCATTGCAACCATTGCACATTTACACCAACAAACATCCCATGCCGTGCATTTCCTTTAGATTTTCAGCCAAGTCACATGCATTCCCCTTAGATTTTCAGCAACTTCTCTTCATCATTGCACCACAAATCACCCACATGCACTCTTAATCATTCATCCATTTCACCACAAATCCTTCTTTGCCGTGCAAATGGTATTCCCTTCACATTCACCCACATGCATCACCATTTATTCCACCGTAGAGCCTCATTATTCAATCTATCATTCAGCCATCTTCCACCCCCTTTAATCATTTAACCCACATACATTCACACACACTTCACACAAACAAAATTCACATGCAAAACAGCAACCATTCCAACACAAAACAGCCTACACATTGCCGTGCATTCCTTTCCATTTTCTGCACCTTTCCTCCTTGCAATTCCACATGCATTCATCATCATAACCCACCTAATCCACATGCTTTCCCAACAATATAATTGAGCCAACACATGCACCCAAACAAAGCCAACCTAGCTAACCCTACATGCATTTCTTTATTCACTCTTCATCACATGCATTTTCACCACCATTCACACACACATGCATCCTGAAATCCTTGCCGTGCACACTCCTATTGCATTTCCAGCTATTCCACATGCTATTTCAGCCACATCCCTCCATAATCATTCAAATCCCTGCCATGCACATGTTCTCCCATTTTCAGATTGAAGCCACATCCATTTCCAGCACCAAACACCACTCATTGCCGTGGCTACCACACCATTCCAGCACATACACATGCACACACATGCAATTCCAGCTTTCACATGCTTTCCTAGCTGTTTTTCCACCACATTTCAGCCACATAAATGCTTAAACAAACAGCTATTCTCACCCATTCTCTCCCTATAAAAACCCTTGCATTCCCATTCATTGAAGACATCTCATTTTCATACACAACACACCACAACACAACACAAAAACAACATGCTTCCAAGCTTGCCGTGGGTTCCCTTCCACTTCTCCTCCATTGCTTCCATTTCCACCACTCCCCAAACCATCCACACCATCAAGCTATCCTTAGACCTTATGCTACAACGAAGAGGAAAAGAAGAGGGCCTAAACGTTCATACAATTCAAGTTTGAGTTGTTGGAATGTTTAGGTGTTTCTTTGATTTCAATGTTTAATTTCAATTCTCTTTGTTTTGTACGTATGAGGAACTAAATCCCCCTTAGCTAAGGGGTGATTCGAAATATATGTTTATGCTTGCAATATGATTTGATTACTTCTAATTGCGTTTCATAAGTTGTGAATTCAATTTGTTTAACTATTTGATTGATAACCTATTTATGTATGTTTATTGAGAGTTCACGCTTAATTTTCATGCATGAATATGACGCTAGAATATAAGTGAGTTTCACGTAATAGTTATGAACTTATATTCACAAGTAGTGGAGGTTGCTTATAAACAATCGCGTTAAACATATTCTTGGCATAAGTTTCATGCAATCATAGTAACGAATGCCTCGTCAACACTTATAGTTTTCATGTTGCTTAATGATTCTTGCTTGTATCTCTATTATGCAATTCATGTAGGGAACTTGTGAGGAATGCTTTGGGTTGTCATATGCAATCATCCAATTCATTAACTTAAGGAAAACTTGACGGTTAATTTAAGCGGACCTAATTAACCCGGGGTGTTGAGAATTCATGGTTTATTGAAAAGCAATTAGATTCGTTTTATATGCAAGTGTAACATGTGTGGAGATGAACCCCTTAGCTAGCTTCCCATCCATTCTATCCCATCGAATTCGTTTTACAATTCTGCCTAGTTTATTAACTTGTTTTGTTATTACAATTTTCGTCCAAATCCAATTCCCCCCTATTTTGTTGAAGTCTTAGTCTTAATCTTTCTTATTTTTAGTTTTGCATTCTTCGAGTTTAGTATAGTGTTTTAAACTTATTTTTACGTTTTTGAGTCAAAGTCCAAGTGATTAACAATCCCTCCTAATCCCCGGTCCAGAACGATCCCTACTTATACTTATACTACAATTGACAAAAAGAGGGTTTAATTTGTGTGCGTATAAATCTCGCATCATTTCTCCAAGTTCCCAAAATTGAGAACCTCTAAGTCTCCACACCAAGGCATATTGAAGAAGAAATGAGTGACCTAGAGGAAGTAAGATTGCTAGATTTTCCCCTCTAGATTGGCCGGCCTCTTTGAGAGCAAAGGGAGGTTTTGTGTTCTCATCTTTACTCCCAAGAAAACCCTTAGGATGAAATGGCTATAAAGATGTCTTTATACCACCTCACAATGGAGTGGCAAACTTGCAATTAAGCCAAGTTCACTACCCTCCTCTAAATGGCCGGCCATATGGGATTTATTAGGCTATTTGGGCCTTTGTGAATCATTATTCATTAAGTTGTCATACAACTTAAGTCAATGGACTTGACGTTCGAAGCCCATTGGGCCTTAAGGTCCAAAACTATCCCGAGGTCTTTTAACGAACTTATTCGTTTGATTAATAATCATATTAATTAATCCTTGCCATAAACAATTAAACCATTTAATTATTCTTACTCATCTCCATTGAATCTTCAATCTCTACCTTACACGGTGTACGATCCATTAGGTTCCTTTTAGCGAGGCAGTGGGCGATTCAAACTCTTTCAAATCGATTGTGAATTGAAACTTACTTTCAATTCTCCCGTTAGTGATAATACACTTTTAGGGCTTCCACAAACCATGGTTGACGCCTAGCAGCATGTCATGGTTACCCAAGCTAATCAGAAGAGGTGGAGAACCTATTCAGTTTTAGGATTACAAATGCAATACGGTCTTTCTCTAATACAATACTCTTGACCACATTGTTTGGTTTGATAGTTTATTCATGTCTACTATCCAATGTGAGTCTTGTGCTTATATGATTACCTTGAATGTGATTTGGAACACATTCCTAAATCTCATTCATACTTTGGCCAAAGATTCTTAATCATATCATAGAGTATTCTCCCTCAAACAGTTTGAAGGTTAGAGATCCCTTGTTGCGCATTCACTTGCCTCCATGGCTAAGTGGCTTAACCCCAACGATGTCGTGGACACCCTCCTGATGGAGTGACTTTGACATAATCAAAGATTAAGGACCTAACCACAAGACAACTGTGATGCCTCAGGTCAAAAGACTAATTTGCATTATCCCAACCACGAGTTCTCATGTGACATGAATATGAGAACTCTTCGTTGATCGTGTTCAGTGAACTCATTCTCTATTGAGCACCTACGTACTTGTCTTGATGTCACACACACCAATAACTCGAGACTAGTCACTCTCCCTGAGAGAAGACATAGCACGTACTGATCTTAACGGACTGTCAATGCCCAATTGACAATCCTATGATCATGAACGTTTAGGATGTGTCAACGAAAGAATGGTCTCATGAATCTAACTTCTTTAGATCGCATTCTTCCAATCACATATTCCTTGGACTTATCGTTTAAGCATATAACATTTATATGAGACGGCTCAAACAATAATCTTTGCCCTTTACATTTAAACTACATTAGTTTGAAATGTCCGTAAAGTATCATCATATGATTGGTTTTAGGGCACATTTCCAACATTTCTTCCATCTCTTTAGCAGATTCCTAGCCTCCTTTGGTCTTCAATTTCATCCATCCACCTTGCTTCAAGCATGTGCTATCCATTCCAAGCCCAAAACTGCTCCAAAATGCTCCAAATTGCACTTTCTTGCCACTTTAGCCAATTGGACCTACAAACACACGAAAATAGCTTAAAATACTAAAATAACTAGAAACTAACATCATAAATGCAAGAAAACAAGCTAACTAAGTCGCATAAATATGCTCCTATCAAATTCCCCCACACTTAGCTTTCGCTAGTCCTGGAGCAAAACAAAATAAACACAACACACAAAACACAATCTAGACCTTCCAACATTTGCCTCAGGGATTTCCAATGAACATGAAATATTAAAAGTCACTACTCCCATAGATTTTAGCTCTCTTTACACCTGAGTAAAAACTTAACCATAGTCACTACTCACTAATTCGCATTTAATCGATTAAAAGAACATTTTAAAAGTAGTAACATCCCTTAGAGAATTCCCTCAATTCCTGACCAGATATACTCTCTATTTTCACACAGATTTTCTGACTACACTCCCTATACTAAGTATACGTGAAAAGATTGATGTAATGATGTAGACTAATACTCACATATGTTATAACAAAGAAAGCATTTTCTGGAATTATTAATATGACATGTATATGATCTCATGAACAGAATGCTACTACTTAGAAGCGAGAACCAGGGATTCCATATGCTCATACCATGTTCAAACTCCACATATTGAAACACATAACAATCAAGATAGAAGTCTAAGGGTTGTAACGAGGCTAAGGTATTGGCTAACAAAGAAAGGTAAAGGATAAACAAAAGTTCTTAAAGCAATAGGAAGCAAAGTAATGAAATTCACACTTAGAATTCACTTTTGATGCAAAAATCAACTTTTAAACACAAAGGGAAGATTCACACAAAACTTAGGGTCAATTTCATACTTTTGGACCTTTTCTTCAACAACCAATACTTGTGAGTTCATTCTCATTTATTTCTTAACTATTTTTCTTTCTTTTCACAACTTTTTCTTCACCCTTTTTTTTTTTTTTTCCTTTCTTTCTTTCTTTCTTTCTTTTGCTGTGCCCTTTTACCTTCCCCCACACTTGTTTTCTGTAATATGTAAGTCAAAAGGAATTCCTTCTAAGTCATGCTTCACTATTCTTTAAGAACAAGGGTATGGATAGTCCTATTCTAGGCTAGGTAAGGATAATGTGGGTAACAAAGAAAATAGGCTGATTAAGGCTCAAAAGGGTTAAACCTACAATACATATGCAAATGGTAAGGCTTTTTGGCTCTGATTAATCTAAACAACTTCTTCTTATTGTATGTTATGCAATCAATATGATGCTTTGAATGAAATGGGCGTGAGTTCTCGTATTTGGAACTATAATGATGAAAGCACATGCTAAGTAGTGACCAAGCAAAGAAACAATGAGATCATGCAACGACTTTAGAAAACAAGAATCCATAGATTTATAACTCTCCAAACAATGTTTAGGCTCAAGTCTCTCAGGGTTGTAGCGTTAGTTTGAGTTCCTTCCTTCAAACATGTTACAAAAACTGATTTTTTTTTTCTTTGTGATTACATGTGAATTCGTAAACAACAACTACAACTAAGCATAAACTAAAGAGCAAATCAAACTTCCATCCACGTTTGTAACTTTCTTTAATAGTCATGCAATTAAAAACCAAATCCTCATCATTGTGTTGGAAGGTACCCTAAGACACAAATAAACACACAAAAACAACTCTTTTTGGGTTTTTCAAAACTGTTTTCCAAATTTTGTTTCAAATTTCGTATTTTTTGTTTAAGATACATGAAAACACTTCAAAACACACTAAAAACACTTAAAACAGTGAGTAACAACATTAAAAGTGATAGGTGAATAAATCCCATGAAATTCATGCAAAAACATCTTGTTTACCCCCTCCCCCACACTTAAACCAAACATTGTCCTCAATGTTTCAAACAAAAGGCACACACTCAAACAATCAACAATAACTAAGAAATATGACTATCATGGCAAAGTAAAAGCAATAAAGAGTAGGGTTTAGGAACTCAAATTTGGTTGTGGATTGTTGGAGTTTCCTAGTTCTTCTTTATTTGAATGCATGGGTTACCTCCCAAGAAGCGCTTGCTTTAAGGTCTTTCAGCCGGACGATACCTCCGTTTGAGCTCCATTAGTGCCCATGATATGGAAGGGTACATCCTCCACCACATGCTCTTCAAAATACTCATAATAAGGCTCTATGAATGGAAGGGGATAGTGATCTTCCTTGATTGTGGTGTTTAGCTTCCTAAAGTCAATGTAAACTTTCTCACCACCTTGGATTCGATTGGAAACCTACACTAAAGAAGGTAACAACCTATTAGTTGAAATGGGAATCGAAATTGGGATTGAGACTTAAAAACATGCTGCGATGAAGACTCAAAGGTGGCAGCACTGTCAACAATTTCACTATGGATGTTTTCGGTCAGATTGGGTAGTTTGAGGGCAGTGGCGTGTTCCTTGTGCTCTATTCCAATTCCTTCTTTGTTGGTGGTCCAAAATGCATCCTTCTTAATTACTGCTAAACGTTCCTGCCCTATATTTTTAATTACAACAATGGCAAAACAAGAATGAACATCATTAGGATTCTCAATAGATTTAGAAACTTTAAAGTTAATCATATCGCCATCAAACTCCATAGTTAACGCTCCCTTGGCCATGTCAATCTTGGTGTGGGCTGTTTTCATGAAAGGTCGTCCAAGTAAAATTGGCGAATATGGAGAGTGGGCTGAGTCCTCCATGTCAAGCATATAGAAATCTGCAGGAAAAATCAAGTGGTCTACCTACACCAAAACATCTTCCAAAACTCTTTTCAGTTATGCATTAAATCGATTGGCTAATTGAATAATAACACCATCATTTTTAAGCTCTCATAGTTTCATAGATGCATAAACAGAATATGGCATGACATTAATTGATGCACCTAAATCTAGCATAGCATGTTCAAACCTTGTTTTGACTTTAAAACACAATAAAAACACTTAAAAACAGTGAGTAACAACATTGGAAGTGATAGGTGATGTAATTCAAAGATAAGTCATGAAAAGCAATCTGTTTACTGCCCCCCCCCCAACAACACTTAAACCAAACATTGTTCTCAATGTTTCAAAAAAAATAAACTTAAACAAGAAAGCAATAAAAGATAACTAGCAAACAAGACAATCATGGCAAAGTAAAAACAATAAAAAGAAGGGTAAAAGAGAGCAAATATGGTTGTAGGAGTTGGAGATTCCATCATCTCTTAATTCGAACACATGGGCTGCCTCCCATGAAGCGCTTGCTTTAACATCTTCCAACCGGATGATACCTCTATTTAAGCTGCACTAGGACCAATGGCATGGAGTTGATCCTTGAATGGAAGGTGATACTTGAAATGATCCGGTAAGGGTTTAAATTCTTGAGTGGGTGCCTAAATCACTGAAATAAACATGTTAGTAGAAAACGAAATTGAAATTTGAGAAGGTGGCTTACCTGTGTAGTGAGGACAAGAACTCAAGGACAAACACTTCTTCGAAAGTTTCAGGAATGTTGCTCTCGACCAAATTTGGTGTGAGGGCAGTGACTTGTCCTGTGTCATAAAATCCAACTTTTTCGGGGATGGTTGTATCAAGTACATCCTCTTTGATGAATTCTAGATATTCCCTTCCCATTTTTTTCTTGGATTGCAAAAACCTGCGATGAAAAGGTATATTTGTTGGAATAAGGTTAGAAAGAATTGAATTCGAAACAAGCTTACTAGAATTGGATGGTGGTGGAGCTAGGGTAGCTGCGGCAATAGGATTAGAGATGAGTGGGTGCTGCGGTAAGTGATAGGAGCATATTTAGGCGACTTACTTAGCTTGTTTTCGTGCATCTATGTTGTTAATTCATAGTTGTTTTAGTAGTTTAAGCTATTTTCGTTTGTTTTTAGGTCCTCATGGCAAAGGGAGCAAGAAAGTGCATTTTGAGGCTATTTGGAGCATTTTTGGGCATGGATTGGATAGCTTAATCATAGAGCAAAGAGGATGGACGAAATTGAAGCCTTGTATGCTCTTTGGGACATAAAACAAAGGGCCTAGCCCAATCAAACAATCCATCAAAGCCATGCAAAACCACCATTCACACACACTTCACACAAACAACAAATCATTGCCGTGCCTTCCTCCACCATTCCAGCCACATTCTTCCACTTCCCACTTCATCATTGCACCACATTCTCCCTTTTTAATCCACATGCATTCATCATCATTCACCCTAGCTGCCACTCACATGCCTTCACATTCAATTCCAACAACAATCACTTCAAAGCCGTGCTTTCCCTTCTAATTCCAGCATCTTCCCTTGCATTTCCAGCATTCCATTTCATTATTGCAGCCACCATTCACTCTTTAATCCACATGCATTCATCATCATTCACCCTAGCTGTTTTTCACATGCTTTCCTAACAAATAAATCAGCCAACACATGCACCCATCACCCAAAACAACACCTTGCCGTGGCTTTGCATTCTCCTTGTGCAATTCCAGCTTTCCACCAACCAACCTAGCTGTTTTTCACATGCATTCCCTTAATCATTGCAGCCACATTCTCTCACATTCTCACCCATTCTCTCCCTATAAAACCATGCAATCCCATCACACAATTCATTCATCCCACACCTCCATTCACAACACAAACACACACCATCTTCCCCTTAGAAGCCCTTAGCCGTGCCTTACCCAACTAATTCCAGCATCTATCCTTTCATTTCCACCACTCCCCAACCCTCCAAAACACTATCCAACCATTCCTCCATACAAACACCAACCCAAAACTTATCCATAGATCTTGTGCGACAACAAAGAGGAGGAGAAGAGTGCCTAAACGTTCATACAATTCAAGTTTGAGTTGTTGGAATTTTTAGGTGTTTCTTTTCCTCGATTTCAATGGTTAAATTTAATTCTCTTTGTCTTGTACGTATGAGGAACTAAACCCCCCCTTGGCTAGGGGGGGATTCGAAATACATGTTTATGCTTGCAATATGATTTGATTACTTCCAATTGCGTTTCATAAGTTGTGGATTCAATTTGTTTAACTATTTGATTGATAACCTATTTATGTATGTTTATTGAGAGTGCACGCTTAATTTTCATGCATGAATATGACGCTAGAATATAAGTAAGTTTCACCTAATAGTTATGAACTTATATTCACAAGTAGTGGAGGTTGCTTATAAACAATCGTGTTAAGTAAATTCTTGGCATAAGTTTCATGCAATTCATAGTAACGAATGCCTCGTCAACACTTATGGTTTTCAAAGAACTTAATGATTCTTGCTTGTATCTCTATTATGCAATTCATGTAGGGAACTTGTGAGGAATGCTTTGGGTTGTCGTATGCAATCATCCAATTCATTAACTTAAGGAAAACTTGACGGTTAATTTAAGCGGACCTAATTAACCCGGGGTGTTGAGAATTCATGGTTTATTGAAAAGCAATTAGAAATCATTTTGTATGCAAGTATAACATGTGTGGAGATGAATCCCTTAGCTAGCTTCCCATCCATTCAATTCCATCAAATTCGTATTTACAATTTGTTTTCTTTACAATCTATCCATTTTAGTTTAAATTTGTCCAAATCCAATCCCCCTTTACTTTGTTGAGTCATAGTAGTTAGAAATCAATTTAGTTTGTGTTTTAGAATATGGTTTAGTTTGGTGTCTTATATTGTGTTTTTACGTTTTTGAGTCAAATCCAAGTGATTTTGCAATCCCTCCTAATCCCCGGCCTAGAACGATCCCTACTTACATACTTACTACAAATGATAAAAAGAGGGTTAATTTGTGTGCGTATAATGTTCGCATCAATAAGGCTTCTTCTAAGCTTGTTGTGGCTAAGTCTTCCTCTTCCTTTTTGGACAAGAGCTCTTTGTCCTCTTTTTGGCTTTGTTTGGACGTTTTCATATCACCTGCAACCTCCATACCACTTCTCAAAGTGATAGCTTCAGTGATTTCAAAGTTTCCCGTTGAATTAACAATAGTTGAGATGGAGAGTTCGCTTTGTTCTCGAATTTGTCCCATGAATTCTGCGATCTGTCCAATTTGATTCTTCACGTCCCCCATCTCTTTAGCTTGGTCTTGTAAACCCTGAGTCAAAGAAGTTAGTGTTTGAAAATTTTTATCATAATCCATTGACGAACCTGAATTTGGTTGGGATTGTATTGGGGGAGGCTATGGTGGTTGCATAGGTCTTAATAAAACTCCTTAGATGGCTACCAATATCCTTCTTGTTGAACTTGTTGAGGTTCCTACCACATAAAATTTGAATGATCATTCCCACCGGGATTGTAAGTGTTGGAAAACAAGTTGTTCCTTGATTGATTATGGCTCTGATAACCCCAAGCATTGACACTATCCCAACCTCCATTCTCAATTAATTAAGGATGTTGATTAGTTTGGTATCCTTGCCTATAGGACACACCAAATGTAGGGACACTTTGCATTGCGGACCTTTCGATATACTGCGACATAATAGAAGTAAGATTCGCCATTTGAGCTTGAAGATTAGCAATTGCCATGTCTTGCTTCTCTAGTACCTGAAATCAAAGAAATAAAACTAAATCAAATATTAAAAATAAAATAAAAATAAAATAAAATAAAAAAGCAGAGGATTAGCAATTTTACTAATCCCCGGCAATGGCGCCAAAATTTGATGTGGTAGAAATTAACACACAAATTAAACCCTCTTTTAGATAATTGTAGTATGCGTAAGTAGGGATCGTTCTAGGCCGGGGATTAGGAGGGATGCTAATCTACAATAACTTGACTCAAAAACTGAAAACTAGACTCAAATACACAAAACTAAGCTAGACTGACTCAAATAACACAAAACAAGCACTAAGGGGTGTTTTGGACGAAAATTGAAGTAAATTGACACGAAATACTAAAGGGGGGTTTGGTTGGACGAATTTTAAACTAAAACTAAGTAGGTTGTAGAAACAAAGTAAATTTGGATGAAAATTGGGTGAAAGGCTAGCTAGACGATTCTTCTCCACACATAAAACATATGCATACAAATCGATTTCCAATTATTATTCCTATAAACCATGAATGACAATGCCCCAAATTAGTCGTGAACTGCACAAATTAACTCTCAGATTTTCCTAATTTCATTGAATTGGACTCAACGATGCAATCAAATTATTCTTATCAAGTTCCCTATATGAACTGCATGATAGAGATACAAATCAAAGATCATTAAGTTCTATGAAAATCATAAGCATTGACAAGGCATTCGTAACTATGAAAAGCATGATACTCTTGCCAGGAATTTACTTAACGCAATCATGACTAGTGACTTTTACTACTTGTAAATATAAGTTCATAACGATTAGGTGAAATTCGCTTATATTTTAGCATCAAATTCATGCATGCAAACTAAGTAGGCCTCCTTAATCAACGTACAAGAATAAGTTATTAATCAAATAGATAAGTAAATCACATTCATGTTTTACAAAACAATAACTGGAGGAAATCAATTCATATCACATATATATTCATGGCTTTGAATCCACCTCTAGCGAAAATGAGTTTAGTTCCTCATTTTCTCACTTAAACAAAGATAACTTAAATTAAACATTGAAAGCAAAAGATAGAATACACCTAAGACATTCTAGCAATCCAAGCTTGAATGGCAAGGCACGGCTCCAAGGGTCTCCTCTCCTTTCTCCTTGCAAGGCTGCGGCACTAGAGGGATTTGTGTGTATGATGGATGTGTGGTCTGAATTATGGTGAGAGATGGGTGATTAATGAAGGTTGTGGCATTATGTATTTATAGGGAGAAGGGAGGGCATGGCAAGGGCTAAAAATGAGGGGAACTAGGACTCCAAATCAACAAAGAACAAGGACACTCTCAATCAGATTTTAGGGAGGAAAAGGAATGGTCCTTGCGGCATAGATTTAGGGATAATAAAGATACAATCAAATATCATTAAGTTCTATGAAAATCATAAGCATTGACAAGGCATTCGTAACTATGAAAAGCATGATACTCCTGCTAGGAATTTACTTAACGCAATCATGACTAGTGACTTTTACTACTTGTAAATATAAAGTCATAACGATTAGGTGAAATTCCCTTACATTTTAGCATCAAATTCATGCATGCAAACTAAGTAGGCCTCCGTAATCAACATACAAGAATAAGTTATCAATCCAACAGATAAATAAATTGCATTCACGATTTATGAAAAAATAATTGGATATAATCAATTCATATCACACATATGTTCATGGCTTTGAATTCACCTCTAGCTAAAAGGAATTAGTTCCACATGTCTATCATAACTGAAAACCAAATTAAAACAATCACTGAACTAAAACTAAAGATAGAATACACCTACAAACGCTCCAGCAATCCAAAGGCCTTGGATGGTAGGTCACGGCATAAAGCTCTTCTTCTCCTTCTTTCCTTGCAAAGCTGCAACACTCTTTATATTTTTTTTCTCTGAATTTCTCTCTAAAGCTCTCTCTCTCTCTCCCCCCCCCCAACAAATTGCGGCACAATGTGTGTATATATAGGGTAGGGTTCACGGCACCAATCCTTGGAGGACAAGGATTAGGTGCGGCAGATTTCTAGGGGGAAAAGGATTAAATTGTTTGCATGATTTTAGGACTTCTAGAATCAGATATGCATTGTTAAAACATGATAAGGACTCCTAAATTCAGATGGGAAGGATTTAGAATAGGGTAAGGACTCCTTTTGCAGTTGGAGATGAGTTTAGTTAATGTTGGATTAAATAGGATAATGTTTGGATAATATGGGATAAAATAAGATAAGGTTGGATAAGATCTCCTTGTTTTCAGCTGATTCCTTGTCTTCCAAGCCTCCAAATTTGATTCTCCAAATTGTAGGACATATTTAGCACATGTAAAACTCCAAAAACATCCATCCATTATGCATCATACGTATGCTATCCATTCCAAGTCGAACACTGCTCCAAAATGCTCCAAATTGCCCTTTCTTGCCAACTTTGTGTTGGAAATGTGCCCTAAAACCAATCATATGATGATACTTTACGGACATTTCAAACTAATGTAGTTTAAATGTAAAGGGCAAAGATTATTGTTTGAGCCGTCTCATATAAATGTTATATGCTTAAACGATAAGTCCAAGGAATATGTGATTGGAAGAATGCGATCTAAAGAAGTTAGATTCATGAGACCATTCTTTCGTTGACACATCCTAAACGTTCCTGATCATAGGATTGTCAATTGGGCATTGACAGTCCGTTAAGATCAGTATGTGCTATGTCTTCTCTCAGGGAGAGTGACTAGTCTCGAGTCATTGGTGTGTGTGACATCAAGACAAGTACGTAGGTGCTCAATAGAGAATGAGTTCACTGAACACGATCAACGAAGAGTTCTCATATTCATGTCACATGAGAACTCGTGGTTGGGATAATGCAAATTAGTCTTTTGACCTGAGGCATCACAGTTGTCTTGTGGTTAGGTCCTTAATCTTTGATTATGTCAAAGTCACTCCATCAGGAGGGTGTCCATGGCATCGTTGGGGTTAAGCCACTTAGCCATGGAGGCAAGTGAATGCGCAACAAGGGATCTCTAACCTTCAAACTGTTTGAGGGAGAATACTCTATGATATGATTAAGAATCTTTGGCCAAAGTATGAATGAGATTTAGGAATGTGTTCCAAATCACATTCAAGGTAATCATATAAGCACAAGACTCACATTGGATTGTAGACATGAATAAACTATCAAACCAAACAATGTGGTCAAGAGTATTGTATTAGAGAAAGACCGTATTGCATTTGTAATCCTAAAACTGAATAGGTTCTCCACCTCTTCTAATTAGCTTGGGTAACCATGACATGCTGCTAGGCGTCAACCATGGTTTGTGGAAGCCCTAAAAGTGTATTATCAGTAACGGGAGAATTGAAAGTAAGTTTCAATTCACAATCGATTAGAAAGAGTTTTAATCGCCCACTGCCTCGCTAAAAGGAACCTAATGGATCGTTCACCGAGTAAGGTAGAGTTTGAAGAAACAACGGAGATGAGTAAGAATAATTAAATGGTTTAATTATTTATCTAAGGCTAGGATTAATTAATATGTTAATTAATCAAACGAATAAGTTCGTTAAAGACCTCGGGTTAGTTTTGGGCCGCAAGGCCCAATGGGATTTGAATGTCAAGCCCATTAACTCAAGTTGTATGACAACTTGAATAAACAAAGGGCTTGAAAGCCCAATAAACCCTATAGGCCGGCCATGTTAGAAGAATAGGGCTTTTGGTCCATTAGGTCACTTATTTGAAGGGACTATATAAAGGACTTTATAGCCTAAAATTTACATAGGGTAATTTTTGGGGAAAGGATGAGAACACAAGCTCTCCTTTCTCTCTAAAATTTCGGCCACCTTGGAGGGATCATCTAGCAATCAAACTCCTCCAAGGTCACTCATTTCTTCTTCATTATGCCTTGGTGATGAATCATTAGAGGTTCTCAATTTTGGGAACTTGGAGAAACCTTTTCATCCATCCAAATCCATGGATCTAAGATGCAAGGAATGAAGGCCCTCTCTTTGGGTGATTAGCCTTTGCTTATGCAAAGAGGAATCTACAAAGGTATTGATTTCTCAACTCACTTTGTTTTGAGTTGAGTCTTGGTTCACCTATCTACTAGGCTTTGAAGTTCATGGGTTAAGTTTTGTTTTTGAGTGCATATAAACATGATTCCGCCTTTTAATTGTTAATTGCATGTTGTTGATGTTGCTCAAATGAACTTGTTTTTCACAAATCTTCCTTCACTTTGCCATTTGGACCTACAAACACACAAAAATGGCTTAAAACACCAAAATAAATGGAAATTAACTAAGTAAATGCAAAAAAATAAGATAACAAAGTCGCATAAATATGCTCATATCATGTTTCCTACACCACCTTACAAACATATCTTTGCAGTTTGGACCTCAATTCCCAGAACATCAACCTTCTAGACAGAGAGATAATATATCAAAGTAGTTGGGCACAAGAAAACCAGGGGGAAAGGGTAGAACATAAACAAATTTCAACCTGCTCTTCTCACAAGGCATCACGAGAAGCAATCCGGCATGTAATAGCATCATCAAGTGACGATATTCCTAGCTTCACACTTGTTATCTTGGGGAAAAAAAAAACTTTTTGATCACTAACTAGAAACGCCATCACAAGAGAACTCATTGCCACTATAAAAAGAGATCAATATACATATAGCTTTTGTATTTGGGCTTGATCTGCTCTCCCTGCTAACTCCTCCAAGTTAATCTCAATCCCATTGACAAGTTTCTCTACTGCTTTTTGTTCTATCTATTATAACATGAACATGATTAAAGTCGAAAGGGCTAACAATTTTCGGATATACTGAAGCAATGTAACGCTTGATCTACCAGGCATTTCATGAGACAGTGATCTTACCTCATCAGAAGAAGCATTGAAACGAGTGGCAAGCACATAGGTTGAGATTTCAGAAATCCCACATCTTTTCAAGGACTCTGTGATCTAAGCAACAATCAAAGCTAGGGGTTACATCTTCGCAGCAATAGATAATTGTGCACATTGGTTAATTGGTAGAAACTTACATGCTTGGATCCTGAGTGCGTGTTGTCAGTGACTCTCTGGACTTGGATACAAGACTCTTATGTGCAGCTGCAAGTAAAGGCAAAACATATGGGATCTGATTCCAAGTTAACAAAGGTAGCATTAGCGAAATGCATGTTGAAGTTTATGGATGGAGTGTTTAATTTCTGGGTTTAGTTTTGAAGTATGAAGAAGAGGAAAGAAAACTTGAAACTCTCTGGAAAAGGAAAGCTTTCTGTTTGTTTTTTTTTCCACTCTTAATGGAATGCGGCTGCTGATAGGAGCATATTTAGGCGACTTACTTAGCTTGTTTTCGTGCATCTATGTTGTTAATTCATAGTTGTTTTAGTAGTTTAAGCCATTTTCGTGTGTTTTTAGGTTCATATGGCTAAGGAAGCAAAAAGATGCATTTTGGAGCATTTTGGAGCAAAATTGGGCTTGGAATGGATAGCATATGCTTTGGAGCCAAAGTGTTGGACGAATTTGAAAGCCTTGTATGCACTTTGGACATAAAACAAAGGGCCTAGCCCAATCAAACAATCCTTTGAGCCATGCAAAACCTCTAGCCCAATCAACAACCCTTAGCCACATGCATTCACACACACATGCACTTACTCTTTCATCATTGCACCACCATTCACACACACATGCACTTACTCTTTCATCATTGCACCACCAATTCAACACATGCATTTCCACCTTCCTACTTCATCATTTCAACCACATATTCACCCACATGCACTCTAATCATTCAACACATGCATTCACACACCAACAACCTAGCTCTTTTTCCATCATTATTTCATCCACATGCACTCTCAATCATAACAACCACATTCACTCTTAAACAATCACCCACTTATTCTCCCATTCCCCCTATAAAAACCCATGCATTCATACACAAAAAACACATCTCATTTTCATACACAAGACACCACAAACACATCCAATCTTTCCCTTTTGCCGCAAATCCCCTTCCATTTCTACACAATCTCTTCTCGGCTTCATTCCATTCCATACACTCTCCCATTCGCAGAAAACCATTCAACCTTAGCCGCTCCACCTTCATTTACAACACACTTGGAGCACCAACACCGAAGGCAACTCTTAAGGGATTTCGACATCAGTTTTGCTTCAAGGGTTCTTTCTTCTTAATCCTATGTTCACTCATGTTATATATTTTTATGTCAAACATTTTGTAAACATGAAGTGTAACTAATCTCTCTCTAGGGATTCGATGTAGCCTTGCAAGATTGCCATGTAGTTAATTCAGAATTCTCATTTAATCTATCTATTTCTTGTTTCATTCTCCGATTTAATTGTGACTTAGTGTGTTGATTTTAATGCTTGATCATCATTTGAATTAACCACAGGTTGTTTAGCCAAGATTAAAGCACACATCATGCATAATCTTGGTGGATATGTGAATGAATGAAGGGAATGTTTTGCAAACATCCTGCCGAGTGTTCCCTTTGGTTTTGTGAAAGTTTCTTGTGCACTACATATTCTTGATTAGGAACCAAAGTTGCACATCACAATTAGGCTCATGATTAGAGACATTTGATCAAATCCACACATCATATGGTTGATCATATCTAAGTGAAACAAACTCAAGAAATAGGTAGATGGATGAGTATAATCTGATTCAACAAGCATGGCCTTGGGTTAGCAATGGTAAAATCGAATCCCTAGCTTCATCTCCATTGGTACTATCTCATTTTATTAGCTGTTGATTCATTCATTTTATGTTTACTTCATTTCTTTATGCTTTCAAGGTACAACAACAAATCTGCCTACATTGATTAGTTTTATTTCTCTAGTAAAGAGTTCTTGCAAAACAAGTGATTATATAGGTCCAATTAGTCCCTGTGGATTCGACACCCTTACTTGTGCCATTATACTAAACATATTCTAGCATGAAGAAGGAAAACATCAATCAAAATGGCGTCGTTGCCGGGGACTGATTTCAGTCCCTTATAATTGCTTGTTTTGATATTAAACCTTGTTCTTTTCATTTTAAGTAGATTTCTGATTTTTATTCAAACTTGTTTTATCTTGTTTCAGGTAGTATATGTCAAATAGACTTGCTGAATTAGGCCAAAGAATTGAACGGTTAAAGGGCAACACTTTGGAAAGCTTTGTGCCAACAAGTTCCTCCATTGTCCGTGAAGAAGAGGAAGGGAAACCGTCTAGTCCAATAAGTGAAGGATCTGAGCACTTTAATTGGGACAGAGAAGAAGAGATGGCGGGCAACCAAGATGATCTTCGAGCTTTGGAGGATTTTGCTCAACCAATCATACCAAATTCACCTTCATGCATCTTGCTGCCCACAGAAGCTAGAAACTATGATCTTAAATCTTAACATTTCCATATGTTTCCTTCTTTTTATGGCTTACCTAATGAAGATCCTTTAGCTCATATTAAAGAATTTTACAATGTTGTGAGTGGGTTACCTTTACAGGGAGTAAGTGAAGCAAATCTGAGGATGAGAGTGTTCCCTTACACCTTGAAAGATAGGGCCAAGGGTTGGTTAATGACTCTAGTACCTGGTTCACTCACCACATGGGATGCCGTGGCTAAGAAGTTTTTGGAAAAGTTCTTTTCCACTCAAAAGACAGCCACATTAAGGGGACAAATCTTCAACTTCAAACAAGATGATGGAGAACCTTTCAATGAGTGTTGGGAGCGCTTTAAAGGCCTTTTGTTGCAATGTCCACACCATGGGTTACCTCTTCACTTACAAATGCAAATTTTCTACGATGGACTAACCCAAACATGTCAATCAACTGTTGATAATGCAGCAGGTGGAGCTTTGAAGAAAAAGAATGCTCAAGAGTCATATAACATTTATGAGATGTTGGGATCTAATGCTCAACACAAAGATGTAAGGGGTAAGAGAGTTGGAGTATATGAAACAAGCTCTAATCATGATCTTTCTTTGCAGGTAGCTAACCTAGAAAATAAGCTTGAATCCGTGCTCAACATGGTGCCAAAAGCAAGTGAAGTGTGTGCCATTTGCAACATACCAAGCCACCTTACTCATCAATGTCCATCTAGGGAGGCTTACCCCGAGTATGTCCAAGAGCAAGTGAACCTCATGAATTCTTACAATCAAAGGCCAAGGAATGATGTGTATTCCAATACATATAACCCAAGTTGGAGAGATCATCCCAATCTTTCGTGGAAGAACAACAATCAATTCCAAAACTTCCAACCAAAACCTACTCTTGAGGATACGGTTAAATTGTTAGCCCAAAATACCTTGCAATTCCAACAAACCACCAATAGCACTCTCCAACAACATTCGGCGGCTCTAACCAAAATGGAGACACAATTGGGGCAGATTGCAGATGCCTTGAGCCAAAGAGAGGTTGGAAAGTTTCCAAGCCAACCCGTGATACTCCAAAGGAACCAAGAGCAAGCCAAAGCAATCACTACACTTAAAAGTGGTAAGGTTATCAATAATAGAGTTGGCAATGAAGTTACTAATGAATCTGATCATGTGAATGCAGGGGTTACTCAAGGAGAAAATGAGAAACCAAATGAGGAACCAAGCCATGCTACTCCCTCGTTTGAAGCACCAAATCTTCACAAGGCCGAGAAACCTTACACTCCACCAATACCATTCCCTGGAAGACTTGCCAAGAGCAAGCACCAAATGTTAACTTACCTTTGCTTGATGTCATTAGGAACATGCCAGCTTATGGGAAGTTCTTCAAAGAGTTAAACAACTACAAAAGGAAGTATGGACCACATGAGAAGGTAGTGGTGTCCGAGAATGTAAGTGCCGTGTTGCAAAGAAAACTTCCACCAAAGCTCAAGGATCCAGGAAGTTTTTCTATCAACATCACCATAGGGGACAAGAAGGTAGAGAAGGCGATGCTTGACTTAGGTGCTAGCATCAACTTAATGCCTTATTCCGTGTACCTTCAACTAGGTTTGGGGGAATTGAAAGCCACCACCATCTCATTACAACTTGCGGACAGATCCGTGAAATATCCAAGAGGTATAGTAGAGGATATTCTAGTTCAAATTGATAAACTAATCTTGCCTGCGGATTTTGTAGTGTTGGACATGGAAGAAGCTCCTATACATGACCGAGAGTTGCCTATTTTGCTTGGGAGACCATTTATGGCCACGGCCAAGACCATCATTGATGTGCAAAATGGACTCCTCACTATGACAGTGCTAGGAGAGACCGTTCAATTCAAAGTGTTTGAGTCTCTTTCACATCCTTCTTCATCTCTTGATTGTTATGCCATTGATGTGCTTGATTCGCTTGTTTTCTCTAAGTTCTTGCAGGCACAATCTAATGAACCATTACAAACTGTTTTGAGTCAATCTCAAGATGAGTTTGATGAAGAAGATGCACTCATGGAAGAGGTAGCTGCCTTGGAAGCATTGACACCGTATCCTTTGAATATTTTACCTCTTTTAGAGCCTTTAGAACCATCGAGGTCACATTTAACCCCTTCCACTGTTAAGGCACCAAAACTTGAACTTAAACCACTTCCACCACATCTAAAGTATGCATATCTAGCTGAATTTGAAACTCTTCCAGTTATCATAACTTCTGACCTCACCCCAAATGAAGAAGATAAACTAATTAGGGTGTTAAAAGAGTTCAAATCAGTTATTGGTTGGTCTATTGCAGATATCAAGGGAATAAGCCCTACCATGTGCATGCATAGGATTCTTTTGGAAGAGGGAGCAAAGTCAACCCGTGAACCACAAAGGAGGCTCAATCCACACATGAAGGAAGTTGTGAGGAATGAAGTGTTGAAGTTGTTAGATGTGGGGATCATATATCCCATTTCTGATAGCAAATGGGTGAGTGCTATTCAGGTGGTACCTAAGAAGGTGAGAATCACGGTGATGAAGAATGAAAACAAAGAGCTTGTGCCCACAAAGCCCACGGCTAGTTGGCGTGTTTGCACCGATTACAGGAAGTTGAATTCTAGCACTAGAAAAGATTACTTTCCTATGCCTTTCATAGATCAAATGCTTGAGAGATTGGTAGGTTACTCACACTATTGTTTTCTTGATGGTTACTCAGGTTACAATCAAATTGCAATTGCTCCGGAGGATCAAGAGAAAACTACCTTTACTTGCCCGTTTGGCACATTTGCATATAGGAGAATGCCTTTTGGACTTTGCAATGCTCCAGCAACATTCCAAAGATGCATGTTGGCAATCTTTTCTGACATGGTAGAAAGATTCATTGAGGTATTTATGGATGACTTTTTAGTGTTTGGTTCCTCTTTTGATGAATGTCTTAACCATCTCTCTTTAGTACTTCAAAGATGTCAGGAAACAAATTTGGTTCTCAATTGGGAAAAGTGCCAATTTATGGTGAAACAAGGAATTGTGTTGGGGCATGTAATCTCTAGCCAAGGAATGGAGGTGGACGAAGCCAAAATTGACATCATCACCAATATGGCAGCTCCCACAACCGTGAAGGGAGTAAGAAGTTTTTTTGGGACATGCGGGTTTTTATCGTCGTTTCATTAAGAACTTTTCAATGATCACTCGTCCATTATGCAATCTGTTAGCTAAAGATGTTGTATTTCATTTTGATAAAGCTTGTATGGATGCATTCAATACTTTGAAACATGAATTAACCTCAACCCCTATTATTATGGCACCAGATTGGTCTTTACCTTTTGAATTAATGTGTGATGCCTCTGACTATGCTATTGGTGCAGTTTTAGGGCAAAGGGTGAACAAGCTCCCACACGTGATCTACTATGCAAGCCGGACTCTAAATGATGCTCAACTTAACTATTCCACAACTGAAAAGGAGTTGCTTGCTATTGTTTTTGCCTTAGAGAAGTTTCGGTCATATCTTGTTGGATCTAAAGTTATTGTGTTTTCTGATCATGCAGCCCTTAGGTACTTGATGACAAAAAAGGATGCTAAGCCACGCTTAATTAGATGGATACTCTTACTACAAGAGTTTGACTTGGAAATTCGAGATAAGAAGGGAAGTGATAATGTTGTGGCTGACCATTTGTCACGGCTCAATGAAAACCATGGAGTTGGACAACCTTTGCCTCTAAATGAATCATTTCCTGATGAACAACTCCTTGTTATTCAAGAAAAAAAACCATGGTATGCTGATTTTGTTAATTATCTTGTTTGTGGTATAATTAGAAATGACCTTTCTTTTCTGGAAAGAAAAAAGTTCCTTGCCATGGTAAAGCACTACGTTTGGGACGAACCATATTTGTTTAAATATTGCCCTGACCAAATCATTAGGAGGTGTGTCCCAGAGAGTGAGCAACAAAGCATTCTAACGTTCAGCCATACATTGGCATGTGGAGGACATTTTGGTGCCAAAAAGACATCTCTAAAGGTTTTACAATCTGGTTTCTTTTGGCCTACTTTATTCAAAGATGCTTTTGATTTTTGTTCTAAGTGTGATAGGTGCCAGAAAATGGGGAACATTAGCCGAAGAAATGAGATGCCATTGAACAACATTTTGGTGGTGGAGCTCTTTGATGTTTGGGGAATCGATTTCATGGGACCATTTCCATCCTCTTTTGGTTACTTATACATATTAGTGGCAGTAGATTATGTATCCAAATGGGTTGAAGCCATTGCTACAATAACTAATGATCATAAGGTTGTTTTGAATTTTCTTAAAGATGTGATTTTTTGTAGGTTTGGAACCCCAAGAGCTATTATTAGTGATGGTGGCAGCCATTTCTGCAACAAACCCTTTGAATCCTTGATGAAGAAGTACAACATCAACCATAAGGTGGCAACCCCGTACCATCTTCAAACCTCAGGACAAGTGGAGATTAGCAATAGGGAGATCAAGAACATTTTGATGAAGACCGTAAGCCCTACAAGGAAGGATTGGTCACTGAGGTTGAATGATGCACTATGGGCATATAGAACAGCATATAAGACCCCTATTGGCATGAGCCCTTATCGCCTTGTGTTTGGGAAAGCTTGTCATTTGCCAATGGAGCTTGAACACCGTGCATATTGGGCCATCAAGAAGTTCAACTTTGATTACAAGGATGCTGGAATAGCAAGGAAGCTCCAACTTAATGAGTTGGAAGAACTCAGAAATGAAGCATATGAGAATGCCAAAATCTACAAGGAACGGACTAAGCTCTATCATGACAAGGCCATCCTACGGAAGGAGTTTCACCAAGGTATGAAAGTACTGTTGTATGACTCACGTTTGAGACTTTTTTCAGGTAAATTGAAGTCTAGGTGGGTGGGACCATTTAAGGTGCTGCAAACATTTCCCCACGGAGCTGTGGAGATAGAGAACATGAAGAATGGCACCTCTTTTAAAGTCAATGGGCAGCGATTGAAACCATATTTGGAGAAAGTGGAGGAAGAGCAAGTTTATCAAGTTGTAGATTTTCTTGAGTTTACAACACCGTGAACAAGCTACCATGTCTTGCCTAGACATTAAATAAAGCGCTTACTAGGAGGCAACCTAGTGTGGTTTGTGTTCTTTCCTCATTTTGTGTTTATGTTGTCACCATTCCATATTCTTTGCCTACTTGCATTACATACAATTTTAAGCATCGAGGACAATGCTTTGGTTAGGTTTGGGTGTGGGATGGAAGGTTTGTGTTTTTTTGAAGGTTTGTGTTTTTTTGTGTTAGTTGTGTTAGTTTTGGTTAAGTGTGTTTTTGCTTACTAAGTGTGTTTTTGCTTACTAATACGAATGTATATGAGGGCTATGTTTGGAAGGTTTGTGTTTTTTTTGAAGGTTTGTGTTTTTTTGTGTTAGTTGTGTTAGTTTTGGTTAAGTGTGTTTTTGCTTACTAAGTGTGTTTTTGCTTACTAATACGAAGGTATATGAGGGCTATGTTTGTAGACAAACTATTGGGTTGCTATGAAAAAGGGTTTTATGACACGGGACATGTCATAACTTTCGAAGGGGTGTTTATTTTTAAGTTCATGTCGGAGCTCAAAGGTAAGCCGCCTTCCCGAATTTCAATTTTCTTTTATACTAATATGTTGTTAATGATTCAGGCATCCACTCTAGAATTTAAACCATTACCGGATCATTTCAAGTATCACCCTCCATTCAAAGATCAATTCCATGCCGGTTGATTTGATTAAAAAAAAAAAAAAAAAAAAAAAAAAAAAAAAAAAAGAATAAAAATAAACATGGCAGAAAAATGAGCCTTCACAAAGGATGTTTACGTGAAGCCCCACTACGAGGCGTCGGAGCAGAAGGCATCGAAGCGGGAGGCATCGGAGCGGGAGCATTCCAGGCCTCAATACTTGGCCAAACGCTGGATGACCCAGGAAAAAGGTGATGCGAGAATTACTTGACACTCAAATTAAACCCTCGTTTGACAATTGTAGTAGAATGGATAAGTGAGGGATCGTTCTAGACCGGGGATTAGGAGGGCTTGCTAAAACCTTCTAAATTGACTTAAAAACATAAAAACTAAATTAAAATACTCTTAACAAGACTACTATGACTCAGAATGGCTTTGAAAAACTCAAATTGTCTAAAACAATCAAATTGACTCAAATAGAAGCTAGAACTTGATTTAAACGAATTTGCAATTGTTTATGACTCCAAAAGCTTAAAGATACAAAAATAAAACAAATACGAATGATTAAGACTTAACAAAATAGGGGGGGAATTGTGGTTGGACGATATTAAATTAAAAAGACAGAATATAATTAAAGGCAAAATGTAAATATGAATGTGATAAAAATATGGATGATGGAATAGCCAAGGGGTTCTTCTCCACACATGTTACACTTGCAAACAAAATTGATTCTCAGTTGGTCTTTCGATAAGTTGTGAAACTCAATGCTCCAAGTTAATTAGATCCGCTTAGATTAACTTTCAGATTTCCCTAAATTCGTTGGATTGAATGGAATACGCATTACAACCAAATTATTCTTAATCAAAGTCCCTAACTATGGAATACGCATGATAGAGACATTTAACCAAGATCATTAAGTTCAACGGAAATCATAAACATCGACGAGGCATTCGTTACTATGGAATACGCATGAAACTTATGCCAAGAATTCGTTTAACGCGATTGTTTATAAGCAACCTCTACTACTTGTGAATATAAGTTCATAACGATTAGGTGAAATTCACTTATATTCTAGCGTCATATTTATGCATGAAAATTAAGCTTGCAATCTCAATGAACATACATAAATAAGTTATCAATCAAACAGTTAAACGAATTGAATCCACAACTTATGAAATTCCAACCAAACGTAATCAATTCAAAATGCAAATATAAACATAGTTTCGAATCACCCCCTAGCTAAAGGGGGTTTAGTTCCTCATAACTTTGAAATCAAAGAAACACCTAAACATTCCAACAACTCAAACGTGAATTGTATGAACGTTTAGGCACTCTTCTCTTCCCTTCTCATACGTACAAAACAAAGAGAATTAAATTTAAACTTTGAAATCAAAGAAACACCTAAACATTCCAACAACTCAAACTTGAATTGTATGAATGTTTAAGCACTCTTTTCTTCCTCGTTGTTGTAGCACAAGGTCTAAGGTGAGCTTTGGGGATTATGTGAAGTGTTTTGGAGGGATGGGAAGTGGTTGGATAGTGGCTGCAATGAAGGAGAAAAACTGCACAGAAAATGGAAGTGTTTGTAACTGAAAATGTGTATGGAAGAGTGAATGAATTTTGAGGAGTGTTGGATGCTTATTTATAGGTGAAATGGGGGAACAAAAGAGGGAATATTGCAGCTAGGAGGGGATGAATGATTATGGGTGCATGTGTTTGGAATAATGAAGGGGGAATGTATGTAATAAAACAACTAGGAAAAGTTATGGAAAGTTGGAAATGGGAGTGGGAACTCACGGCATTGTTGGGTTGTTTATGGGAGAATAAATGTATGATAATGGCTAAATAATTAAAGGGAATGAATGGGAGTGACACTAGGTTGGTTATGCATGTGAATGCAAGGAGGAAAGCTGAAAATGCAAGGGAAGCTCACGGCACAATGTTGTTTTGCTTCTTGAAATGCATGTGAATGCATTTGAGTGTAATATGAAAAGAATGACTAATTAATGTATGTAGGGTTGATATGCATGTGAATTAGGTTGGAAAGAGGTGGAAGTGGAATGTTATGCAATGATAATGTCTTGTAAAGATGCTAATAAATAATGCATGTAGGGTTAGCTAGGTTGGCTTTGTTTGGGTGCATGTATGTTAATGGTGGTTTTGCATGTGAATTGATGGATTGTTTTTGATGGAATGGATGGTTCTTTGCATGGCTATAAGGGATAGAATAAGAGAGAATGGGCTAGGCCCTTTGTTTTATGTCCAAAGTGAAAATAAGGCCTTCAAATTCGTCCAAACTTTGGCTCCATGGATAAGCTATCCAATCCATGCCCAAAAATGCTCCAAATGGCCTCAAAATGCACTTTCTTGCTCCCTAAGCCCTTAGAACCTGAAAACACACAAAAGAAGCATAAAGAACTAAAATAACTAAAGAAACATAACGTAAATGTACGAGAACAAGCCATTTAAGTCGCATGAATATGCTCCTATCAAATACCCCCACACTTAGCTTTTGCTAGTCCTCGAGCAAAACAGAATAAAAACAAATAAACAAAACGACACTAAACACGTAAAACACAACCTAAACCTTCCAACAACTGTCTTAGGGATTTCCAATGCACATGACATGTTAAAAATCATCATTCTCACAGATTTTTAGTCATCTTCACACTTAAGTACATTCTTAATCATAGTCACCATATACTAGTTCACAATTAAGCATTTAAAACCATGTTTTGAATGTAGTAACATGCCTTAGAGAATTTGCTCAATTCCTTACAAGATATGCACTCGATTTTCACTCAGAATTTCTAACTACACACCCTAATCTAGTCATATGTGAGAAGATTGATGTAAACATGAAAACGAACACTCACATATATGTATCATAAAGAGAGCAATTTCTGGAGTTAATAAGCATGTTTAGGTATGATCTCATGAATGGAATGCTACTACTTAGAATGAGAACCAGTGATTCCATAAGCTCATATCAATTTCAAACTCCGCAAATTGAAACACATAACACTCAAGATAGAAGTTGAGGGAGGTAACGGGGCTAAGGGTAATGGTTTAACAAAGAAAGGTAGAGTACACAAACGTTCTTAAAGCAATAGTGAGCAAAGTATTGAATTAGGCACTTAGAATTCCCTTTAGAACGCAGAAGTTAACTTTGAACACCCAAGGGGAAGTCACAACACTTAGGGCCATATTCAAACTTTTTGGGCCCTTTCATCAACAATCACACTTGTGAGTCCATTCTCACTTATTTTCACTCTTTTTCTTTTCTTTTCTTTTCTTTTTTTTTTTTTTTTTTTTTTTTTTTTTTTTTCTTTTTCCCGTGCCTCCTTTAAGACTTAGGCACATACATACACACAAAAATCCCTTCCCCCACACTTATTTTCTGCAACATATTAATAAAAAGGAATTCAATTAAGTCATGCTCACTATCCTTTAAGAACAAGGGTATAGGAAAGTCCTACTCTAGGCTAGGTAAGGGGTGATGTGGGTTAACAAAGAATAAAGGCTAAACGAGGCTCAACGGGGTTAAAACTTACAATAAATACGAAATATGGGAAGTAAGGCTATTTGGTTATGGTGGCAACTACACAACTTCATCTTGATATATGTTATGCAATCAATGTCATGCTTTGAATGAAACGGATATAAGTTCTAGCATTTAGTTCTATCATGATACAATTGCATTCTAAGTAGTAACCAAGCAAGGAATAATGAGATCATGCAACAACTTTAGAAAACAAAGAATCACAGAAAATAACTCTCCAAAGAAGGTAATGGCTCGAGTCTCACAGGGTTGTAGCGTTTGTTTGAGTTCCTTCCTTCAAGCATGTTACAAAAACGAATTTTTCTTTTATGATTGCATGTGAAGTCATATATTATAACCATAACTAAGCATAAACCAAGAGTAAATCAAACTTTTCTCTATGTTTATAACTCTTTCTAACCGTCATGCAATTATAAACCAAATCCTTAACATTGTGTTGGAAGGTATCCTAAGACACAAACTCACAAAAACGACTCAAAACACTCTTTTTAGGCTTTTCAAAACAATTTTTCAAATTTTTATGTGCTTTTCGGAGTTATAAAACAACACACACTAAAATAGTTTTAAAACAGTGAGAAACAACATGTGAAGTGATAGGTGAATAAATCCCACGAAATTCATGCAAATACAAATTGTTTACCCCCCCACACTTAAATCAAACCTTGTCCTCAATGTTTTAAGCATAGATTCACACAAAGCATAAGTAAATACACAAAAAGCACTTAAACATACTAAACATGGCAAAATGTAATTAACAAAGAGAAGAGTTTAGGGACGCAAATCTGGTTATGGAGTGTAAATTCCATCTTCTCTTTGTTGATTGCAATGAGGCTTGATCTTGATGATCCACAGGCTTACTCTCGAACTGGTTTCCGCCCATCATTGATTTTCCTTTGTGCTACTGGGCTGGAGGATTCTTTTGGTCTTCCCCGAAGGTCTGAGCTTATCCCTTTTGTCTGTTTCTTTGTTCAATCTGTGCAGGAGTGGTCCCTTCTCTGGAAGTGTATCAACCGTTGAAGATGACTACTCGAGAGCAACGCTAGGTAAGCAATCAGGAATAGGTTCCAGGCAGTTGGCTCCAGATCGGAAGACTGACTCCAAGTGCCGGCTGATTGCTTCTTTCACTTTGCCATGCGAGTAAGAACAAGGACAAAGAAAAAGACAGGGAGAGAGCATGATATGAGATACTTTTGCTTTTGACCTTGATGATATGAGATACCTTTGCTTTTGAAGAAGCGGTGAAGGAATCAGCGCATGTATTTCCTCCTGGGTCATATGTACTCCAGGTATCTGGTATCATCTTTGGGGAAGAAGAAAATTTTGAGTAATTCAAAAGGCTTTGCTGGGAGTGCGCCCTCAGAGGTGAGAGAGAGTTGGGCATTTTTCTTCAGGTTTACCCTGCCATAAAAGACGAAGGTCGACATATATAGAGATAATATCAAGTGGTGGTACTTTTTACCTTCGTCGACAAACGTTTTGATCCCGCAAATCCGGCTTTTTGAAATAATGGCGCCTCTTCGATCTCTGAACACGCCTCTTCGATTTCTGAGCAGGCGCCCCTTCGAGTGCTGAACGACACGTGGTAGTGCAGATGCGGCTCCTTTTGACAAAGCTGCACGCGTCTTCTGAAAAGCTGAGAAAGTGTCGCCGAACTTTGCGCTTGTCGGCTAAAGACGTGTAATTGAGATGATGGCCTCCACGTGTTATCAGCTTTGTCAGATATCTTTTGACAAAGCTGAACGCGTTTTCTGAAAAACCGCGAAAGCGTCGTCGAAATTTGCGGAGGAAAATCCGGATCTCTGAATCGGTGGACGCGTCGCCATGGCTTTTTATGGAGCTATCGATCACCCCAACAAATACACTCTGAAGAAATCCCATTCTTGAAAAATCGACTCCGGCCCTTTGAGAATTAACTCCAACCACCCCTTCTTTCTGAACACTTTTGAAAAATGGCAAACTCATCGAACCTTAGCTTGGAATTGAGCCTTAGCAGTGATACGGGCGCGCCGCGTCAAGGTAACGTATGGCGCCCTTCTTTCTTTTCTTCTAACGGTCCTCTCACAGGTGAAGACTCCGTGATGCAGGACGCCACAACAGCTACAATAGTAGCTAGGAACCTCCTCACTCCGAAAGATAGTAGGCTGCTGTCAGGACGGTCCGATGAGCTGGCCGTTCAAGAGTCCCTCGCACTTAGTGTTCAGTGTGCGAGTTCTGTGTCCAACATGGGCCAACGCCTGCTTGCCCGCTCCCGTCAGGTGGAATCATTGATGGCAGAAGTGGAAAGTCTCAAGCAGGAGATCCAGCAGCTGAAGTATGAGAATAGAAGTTTGCACGTGCTTGCAAACAACTATTCGACGGGCATGAAGAGGAAGCTTGATGAGCTGCAAGAGTCTGAAGGTCGGATTCACAGTGACCGTCAAAGGTTCTCGTCTTTCCTCCAGAGGCAACTTTTTCCTGGCTCATCCAGCGCTTGGCCAAGTATTGAGGCCTGGAATGCTCTATCTTCGATGCCTTCTGCTCCTATGCCTTCTGTTCCAACGCCTTCTGTTCCTACGCCTTCCGCTCCGATGCCTTCTGCTCCTACGCCTTCCGCTTCAAGAGTAAAGCCACGTAGTGGGGCCTCAAGCAAACACCCTTTGTGAAGCACCATCTTTCTTTGTTTAGCAGTGCCTATCAATAAATCAAACATTTTCTCAATGTTACAATCATAGACTCACATAATTAATAAACAAACAAACAATAACAACTAAACAACCTAAGTAGCGCTAAGACACAAACAAACACCAAAATGACTCAAATGACTCTAAAAACACATATTTTTGGGTTTTTCAAAAGATCTTTTTTTTTATTTTTTTATTTTTAATTTTTTTTTATCAAATTTTCGAAGTTTTATACCAAGACACTATAAAACACTCTAAAAACGCTTAAAACAGCAAGAAACAACATTCTAAGTGATAGGTGAATAAATCCCACGAAATTCATGCAAATACAAATTGTTTACCCCCCCACACTTAAATCAAACCTTGTCCTCAATGTTTTAAGCAGAAAGTCACAACAGAGCAAGCAAATAAACAAATACGAGAAAGAAAGCAAAGTAAGGCAGTAAAGAAAAAGAAAGGAATAAAAATAAGTCTCTTAAAGGGGTTTTCCAAGTTCTTCTCTATTCGGATGCATGGGTTGCCTCCCAAGTAGCGCTTTCTTTTACGTCTTGCAGCCGGACGGTACCTCCGTTTAAGCTTGACTAGGTTCCACGGCATGGAGGGGTACCTCCTCCACGACATGCTCCTCAAACATCTCGTAATAGGGCTTCAATCGATGCCCATTCACTTTGAATTCTTGCTGCGTCCTTGAACTTTTGATTTGCACTGCACCATGAGGGAAAACATTAGTAACAACAAACGGGCCAATCCATTTAGAACGCAACTTACCAGGAAACAACCGTAGGCGAGAGTTGAAAAGTAACACTTTCTGCCCAACTGTGAAGGTCTTGGTTCGAATCATTTTATCATGGAATGCTTTGGTCTTGGTTTTGTACATCCGGGCATTCTCATAGGCTTCATTCCGAATCTCCTCAAGTTCATTCAATTGGAGCTTCTATGAACTCCCGCTGCATCTATGTCCATGTTGAAAATCTTCACGGCCCAATGTGCCTTGTGCTCTAACTCTACGGGCAAATGACATGGCTTACCATAGACGAGCCGAAAAGGTGACATCCCAATGGGTGTTTTGTATGCCGTACGATATGCCCACAGTGCATCATCTAAACGTAAGCTCCAATCCCTCCTTGTTGGTCCAACGGTCTTCTCCAAAATTTGTTTGATTTCTCGGTTAGACACCTCGGCTTGGCCATTTGTTTGAGGATGGTAAGGTGTGGAGACCTTATGGTTGACATGGTACTTTCTTAGCAACGCCTCAATGGTCCGATTGCAAAAGTGAGACCCTCCATCACTTATGATTACTCTCGGCATTCCAAACCTAGCAAAAATGTTAGTTTTCACGAAATCTGCAACCACCTTAGAATCGTTAGTACGGGTGGCTTTTGCTTCCACCCATTTAGAAACATAATCAACGGCTAGCAAGATATAAGTGAAACCATAAGATGGAGGGAAAGGGCCCATGAAATCAATGCCCCAAACATCAAAAATTTCAACATTAAAGACAGGGGTTTGCGGCATTTGGTCCTTGGTACCTATGTTACCCATTCGTTGGCAACGATCACAAGACATACAAAAGGTTCTAGCATCCCTAAATATAGTCGGCCAATAAAAACCACACTCTAAAACCTTGAGGGCAGTGCGTTGTGTGCCAAAATGACCACCACATGCATATGTGTGACAAAAGCTTAGAATTGAGTGAAATTCAGAATCATGCACACATCTACGTACAATTTGATCTGAGCAATACTTCCACAAATAAGGGTCATCCCAAACATAGAAACGTGCATCATTTTTAAGCTTATCACGTTGGTGCTTGTTTAGTTCATTTGGAATTTGTTTAGCCACCAAGTAATTCACTAAATCTGCATACCATGGTTCACTTACCTCAATGGAAAGCAGCTGCTCATCGGGAAAAGTTTCAGGGATAGGTACGGCATGTTCATGCTCCTCGTGGATCATTCGGCTTAAATGGTCAGCCACTACATTCTCGCTTCCTTTCTTATCCCGGATTTCAATATCAAATTCTTGAAGAAGAAGAATCCAACGGATAAGCCTCGGCTTTGCTTCCTTTTTCGTGAGCAAGTACCTCAAAGCTGCATGATCAGAATAAACGATTACTTTAGTACCAATTAAATATGAACGGAATTTATCTAAAGCAAAAACCACAGCTAGAAGTTCTTTTTCCGTCGTGGAGTAGTTCAATTGGGCATCATTGAGAGTCCGAGAGGCATAGTATATGACATGCGGCCGCTTGTCTCTTCTTTGTCCTAGAACAGCTCCTAATGCATAGTCGGATGCATCGCACATGAGCTCGAACGGAAGGCTCCAATCTGGAGGTACAATAATGGGGGCCGAGACTAGCTTCTCCTTGAGTTGGTTAAATGCCGAATTACACTCTCCATCAAACTTGAATGGCACATCTTTTTGAAGCAATCGGCAAAGAGGGTTGGACATCTTGGAGAAGTCCTTGATAAAACGCCTATAGAACCCTGCATGGCCAAGAAACGAACGTACCTCTCTAACCGAAGTAGGAGAGGGTAAGTGACGTACAAGGTCTATTTTTGATTTATCTACTTCAATTCCTTTTTCTGAAACAATATGTCCTAAAACTATACCTTGTTTCACCATAAAGTGACATTTCTCCCAATTCAAGACAAGGTTAGTTTCAACACATCGTTTCAAAATTAAGGTCAGATTATCCAAGCAATTATCAAATGAACTCCCAAATACACTGAAATCATCCATGAAAACCTCAATGATCTTTTCAACAAAATCGGAAAATATACTTACCATACACCTTTGGAAAGTGGCCGGTGCGTTGCATAAGCCAAATGGCATGCGACGATAAGCAAATGTTCCAAAGGGACATGTGAATGTGGTCTTCTCTTGATCATCCGGGGCTATCACAATTTGGTTATATCCAGAGTATCCATCAAGAAAACAGTAAAAGGCATGACCGGCTAACCTTTCGAGCATCTGGTCGATGAATGGCAAAGGAAAGTGATCTTTCCTAGTCATGGCATTTAGCTTCCGGTAATCGATACATACTCGCCATCCAGTCTGAATGCGTGTAGGCACGAGCTCATTCTCATCATTCTTGATAACAGTTACTCCGGACTTCTTGGGAACGACTTGAACTGGAGAGACCCAACGGCTATCGGAGATAGGGTAGATCACTCTGCAATCCAAAAGCTTGATTATTTCCTTCTTCACCACTTCCATCATCGGAGGGTTGAGACGGCGTTGAGCCTCTCGGGATGGCTTAGTCCCCTCCTCAAGAAGTATACGGTGCATGCATGTGGTAGGGCTTATTCCTTTAATGTCGGCCAAAGTCCACCCTATGGCCGTTTTGTGCTCTCGCAGCACCCTCTCAAGCTTCTCCTCCTCCATTGCCGTGAGACTTGATGAAATGATGACGGGCAATGTTTCGCCTTTTCCCAAAAACACATACTTCAAATGGTCCGGCAACGGCTTAAGTTCAAGCGATGGTGCCTGAACAACAGAAGGTAGCATCTTAGTGGAAACTGAATTTGAAAGTGAGAGTGGAACCTTACCATATTGTTGTGGTAATGACTCAAGGGCTGCCACAACCTCAATTATTTCTTCACTAGAACCCATTGCAAAGAATTCCTCCTCCTTGCCGTGGCCTTGCATTGGCCCAAATCCTTCATTTTTGCGCTCTATGGCCTTAGTGATGGTTGTTTCCAGGGCGTCCTCATTCAATTCTTCAAGGTATACCTGCGCCAAAGAATCGATAACATCAATGGAAAAACAAGAATGGTCATCAACGGGATATCTCATAGTTTCAGAAATATTAAAATCAATCACTTCCCCATCGAATTCCATTGTCAAGGTGCCTTTGTATACATCAATCTTCGTTCGGGCCGTCTTCATGAATGGCCTACCAAGGAGAATCGGCAAAGATGTAGAATGGGCTGAATCCTCCATGTCTAGGACGTAGAAATCAGCCGGAAAAATTAAATGGTTCACCTGCACAAGCACATCTTCCAAAACTCCTTTTGGATACGCGTTAGAACGATCGGCCAATTGTATAATTACACCATCTTGTTTTAATTCACCCAAATTCATAGATGCATAAATCGAATAAGGCATGACATTTATGGATGCACCTAAATCAAGCATGGCATGTTCAAAACGATTATGTCCAATCACACAAGGAATCGTGAAACTACCGGGGTCTTTGCACTTGGTAGGCAGTTTACGTTGCAAAACAGCGGACACATTCTCGCTTACCTTCACTACCTCTTTGTTTGCCCTTCTTCTCTTTGTATTGCATAGGTCCTTGAGGAATTTAGCATACTTTGGAACCTGTTTGATTGCATCGAGAAGTGGTATGTTCACTTGCACCTTCCGGAACGTTTCAAGAATGTCCTTCTCGCTTTCTTCCTTTTTTTCTTGCATGAACCTACGAGGAAAAGGTACATTGGGCAGATTAGGACGTGAAGTACATGAATTTGAACTTAAATTACCTGATTTGGCCGAGTTAGGGTGATCTGCCTCAGGTTGTGTCTTCTCTTCATCTACTTTCTGGGCAGATGTGGGATTGTTTGGCTCGGTCCCAACTTCTTTTCCACCCCTTAGGGTGATGGCCTTGGCGGATTCGAATCCTCCCTTTGGATTGACTGTGGTTGAGCTAGGAAGCTTTCCTTGCTCTCTAATCTGTCCAAGGAACTCAGAAATCTGCCCTATTTGTTTCTTCATATCCATCATCTCCTTCTCGTTATTTTCTATCCGGTTGTTTTGATTTTGCAACCCCTGCGAAATAGAGGTTAGTAATTGCATAGCTTGATTACTTTCCAAAGACGTACCTGAATGAGATGATGCCGAAGGTTGTTGGGATTGTTGGGGTGCATACGGCTTGGAATAAAAACCAGGGGGGTTTGGCCTAAATCCTCCTTGTTGGGCAGCTTGTTGTGGCTCCCTCCATTTGAAGTTTGGATGGTCCCTCCATCCGGCATTGTAAGTGTTCGAGTATGGGTTGTTTTGATTTTGTCCTTGGAAACCAATTGCATTGGCAGATTCCCACCCACCATTCTCGATTAGTTGAGGGCACTTGTCGGATGGATGCCCTTGAATTGAGCACACGCCACAGACTTGGTGTTCTTGTGCTTTTGGACCAATCACAACCTGAGAAACAAGAGAAGTAAGATTAGCAAGTTGTGATTGAATTTCAGAAATAGCACTCACCTCATTTACACTTTGTTGCCGTGGGGCTTCCCTTTGGCCCACTCCTTCATATTGTTGAGCGTTGAGCGCTCGGTTGGCTATGAGAACCTTGGCATCCCTTGGTGTTTTGTCCACCAATGCTCCTCCCGCTGATGCATCAAGCATTTGACGTTCGATAGGAAGGAGGCCCTCATAGAAATATTGAAGGAGAAGTTCCTCCTTCATTTGATGTTGAGGACATGAAGCTACAAGGCCCTTGAAGCGCTCATAATAAGCCGGGAATGTCTCACCATGATTCTGTTGAATACCACTAATTTTCTTCCGTAGGAGAATCACTCTCGAAGTAGGGAAGAATTTCTCCAAGAAAGCACGCTTCATACTCTCCCACGAAGTCACAGTTCCCGGGGCTAGTTCGTAGAGCCAATCTTTGGCCTTGTCCATAAGTGAAAATGGAAAGGCCTTCATCTTCAATATACTCCCATCCACATTGACGGGGGTCATGCTCGAACAAACCACCTCGAACTCCTTCAAGTGTTTGTTGGGGTCTTCCATAGACAAGCCATGGAACTTCGGAATATGGTGTAACAAACTGGATTTGAGTTCAAATTCATCGGTCTTGCCTTGGGCAGCCGTGGGGTATTGGATACAAAGAGGCAATGCATTATCCAGACCCGAGGCCGAAAGCTCCTTGATGGTTCTATTATCTGCTGCCATGGCTTGTTCTTCTTCAAAAATCTGATCCGTGGGCTTTTCTTCTACACCTACTTCGTCTTCTTCAAGCCCAGGTTGTGGTGGAGGTTGTGGTGGCTCTTGTTGACTCCTCGTTCTCCTCAAAGTGCGTTCAAAATCACCGTCAAAGTCGGAGATGTTCTCTATAATAGGCCGAGAGCTACGAGTCATACACAGTACCTAAAAAAAAACAAGGAAACAAACAAACTAAGAATTTGAAATAAGAATGCACGAAAAACAAAATATAAAAATAAAGACAAAGGATTAGCAAAGTTGCTAATCCCCGGCAACGGCGCCAAAATTTGATGCGAGAATTACTTGACACTCAAATTAAACCCTCGTTTGACAATTGTAGTAGAATGGATAAGTGAGGGATCGTTCTAGACCGGGGATTAGGAGGGCTTGCTAAAACCTTCTAAATTGACTTAAAAACATAAAAACTAAATTAAAATACTCTTAACAAGACTACTATGACTCAGAATGGCTTTGAAAAACTCAAATTGTCTAAAACAATCAAATTGACTCAAATAGAAGCTAGAACTTGATTTAAACGAATTTGCAATTGTTTATGACTCCAAAAGCTTAAAGATACAAAAATAAAACAAATACGAATGATTAAGACTTAACAAAATAGGGGGGGAATTGTGGTTGGACGATATTAAATTAAAAAGACAGAATATAATTAAAGGCAAAATGTAAATATGAATGTGATAAAAATATGGATGATGGAATAGCCAAGGGGTTCTTCTCCACACATGTTACACTTGCAAACAAAATTGATTCTCAGTTGGTCTTTCGATAAGTTGTGAAACTCAATGCTCCAAGTTAATTAGATCCGCTTAGATTAACTTTCAGATTTCCCTAAATTCGTTGGATTGAATGGAATACGCATTACAACCAAATTATTCTTAATCAAAGTCCCTAACTATGGAATACGCATGATAGAGACATTTAACCAAGATCATTAAGTTCAACGGAAATCATAAACATCGACGAGGCATTCGTTACTATGGAATACGCATGAAACTTATGCCAAGAATTCGTTTAACGCGATTGTTTATAAGCAACCTCTACTACTTGTGAATATAAGTTCATAACGATTAGGTGAAATTCACTTATATTCTAGCGTCATATTTATGCATGAAAATTAAGCTTGCAATCTCAATGAACATACATAAATAAGTTATCAATCAAACAGTTAAACGAATTGAATCCACAACTTATGAAATTCCAACCAAACGTAATCAATTCAAAATGCAAATATAAACATAGTTTCGAATCACCCCCTAGCTAAAGGGGGTTTAGTTCCTCATAACTTTGAAATCAAAGAAACACCTAAACATTCCAACAACTCAAACGTGAATTGTATGAACGTTTAGGCACTCTTCTCTTCCCTTCTCATACGTACAAAACAAAGAGAATTAAATTTAAACTTTGAAATCAAAGAAACACCTAAACATTCCAACAACTCAAACTTGAATTGTATGAACGTTTAAGCACTCTTTTCTTCCTCGTTGTTGTAGCACAAGGTCTAAGGTGAGCTTTGGGGATTATGTGAAGTGTTTTGGAGGGATGGGAAGTGGTTGGATAGTGGCTGCAATGAAGGAGAAAAACTGCACAGAAAATGGAAGTGTTTGTAACTGAAAATGTGTATGGAAGAGTGAATGAATTTTGAGGAGTGTTGGATGCTTATTTATAGGTGAAATGGGGGAACAAAAGAGGGAATATTGCAGCTAGGAGGGGATGAATGATTATGGGTGCATGTGTTTGGAATAATGAAGGGGGAATGTATGTAATAAAACAACTAGGAAAAGTTATGGAAAGTTGGAAATGGGAGTGGGAACTCACGGCATTGTTGGGTTGTTTATGGGAGAATAAATGTATGATAATGGCTAAATAATTAAAGGGAATGAATGGGAGTGACACTAGGTTGGTTATGCATGTGAATGCAAGGAGGAAAGCTGAAAATGCAAGGGAAGCTCACGGCACAATGTTGTTTTGCTTCTTGAAATGCATGTGAATGCATTTGAGTGTAATATGAAAAGAATGACTAATTAATGTATGTAGGGTTGATATGCATGTGAATTAGGTTGGAAAGAGGTGGAAGTGGAATGTTATGCAATGATAATGTCTTGTAAAGATGCTAATAAATAATGCATGTAGGGTTAGCTAGGTTGGCTTTGTTTGGGTGCATGTATGTTAATGGTGGTTTTGCATGTGAATTGATGGATTGTTTTTGATGGAATGGATGGTTCTTTGCATGGCTATAAGGGATAGAATAAGAGAGAATGGGCTAGGCCCTTTGTTTTATGTCCAAAGTGAAAATAAGGCCTTCAAATTCGTCCAAACTTTGGCTCCATGGATAAGCTATCCAATCCATGCCCAAAAATGCTCCAAATGGCCTCAAAATGCACTTTCTTGCTCCCTAAGCCCTTAGAACCTGAAAACACACAAAAGAAGCATAAAGAACTAAAATAACTAAAGAAACATAACGTAAATGTACGAGAACAAGCCATTTAAGTCGCATGAATATGCTCCTATCAAAAGGTGCCTCTGGAGATAAGCCGCAAGCCTTTGACGGTCACTGTGAATTCGACCCTCAGATTCTTGCAGTTCATCAAGCTTCCTCTTCATGCCCGACGAATAGTTATTTGCAAGCACATGCAAACTTCTATTCTCGTACTTAAGCTGTTTGATCTCCTGCTTAAGACTTTCCACCTCTGCCATCAATGATTCCACTTGGCGGGACCGAGCAAGCAGGCGTTGGCCCATGTTGGACACAGAGCCTGCACATTGAACGCTGAGAGCGAGAGACTCTTGAACGGCCAACTCATCGGACCGTCCTGAAAGCAGCCTACTGTCCTTAGGAGTAAGGAGGTTCCTAGCTACTATCGTAGCTGTTGTTGCATCGGTCATCATGGAGTCTTCACCTGAAAGAGGACCATTAGAAGATAAAAAAGAAGGGCGCCATACATTACCTTGACGGGGCGCAACCGGATCGCTGCTGAGACTCAAATCTAAGCTAAGGTTCGATGAGTTAGTCATTTTTCAAAAGTGTTCAATGAGAAGGGGTGGATGGAGTTAAATTTCGAAGGGCCGGAGACGATTTTCAAGAATGGGAAATCTTCAGAGTGTGTATGTTGGCAGTGATCGATAGCTCTATAAAAAGCCAAAGCGACGCGTCCACCGATTCAAAGAGCCGGATTTTCCGGCGTAAGTTAGGCGACGCTCCCTCAGCTTTTCAGAAAACGCGTTCAACTTTGTCAAAAGATTTCTGACAAAGCTGAAAACACGTAGAGGCCATCATCGCAACTACACATCTTTAGCCGACAAGCGCAAAGTTCAGCGACGCTTTCTCTGCTTTTCAGAAGACGCGTGCAGCTTTGTCAAAAGGAGCCGCATCTGCACTACCACGTGTCATTCAGAAAGCGAAGGGGCGTCGTTCAGAAATCGAAGAGGCGTCTTCAAAGATCGAAGAGGCGCCAATATTTCAAAAAGCCGGATTTGCGGGATCAAAACGTCTGTCGACAAGGGTAAAAGAATGGTACCACCACTTGTTATTATCTCTATATATGTCGACCTTCATCTTTTATGGCAAGGAAAACCTGAAGAAAATGCCCAACTCTCCCTCACCTCTGAGGGCGCACTCCCAGCAAAGCCTTTCGAAATACTCAATTCTTTCTTCTTCCCCAAAGATGATACCAGATGTCTGGAGTACAGATGACCCAGAAGGAAACGACGGATTGAAGTGTGCTGATTCATTCACCGCTTCTTCAAAAGCAAAGGTATCTCATATCATCAAGGTCAAAAGAAAAAGTATCTCATATCATGCTCTTTCCCTGTCTTTTTCTGTGTCCTTGTTCTTACTCGCATGGCAAAGTGAAAGAAGCAATCAGCCAGCACTTGGAGTCAGTCTTCTGTTCTGGAGCCAACTGCCTGGAATCTATTCCTGATTGCTTACCTAGCATTGCTCTCAAGTAGTCATCTTCAACGGTTGATACACTTCCAGAGAAGGGACCACTCCTGCAAAGATTGAACAAAGAAACAGATAAAAGGGGTAAGCTCAGACCTTCGGGGAAGACCAAAAGAATCCTGCTGCCCAGTTCAAGATTATGTAGCACAAAGGAAAATCAACGATGGGCGGAAACCAGTTCAAGAGTAAGCCTGTGGAATCACAAAGATAAAAGCCTCAATGCAATCACCAAGGAGAAGAGGGAATTTACACTCCATAACCAGATTTGCGTCCCTACACTCTTCTCTTTGTTAATTACATTTTGCCATGTTTAGTATGTTTAAGTGCTTTTTGTGTGTTTACTTATGTTTTGTGTGAATCTATTCTTAAAACATTGAGGACAATGTTTGATTTAAGTGTGGGGGGGTAACTAATGTTGTTAATGCAAATTCGTGGGATTTTATCACCCATAACTTCAAATGTTGTTCCTTGCTGTTTTAAGGTGTTTTTAAATTGTTTTAGAGTGTTTTAGTGTGTTTTGTTTTATAACTCCGAAAATCACATAAAAATTTGAAAAAAAATGTTTTGAAAAGCCTAAAAAGAGTGTTTTAAGTGCTTTTTGTGTGTTTGTGTCTTAGGGTACCTTCCAACACAATGATAAGGATTTGGTTTGTAATTGCATGACGGTTAAAAAGAGTTATAAACATGGATGAAAGTTTGATTTACTCTTGGTATATGCTTGGTTATGGTTATAATGTATGACTTCACATGCAATCATAAAAGAAAAATTCGTTTTTGTAACATGCTTGAAGGAAGGAACTCAAACAAACGCTACAACCCTGTGAGACTCGAGCCATTACCTTCTTTGGAGAGTTATTTTCTGTGATTCTTTGTTTTCTAAAGTTGTTGCATGATCTCATTATTCCTTGCTTGGTTGCTACTTAGAATGCAATTGTATCATGATAGAATTAAATGCTAGAACTTATATCCATTTCATTCAAAGCATGACATTGAATTGCATAACATATATCATGATAAAGTTGTGTAGTTGCCACCATAGCCAAATAGCCTTACTTCCCATATTTCGTATTTGTTGTAAGTTTTAACCCCTTTTGAGCCTTGTTTAGCCTATGTTCTTTGTTAACCCATGTTATCCTTACCTAGCCTAGAATAGGACCATCCATGCCTTTGTTCTTAAAGCATAGTAAGCATGACGGAAAATGAATTCCTTTTTTATTAATATGTTGCAGAAAATAAGTGTGGGGGAAGGATTATTGATGAGAGTTGTTATGCCATAGGCACGGCTAAAAAAAAAAAAAAAAAAAAAAGAAGAAAAAAAATTTGAAAAAAAAAATGAAAAAGAAAAGAAAAATAAGAGTTGTTTGAATTTCCCCTATTAGTCTAAAAGTTGTTTTCCGCGCTCTAAAGGGAATTCTAAGTGCCTAATTCAATACTTTGCTCACTATTGCTTTAAGAATGTTTGTTTATCCTTCACCTTTCATTGTTAACCAATACCCTAGCCCCGTTACACCCCTTTGACTTCTATCTTGATCGTTATGTGTTCAATAATGTGGAGTTTGGATTTGATATGAGCTTATGGAATCACTGGTTCTCATTCTAAGTAGTAGCATTCCATTCATGAGATCATATTCATGTCATTATCGTAAATCCAGAAAATGCTTTCTTTGTTATAACATATGTGAGATACTAGTCTTTCATGTTTACATCAATCTCTCACATATAACTAGTGTAGGGTGTGTAGTCAGAAAATCTGTGTGAAAATAGAGTGCATTCTAGTAAGGAATTGAGTAAATTCTCTAAAGCATGTTACTACATTTGAAATGTGTTTTAATTGCTTAATTGTGAACTAGTATGTGGTGACTATGATTAAGAATGTACTTAAGTGTAAAGATGGCTAAAATCTGTGAGAATAATGATTTTTAACTTGTCATGTGCATTGGAAATCCCTAAGACGGTTGTTGGAAGGTTTAGGTTGTGTTTTACTTGTTTAGTGTCGTTTTGTTTATTTGTTATTATTTTGTTTTGCTCGAGGACTAGCAAAAGCTAAGTGTGGGGGAATTTGATAGGAGCATATTTAGACGACTTACTTAGCTTGTTTTCGTGCATCTATGTTGTTAATTCATAGTTGTTTTAGTAGTTTAAGCCATTTTCGTGTGTTTTTAGGTTCATATGGCTAAGGAAGCAAAAAGATGCATTTTGGAGCATTTTGGAGCAAAATTGGGCTTGGAATGGATAGCATATGCTTGGAGCCAAAGTGTTGGACGAATTTGAAAGCCTTGTATGCACTTTGGACATAAAACAAAGGGCCTAGCCCAATCAAACAATCCTTTGAGCCATGCAAAACCTCTAGCCCAATCAACAACCCTTAGCCACATGCATTCACACACACATGCACTTACTCTTTCATCATTGCACCACCATTCACACACACATGCACTTACTCTTTCATCATTGCACCACCAATTCAACACATGCATTTCCACCTTCCTACTTCATCATTTCAACCACATATTCACCCACATGCACTCTAATCATTCAACACATGCATTCACACACCAACAACCTAGCTCTTTTTCCATCATTATTTCATCCACATGCACTCTCAATCATAACAACCACATTCACTCTTAAACAATCACCCACTTATTCTCCCATTCCCCCTATAAAAACCCATGCATTCATACACAAAAAACACATCTCATTTTCATACACAAGACACCACAAACACATCCAATCTTTCCCTTTTGCCGCAAATCCCCTTCCATTTCTACACAATCTCTTCTCGGCTTCATTCCATTCCATACACTCTCCCATTCGCAGAAACCATTCAACCTTAGCCGCTCCACCTTCATTTACAACACACTTGGAGCACCAACACCGAAGGCAACTCTTAAGGGATTTCGACATCAGTTTTGCTTCAAGGGTTCTTTCTTCTTAATCCTATGTTCACTCATGTTATATATTTTTATGTCAAACCTTTTGTAAACATGAAGTGTAACTAATCTCTCTCTAGGGATTCGATGTAGCCTTGCAAGATTGCCATGTAGTTAATTCAGAATTCTCATTTAATCTATCTATTTCTTGTTTCATTCTCCGATTTAATTGTGACTTAGTGTGTTGATTTTAATGCTTGATCATCATTTGAATTAACCACAGGTTGTTTAGCCAAGATTAAAGCACACATCATGCATAATCTTGGTGGATATGTGAATGAATGAAGGGAATGTTTTGCAAACATCCTGCCGAGTGTTCCCTTTGGTTTTGTGAAAGTTTCTTGTGCACTACATATTCTTGATTAGGAACCAAAGTTGCACATCACAATTAGGCTCATGATTAGAGACATTTGATCAAATCCACACATTATATGGTTGATCATATCTAAGTGAAACAAACTCAAGAAATAGGTAGATGGATGAGTATAATCTGATTCAACAAGCATGGCCTTGGGTTAGCAATGGTAAAATCGAATCCCTAGCTTCATCTCCATTGGTACTATCTCATTTTATTAGCTGTTGATTCATTCATTTTGTGTTTACTTCATTTCTTTATGCTTTCAAGGTACAACAACAAATCTGCCTACATTGATTAGTTTTATTTCTCTAGTAAAGAGTTCTTGCAAAACAAGTGATTATATAGGTCCAATTAGTCCCTGTGGATTCGACACCCTTACTTGTGCCATTATACTAAACATATTCTAGCATGAAGAAGGAAAACATCAATCAGCTGCTCTGTTTCTCTTCAGAGGATAAAACCAACTTTTCCCTTTACATTCATTTAAGCACTAAATCCAATCTTAGCCGTACATAGTAGGTCATCAATATGATGATGACACATGACTATTACAAGGACATATGAGACCTTCAAAAGTAAATGGATCCAGAACCTAAACTTGTCATATAAGACAATACAAAGACAATTAAGGAAATCTGAAAACAACTTAACTATCAACATTCCCTCTTAAGTTGTTAACTGATTTCACACTAAGGAGATCTCTGAGAAAACAAAAACGAGCTTTAGGAAGAGCCTTAGTGAAAATATCAGCAAGCTGGTCTTCACTCTTGCAGTACATGATGTCAATCACATTTTGCTGCAGTGCTTCTCTGATAAAATGGTACCTTCTATTTATGTGTTTCGATTTTTGATGGAAGACAGGATTTTTAGTCATGGCTATAGCTGATGTGTTGTCACACATAAGTGGAGTAGCTTCTGCCTGCATTTCTCCAAAATCTTCTAACACAAATCTTAGCCAAATGGCTTGAGTTGTTGCTTCAGCTGCACTGACGTATTCGGCTTCTGCAGTTGAGAGAGCAACATTGTGTTGCTTCACAGAGGCCCAAGAAAACACACCACTTCCAAATGTGAATGCATATCCGGAAGTGCTCTTCATGTCATCCTCACACCCACTCCAATCACTATCACAATATCCTATAAGTACAGCTTTCTTTCCCTTCTCAAACTCAATTCCAAAATCAATGGTCCCTTGTATATATCTTAGGACCCTTTTGGCAGTTCCAAGATGTTTCTTGGAGGGAGAGTGCATAAATCTTGCCAACAGTGATGCAGCAAACATAATGTCAGGCCTAGTGGCAGTTACATATAGCAAGCTGCCCACAATCTGCCTGTAAACTCCTTCATCAGTGGATTCACTTCCATCATTCCTGCAAAGTTTTTCATTTGTAGCCAGTGGTGTGCTCACTGGTTTACAGTTCTGCAAACCAAACTTGTCTAGCAGAGTTAGAGCATATTTCTTTTGCCCAATGAAGATCCCTTTTTCACTTTGCAGAATCCCCATGCCAAGAAAATGGTGCAGCAGTCCCAAGTCTGTCATTTCATACCTGTTCATCATGTCAAACTTGAATTCTGACATCAATTCTTCACTGCTGCCAGTGTAAACTATATCATCCACATAGATTGAGATGATTATAGTTTCAGTACCATTTCTTACCTTAACATAAAGTGTAGGTTCACTGGGGCTCCTCTCAAATCCACATAAGATGAGATATGCATCAATTTCTGTGTACCAGGCCCTTGGTGCTTGTTTCAAGCCATATAATGCCTTCCTTAACTTATAAACCTTTTCTTCTGCATTCTGAATTACAAACCCTTCAGGTTGGTCTACATAGACCTCTTCATGTAGAGTTCCATTTAAGAAGGCAGATTTGACATCAAGTTGGAACAATCTCCAACCTTTCTGGGCTGCAAGAGCTATTAGTGTCCTAATAGTATCCATCCTTGCTACCGGAGCGAAGGTCTCATTGAAATCCACTCCGGGCTTTTGAGAATATCCCTTTGCAACTAGTCTTGCCTTGTGTTTTTGTATAGAACCATCAAGATTGAGTTTGATCTTATATACCCATTTAACTCCAATGACCGGCTTGGATGTAGATCTGTCCACCAACTCCCAAGTTTCATTCTTTTCTATCATGGAGATCTCATTATCCATAGCTTCCTGCCATGCTTTATCTTTTGCAGCTTCTTGATAATTTTCTGGTTCTATGATACACATGTTGCACCTTGCATAGATATCAGTTAAGCTTCTTAACCTAACCGGTGTAGAGGTAGGAGTTGCTGAATTCTGGACCCTTTCGCTTGAATCTTGTGTTCCAGTAGTGTCTTCACTTTGTATTTGATCTGAAGCAGGTGCTGATTCCACTTGCTCAGTGATTCTATCATTGATCTCAACATTCAGTGGAACTGAAATAGGCATTTCCCTTTGTGTTTCCCAATTCCAAGCTAAGTTCTCATCAAAAATGACACTCCTAGACAATATTGCTTTCTTGGAATGCAGGTCATACACTCTATACCCCTTCTCACATTTTCCATACCCAATGAAGATTCCCTTCGTTGCAGATTCCTCCAATTTGTGCCTCAGTTGACTAGGCACGTGATAGTAGCATATAGAGCCAAAGACCCTCAAGTGCTTGACTCCTGGCTTCCTGCCACTAAAGGCTTCAAAAGGTGTTACTTCATGAAGTGATCTGGTAGGACATCGATTAAGAATGTAGACTGCAGTTGTTACTGCTTCACCCCAGAAATTATATAGTAAATGCTTCTCATGTATCATAGCCTTTGCCATCTCAACAATTGTCCTATTCTTCCTCTCAGCCACTCCATTTTGCTGAGGGGAATAGGCAATTGTGAGTTGTCTTTCCAAACCAACATCTTCACAAAATTTCAAAAACTCAGTGGAGGTGTATTCTCCCCCTCTATCACTCCTCAACTTCTTGATTTTGAATCCACTTTGTAGTTCTACCATGGCCTTAAACTTCTTGAAGATATTGAAAACTTCAGATTTCAGATTCATCAGGTATACCCAGCACATCCTGGTGTAATCATCAATAAAGGTTAGGAAGTATTTGTTACCTCCTATGGTAGAGACTTGCATTGGTCCACATACATCAGTATGGATCAATTCTAGAGGTACAATGGCTCTCCATGCTTTCTCCTTGTCAAATACCTCTCTGTGAGCTTTACCCATAGCACACCCTTCACAAACTTTGGATGTATCTTTTATCTCAGGTAGCCCATAAACCATTTCCTTTTGCTGTAGAGATTTTAGACTTTGGAAATTTAGATGCCCAAATCTCCTATGCCAGTTCCAAGTGGTCTCTTCAACAGTTGCTCTTCTAGCTACTTCATTTCCATATTCAAGTGTCATAGGGAAACACCTATTGCTGGTCATTTGCACCCTTGCCAAGAGGTTCTCAAAGGTTTTGTCATCAAAGATATCCACTAGATAATCCCCAAATACCAAGAAGTACCCATGTTCAACCATTTGGCCTACACTCAAGAGGTTTTCATCTAGTCCTGGCACTAGCATGACCTCCTTTATGTATCTTTTTCCGTGTATGGTGTCAATAACCAATGTTCCCTTTCCAACAGCTTGAACTAAGTCACCAGTACCCATCTTAACTTTGGCTGTCACATTTCTGTTCACTTCAATCAAGAGGGATTCATGGCCAGTCATATGATTGCTACATGCACTATCCACATACCATACACTAGAATTTTTCACCACAGAGGCTGAGTGACAAGCATAAAACATAGTTCCCTCTTCCTTTACTTCATTTGCATAATTTGCTGCAGGTACAATTTTGCTTCTGCAATCCTTTGCCAAGTGACCAAATCTGTCACATTTATGGCACTTGGGTTTTCCCTTAAACCAACAGGTTTCATAATGTAGTTTGTTGCAGTGAACACAGGAAATCTTTGTTCCTTCACCTTGATTCTCCTTCTTTGGGACATTTGCAGATTTTACATCCATTTTCTTGCCTTTGTTCTTCCAATTGTTCTTGAATTATGAGCTACCCCCATATGAGGAACTTGGTCCTTCTCTGGGATTGATACTCAAGGATGAAAAAGCCTTCTCTGAACCATAGTCAGCATGCCTTTGTAGTCTTTGCTCATGTGACTTCAAGGAACCCACAACTTCTTGCACACTAATTGTATCTGTGTCTTTGGTTTCCTCTATAAGTTCTGCAATCGAATCATAGCTCCTAGGTAGACTAATCAAAAGCTTTTGTACAATTCTTTGATCAAAAAGTTCTTCCCCATATGACCTCATTTGATTCACAAGCTCAAACAGTTTAGATACATACCCAGATAAAGAATCATCATCCTTCATTCTAAGATGTTCAAATTCCCTCCTAAGCCCTTGCAATTTCACAGATCTTACTTTCTTATCACCAACAAATTCTGATTTTAGAATATCCCAAGCAGCTTTGGAGGTTACCTGTTGAGCTATTCGAGGAAAGATATCATCTGAGACTGCATTTTGAATCAGTCCTAGTGCTTTTGCATCTTTAGTGACGTTGTCCTTCAGTGCTAGTTTTTCAGCTGCTGTAAGCTCTTTTTCATCCTTCTCATCTTTCTCAGGTTCTTCATACCCTTTTTCAACTAGTCTCCAGAGATCCTGCGAGATGAAGATCGTACGCAGCTTGATCATCCAGAAATCATAGTTACTTCCATTGAAAATGGGAGCTCGTAGCTCACCACCTCCGGCTCCGGCCATCTGAGACTGAACCGTCAGAGATTAGGATATTTCGTTGATTTCCCCTTTTGTGCTTCGCGATTTCACAACGCCCAGATTCAAATTCAAACCTGTGCTCTTGATACCATGTTGAAGTTTATGGATGGAGTGTTTAATTTCTGGGTTTAGTTTTGAAGTATGAAGAAGAGGAAAGAAAACTTGAAACTCTCTGGAAAAGGAAAGCTTTCTGTTTGTTTTTTTTTTTTCACTCTTAATGGAATGCGGCTGCTCTGTTTCTCTTCAGAGCATAAAACCAACTTTTCCCTTTACATTCATTTAAGCACTAAATCCAATCTTAGCCGTACATAGTAGGTCATCAATATGATGATGACACATGGCTATTACAAGGACATATGAGACCTTCAAAAGTAAATGGATCCAGAACCTAAACTTGTCATATAAGACAATACAAAGACAATTAAGGAAATCTGAAAACAACTTAACTATCAACAATGCAGCGATAAGCATGTCAGCAGAACACAACATCGAAGGAAAAAAACAAGCAACGGTTAAAGTACACAGAATTATACATGCGAAGCATTCAAGAAAGTGACTTCTGCGTTTAGTGTCCCTGATTGCATCAAATCAAGCAGCTCCCTGCAAGGTAATCACTCTATTAGGCACTCACATAGCGTCGATAACTTAGTATCACATAACCAAATTCAGTACAAATTGCTGAGTTCACTTTCAATTCTGTTAGAAATTAATACATCTTTCATTATTATGTTCTTCTGGGAATGAAATCAGATTAACACTTCACTAATTAACTGTCACTGATTCCGAAAAAGAAACAATCCTTCCTAATGGAATTGGATAACGAAAGCCCAATTTTACTCTAAAGTTTGACAAGGTTTTGGTGGGAAAATCCAGGGGAACAAAATTGGGGTTGGAGAATTTTGCATGAGAGAGCACTACCCAGTTAAGCTAGTTTAGAGAGAGAGAGAGAGAGAGAGAGAGAGAGAGAGAGAGAGAGAGAGAGGAGAGGGAGAGAGTACTTGGAGTTGGTGACTTGAGTGAAGATAGCAAGAGAGGGTGTGTTCCCATTGACCTGAAAGTCCTTCATTGTTGCGTCTTCAAGCTCCGGACTTTCTGCACTGCAATAACCTTCGACTTTCTGCTTAGGAAACAGAATCTCTATCCACTGAACTACAGGCGCTTTGCTGTAAATTAATCCACTAAATCTAACCTGATAACGTAAACTACCTGGTCAAAAGTTTCTCTATCTGTGTTGGCGCCCATTCGACAATTTCTCCGAGAAGAAAAATACTTTGGCAAGCGTTTAAAAAAATAAATTTGCAAATCTGTGTAAAATAAGTAGGTTAATAAACAATTAAAGTAATAATCTAATCCTCAACACCTACATAATTTTATGGTTTAATCTCAGTTTACTATTATAAAATTTTTTGATTTTCAACATTTCATACATAAAGCTTTTTTCGTCTCAAAATGGTACCTAAAGCCATAATTAAGGGACAATTTCGTACTTCTGTTAAGTTATCTGTTAAAATAGGCGTTAATCTATAATGTGGCGCCCACATAAACCGTGGCTGGGCACGTGGAAATTAAAAAATTGAATAAAATTTAAAATTTATAAAAAAAATTAAAAATTGAAGTTGTCGCCCCGAGCCTGGCAGTCCTCCATCTTTCCTATCCTTTCTTCTTCTTCTGTTGTTCATGTTTTTCAATTATTAAACTGCAAAATAATTGTAGAAAATCAACACACCAATTAATCCAGGAACCCGCATCCCATAAATCAAACCATGTTTGATATAAACTCAAATTCGTCATAAAAAATCGTGGCCAAATTCGTTGACCAGTCGTCGCCTCCATCTCTTGGCCATCTTCGAAATCAGCAATCGGTACCTCAATCGGAGTTCTCTCTCCTCACCCATCAAAACCAACCCTCCCCTGTGTCACAACACTTCCAGCCTTAGCCGCCACCAAATCTACTCTCTCCCTCACACAGTCTCACCCTCTCACTCTAAAACTCAAACCATCATAATGGCAGCCTCCCTCACAATCTCAAGGCTCCTCAGAGCCCCCAAATCCCTCGTTTTCTCCACCATCACAACCGCTGCCACACCCAAAACATCTCTCTTCTCACCCAAATCCTTTTCCTCCAAAATCTCCTACACTCCCTTCACCCAAAACCCCTCCTCCGCTTCTCCACCGCCGCCTTCAAATCCATCTCCGCCACCATCGCTGTCTGCGACAAGCATCCCGAAGCGACCCTCTCCTACCTCGACGGCAAGCGACCCTCTCCTACCTCGACGTGAGCATGGGAATGGCGATTTCAAGAGGGCGATCGGCGACAACACGGTGGGGCTATTGTAGGGTTTCGAAGGAAATCTGGGATTGGGTTTTTTATTGGGGTGTGATTCTGCTAAAATATTTTTTAGCTTTTAGGTTTTTAAATTTCAAACTTCTAAATTTAAAAAAAAATATATATTTTACTTTTCACGTGGTGTCCAGTCACCATCCACGTAGGTGCCACGTCACAAGTTAATGCCTGTTTTAACAGACAGCTTAACGGAAGTATGAAATTGTCCCATAATTATGACCTTAGATATTACTCTGGGACAAAAAAAACTTGATGTACGAAATGTTAAAAACTAATAAACTTCATTGTAATAAATTGAGATTAACCTTAATTTTATTTACAAATTTTGGTTTAGAAATTTAGCTGAAATTATGTCTCGACAAAAAGTAGTTGGCACTGGCATTTGTACTCACATATCATAGGTGGTGTTAATGCACCACTCTATTTTCCACATACTTTCCAAAACAAGCAAACTCCTAGTACATGCAAATTGATGTCTTGAAAATGCAGGTTACCTCTTAACACTAGCAGGAAAAACAGTTTGTGCGATGACGAAAATTTCGTCGCTTAAAATGTGTTTGTGCGACAAAATTAGGAATTTGTCGCACACAAACTTGTTGCCCACCAAAAATGTTGAAAACTTTATGCGACGAAGGATTTGTCGCACAATGGATCTTTGTTCGATGAATCCAACCATTCGCCTCGCAAAGTTCCACAAGAAACGCGTGTATGCAGTTTTTTGGCACAAATAAACGTGCGACAAAGAATTTCCAGCATAAACTTTGAGTTGAAATTAGTAGTTTTAGTATTTTAGTTCTAATTATAATTGTTGATGTGACATGTCGTCCCAAGATTTATTGTAGTTTATTCTCAATAGTACTAAAATTATTAAAATATCCCTGAGATGCCACGTAGACTTCCACATAGACCTCAATTTTTCCTTTCACTTTTACCGCCTTATTTTACTATTTTTGAATAGTACTTATTTTTACGAACACGTGGTCACAGACAAAACTTAATTCAAAGTTATAACGAAGAAGATATGTTCGAAACAGTGCAAATTCACCTGAGATAAGTTCCAATGCTAAAAACTAACCTCGTTGTGCATCACTGCTTGATCCGACCTTGTATTAAACAAATAGTTATTCTGGGTTTTAAAACCCACTCTTGTCAATAACTCTCATTAGACATCATTTTTTTTCCCTTGTTTTTAAAATATATTTTCCCTCTTGTCCCATCACGCATATCACCATCATTTTTCTTTCTTTCTTGGCCGGTTCCAACATCTCTCTGGCTTGAACTGGATTGTCTGCCCTTCCCATCTCATACCCATCTCATCCTCTCCTATTTTTTGTGGTCACATTTAAGCCACGTCAACATTTTATATTAATTATGTTGACGTGGCTTAACCGTGACCACAGAAATAAAAAAGGATGGAAAGGGTATAGGATGGGGAGGGCAGACAATCCAGATCCTCACCAGTTAGCATTTGGGAAATTATGAAATTTGAAAAAATAATTAAATTTTAGACCACCTATACAATTATAGTCATTATTTTAATTTTAGGAATATTTTTGAAATATTATACGAAATTATACATCTTTTTAATTTATCCTATGAACTAAAATTTTAAGTGATTTGTCACACCAACTTTTCCAAATTATTAATTTGTCATCTCATCCTAAAAATAATCAAATTTTAGACCACATATAGAATTATAGCCATTATTTTAATTTTGGCAATATTTTCGAAATGTCATACGAATTTATACATCATTTCCAATTTATCATATGGACTAAAATTTTAAATGATTTGTCATAACAACTTTTCTAAATTATTAATTTGTCATCTCATCCTAACTCCCCTAAGTTTTCCATTCAAAATGTCGTGTGCAAGGCACATGACTCATGTTTAGAGTTATTTCAGACATTTCAACATCTCTCTCCCCTTTTAATAAGCTATCTTTGACAAAAATAATTCTAAGGTTTCCCAAAAATACAAAAAAAAGGTTAATCCGGTATACGTGTAAGATCCCACATTGCCCAGGGGTGAGGATCCTGTAAGCCTTATATGTATATTCTCATCTCTACCTAGCACAAGGCATTTTGGGAGCTCACTGGCTTCGGGTTCCATCGGAACTCCGAAGTTAAGCAAATTCGCGTGAGAGCAATCCCAGGATGGGTGACCCACTAGGAAATTCTCATGTGAGTTCCCAGAAATAAAACCGTGAAGGCGTGGTCGGGGCCTAAAGTGGACATTATCATGCTACGGTGGAGTCGAGCCCAGGATGTGGTGGGGGCTCGGGCCAGGATGTGACAATTTGGGATTAGAGCCAATCCCTGGCCGGAAGTGTGCCGACAAGGACGTCGGACCCCTAAAGGGGGTGGATTGTAAGATCCCACATCGCCCAAGGATGAGGATTCTGTAAGCTTTATATGTATATTCTCATCTCTACCTAGCACGAGGCCTTTTGGGAGCTCACTGGCTTTGGGTTCCATCGGAACTCGGAAGTTAAGCAAGTTCGCGCGAGAGCAATCCCAGGATAGGTGACCCACTGGGAAGTTCTCGTGTGAGTTCCCAGAAACAAAACCGTGAGGGCGTGGTCAGGGCCCAAAGCGGACAATATCATGTTACGGTGGAGTCGAGCCCGGGATGTGGTGGGGGCCTGGGCCGGGATGCGACAATACGAGTATCTGAGAGTTTGCCGTTCGGTAAAAGAGAATGACATGCACTTGATTTATTTTGGATGGAAAGCTTGAGTTAGGGTTAGATGACAAATCAATGTTTTCAAAAATTTGGTATGACAAATCACTTAAAATTTTAGTGCATAAGATAAATTGATAAAAATGTATAAGTTCATATGACATTTCAAAAAATTTCCCTTAATCAAAACCTAATGCAAAAGTACTAATATAACCTTACTATTTGGGTTCCTCACAACAATCAAAACACAACCTATAAGATTGCATATTTGAATATAGGTGGAGAGAGTTTTCTAAATTCCCAAATTATTTTTGGCTAATTGGCGCCAATTTGAGAAATTAATCTCGATCACTTTTTCTTTGGATGTTTGCAACCTTTAAACCAAAATTGGAATCTTAGATAGGTTGTCTGAGGGTTCGCCGCGGTTCATTGATGTGCTTACACACTAGGCTACCCTTCTCCAAAAGCTTTGCATGACCACCTACCACTGGTCTTCATCGAAGGGGTTTATTGCACAAAAACGCCGAGATAGATAAAAGGTACGCAGGGGATAACAAGCTAATGACTCCCAAGAGCCCTTATCGACAAAGTCATTTGGCACCTTGATGTCGATTCATCACGTCCTAGGGTTGAAGAACGTCCTAAGTGTTCGGTTGTTCGCGGATTCAAGTGGTACGTGAGTTAGGTTTAAAACGTCATGAGATTGTTCGATTCCTATATATCGTTAATGTTAAAGGAAAAACTGCGAGGAGCCAAAAACTTACTCTATAAAGTCAAAGGTACCGTAACAGACAACCAAAACTAGAGACAAGGAAGAATAGCTTCTCATGAATTTATTGTACAATAGATAGAATAGAGTCGAACATTGTTGCCATGTTGCTTATGCAAAGTGAATATACTCCCCGTGTTCCTGCTTGTTGAGTCAAATTTTGTTTGGCCCTCAAAATCTCTAATGCTTGCAAAAACATAGGTCAAAAGAGGTTGTTGGTGATTTCATTTGTATTCCAATCAAGGTTGAACTTTAATCTTACAACTATTTTTTTGAAGCAGATAGTTCACATTGTTCATTCTATGATTACTGTAAAAGCCAACCATGAATATCTTCAGAATTAAGCAACTGTGATTCAGTGTAATTGATTGTCACACTCTTTCTAAACCCAACCGTGATTCCATGCCCTTGGTGGACCATGATGGAAGGTTGTAAGCAGTGGCTCGACATAGATGGTTCAAATTAAGCGAAACTTTGCTTTTTTGATTTATGCTTTCCTTCTTTCTGGTTTAAGGTGAGAAATCCGAAAGGTTGCAATGTAGTTCAAAAGTTGCAGAGAATAATGAAAACAAAAAAGTGATGGAGATTAATATTTCATTTTAAGGTAGCTTAAAGGTTGTGTTATGGTTGTTGTGAGAAACCCTAATTTCAAGAGTATATTAGTATTTTTACATCATGTTTTGGTTATACTTATCATAAAGTTAAAATAATGGCTATAATTCTATATGGGGTCTAAAATTTGACTATTTTATTCAAATTTCTCTTAGTATTTAGCAACACTTTTGTTATGCCACGTGTGAAAAATGCATCTCAAACAGAAATAGTAACTTACTTAACAAACTAAATAATTAACAACTAATCTTGTATATATTTACAAGGTCAATTGTTACTTAAAATTAGCAAATTAGGTTTTGCAATATATTTTACTTTGAAATTGTTGGGATGGAGTAGCAGTACTTAAGTGCGGACTTGTTGGTGAAGTAGCGCAATATGGTAGGATGGGGACAAGGTCTTCCTACTTGATGGTGCTACTGTTTCCTACAGATATGAAGCTCTTATCCATAGTGTACTTTAGGTTCCTTACTATTACACTCCCGGATGTTACCCAGCTTCACATTTACACTACTACATTTAATGGTTTTCACGATGAAGAACATTTGGTCACACAATGAGAAATTTTGTCGCATAAATAGTAACGTGATGAAATCTTCGTCATGCAAAGGTCATGAAAAAAGACCTTTCGTGATGAAATTATGAACTTTGTCATGTAACAAGCAGATGCGCGACCAAATGAGCTTTTGTCATAGTTAATGTATTGTAAAGAAGACTTTCCTTGTGGGACAGACTAGGGTACAAAAGTATGTCGTCGCGATGTACTAATTGGGGCAAGAAAACAGCTTTAGTAAAGACCTCATGCGATGAAGCGTTTCGTCCATTAAGCATTCCTGCAACAAAATTGAAACAATTTTAACATTATTTAATTGTCAAACGTTTGTCATACAAATGTTTATGCTACGAAATATTTGGTTGCATTTAATCTTATGTGATGAAACCTTTCGTCGTGCAAAATTTAATTTTTTTTGGTTTTGATTATGTTTGTACCATACTTGACCAATCCTGAAACTACTGAGCATCGATCAATGTCATTCCTTTAAGGACCCACTGAGGGGTTCATGTTGAGACACCCCTGCCAAAGTACAAGAGTTTCCCTCCAACCAGAAGGCCAATCGCAACGTGACACATGTCAATGTTAGAATAAAGCTCATAGAATCCCACATCGACCGCAGACAAAAACTAAAGACACTCCTCAACTATAAAAGGAGACCATTCTCCTACAATTAATCCCTAATGTCATTATTGTACTTAAATAAATAATTAGAACCCACTAATGGTGATTATGCTTAAACTTATGTATTTGTGTAAACCTTTCACTATTAATGAGAACTCCTCTACTCCGTGGACGTAGCCAAACTTAGGGTGAACCACGTACATCTTGTGTTTGATTCCCTATCTCTATCTATTTACATATTATCCTCACTAGGTGACCGAAGCAACTGAGCGAATGTCACAAACTTGACACTTTACGTTATTCCAAAGTCTTCACCGATTTTGTGCATCAACATTTGGCGCCATTTGTGGGAATGGACACATATTCCTACTCCCTTCAGCTTTGTCAAGCTGGTTTCCATCGCTCGTACACTCTCTTTTGACCAGGCATCCCTCTCCAACTTGGGGAACAAAGGAAGCCACAACACACATAACGACACTCCCCTCGTGCCTAATATGAGGTAGCGAAGGAAAGAACGAAATTTTCAAAAGAATAATTTAATTTAAAAAATTAAATTTTAACAATAATTAATAAGAAAATTTTATAATATAAAGGAAAATGTACGTATAAGCCGAAATTTTTAAAGGTAAGCGGAATAAAAAATCTAAACAAAAAGGGACTAAAAGTCTATTTACTTAGCATTGGCGAGGTGCTGGATGTCTTGTATCTGGTCGACAGACCGGGGTGCTAGGTCTGTTCCGAATGGAGAAGCTTGGAGGTCAATAGGGCATCAAAACCTGGTAGAAGACGAATGCCAGACAAGGCAAGGGCCTGTACAGTCAGGGACATCTGACTCTGTGTGGACGCAAACTTACTCTTCAGATTAGCCACTTCTTGTGTCAATGTTGTGACCTCATCCTTTGACTACGTGGATGAAGAGGCCTTAGTGTCTCGCTGATGGGCATTCCTTTACAATACTTCCCCAGCCTCTAATCAAGAGTCTGATCCAATGTCTCTGTTAGGATAAGAAACCTCACATCGTCGGGCGGACCCACAACCTCGATTGGGGTGTCTAGGGAATGCTAGGATGCGAACTCTTGAAGAACATATTGGTGCTTCTCCACCATCAATGCCTGTGATGGCGGACTCCTGAAGAACAGACTGGTTCTTCTCCCCTATCGTCGCCTGTGACAATAAGGTAGGAAATATTAATAATAATTAATATTGAATTAATGTTTATAATACTTGGAAGCGTAAAAGACTGATAAGAATTCAGACATACTTACATGCAGCTGCTTAGACAACTTATCCTCAGGTCGAACATTGATAAGCTCATATTTATATATATTTTATATCAAATTCACTTGTCTTTTCTTAGTTAGTTTCTTATATTTTTGAGTTATTTAGGGCATGTTTGTTATCCTACTCAAAAACTTAAATTGTTCTTGAAACTAACTTTTAAGAACATTTCTTAGAAACAGTTTTTTTTAGGTTTCAAAAACGTGTTTGGCATTGAACTTAAAAACTATTTTTGAATCTAAAAATTTGAAAACTTGTTTGGTTTAACTCTTAAAAACAACATTTTTTTTTCAATTATGTATTTGTTTTAAGATATACAAAACATATGAAATTAAACCTTAAACATACTATTTTGATATTCATGTGCTAATACAACACATATATGCTCGGTGATCAAATTAAACTTCAAGTCTTAGACAATAAATATTATATTAAAACATTCTAGAAAACCAATAAACTTTTAGACTAATTGTTATTGACGTAATCAAGCCCCATTGATCTGGCTATGTGGTCTCTAACATCATTCATAACATTGTCGTCATTCAAATGCATGTTTTCCCCTTCTAAACTTGAACCATCCAAATCAGATGATGAATCACTTTCTGAACTTGAACCAGTGTTGTCCACTTCATTTGAATCCATCCTATATAGACAAACCAATAATTATTTTCACTTATGAATGTACAAAGCTAAAGGCTAAAAGCTACATTCACTTATGAATGTACAAAACACATATATACTCAGTTCTATGTAGTATGTACTATATACTCAGTTTTCACGAACTAGATGATAAATAAAAAGGCATTTTATGCATGCGAATATCAAACAAAATAAGAGCAGTGTGACCTAAGAGTAACTCATTTACTTCTTCCAAAGACACAGGCATGATAATACGACTCCACACAAGTCCCCAGTTGAAAAGACAAGGTTAAAGGAAATCTCAAAAGAAAGGGGACATAGTTTTTGTATTGCAAAAGTCATACAAATTTACCAGAAAAATGAAAGATCAAAACTTAAGTAGCATTCAATTCTAATTAGCTAAATACGTCATGAACAAGAAGAATAAGGGCAACCCTAAACCAACAAGTCTCCCGCTTTGCGAGGAACATAAACCCCCATGAATAACAAAAAAGATTGGAACTTTGCCTTCCTATTCATTGTTCTTCATTCACCAAATTAACCCTTAAGTTGTAACAGATTAACAAATTTAAAAACAAGATATTCACAAAGGCTCCTATTGAAATTTGTAGGTAAGTAGATGCTATTTGTACCAGAGAATCCAATGTATCTAATGAATAAAAACAAGATATTCACAAAGGCTCCTATTGAAATTTGTCAAGTTCGGTTAGATGGGAAGTGCTTCGACCACTGCACTCATCCCGTCTTTCCAGCTTTTGAACATGATGAATCAAATGAAGAATCAAAGCAAATCAAGGGTTCCAAAAAACAGAAGGGTACATGAGAACACAAGTGAAAATCACTACCCTTGTTGAATTCCAAGGGTTAAAATCCAAATTGCACAATTTTCAACACCAAAATGAAAACGAGACTTCTCTTATTAAATTCAAACAGGAACTATCGCTAAAAAACACAACGTAATTCAAAGACCAAGTCTGTCATTAAAGCATTCACAGAGAAAATATGAAAAATTCATTTTTGAACTTAAACATTTGACATTTTGGCTACTCCAAAGACCCATCCAATGAAACAAGTATATCACATAATATTACTTGCTACATACATGTAGCAAATGTCAGAAATCCATTCTATGAAACAAGCAACCATATGAATTTTGTAACCAATCACATATTTACCATGTCAGCATAAAAAAAGGATCTAAACCCATCAGCTAATTCGTGCCATCTATCGATTCAAGATAGCAAAAATCTAGCTTAAAAAGATGATTTTCAAGCTCGTAGCCATCTAATAAACAAACCCCACTTCCAAAAACTCCTCAAAAGTTGAGTTTGAATGGAAAAACGGATAGCAAATTACGACCATCAGACTAACAAAGAATGGATTTTTTAATACACTTTTCATGTAAATTAATCACAACTAGATGGTGGTTCCCAATCCTTTTCTGAAACTAACTACGTAAAATGCGAGTGATGAACAATCAAAGCATTAAAGCATGGTTTTTTTTTTTTTTTTTTAAATATATATATATATATATATCAAAGAACAGAGAAGATGAGGAGGAGGACCTTGTTCGATGATCGGATTCTTGAGCTAATAAGGCTTGTCCAGAACGCTCTCCATCGAGAACGAAAACGACCACATATTTATATATATTTTATATCAAATTCACTTGTCTTTTCTTAGTTAGTTTCTTATATTTTTGAGTTATTTGTTTTTGTGTTTTGTAGGATTTGTCAAGCAAAGAAAAGAAAAATAGCACAAGTGGAATTTTAAGTAACAAACTCGTCAAAACTGCCTGTGTAGTACAGCTGACTTTGGAAGCAAGTTGCGGACAGTTCAGAATGAATTAGAGAATGAGCCTTATATGCTTGGAAAGCTACAGATGTCTATTTTCTGGAATATTTCACAGATTGTTAATATCATTTTTCTAGAAGAAGTTATATCCATTTAAACACTGAAAGGTTCCTAAGAGGCCGAGCAGTTTGTAATTGACAAGAAAGCATTGAAAGCAATAAATCCAATAAATCTAGCTGTGACATCCCGTCCCGGAAATATCGAAACGTACGTATGAAATTACAATTTTACCCCTAGTGTGCTTTCGTCACGTTTTGGTTGTTTGGTGTGTTGTGGCATGTGTTTGGAACCTCACACACTCCCAGACACACACAGACACTATCCTTCTCTCTCTCCTTCTGTCTTCTCTCTCTCCCCCGAGTCCTCTATCCTTCTTCTTCTTCCTAAAACGTACGAACCAACACACATACCCCTCAAACCGTAGCAGATCGAGGAAACCAAGGACACATTTGAGCTCGTGAGGTCGAGGGGAACACAACCATAGCATTTTCAGGTGAGAAACACATCGTTTTCACGTCGATTCGACGATGTCCGTTTTGAGTACTGTTCATGCAAAAATTATACTTTGAGTTTTTGGGATTTCTGAGCTCGTAGGTGTCTTAGTGAGGTCCTAAGGAGCGTCGGAGTAGCTCGTTGGACAAAATTGGACGTCGGGAAGGCTTGGTTCGAAGTTGGCCGAGTTTTGAGTTTTGAGACAGGTATGATCGCGTGGTTTTTAGCTTTTAAAAGTGGTATAACGTGATTCTACTAGTTTAGGGCTTTCTTTTGGTCCAAGAATCATAGAAAATGGTTGAGAAACGAAGGAGAATAGTGAGTTTAAACTTTTCCCAGTTTTCCGGTGACCGGAGTCCGGCGAGAGTAGATCGGAGAAGAAAGGAGAATATTCCGTTAGGTTTAACGGAATATTCCTAACGGCAGTGACGGCGTTAGTTAGGTTTAACGGAATATTCCGTCAGTTTAACGGAATATTCTTGACGGCGTCTGTTGACACCGTCAGTGTGCAGGGCACGTGGCCGCGCGTGGGGGGCGCGTAGGTCCGTGCCTTGGCCGGCGCGTGGGGGCGCGTGCGGCGGAGGAAAATTATTTTAAAATTATGGTTGTGATTCTGAGGTTGTGTAGAGCACGTTGGTATATTCATTTGTCCATTTTGAGCAATGTATGAGAAGTTATTACGAGAAGTTAGTTATGTGCTTTAAAGTTAACGTTTTTATAGTTGTTTCGCGTTTAGGTGACACGTACCCCGAGGACGAGCGTGCACACGCGAGGCAGGGGGGCTACGACCCTTCTACATACCAGTGAGTGGGCTTTTGTTTTCCGTATATACCTATATACATTTATATTCCTAGAAATTGAATTAAAAAGGGTTATTTACCTTATGCCATGCATGTTATTATTATCGTTTATGCATCATTGCACGCATTAGTAGTGGCATACATTATATGCATATTGGGTGCTGTGGACGCACAGGTAAGTGCCAGGTAAGTGGTAATCATATTTACTTTCAGCAGTAGTTTGAGAGACTTTGAGAGCTCATAACCTGCACCCCCGGTGTTAGTGCTCCCGCCCAAAGTAGGGCACAGTCCTTCACGTGATGTTCACCTCCCGCACCACACGCTCAGCTTGGATCCAAGTTAGGTGCATAGGCCTGTCGTACAGACCACATTAGGTGGTTCCGACTCGTAGGTGACCCACGATTATTCGCACAGCCTTCACGTGATCGTAGCACTAGAGCGTATATATGTATTACACCCAGGCCTGTCGTACAGACCACCTAGAGTGGTTCCGACTCGTGGGCAGGTTCAGTTGTTGAGTTTGAGATTGAGCTCTATATGCAGCCGTACAGGTCACGTTAGGTGACTCCGGCTGCCAGACTATATGTTATTGATATGAATTATACCTGTGCACTTGCATTTCATTATGAGGTTTCGACATGGCATATTCTTGAGCATGATTGGCATATCTATATACATACATACATATGTTATTTTCTGGGAAGTATACAGGTTTTACGGCGAGGGGTTAGAATGTATTTTGCTAAATGGTTTTCAAAGAGCTTTGTTTTTGCCCACTCACGCTTTTGTTTTGCGCCCCTCCAGGTTCTAGTTGCTTAGCCGTTGCGGTGGTTTCCTTTGAGGGCTCTCCGGCGTTCTGACAGACACTCCCTATTGTAGGGTCACCTTCGGGCGTACTGCTGTTGTCGTTTTTGTTTGGACTGCTTTAGACCTGCTCTGATTTTGTATATCACTTACTAGCACTTGTATTAGTACCTTGTATGCTAGTTTTTAATTATTCGTACTTTCATACTACTACCTTGTTAGCTTCCGCACGTGCACATGGCTACGTCACCTTCGTGTGACGGCCAGCACGCTCCGATCTTGGTCGGGGTGTGTCACTAGCAGCCAAAACTGATGCAATCAAGAACAAACCAGCTGACGCCTATTCAAATATCAGAGGAAATGGAATTAAAGATGAGGATTAAGAGGGAGTAATTGGCATAAAGGCTACCCAAGGAGTTACAATTGTTTTACCATTTCCTCTCATTTATTGTCATCACTAAATGGCTATTAGTGGGTTAGTTAAGGAGAAGAAAATGATGCAGCAAGAATAGGTTTAAAAGAAGTGTTGGGGAAGGAAGGAAAGAGGAGGCCTCAATCGATTTCTTTCGGTTCTATTTTCTCAAACTCATGTCTATCTTTTGTTTTAACTTAAGGATTGTGTAACCAAAGTTTTAGTAGTTAGGGGCTGTTTTGAAGCCCCAAATATGATTGCAAGTTTGTTATGACATTTCGTTTGAATTACTTTTATGAACGGATGAAAATTGATTCACTACTTGTCTCATTGATGAATTCTTTATGTGTTTTCTACGGATGCATACTTACTAAGCATATCTAGGATTCTAATGCTATGAATATGTGTGTGCCTGCCCTTGTCAAATGAGGACCTACATATGTTCTACAGTAGTACTTGTTAATTGCGATTAACATGTGAACCAATTTCTAGGATAAGTAAGACAACGCCAATACTTACGATGCCTTGTGATGACTCAAACTCTTTTTGTTCTTAATGATTTCTACTTGTTAAATCTATGAACACGCCATTCTAGATTGCATGTTAGGGACTAAGTTAAGTTGAAAACGCCATTCTCTTAACATACTACATAAGAAAGAGTAATAGGTTGATTTCTAACATTGAGCCAACTTAAGCATCTTCATCCGGAAATAGAAGGAATTTGAATGAAACATAACATGTTTGCATGATTATTTGGTGGTGGATAGCAATTCCCCTAACTCGTTTTTCTAAATTTGCTAACTACTTAAAATCTGTTTTTGTCCTGTTTTTGTTCGATTTAATTTAAATAGCAAATTTAAATAGCAAAAATTTGTGTGAGTGTAGCTCTGTGTGTCTAGTATCTGCATATAAAATTTCGTAGACTTTAGATAAGTGTAAGTTGGTCTAATAATTATTTTTCGGTGACTAGTCAGTAGGGACAACAGCCTAGTTTTTGTGACATTTTAAGTAGTTAGATAAAACAATCTTCTGCAGGAAAGACCCTTATTTTCATATGCTACAATTGACAAATCTTATTGTTAATAAGGAAAATTAATAGGACATTTGCCTGCTACTTTGTGGTGTGCTTTTAATCCTATCAAACATAAACGTCCTTATAGACTTCGATCTCGGGGAATTTTGAACCCTCCTGAAATAGAAAAAGATAAGAAAAATGTTAGTGCGCAAAAAAAGAAATTATAATTTGTCACTGATGCGAAATATATAAGCACACAAATTAAAACCCTCTTTTGACTATTGTAGTATATGTATAAGTAGGGATCGTTCTAAACCGGGGATTATGAGGGATTGCTAAATCACTTGAAAATTGACTCAAAAACATAAAACAAAGGTTAAAAACACTAAACTAGACTTAAAGAATGCAAAACTGAACACTAAAACACTAAAACAAACCAAAAGACTCAAAACAGCACCAAAACACTCAAAACTGCCTTAAAAACACAATCTGGGCAGTTTTGAGCACTTACACTAATTTGGACGAATTTGGGTGATGAATTGAATCAAAACACTTAGAAACACAAACTAAAACACTTTCTAACTAAATTGAACACTAAAGTAAAGGGGGATTTAGTTTTGACGAAATTAAAACAAAGTGCACATATTGTAATAAAAACATATTGTAAATACGAATTTGATGAAAATATGGATGGAATGCTAGCTAGAAGGTTCTTCTCCACACATGTCACACTTGCATACAAGATGATTTTCAGTTGGTCTTTCGATGAATCATGAAACTCAACACCCCGGGTTAATTAGGTTCGCTTAAATTAACCTTCAAGTTCTCCTTAAGTTAATGAATTGGATGGGACAGCGCATACACAATTCAAAACATTCTCCAAAAGTCCTTTACGTGAAAAGCACAATAAAGATACAATCAAAGATCATTAAGCAACATGAAAACTATAAGTGTTGACGAGGCATTCGTTACTATGATGAGCATGAAACCAGTGCCAAGAATTCATTTAACGCGATCGTTTATAAGCGACCTCCACTACTTGTGAATATAAGTTTGTAACTATTAGGTGAAACTCACTTATATTCTAGCATCATATTCATGCATGAAAACTAAGCGTGCACTCTCAATAAACATACACAAATAAGTTATCAATCAAGCAGTTAAACAAATTGAATCCACAACTCATGAAATTCCAACCGAAGGTAATCAATTTATATTGCAAGCATAAACATGGTTTTGAATCACCCCCTAGCTAACTAGGGATTTAGCCTCTCATGTTCACAGAAAGAGAAACAAAATTGAAATTAAACATAGAGAGCAAAAGATTGATTACACCTAAAATGCCCAATTATTCCACTTGAATTTATGCACGTTTAAGCTCCTCTCTCTTCTTCTCCTTGTTGCAGCAGAGAGTTCTTAGGATGATTTGGGATGTTATTTTGGTTTAGGGAGGGATTTAGGGTGGTAAAGGGTTGCGGCAAGGGGTGTGGGTGGTGTAGGGAGGTTTGAATGGTGGCTGGAATGGATGGGAGGCTACGGCAAAGAGGTTTTAGGGTTGATGGTGGCTGCGGATTGAAGGAAGAAGAGGGAGGGTGGCTGCAGCAGAGAGGGTTTTGTGGCTGAATGATGAAAGAATGAATTAGAGAAAACCTAGGACCTAGGGTTTAATTTAGAAAGGGCAATGTGTTTAAGTGCATAAAATAGGACCTAAATACCCCCCTTGCACGGCAAGGGAAGGAGAGAAAGGGAGAGGTGCGGCAAAGGTGTGTAAGTGGTCTAGGGCCTTTGTTTTGTGTCCTAAAGTGCATACAAAGCCTTCAAAGTGGCTGGAAAATACGGACTTTTAAGATTAGGAAAGGTTACCAAAATGGGAAACCTAGGCTTAACTTTCCTACTTCAAGTAGGAATCCTTGTTGGAGTAGGAATCCTCGTTGGAGTAGGAATCCTCGTTGGAGTAGGAATCCTCGTTGTTCTAGGAATCCTCATGTGAGTAGGACTCCATCTTCAATTAGGAATTCATATTTCTTCAAGTCTTCAACTCATTCATTCCTCTTTTGCTCCAAAAGACTCCAATTTGCATCTTCTTGCACACTTTGGCTTTATAACCTGAAAACACACAAAAGTGACTTTAAACACTAAAATAACTAAGGAAACACAACATAAATGCACGAGAACAAGCCAATTAAGTCGCATAAATATGCTCCTATCAGTCACATTTAAATATTGGAATATTAAACACTTTATTATTTGTCGTTGCACTTTCATCCTTTATGAGAAGGGCCTTGAATCCGAATGGTGGAGAATAATTGATAGGAGCATATTTAGGTGACTTAGTTAGCTTCTTTTCTTACATTTATGTTGTTAGTTCATAGTTATTTTAGTATTTTAAGCTATTTTCGTGTGTTTGTAGGTCCATACGGCTAAAGTAGCAAGAAGGTGCATTTTGGAGCCTTTAGGAGCAAAATTGGACTTGGAATGGATAGCATATGCTTGGAGCAAAAGGAATGGATGAAATTGAAGACCTAAAGATGTTAGGATTCCTAATAAAAGAAGGATTCCTAATCAAAGAAGGTTTCCTACTTGAAGTAGGAAAGTTAAGCCAAGGTTTCCTATTTTGGGTTGACCTTTCCTAATCCTAAAAGCCCCTAAGTTCCAGCAACATTGAAGGTCTCTTATGCATTTTAGGACACAAACTAAACCTTCCTTGCACCATTCTAACCCTTGTCGTGGCTCACCTTACCCTTTCCTCTCCTTGCCGTGCAAGGGGATTGTTTCTTCCCTATTTTGTGTCCCAAAATCACATTCCCTTTTAATCCTAGTCAATGTCGCACCTACATTCCTATTCTATTCTAAATCCTTGCCTAATTTCAGCCTTAAAACACATTCCCCTTCCTATTCTTCCTTGTCGTGGGTTTCCTTCCCTTTTCCTTTGGGATTCTGATTTTAAGTCTCCTTTTCCTTGATGATTTGGGGTCCAATTCTTTCCTAAACCAATTAATTAAAGTTAAGATCCTTCCCTCAAATATATAACCCATTGCCGCACCCATATACAAGATTATTGACTCATATACATAACCAGCCACCATTCACCCTTCTACACCTTAATCCGCAACCTTCATCATCTTCCTTAAACTATTTCGTGTACTTCCCTTCATCACACATTCAATCACACATCCATACACTATTCCTCTACTTTGTTGTACTCTCTTACCAACCCAAATCCACTCCTAACCCAGAAACACATCCAAAATCATCCCTAAAACCCTTGTGCCGCAGCATAGCAAGGACGAAGAAGAGGAGAAGAAGCCTTGGGCATTTTTGCATTCAAGTTGGATTGTTGGAACATTTTCAGGTGTAATCTATCTTTTGTTTTCAATGTTTAATTTAAGATTTCTTTGTTTTGTTGTGAACATGAGAGGCTAAACCCATTTTAGCTAGGGGAGGCTTTGAAACCATGATTATATTTGTGATATGAATTGATTAATTCCAGTTGTGATTTTATAAATTGTGAATGCAATTTACTTAACCGTTTGATTGAGAATTAATTTGCATGCTTGAATTTGATGCTAGAATATAAGGGAGTTTCACATAATCATTACAAACTTATATTCACAAGTAGTTAAGGTTGTTTACCACAATCATGTTGAGTTAAATTCCTAGCATGAGTACCATGATGTCATAGTTACGAATGCCTTGTCAATGCTTATGATTTTCATAGAACGTAATGATCTTTGATTGTATCTCTATTATGATGTCATGTAGGGAACTTTTGGAGAATGCTTTGGTTTGTCGAATGATGTCATTTAATCCAATAACTAAAGGAAAATCTGAGGGTTAATTAGTGATGTCACAGTTAATCTGGGGTATTGAGGTTCATGGTTTATTGAGAAAGCAACTGGAAATCAATTTGTATTCAAATGTATCATGTGTGGAAAAGAATCCTCTAGCTAGCTAATCATCCATAGTTTTTCCCCAAATTCGTCCAAACTTTGTTTAAGTCTTTAAGTTACTTGTTTTACTTTAAATTCATCCAAAAACCCAATCCCCTTTACTTTGTTGTGTCAAATCTATCCTATTATGTGTTTTTAAGTGTTTTGAGTCAAAACCAATTCTATTTTCATTCAAATTAAGTCTTAGAGTCTAGTTTGAGTCTATTTGATTGTTTTGTGTTGTTTTGAGTCTTTTGAGTTTGTTTTGAGTCATATAGGTTTAGTTAAGAGTCTTTGAGTTTGTTTAAGTGTTTTTAAGCATATTTTTGTATCTTTGAGTCAGTTTTTATTAGATTAGCAATCCCTCCTAATCCCTAGCCTAGAACGATCCCTACTTACATCTTTACTACAATTGTCAATAAGAGGGTTTAATTTGAGTGCTATTATTTATCACATCAAATTTTTGGCGCCGTTGCCGAGGATTAGCAACTTTGCTAATCCCCCGTTGTTTCTTTTGGTTTCTTTTTCATATATTTTGTTTTAGTTGCTGACCTTGCTTTCTTTTCTTGTTTGTAGGTACTAGTTTATGACTCGTAGTTCTCAACCTGTTCGTGCAAACATCTTGGACTTTGACGACGATTTTGAGCGAACTTTGAGAAGGAAGAAGAAGGAGCCAGAACTTAACCTACCAAGTTCTAGCTCGGAATCTGACTTTGAGGAGGAAGAACAACCCACGACAAGGGAGGAAGAGGAAGCACAAGCCATGGCAGTGGACAATCGAACAATCAAAGAGCTTTCCGCCTCAGGAATGGACAATGCCGCACCACTATGCATTCAATATCCTAGGGCGGCTCAAGATAAGACTGATGAGTTTGAATTGAAGTCTAGTTTGTTGCACCATATTCCAAAGTTCCATGGGCTGTCCATGGAGGATCCAAACAAGCATTTAAAAGAGTTCGAGGTGGTGTGTTCAAGCATGACTCCAATTAACGTTGATAGCAATATTTTGAAGATGAAGGCCTTTCCATTCTCCCTATTAGAAAAGGCTAAAGATTGGTTATACGAATTAGCACCTAGGACTGTTACTTCTTGGGAAAGCATGAAGAGAGTGTTTCTAGAGAAATTCTTCCCTACTTCAAGAGTCATTATCTTGAGGAAGAAGATTAGCGGAATCCAACAAAGCCAATGAGAGTCTTTTCCGGCATATTATGAGCGTTTGAAGGCCCTTGTCGCATCATGTCCTCAACATCAAATGAAGGAATATGTTCTACTTCAATATTTCTATGAAAGCTTTCTTCTAATTGAAAGGCAAATGCTCGATGCTTCAGCGGGAGGTGCATTGGTGGACAAAACCCCTATGACAGCCAAGACTCTAATTGCAAACAGTGCTTTAAATGCACAACAATACGAAGGAATTGGGCAAAGAGACCCCCCACGGCAGTAAGTCAATAAGGTAAGTTCTACATCCGACATTCAATCTCAATTAGCGAATCTTACTTCTATTGTGTCTCAGATGGCCCAAGGAATGAGGATACAAGGGCCAAGTGTATGTGGTGTGTTTTCTATCCAATGACACTCCTCTGAAAAGTGCCCTCAATTGATTGAGAATGGGAGGTGGGAAAGTGCAAATGCTATTGGATTTCCAAGCCAAAATCAGCCACGGAATGATCCATATTCCAACACATACAATCCGGGTTGGAGAGATCACCCAAATTTCAAGTGGAAGGAGCCTCAACAACCCCAACAACAAGGAGGATTTAGGCAACAACCCCCGGGCTTCTATACCAAGCAATTCGCACCAAATCAATCTCAAACACAATCTGCCCAAACAAGCTCAGGTACGTCTTTGGACAATGATACACTTATTAAGTTACTTACCAATTTGTCTCAAGGGCAAGAGAATCAAAACAAAGCGATGCAAAATCAAGACAAAAGGGTGGACCACTTGGAGAAACAAATTGGGCAGATAACAGAGTTTGTAGGACAATTCCGAGACCAAGGCAAACTCCCTAGTTCAACCATTGTCAATCCAAAGGGAGGATTCGAATCTGCCAAAGCCATCACATTGAGAAGTGGAAAATAAGTTGGCACTAATCCAAAACCATTTAAATCAAGCCCAAACGAAGATGAAAAGCTGCAATTGGAAGAAGAGAGACAAAACCAAGCCACAGTAAGGGTAGAAGCACCCTTGTTGCAGCCACTTAGGGACCCTAATTCATCCAATTCATCTAATTCGGCCAATATAGGTAAGTTGAGTTCAAATTCTATTAATTCTAACCCTATTCCACCTAATGTTCATTTACCTCGCAGATTTATGCAAGCAAAGAAAGAGGAAAATGACAAAGACATTCTTGAGACGTTTAGGAAGGTACAAGTCAATATTCCGATCCTCGATGCCATCAAGCAAGTTCCCAAATATGCCAAATTCTTGAAGGAACTTTGCACCACAAGGAAGAGGGTTTCGAATAAAGAGGTGGTGAGGTTAAGTGAAAACATTTTCGCTGTTTTACAAAGAAAGTTACCTCCAAAGTGCAAAGATCCAAGTAGCTTTACAATCCCTTGCATTATTGGCCAAACTAAGTTTAAACATGCTATGTTAGACTTAGGAGCTTCAATTAACGTCATGCCATACTCTATTTATGCATCCATGAACCTAGAAGAATTGAAAAACGATGGTGTGATTATTCAATTGGCCGATTGATCTAATGCATATTCAAAGGGCGTTTTCGAAGATGTTTTAGTGCAGGTTAATAACTTGATATTCCCGGCGGATTTCTATGTTCTTGAGATGGAAGAAACCACCCATTCCACATCCTAGCCGCTCATTCTTGGGAGGCCATTCATGAAGACAGCCCGCACCAAGATTGATGTGTTTAAAGGGACTTTAATGATAGAATTTGATGGGGAAGTTATTGATTTTAATATTTTTTAAACCATGAGATTTCCTAATGATGATCATTCATGCTTCTCTATTGATATCTTTGATTCATTGGCGCAGGAACATCTTGAACGATTACATGAGGATGCACTTGAAACGGTCATTACAAGTGGAATAGAATTGAAAATTCAAATGGCAGCACCAATTGCACCCCACGGCACCAATCTGGAATTCCATGCCGTGCCCCTTTGTGATGATGTAATTGAAGTGGTGGCTGCCCTAGAGTCATTGCCACGGCTCAATTGTAAGTCCTCAATCTTAATTTCAATTCCAATTTCAACTAATAAGTTGCTTCTTTTAGTGATACAACCATGGCTCAATTAAACCGTTACCAAATCACTTGAAGTATGTTTTCTTGGGCGAACAAGAGACATTGGCCACCATTGTAGCTTCCTCACTCACGGCACAAGAGGAGGACAAGTTGGTGAGGGTTCTAAAGGAGCATAAAACAGCCATTGGGTGGACCTTGGCCGATATCAAGAGAATAAGCCCTACTACATGCATGCATCGTATACTTATAGAGAAAGAGGCTAAACCATCTCGAGAAGCTCAATGCCGACTCAACCCTCCAATGATAGAAGTCATGAAGAAGGAGATTATCAAACTCCTTGATTGTGGCATGATCTATCCCATCTCAGATAGTTGTTGGGTTTCACCGGTCCAAGTAGTTCCAAAGAAGTCCGGAGTCACAGTGGTGAAGAATGAAGAGAATGAGCTTGTGCCCACACGTATCCAAACAGGTAGGAGAGTTTGTATTGATTATAGGAAGCTAAACACCACCACAAGGAAGGATTACTTCCCTTTTCCATTCATTGATCAAATGCTTGAAAGGTTAGCCGGTCATTCTTTTTATTGTTTTCTTGATGTTATTCGGGATATAATCGAATTGTTATAGCTCCAGTTGATCAAGAAAATACCACTTTTACTTGTCCATTTGGTACTTTTGCTTATCGTCGTATGTCATTTAGTTTGTGCAATGCACCAGCCACTTTTCAAAGATGCATGGTAAGTATATATTCTAATTATGTTGAGAAGATTATTGAGGTATTCATGGATGATTTTAGTGTTTTTGGTGACTAGTTTGATGATTGTTTGCATAATCTCACTTTAATCTTGAAAAGATGCATGGAAACTAACCTTGTTTTAAATTGGGAAAAATGTCATTTCATGGTAAAACAAGGCATAGTTTTGGGTCATATCATCTCTGAAAAAGGAATTGAAGTTGATAAATCAAAAATAGATCTTGTACGTTACTTACCCTCTCCTACTTTGGTGAGAGAGGTTCATTCTTTTCTTGCACATGTAAGATTCTATAGGCGATTTATCAAGGATTTTTCAAAGATTGCACAACCTCTTTGCCGTCTTCTTTAAAAGGAAGTGTCCTTTGAGTTCAACGAGGAGTGTGAGAAGGTATTCAAGCACCTCAAGGACATGATTACCACGACACCAATCATAGTCCCACCAGATTGGAGCATGCCTTTTGAGCTAATGTATGATGCATCCGATTATGCAATAGAGGTTGTTTTAGGCCAAAGGAAGTACAAGCAACCACATGTCATCTATTATGCATCCCGGACCTTGAATGATGCTCAATTGAACTACTCTACCACTGAAAAAGAACATATTGCCGTTGTGTTTGCTTTAGATAAGTTTCATTCATATTTACTTGGCACTAAAATTGTTGTTTATTCTAACTATGCAGCCTTGAAGTACTTATTCACCAAAAAGGAGGCCAAACCAAGGCTAATTCGTTGGATGCTTCTCCTACAAGAGTTTGATATTGAAATTAGAGACAAGAAAGGGAGTGAAAACGTGGTGGTTGACGATTTGAGTAATTTGGTGTGCAATGAGGAGTCTTTACCCATCCAAGAGACATTCCCTGATGAGCAATTGTTATCCATTAAGGTAAGTGAACCTTGGTATGCAGATTTGGTGAATTATTTGGTGTCAAAATGAGTTCCAAACACCTTAACCAAACACCAACGTGATAAACTCAAGAAAGAGGCACAGTTTTATGTGTGGGATGTGATAGGAGCATATTCATGCGACTTAAATGGCTTGTTCTCGTGCATTTACGTTATGTTTCTCTCGTTATTTTAGTCCTTTATGCTTCTTTTGTGTGTTTTCAGGTTCTAAGGGCCTAGGGAGCAAGAAAGTGCATTTTGAGGCCATTTGGAGCATTTTTGGGCATGGATTGGATAGCTTATCCATGGAGCCAAGAGGATGGACGAATTTGAAGGCCTTGTATGCACTTGAAGACACAAAACAATGGCTCTAGCCCAATCAAACACATTATGCCATACAAACCAACCTATTTTAGGCCCATTCTATGTACTTAAACCCTAGCCCTTTAAACTAATTCATTTATCACTTATCAAACCATTCACTTATCACTCACCACATATCATTCACTTATCACTTAACATATCATTCATTTATTTCACTTCCATACTCCTCTTAATTCCACATGCATTCTCACACATGCACATCATTCACTCACATTTCCACCATTCATTCTTTATTCCTTTCCAAACATCTCACATGCATTTCCACCTTCCTACTTCATCATTTCACCACATTCTCCCTCTTTAACTCACATGCATTCATCATAATTCACAACACAAAACAACTTCATTGCCGTGGGTTCCCATTTCCTTTCCAAACATCTCACATGCATTTCTTCATTATTTCCTAACCCTACATGCATTATTTATTGCATCTTCACATGCATTCACACACACTTTACACATTCAAACCGTGAGCTCCCATTCCTATATGCCATTTTCAGATTTCCACCCACTAACCTAGTCATCAACACATGCACTTCCACCTTTCATCCACAATGATTCATGATTCATTCACTTTGCATCCTTTAATTCAATCACATACTTTTCCATCATTAATTAGCCACTTGCATCTTAAACAAACAACCATATGTTCCCTCCACTACTCCTATAAATACCCTTGCATTCATTCATTCAAAAACATCTCATTTTTCATACACAACACACCACAAACACTTCCATCTTCTCCCTAGCCGTGAGTCTCTCCATTTTCTGCACCATTCCCTTCCCTTTCTCCTCCATTTCTTCCATTTCCATAATCCCCCAATCCATTCAACACACCAACAACATCCCTTAGTCCTTGTGCTCAAACGAAGACGAAGAGAAGAGGGCCTAAACGTTCATACAATTCACGTTTGAGTTGTTGGAATGTTTATGCGTTTCTTTGATTTCAATGTTTAAATTCAATTCTCTTTGTTTTGTAATATGAGGAATGGAAGAGAAGAGTGCCTAAACGTTCATACAATTCAAGTTTGAGTTGTTGGAATGTTTAGGTGTTTCTTTGATTTCAAAGTTATGAGGAACTAAACCCTTTTTGGCTAGGGGTGATTTCAATACCATGTTTATTTATGTGATATGAATTGATGAATTCCGGTTATGAACTCTTGATTCGTGAATGCAATTGGCTTAACTATTTGATGATTAACTTATTTGTGTTTGTTGATTGAGGGTCGACACTTAATTAGCATGCATGAATATGTGGCTAAAGTTTAAGAAGGTTTCACATAATCGTTACTAACTTATACTTGAAAGTAGTGAAGGTCGCTTGTCACGATCGCGTTAAGTTTAATTCTTAGCATGAGTAACATGATGTCATAGTTGCAAATGCTTTGTCAATGCTTATGGTTTTCATTATTCTTAATGATCTTCGATTGTTTCTCTATTATGATGACATGTAGGGAACTTTTGAGAATGTTTTGGGTTGTCGAATGATGCCATCCAATCCAATAATATAAGGAAAATCTGAGGGTTAACTAGTGATGTCACGGTTAATTTGGGGCATTGTCGTTCATAATTCAATGAAGGAATAACTGGAAATTGATTCATATGCATAAATATCATGTGTAGAGAAAGAACCCTTAGCTAGCTTCCCATCCATTCATTTCCGTCAAATCCATATTTACAATTTGTTTTGTTTCCAAGTATTCATTTTAGTTTAAATTCGTCCAAATCCAATTCCCCCCTATTTCGTTGAAGTCTTAGTCTTAATCTTTCTTATTTTTAGTTTTGCTTTCTTCGAGCATTAAATAGTGTTTTATATTGTGTTTTTATGTTTTTAAGTCAATTTAGAAGGTTTTAGCAAGCCCTCCTAATCCCCGGTCTAGAACGATCCCTCACTTATCCATTCTACTACAATTGTCAAACGAGGGTTTAATTTGAGTGTCAAGTAAATCTCGCATCAAATTTTGGCGCCGTTGCCGGGGATTAGCAACTTTGCTAATCCTTTGTCTTTATTTTTATATTTTTTTGTTTTTCGTGCATTCTTATTTCAGATTCTTAGTTTGTTTGTTTCCTTGTTTTTTTTTAGGTACTGTGTATGACTCGTCGCTCTCGGCCTATTATAGAGAACATCTCCGACTTTGACGGTGATTTTGAACGCACTTTGAGGAGAACGAGGAGTCAACAAGAGCCACCACAACCTCCACCACAACCTGGGCTTGAAGAAGACGAAGTAGGTGTAGAAGAAAAGCCCACGGATCAGATTTTTGAAGAAGAACAAGCCATGGCAGCAGATAATAGAACCATCAAGGAGCTTTCGGCCTCGGGTTTGGATAATGCATTGCCTCTTTGTATCCAATACCCAACGGCTGCAGAGGGGAAGACTGAGGAATTT